>NC_083354.1:7310546-7935546 GCF_030254825.1 Meriones unguiculatus
AATCTGATTGGTCTGCTCTTTGATCACCTCCCCCTGAGGGGGGAGCAGCCTTACCAGGCCACAGTAGAGGACAATGCAGCCACTTTTGATGAGAACTGATAGACTAAGATCAGAAAGGAGAGGAGAACCTCCCCTATCAGTGGACTTGGGGAGTGGCATACATGCAGAAAGGGGAGGGAGGGTGGGATCGTCAGGGGAGGAGGAAGGGGCTTATGGGGGGATACAAAATGAATAAAGTGTAATTAAAAAAAAAGAATGGAGCAACAAAGTTTAGCATTAGCATGCGTGTTAATTTTCGTCTACTCTTTGGCTGTGCAGGCAATGTGATCATCTCTGCAGACTTGACATCCCTACAGAGGTGGATTGTAACATGGTACTGTGATGGAAATAAATCTCTTCTCCTTTAGGCTGCTTTTGTTGTGGTGTTTTATCACAGCAAGAGGAAAGAAAATGATCACCATTGTTTTTCATACTATTGTTTGTTGCTAGGAGGTGCGGTAGCTTGAATAAGAATGACTTTCATAGGGTCTGGCATCTGGCATACTTGGTCCTCAGTTGTCACTGTTTGCACAGGTTTAGGAGGTATGGCCTTGCTGGGAAACACATTTAAGGTTCAAAGACTAACACTATTCCAAGTTTAATTTCTCTCATTCATGCAGTGCTTTAACACGTGAGCTCTCATCTTTCTGATCCAACTGCCATTCCTGCCTGCAGCCACATTTCCCTCTGGGACAGCGATTCACTCTTACCTCTCTGAAACCTTTCTGTCTACATTTTTCCTTGGTCATGGAAGCTTATCACAATAGAAAATTTACTGATACAATGGCAATGTAAATTAGCATAAGCATTGTGGGAAACAGTACGGATGTTCTAGAAATAACTAAAAATAAACTGCTGTAGGACCCAGTAATCCCCCTCCATGATATACATCCAAAAGAAATGAAATCAGTGTAGAGATAGGTCCACCCTCTTCTTTATTGCAGTACTGTACAGCGTAGCCAAAATATATTAAAAAAGCAAATGGGCATTAGTTGATAAATAGAAAAGTTGCAGTGTTGTCAACCTAAATAACAACGAGAGAGAGCTTTACCAAATGATTTACTTTAGAACAGAAGAGAACTGCAAGGGTAAGATACATCACATGATAAGCTGGGACATATAACCAGCAAATTATCTATGGGGATAACCTGGGGACTACAAAAACATTTCATATCCAGCAAATTCATTTGATGATTTTTAACAAAAAGAGCCATCTTACTTGAATCTGTAATTAATATGATCAGTGTAAGATTTCTTTTCTGAATCTGCCTTTTTCCTTATCCCTTTAACACAAGGCTTTTTTTTTTTCAGTCACTCCTCTCTTTGTTTCAGATGTAAAATATTTAAGTCTTAGTTGCAAGGTGGCAGGGTTTTGAACTTCAGTGAGACTTCCAGATATTGAATATTTATTAGAGAAGATATAAAAGCACAAGGAAATACTAACCCATTGGAGAACTTAGCAGTGTAGACTTCTATAAAGCAATAAAGCAAAAAAAGATAATACAAATAAATTTCTAAAAAACATGACTAACAGACTGGGGAGATAGTTCAGTGGATAAAGTATTTGCTGTTCAGTCATGAGAACCACGGTTCATTCTTCTAGCACCTATTCAAATGCTAGGGCAGAATGACAGCCACCTGCAAGTTAGCATTTGGAAGGCAGAGGCCAGGGAATCCACAGGGAAAACAAGCTGGCTAGAGTTCTAGAATCAACACAATTTGGGTCAGCAAGACAGCCTGTCTTAGAAAATAAAGTTAAGAACAATCAAGGAAGATAGTCATTGTCAGTCTTTGGCCCAAAGATACAGCTGTACATACACATATAAGCCCACACATGGACAGATGTTGCTTCATGTACCTTTCCACTTTGCTGATTTGCATTATTTAACATGGCTATGTTTGCATTAAGCAGCAAGATGTATATTAATGCTGTATGACATACACAAAATATATTCGAATATGAGTGGATTTGCCCCAAGCATTATGCTGGTCATTCCTCTCTGCTTAGTCTTCCATTTTCATTTGCCACTCAAGTTGGCCATAGCACTGATTCTTTTAGTGTAAAATAGTCACAGAACTGTTCTGAATAAGTTTCTATGTCATTTACTTAATCATAAAACCTGTACTGAGTGTGGAGTACATGCTGTGTCATTATTTTTAAATCCCATTTGTAGTTCTAGCTTTTCTTGATCATCTGAGCAACACACAAATGTATATATTTATACACACATACACACACACACACACACACACTAAGATTTGGATGTAACAGGTTGATGGCCTCCAACATTTATTTTGATAAGTAAGAAACATTTTCTAAGAGTTGTAAATTTCCATTAGTTGTTTAATGGAAGTTATTAACTGTGGCAACAGGATGGAGTGTCCTTAATATTAACAAAAATAAAAATGAAATTGTGTTTGAAAAATTCAAAACCAAGGAGGTGAACACATTATTTTTCAGGAGAAACTTAGTTTAACAACATCTTGTAAGGGACACATGAGGAAAACGAGAACTAGTTTAAAATCTATGCAGTCCCAGCCAGGTCGCAGGTCTTCAGATTTCCCAGGTCAGTCTGTGTTCTACTCTGAATCTCAATTTCTAAGTTGGCTACTTCTATGTGTAAGATTTTCCCATCAGGCTTTACTGATACTAACTACCCTCTGGGGGTTGTAATCTACACAGTGAACTGAATAGAAATAAAGTGATTTGGGATTTGAGATGTCAAGCCAAAGAGGCACCTTTTACTGTAAAATGGGCCACTTTGTTAAGCGCAGTAATGGCTGCCTGAAATTCATAGTGCTTTATGTCTGGTTAGCTTAACAGAATTTGTAAGATATCAATCCATTTACCGCTTACCCTAGGAGGTGCTTTTGGAGAAATGCTAGGATCTTATGTTAATTGGCACAAATTATATCTAATACTTATCCATTAAGGGCCCATGGCCTCACACTGTCGGATCTGCACAGTTTGATCCTTAGCATCTTTTTCCCGGGCATCAAGATGCAGGTACATCATCATCCGAAGGTTGTCCGCCGTCAGTGAAAGTGTATTGCTGTGTGAATCACAAGTAATAGGAACTTCCTACTTCCCATCCCATTATTGTTAAGCAGAAAATAAACTGCGAAGCTAAACACTTGCCCGAGGCTTACTTACATCTTCATTTTCCTACCCCTGAGAATTCAGGTGCATTTTCAACAAGTTTACAGCCTCATAAGGCATTAATATGGCCCTTTGGTTGTAATAATGTTCTGCCAAGTGCAATGCTCTCAGAACCAGTCCACGTGCAGCACTAATAGCACATTAAATCTCTCCCAGATCCGGCCAGCCACTAGATCAAGGCTGTTTCAGGGGAGCTGTTTGAAAAGATTGCTGATGCTCTGTATTGATGAAAGCCAAGGGTGGGAGCTCCATTCAGTATTGAATGACAATGAAACTGTGTCTTGTTTCACAACAGAAACCTCTAATTTTCTTTGCTTTTGGGGGCCCTTATATCTTACCATCATGGGAGGATACAGAAGTAACTGCTCCAACTAGAAAATAATAAATGAATCATGTGAACTTTAGCAACACAAAGTAAAAAGCCAATAGAATCAGTGATGTTCTAGTTTTTCCTGACTTCTGTGCTGTGTTCTTTATCTTGCTAACCATCCCAAATAGGAGCATGTTGGACAAACAACCCAAGATTAAATTAATTACAAGAAAAATGATAGAAAATGAGTAAACATGAGCTATGGGAAGCTGCCAGTGGTCTAACATGGCATGTAGTTTTGTAGTATGCTTACTTTAAAATGTAGAAGAAATACATTCTAAAATGATAATAGCATATAGAGACTAATGCAATAATAGGTGTTTACAATCACTGACAAATATTCTACACTGTATACATTTGTATGTACTAGAAATTTTCTACGATGTGTAACACGATAGGTTAATTTATACCTGTAGGACCACAAATGCGATGAGTGGCTCAGCAATCTTAGAATGGTCATACTGTCACCAACAAGTGACAAATTCAGAGCTCCCTTATCACCTTTCAACTCCCAAAGCATATGTAAGCCATCACTGATGAATGCATATTACATAATGCATAGAAAAATTGCAGAAACAAAGCTGACCCATTTATTTGTAGTGGATTTTATGCATCTTAAATGTGTAATGTCATCATTTTGTTGTATGGACAGAACTATGAAATCACCACCCAAAGAAAGAGCACCATTCTCTCCAAAATGCATCAATATTTTTCCAGGTATGCTCTTAAACTATAGGTGGGACCACATGGGATTTCCCTCATCCACTTTAACATGTCAACTGAAGCCATTGTCCACAGCAGTTCTAAGTAGCTATACTGTTGAGATTTCATGGATATTATTTCACTGTCATATCTAGAAGTCAGAATCATGCTGGAGGCTTCCTGATCCTCTGACTCAAAGTTTTTCCATCCCTTTTTCTAAGATGTTTCCTGAGTGTTGGGGATAGAGGTGTTGTAAATTTATAAATTGAGATGCCCCACAGTCAGTTCTCTGCATTTTGACTAGGTGTGTCTTTCTGTAATGGTCTGTGCTGCTTTGATGAGTTACTTTGATGAGCAGTAAGTTACTTTGATGAGTGGTAAGTTACATTGATGAGTGGTAAGATCTACCCTTATTGGTGGGATAAGAACACATATTTACAATGCAGGTAGGAAGTACATTGGTTTGAGTGGCATTAGGTTCTCCCCCGGGATCTGTGATCTCACTTGCCACAGATAGTTGGCTAGGTTTACAGTAGCAGACATAATTTCTTTCTTGTTCAGCAAGACTTAATTACAATTAAAGAGCTATTGGTTACTTGGAAAATATAAATGCCACTGGTGCACATTTTAGAGTATCGTGCAAAGCTTGCCATTGTGTAATCTGGTTCGTAGGTGTCAAAGTTGGGTAGGACTATTGATTGCTTTCCTCCCTGGCAGCTTACTCATCACCTTCCAGGCCTATGAAAGTTAGTCCTCAGGGAGGAGGCTTCCAGTTTATTCCCAGGTCAATTATCCAAGTCCTTTGTTTCAAATATTAGGTCTTTCAGCAAGAGGAACTTATCTTCAACTTCAGGGAAGCAACTAAGGCAGCAGCAATGGCCTATTTTGTTTGGGGAGACTCTTGAAATCCTCCTATCAAAAACTGAAAAGGATTTTTTTTTTAATGTCTGGCACCGGAGTTTTTGTCAAACAGTCCACAGCTCTTGGAAGTTCCGTTATCACTGTTTCCAAAGATTATTACATTCCTGTATTACAGATCCTCACCAAAGCCCATTGGCAGATTAGGCTATTTTCTTTCAGTATAAAACTCTTTCATTGCTGGCTCAGTGGCACTACTAAGCTGGATGCTGCAAGCTTCTCTGCTTTCCAAACTCCATCCCTAAACTAGGAGATGACTGCTAAAATTTCAGAACCCAGAAGGAGACAGAAAAGATATCATTTCTTGCTAACATCTCTAAGAAATGGTTCCCTCATCAGACAACAGGTTCTATTTTCAGGTTGTTTGCTAGGATTCCACACTAGCTTCAGTGTTAACATCACTAGATGTTAACTAACATCTCAGGCCTCTGAGAGCTGTGACCAGTTAACCTCTGTCACCAGCTTTTAGGTTATCATAACTAAGCTCTTCCTTCCATTACTTCTGGTCCTTGAAATGGTGGCCAAGTCTTGCTTTTTCCAATTTTTCCCCTTTTCTTGCAGTGCTGGAGTAGAACCTGTGTAAACATTGTATAAATTACCACTGAGTTATATCTCCAAGCCTCAGTTTTTGGAGATTGAATTAGGCTGAAAACTCCTGATACCTCATGCAACAGCCTCCTAGAGTTCAGGCTAATAGGCACACACACTCTTATTTGTACATTATGTTCTCATTGCATGCTCTCTTATTAACCAATTCTGTGTCAAAGTTACTCTTACAGCAACTATGGTAGTTTAGATTATTTTGACTTGACACTAATTTCATGTCACATTAATGTTCCCAGACACGCTTACCCTACCCTCCAGAAGGTACAGTGTGCATCAAGAAGAGGCTGCATGGGAGGAACATTCTATTGGAAAGACTTATGTGAAGGCACACTAGTTAACAGTGTGTTCTGCTTTTCCAGAGGACCCAAACTCAGTTCCCAGCACCCACATGGAATATCTCCCAAACGTTCATATATAACTCAGGTCAAGGGGGTCTAATACCCCCTTCCTGTGTCCAAAATCACAGAAGTCACATGTACAAATTCACTCTCACACACAAAGATGCACACTTTTTTCTTTTTTTTTTGACTTTTTTATTATTATTAATTACATTTTATTCATTTTGTATCCCCCCATAAGCCCCTCCCTCTTCCCCTCCCGATCCCACCCTTCCTCCCCTTTCTGCATGCATGCCCCTCCCCAATGTAAAATATTTTTGTTAAAAAAGATGCTTGTTACAATAACAGGCAGTTTTAGGTCACATTCTGCCACACACACCAACAACTACTGGCCAACAGAAGAAAACTACTTCTGTAATCAACTCTTAAACTCAACCAAAAATCTATTTTCTCTCTCTTTGGGAGTATTAGATACACTAGTGCCCCCAAATACCTTATACTTTAGTATACAATACTTTATACTTTTGCTCTTTTAAGGTTTGAGATAAAAAAAAATGCTTAGCATGAAGTGAATGAATTCACCTTTTACATTTTGAAACTGTACCATATACATTCCATATACTGCAAGGCAGTGGGCTGGGCAGCAACAAGAGTTCAGTTGTTAGTTATAAGGCAATGGTCTGTGAGGAGTCATCCCTTTGCAGGAGTCCTTCTTTGCCTATAGTGAGGTATTTTGCATTCATATTTCTGGATTTATTTTGATTTTGCCCTGTAAATGAGAGCAGTCCATATCTGCCAGTGTTCGGTCCTAAAAGGTTAGCTTGAGCAGCTGTGCAGGTAACACCATTCAATCGACACCTTGCACAGGAGGGTCACGCAGACGAGGGCAGAAGCTTGGATGACAATGAGGAAGCTCAGTGGTGATGGGTTACAGTACGCCCCCTCCTCAAAATTTGGCCAGAGACAAGGTTTTTCTTTTAGGGTATTTCTGAATTAATCTTGTGGAAAGTCCCTGATGGGGATCCATTCTCATCTGTGATCTTATAATAAGACCCTAAATGCCACATTGTTCACATAATCTTGTCATTTTGGTCGTAGGTACGCGACCAATAATCCAACACACATTTTAGCTGTAAAATGAGACTAGGCTTGGATTCCAAAGACCATAGGCTATGACGCCCAGTGGGTGAGCACTTCTTAAACATTTTCTATTTGTGACTTAGTTTCATTCAAGAGATTTTTCACATGAGGTCAAGCATATAAATAAATAGAGTAAATATAAAATTTAAATATTTAGTGATAACAAAATATAAAAATAATTTAAATTGATATATATGTAATTTTGCCATTTACTAATTTGAAAATAAATTCTCCGGATAATGAGATATACGAGCTTCTTTATAAACATAGAGTTAAAACTTGGGTGAATATTCAGAACTATAGGTGTTCAAATAAGGCTGTACCCTTTCTTAAGTTATCCATATTATGCAAAACAATGTGCCTGGTCCCAAGAGACTCAGTTTAGCAAGAATTTTTGGTTTTATTTTGAGGAGGAAGAATGAACTGTACCATCTCTCTGGCACTGCCCATGTGCCATGAAAAGATAAATGACTTATCTTGGGAGTAGAAAGTGTTCCTCTCTATATACTTACCAGGGTATACTGGGACTGCGGGGGGAGATGGGTGTGTTGTAATAATATCAGAAAAACAAGGATCAAGACCTTATGGGCATATCATACCCCACGGAAAAAAAAAACCAAAAAAAAAAAAACCAAAAAAAAAAAAAAAAACCTGTAACTTCTTCACCTGGGCCCCACACAGATGTGTACACCTGACTCTGTGATGGTGATGACCGCCAACAAACTGTCATCTGACCACCTGGAATGTGCATCGAGAACGGACGGGCTGAAAGCGCCTCAGTATGTCACGTGCTTCCGGTTGGCCCCGTACGCACGGCTGATGCTGCCTACGCTGCCTGTTTTTCTGTTTGCCCATCTGGACCTGCCATCCATCTGCAGGCCCGTACCTTCATCTGTACTCAGCTGTGCCCATTGTCATCTGCAGCTGGACTCCACCCTGCGGCTTCAGTCGCAAGGCGGTGATGGACAGTGGCCTGACTCACAACATAAGCACTTTTTCCAGAAGTTGCTTTATTTCGTCTCTCACAGAGGCTTATTTCCATCTCCATCTATCAACTATCTTGCTTCTCAGGATTTCCGAGTCTGCTTGAGCTTTCTGCAACCTCTATCTCTTCACGGAATTCTACAAAATCTAAACATATTGACTGTGTAATGTGTATCTTAACAATTAATCAGTAATAAAATTAGAATAGAAAGACCTGTATTCACCTCAGCCAGAACTCTCAAAGGAAATCTGGCAAATTACTGCTTTTTAAATCAGAGAAACTTCTGAATTCTTGACATTTAATAAATTGTGACATTGAGGACAGACAAATGTGCTCATTCCTGACGTAGCACCCTCATGACAGAAGAATGTAGAGCATCTTCCACAGTTTTCAGAATTGAGCAATAGTTTGATTTTGTAATCATCAATTCTGAGACTATTGTTTTATATAAAAAAATAGTACAAAATGACAGGAGCTGGTTTAAGGTCATTGAACAATTTGTTCAATGACCTATTCCATTCTAGCCTTCAGTCAAAATGCATTTAATACTTTTTAAGCAATAAAATTCAACTTAACAATTAAAAAAATTAAAGTCAAACATTCTAACAGAATACAATCCAAAGATTTCATTAATTCGGTGGGAAAATAGAACAAGTCTTTATTTCTGTAATTAAATCAGTTTTTCTAAAAGTGGGAAACATACATACAGTAAGAACACAGCCATTTGTAACACTGCAGCCTCAAATCTGAGCTGAAGTGTTTCAGGCAGTACTACTTGTTCTGTGCATAATAATGGCAAGTGCAATGCAAAATGCTCCCTTCCTGTGCTCAGAACCAAATCTTCAGTGAAGTCATGCAAGGAAACATGGCATCTTTGGCTTTCTGAAATGCTTGCATTTGATTTTGGATAAAACTTAGGTCATTAACTATGCTTTCAGAAACCTTTTTCTGTTGTTACATTTTTTTTTACAACCCCACATCCAAAGATTTAACCCCCCATGTGGTGTTATAACTGTAGTTTTAAAAATTGGGCAATAGATCCCTACGCCAATCCCTCGACAGGGTAGAAAGGTCAATCCACACTATTGGTTAAAGATAACAGCAGCAGAGCCCTTAAAAATGGGTACTTAGAAATACTGGAACCTTAACAATTTCAGCATTAAACCCTCCATACCTGAATTAGGGTACTTCAAATAATTAATGATCCCTATAAGAGTGCATTAAAAGCTATAGTACCAAGCATGGCTCATTCCCTGGGGACTAGATAATACTGGAATTTTATTATAAGAGTAATAATACATCTCAAAAATAAATATGTTCACTAAACTTATAAATATTTATTCACTTGGCCAGTAAAATTTCACTCTATAGAATTAAATGAGGAAAATTAAAATTTTATACATGATTGAAATCTTTGTATAACGCTCTCCCCAGGGATAGTTCTGGTTTATTTCTGTTTCCTAGTCCACCAGGTCATTATCTCTCATTTACAGCAGGATCAGGTTTGGACAATGTGGCCTTCTACAATTCCAATAAATCAAGTAATAAAATGAGTCACAATGTTTATTTCCATCGTCAATACATTGAGTTTGTGGGCTGCACATGTAAAGTGTTTGAGAGTCAAAACATGTTCCCTGTTAAGACTAAAGTTTATACTACTATTAAGTATTTCTTTCAGGACTACATCTTCCCAATGACCTGTTTCATGCATGTGTGAGTTACATATAAGTATATAAAGTATTTGTTATCTGTGTATTGAGATAATGTGCTAGGTAATTAAAATTAGAATTTAATGAGTAAAACTCTTTTTGTTTTTTTTTAGTAAATGAAGTGAAGTGTTTATGGACCATTTTCACTTAAAAATATAAATTGATCAGAATGACTTATTTTAATTCATGTCATCTGAACTATATAAAGTAATCATGTTAACTTACAAATTAGCAAATCTATACTATATAGGCATTTGTTCCAGTAATCAAAAGTTGTGGCTTTAATCCACCTAATCAATGACATTTGAAAACTACCAAAATATAAAAGGAAAATGAGAATAAAATAAAATATTTAACCAGGGAATCACTTACAATTTCAAATGATTAACAAAGAAGACATTTTGGAGAAGCTGGCTCATTAAAACTGCAGTAATTAGATGAGAGTTAATAGCTGACCAAAAGTGAGAGAAGTGCGAACAAAAGAGACCAGTTCTGTATCTAATTTACACGAGGGAAAACAGATTGATGGAAAGGTTTCAAAAGGATGCTTTTCTCTGACATTGCACACAGAGAGAAGAGAACACTTCATGATGCTGTGCTTGCTTAGAGATAAAAAGCTACTGAGTTTGGGGAAAATGCATAAGAAGAAGCGCTTTGAAGGGGCCCAGAAAAGGATATAAAAAATACTCCTGCAGATAAAGTTCTATGTCCTCAATGGAATACTACTCAACAATTAAAAACTCGGAAATCATGAAATTTGCAGGCAAATGGTGGGACCTAGAAATGATCATCCTGAGTGAGGTATCCCAAAAGCAGAAAGACACACATGGTATATACTCACTTATATGGTCCTGTAAGATAGGATAAATATACTGAAATCTATCCACCTAAAGAAGATAAACAAGAAAGAGGAGGACCCAGGGTTCCATGATCAATCCTCATTTAGAAAGACAAATGGGATGTACATTGGATGTAGGAGCAAACAAGTAACAGGACAGGAGACTACCGCAGAGGGCCTCTGAAAGACTCTACCTAGCAGTGTATCAAAACAGATATTAAGACTCATAACCAAACCTCCGACAGAATGCAGGGAACCAAAAAGAAAAAAGGGGGGGGGGGAGTTAATACGACCTGGAAAGGAGAGGAGTTCCACAAGGACCAAACATATCTGGGCACAGGGGTCTTTCATAAGACTGTTTCTCCAAACAAGGATCATATATGGATGCAACCTCGAGCCCCTGCTCAGATATAGCCCTTGGTAGCTCAGTATCCAAGTGGATACTCTAATAAGGGGAACAGGGACTGTTTCTGACATGAACTGGATGGCGGGCTCTTTTACCGCCCCCCACCCCGACTCCGGGAGAAGCAGCCTTGCAAGGCAGCAGAGGAGGACTTTGCAGCCAGTCCTGAAGACACCTGATAAACCAGTATCAGATGGAAGGGGAGGAGGTTCTCCCTTATCAGTGGATTTGGAAAGGGGCAGGGAGGAGATGAGGGTGGGAGAGTGGTATTGGGAGGAAAAGAGGGAGCAGGATACAGCAGGGATACAAAGTTAACAAACTGTAAATAATAATAATAACAATAATAATAACAACAATAATAATAATAATAAAAGTTGTGTCCTTGGATGGAGTGGAAGAACACGCCTCTTAGAGCCAGGCTTGATATTAACGGGTCTGCAACATAAATTCCAACACAGCATTTATTCCCACTTCCTGCTCTTTCCTACACAGCACAGGAGAGGGACAACCTGCTGTCCTCTTGCTGTCACTGTGTCACAAAGTCATTGTACCTGTTTCCTGAATATGTGAGGATTGGATGCTTGGCTTTGTCTAGTCTCCCACTCCAGGCTTGCTGTTTCTTGAAAGGGCATTTGTGACAAAATAGTTCTTTACTTCAGAATTCTTAACTGTGTTATGAGTTCTTTAGTTCAAATTTAAATATATTTATTTTTTTCTAGTGTTAAAAAGATAGAACTTAGAGAAATTCTTCATTACTAAGTCCGTTCAATAGCAATCATTTTTACTCCTGTTAAGGGTCAGAGAGGAGGCTATAGCAGTACAGAAACAGGGACATAAGAATATGGCAGGTATCACACATTTTTATATTTTGATTTTATAAAAACTACATTTGTCAGTTGCCTGCCATTCTAAAAACTTTGAAATAAAGTGTAGCCAAACCATTTTCCTGGGAATACTGAAGAGCTGTCTTTCTTGGCCCAAAGGGAGCAGGAGTTATAACAGTCCTGGTCTTATGAATGTGAATATGGGCTATCTGTCTTTCTATCAATCATCTCTCTCTCTCTCTCTCTCTCTCTCTCTCTCTCTCTCTCTATTTATTTATCATCTATTGATCCATATATCCATCCATCCATCTGTAAAATCTATCTATCATATATCCATTTACCTATCTATTTATCTCTCTCTACCATCTATCATTTTCTATCTATTATTTATCTGCATTTTAATCATTATCCATCTCTCTGTCTATATCTATTATTACCTACCAATCTATCATCTACGCATGTATCATCTATGTGTCTATCTATCGGTCACCTATCTATCTATAATTATCTATCAATTTATCTATCATCTACCTATCTACTATATATCTATTATCTGTTTGTCTATCATTTATCAATCTACCATTATTTATCCATCTTTGTATCTATGTATTTATCATATATTCTATCTGTAATGTATCTATCAATCGCTTTCTAGCATTATCCATATATATATATATATATATATATATATATATACCATCTATCTATCAATCATCTATCATTTATCTATCAACTATCTATCCAAAAGCAATTATTTATAGCACATTGTAGTTATTGTGACTCTTTCTAGGACTCAACATCATTCTATTCATTCATATGAAGCTTTAGAGTAACTTGAGTAATTAAATTAAAATTTATGCACTTAAAAGTGAAGAGCTATATACATATAAGGTAAAATGTGGATATGTGATATATCTTTCATTGATCATTTTTTAGTGTGTGCATGTATAAATTTTAAGTTTATATACCGAACAAGTAGTTTTCAAAAGACCTACAAATGGTTAATGAATACGTGGAAGGGTTTTAAACATCACTGGCAATCACGAAAATGTACATCAAAGATAAGTTGAATGCAGTCTCATCCTTAGTTGGAATATTTATCATCTAAAAAGCAAAATCTGCTTTGAAAATAGTTGAAAAACTGTCCTTATTGTATGATAGAGCATCTTTTGGATATATACTCAGGAAGTGGTATATAGCTGGGTCTTGAGAAAGAGCTATTCCCAATTTTCTGTGATAGAGCCAGATTGATTTTCAAAGTGTTTGTACAACAAGTTTGTGCTTCCACCAGCAATGGAGGAGTGTTCCCCTTTCCTCACATCCTCACCAACATGTGCTGTCACTTGTGTTTGATCTTAGCCATTCTTACTGGTCTATGATGGAATTTCAGTGTCATTTAGATTTGTATTTTCCCAATGACTATGGTCATTGAGCATTTCTTTTTTTTTTTTTTTCTTGTTTGATTTTGAGTACATTTATTTTCTTTCATTTTTGTGTTTTCCAGACAGGGTTTCTCTGTGTAGCCTTGGAAGTCCTGGACTCACTTTGTATAGCAGGCTGGCTTCGAACTCACAGTTATCCACTCGTCTCTGCCTTCCTGTGTACTGGCATTAAAAGCATGTACCACCATGCCCAGATGTACTTTTCTTTTCTTACACATTTAATTTTCATGTACATAAGGCAAGTGGAATTACTTATAAAACTATGATGTATATAACGTACTAAAGTATTTTAATTCAAAATATATCAATACTTTACTCATTCTTCTTATCATGCAGATGAGCCTGGAAGAGAGTTTTTATTATTCTTTTACATGTAGCTGGTTAGTGGTTAAATCTTCCTTGCTTTTCTCTTATAACTGGACAGAATGCCCTATGACACATCAGGGCTTCTCAAATGGGAAATAAAGAAAGAAATTAAAGACTTTCTAGAATTCAATAAAAATGAAGGCACACATACCCAAACTTATGGACACAAGGAAAAGTTGTGTTCAGGGGAAAGTTCATAGCACTAAGCACCTTCATAAAGAAATTGGAGAGATCACATACTAACAACTTAATAGCACATCTGAAAGTTCTAGAACAAAAAGAAGTAAACACACCCAATAGGAGTACATGGCAGAAAATAATTAAACGCAGAGGTGAAATCAATAACATAGAAACAAAGAAAACAATACAAAGAATCAAGGAAACTAAAAGCTGGTCCTTTGAGAAAATAAAAAAGATAAAATAAACCTTAGCCAAACTAACTAAAAGGCGGAGAGATAATTCCCAAATTAACAAAGTCAGAAATAAAATCACAAGGAGAGCAAAGGAACCAAAAAAATCTAGACAACGGGGCCGTTACTGAGACTGATAATCCAACCAAAGACTATGCATGGAGAAAACGTAGGACCCCTGCACAGAGGTAGCCTTTGGCAGCTCAGAGTCCAAGTGGGTTCCCTAGTATTGGGAACAGAGACTGTCTGACATGCACTCAGTTGCTGGCTCTTTTATCATCTCCCCCTGAGTTGGAAGCAGCCTTACCAGTCCACAGAGGAAGATAATGCAGCCAGTCCTGGTGATACCTGATAGGCTAGGGTCAGAGGGAAGAGGAGGAGGACTTTCCCTATCAGTAGACTCAGGGAGGGATGAGAGAAGAGATGAGAGAGGGAGGATGGGATTGGAATGGGCTGAGGGAGGAGGCTACAGCTGAGATACAAAGTGAATAAACTGTAATTAATAAATAATTAAATTAATTATTTTTAAAAAAGAAATGAAAAGGGGGACATGGCAACAGACATTGAGAAAATCTAAAGTACTATTAAAGTATTTACATTAATTTTATTATATTTTACAATCCATAAATCAATGTATTTACATTTACCATGTATTGAACACTTGTTTTCGAGAAAGAAATAATCACAACTACTACATGAATCAGAATTTTTAGAATTTCTTTTAAGAAATTGACAATGAAGTTAGTGTTATAGTCCCAAGACTATGTCTTACAAAATGTTCAGAGTAGAAACTTAACACTTTGAGTGTAGAATTCTTTCAGTTTGCTACTATTGCCTTGTCATGCATTCATCCTACTCTTGTGTCTTCTAAAAAAAAGTTAGTTAGAAACTACATTTATTTTGATATATGTAATCTATGAGCATTTCTTTAAGTGCTTCTCAGCCATTTGATATTTCTCTGTTGAGAATTCTGTTTAAATATTTACTGGAGGGAGGGCAAAACCAATCCACCTACAAAACCTTCAACCCAAAACTTACCCTGTCTATAAGATGGGCAAGGCAAAAAACTTAGCAGAGATTGAGGGAATGTCCAGCCAATGAGTGGCCCAATCTGAGACTCACTCCTAGGAGAGAGACTCAACCCCTGACACTGTTAATGACACTCTGCTATGCTTGCAGCTGAGAGCCAAACATAGCTGTCCTCTGAATGGTTCCATCCAGCCCCTGATGGAAACAGATGCAGAGTCCCACAATCAAACATTGGGTGGAACACAGGAAGTCTTGTAGAAGAATGGAAGAAAGGATGGAAGGATCCGGAGGGGATAGGAGCTCCACAGGAAGACCAACAGAGCCAACTATCCAGGCCCTAGGGAGGCCTGTGCAGTATCCTCCAAAGACCATACATGGACTGGACTTAGGCCCCCTACACAGATGTAGCTGATGGGCAGCTCTGTCCTCATATGGGTATCCTAGTAAGGGGAATAGAGGCTGACTCTCACATGGACTATGATACCTGCTCTTTTATCACTTTCCCCTGGTGGGGCTACCATGCCAGGCCACGGGGAAAGAGGATGTGGTCAGTGACTGGGCTGTAAAAAGAATTTAATTAATTATTTAAATAGAAATTAAAATCAACTAATTCTCTGAAGTGCATGAAGGAAAGGGATACTTATACACTCCTGGTGTGAATGTATATTACTCTAGCCACTACAGAAATACTAAAAATATTGCTATCACATGACACTCTAGGTATATATGTAAAAGAATCTTATTATAAAAATGATATATGTAAAAGAATCTTATTATAAAAATGATTGCAGATCCATTTTTTATTGCAACACTAGTTGTAATAGTCCAGTTATGAGATCAGCTTAGGTACCCCTTCACCAAGAAAAAAAGAAAATGCGGGATGTATTTATCATATACATATGCTCACACAAGAGTACTACCTATCTGTGGGAAAAATGTGTTATTCGTAAAATAAATAAAAAAAAAAACCCAAAATGATGGGAATCACCATGGCAAGCAAAACATAGCTGAACCTGGAAAAAAATATCACATGTAATCCCATGTGTGGATTATAGATTTTCTTTAAGCTATGAAAGTAGAAAAAAAAAACTATTAAGGTAGAAGAAAGGGCCTACTTGGAAAGGAGCAGAGCATCAGAGGGTAAATTTGATCAGTAGTATCTAATTTGAGAAGAAATATCATAATATAATCCACTACTTCATGTAGTTAATGGCTGCTAATAGTTTTTAAAATAAATTATGAATTATGTGTTTATGCATTCTCTCTCTCTCTGTGTATGTGTGTGTTTGTGTCTATTAAAGTGTGTTGTGATGCACATGTTGAGGTCAGACAACTGGCTGGGGACTCAGTTCTCTCCCTTGTGTGCTAGGATAATGAAGCTCTGTGACTATACCCCTTGGTCAGCCTGCTGATCCACTTCTCAACTTTTTGATGTATTGTTCTTTGTTTCTTTAAAATAAACATACATATTATTTAATCTAAGAAAGATATGTTTAGTTTATTATTTTATCAAGAGTAAAGTCAGAGTTTATAAATAACATTTTTAATTTACTAGTTTTAATAAAATTCTACTTATGATTACCACAGTAAACACTATTGCATTAAGTCCTGGTTCTTATATTTATGGTTGTGAACCTAGCCTTTAATGGCTGAGCCATCCAGCACGGTTATGGTCACTGTAACTCATTCTTTTATGTATTTTATAAAGAACTAGATGACTTTAAATATAGAGGAATGATAAGAAGAAGAAAAATTAATTGTTACTTTATTAGTACACATTGTGTGCCTGTGTTGAAACACCTCATCACAACCCTTTAATTATGTACAGTTATTTTGTATAAATTAAAGAAAACCAAAATAAATATTAAAAAAAAACCTCCTGATTCATCCAGCAAGGTAGCTACAAAAGCTAACAGCAACAACAACAAAAAAATCCCCAATTATGCAAATGAGGAAGTTTGGAGACTAGCAGAGAGGAAAGGAATATAATGAAATCATTGCTTAAAACTAGAACATGACATCTAACTAAATAACTTCTAATTCTTTAAAGCCTTTAGCGTCCCACGTTTAATCTCGAAAGTGATAATACTTATATTCCTGCAAGTGTAGAGTTCTGTGGCTTGACAGAAACTAATAAAGAATCTTTTGACACCAATGGTGGTTAATGCGGCCATTAAAAAAAAATCTCAGCTTCCTCTGTCTGACTCTGGTGACAGTTTTTCCAAGATGGCAAATTGATTGAGTTTGGCCTATCAAGTCCCACATTTAATTTTTTAATTTCATTGATGACAGCTTTCTTCAGTTGTAAGTATAAAATTGTGCAGAACCCTGCCTTCTAAATTCAGTTCAATTGTTGTATTACAGCAACAATGCGATAACTACACTACACTAGTAATTGTTCAAGTATACATCGCTATTGTACATTATCAGAGAGGAAAGGAATTTCTACTTTGTTTTAAATGACTTGTCAGTCTTGCTTCAGTTTAGTTAATAAATGGTGGCATTTAGCCTCAAATTCCAAAACTTCATTTTTTTTTAAATGAAGAACAGAAAATGTCATAATAGAATTGTTCCTGTTCTTGTTGTTGAATAAAATTGGCACTTTGTCCATAACTCTCCAATGTTCATTGGAAGATATTGGTGTCTTATTCTATGTCGGTACAACAGTAAGTAACTGCATGTATTTCTATGAGTAACATGAATCTGGACCCGATGCTTATTTTCATTTTTTACTCATTTTATAAAGTTATTTGAATATATATCCTTTTAAAGCACATAAGGCTATTGTAAATGAATAGGTAACAGTCTGTTGCAGTTTTTTTGTTTAAATATATTTTGAAAAAATAAAATGGAAAGACACTGGTGAGAATTATAAGATTCATACATGAGCTCTGCTTTTTAAAACTTAGATGCAGAATTCTCTGGGAACTGTGGTAGCTGACTCTGTTTCTGAACAGATTTCCCTAGGCAGCTGCAGTATCATCGGCACATATTTGAAATTGTCCCCGGAATGTGATAAACACTTCTTCTCATCTGAAGTTTCTTTCTTTGATGTGATTGTTAACTTTTACTTTTTTAAGAGAATATTTCAGATCTACCACAGAATCTTGGAACTCTTTGGAATGTGGCTTTAAGTGGGTCAAGGTGCAACATTAACGGTTTTTACACTTAAAAGCAATAGGGCCCATTTGATAAGTTATAACGTGTCTGTGTGTCTGTCTGTGTGTATTCATATAAAATAATTTAATTGGAGTTACCAATAAGACTGATAATGCTCATCTCAGAAGCCAAACAAAACATTCAGTGCCAAGTGTAAGATATCTCCCCTTGAGCCATTTGCCAGGAGTGGCCTGGAAATTCTAACACAAAACACCAGCTATTGTCATTGCTCTTGATTCCCCACCAGAACTTGATGGTAAGACGATGTTAAAGACTTTGAGCACAGGATATGATAATATCACTAGATGGTGCTATGAAGGCTACTGGGGGGAAGGTCACTAATAGTCTTATCCAACTGTGATTCCTTTAAACTACAATAACAACTGATCACACATTTGTATGGCACAATATGCCAATGAATGCAGTAGTGACACAAATGTTATTGGGGTAACCAACGATTTCATGACTAGACTTAAGGTCCATTCCCCAGGAGGAAAAGTGCAACTGGTACTGTCAATCTGGTCTAAAGTCTATAGCCAGGGAGGTCATAGCCCCCAGAGGTAAGTCTACTATTAATTTCCTAAATGGACATATCATCATATATCCCCTTAGTTACCTTACTAAATACATAGAGATTAGCACAGCTGTCATATATCACCAAGAGGTCTCTATGTACAATGCAAAAACTCACAACTGAGTGTACAGTCTATGTGTCTATGGAGTGTTCAGCCACAATTAGGACTTCTACATCATACCCCTCCCACCGAAGTTTTGTGACCATTGCAGAGAGAGTGTGGAAAGACTGGAAGAACAAGAGGTTGGAAAGGACCAGACCGAAAAACAAAACACACACACACACACACAAACAAAAAACAACATTCAACTAACTAAACAACACAAGCAAGCAAACACAATCAAAACATGTCCTTTGGACATGACGAGACTGCAGTACTTATTCACTCACAACAGCTGTGGTTGTATGCAGAAGACCTGCATAAGAACAAGCCAATCAACACTGTAGCTTGGAGGGGAAAGGGCCTCGTAAGCCTTCCCCTTTAACGGAGAAGCTATGGATAGTTGACGAGTTTGAGGAAAGGGAGAGTAAGCTTTCTTCCAGGGCATGGATGTTCCCACAGTTATGAGTACCTGGACAGTACAAATTGGAATTAGAGGTCTGTAAGAAAGACATGATCAAATTGAGAGAGGGAGGGTGTGTGAGGCAGATCTGGGAGGAATTATGGGAGGAGCGGAGGGTGAATATAATCAAAATACATTGTGAGCATATATAAAATCCTCTAAAGAATAAGCAAGTATTTTTAAAGATACTATTTCTTATGAGCATCTATGCCTACAAGGAAAGCTATGTTTTCACCTAATATGTATTTAAAATTTAACTTCAATATCTCAGCTATTAGCATATGCAAAGTCAGTATGTCTCAGTTTTAGGAAAGACAATAGAAAGATCATATTAAGCCAATATGGCTACCAAATTGTTGTGGCCTTGGAGTTTATACAGGAAATAATTAGAACCCTACATGCAGCAAACCTGTAAAACAATGTTTTATTTTCACACTAAGATAAAAAAAATCAGAAAAAAAATGTAGAAATGACAATAGTTCCCCACTCCAAGGCCAGGGAAACCCAGCCAATTATTAGATGAAGGGAATGGCACACATTTACATGATTTGCCTTGCAATATTAGTATAAAATTTCAAATAGATTCCGCTGAATATATACACTTGCAAATGTACAGACAGAGGGAAAAAGACACACACAGAGAGAAAGAGTATCCACCCTAAACATAGCCACATGTGTATTAAACATTCTGCAAAGTTCAGTGATTAGAATTTTGTGGTTCTGAGAGTAAGAATATTATAGGTTCAGCACCAATTTATCTTGGTCTATCATTATTCACTTAATAACCATTCATTGCCAAGTTCTATGTCTGAGCTAATCTCTTTAAACTGTCAGATAAAGTCTTATAAACTTAATATACCATTAGCTTTCACCATCTCTAAAACTAAGACTATGTAAGTCAACATTTGAAGTCTACAGCAGAATTTTCTGCATTTTGCTATAACTTACCTGTCTGATGTTCCCACCAACACATTTTAACTTTGCCTTGATGTGTGATTTGATTTTGTTGTTTTTGTTGTTGTTGAAATAGAAACATATGCTTTCCACATCAGTTCATATTATTTGGAGAAACCTGGATCCATGTCTCTATGTCATGGTTGCTCATATTTAGCTCAGAAATTATAGTCTCTTATTCCCTTCAAAGTTAGAATTGTGTTTAGCATTACTTGTCTATATGCATACTAGTGACTGCACTGGCTTGCAAACTAAGAAAACCTTTGTTACCCAAGAGGATGGTGTTCTAAGGTTGTATAGTCTTAGACTTATTGTATGTGATTCAAATGTATAGAATTTTCTGCCAGTTGATTTTATTGCAGCGTTCTGCTTGTCAGACTCATGATCTGTCTGTGCTTTCTGTGGAGTGTTACTGTTTCTAATGCACTATTATGTAAAATGTGATTGTATAACTTGATCAATTGCTTTTATGTGAAAGAAATGCTGCATTTCCAAATGAAAGACAGAGAGGTTAAATCTGCTCTATGAAAGCAGAAGGGGAAATAATAATAGAGAGTTGATGGATTTGGCCCTTTAAACTGAGTTACTATTTGAAATAAATATTGGAAAATATATTCATGTTATTTCCTCTGCCTTGGCTCTTTTCGGTATATTCCTGGCTGGTAAAATCTGACCGAAATGTAATCTGCAGATTAAAAATAAACTCCTCTATGAATTTCCCTGACATCTACTGGGCAAAGTTAGGAACTTTCTGTTTTTTGTTTTTACAGGAATTCAGACTGTGGTGAAATGCAGACTTATCTGATATAACTGAGTTTTATTAGGTCTAAGAAAAGGACTAGCAGATCAGACCCATTTAAATATTTCAGTGTTTCATAAGGCTACATTAACAACATGCTGCAAACTGGGAGTCTTAGTGCAACAGAAACATATTTTCTCTGAAATTTCAGTGTTCTAAGTGAGGGTATTAACAGAGCGTGTTGACACTCCAGGCTTATGCCTCTTGCATAGCCTCTGCTAAGGGCAACAGGCCCTGTGATTCCTGTCTTATAGTGCCATTCCTTCTACCTCTGTCACATGACTGTACCTACGTGTCTCTGCCTCTAGAAATAGTAATTTCTCCCCGTGTCTTGAAATTCATGAACTGGACACTGGCTTTCACCAACTCTCAAACTAAAACTGTCATCAGACAACATCTGAAGCCTACAGCAGAGTTTTTTTCCGTTTTGCTAGATCTGACCAATATGATGGCCTAACCAGTTACAGTGGACTAAAGTTTCCCACTGTTCCAATAATTTCATCAGAACAATGACCTCTACAGCCTTCATGTTTTGAATAACCCTTTCTTCTGGGATTCTATGGATCAGTATTTTAATATATGTGTTTGGGGGCTATACGATTATATCCATAACAGCACAAAAAGGAAAGAGCGAGTTTTGCTGAGGAACCCGGGACAAAACCTTAGGCAGGTGCTGTTATTAGTGTCAAATACCAAACCTAGAGCTTAGGGTTTGAATTTGTTGCTGAGCCCTGTAAAGGGAATGCTTGAGGATAGACATGCAAGGGCAGTTGTGTGAGAATATATCTGTGGGACCTGGAAGAGGTGGGATGGATGGAGAGCTTGAGGAGACAAGGGTAGCTAGAGTTCTCAGAATACTGGAGTGGAGTTATGAATGAAATCTACTGATGCTCCTCTTATGTATTTATCAGAAACTAGTCATTTGGGTTATGAGAAAGCAGTTAAAAAGGAACACGCTACAAAAGGAACATCTGACATTATGACAGAGAACAGTGCCTTACAAAAACAGTGTTAAAGTTCAGGCCTCAGGTAAAAGGAAAATCACAAGGCCTAGAAATACACTGCTCATTACAAATGAACTCTAGTTATGGAAATTATGTGAAGCAATATGTTTTGTTTATGTATCTTTGAAAGTTAATATATTGAAAGAACTATAAAGACATAGTACTTTCTACTAAAAAAGAACATATTAAGGATCTTTTACTTTTGAAAAAGGACACTGAAGAGAGGTGGAAAAATTATGCACAAATAGTAATAACAATAATACTTTGGTAGCTCTTAAGCTAGAGAGGTCTCCGTCTGAAGAAGGATTGGCTGTAACCCTTTGTAGACATTGTCATTATATTAAAAGACCAGCAACTTAGCTGAACCCATGAACTTTACAAAGCAGAGTGAGTGGAGGGCTCTCCCAAAGCCTGCTTTCTTCCCCACTGCAAACATGTTGTAGTAGGGGCATGGCAGGAGAAGAGGGAGGGAGGGCAGGATTGAGAAGGGATGAGAGAAGGGGTTACAGCTTGGATACAAAGTGAATAAATTGTAATAAATAAAAAAAAATAAATTAGAAGAATTAAAAAAAATCTATGGTCAAATTAAACAGATCTGTGTAAAGTAGCTTTTACCTGTCATTTCAATGCTTCTACAAAAAGATCCTGGGGAAGTACTTTCTGCAGGTTTCTTAGAAGACAATGAATTCAGTTATCTTAGTTAGGGTTGCAGTTGCTGCAAAGGAACACCATGCGCAAAAAGCAAGTTGGAGAGAAAAGGGTTTATTTTGCTTATATGTCAATACTGTTGTTTGTTATTGAAAAAAGTCAAGACAGGAACTCAAATAGGGCAGGATCCTGGAGGCAGAAGTTGATGCAGAAGGCCTTGAGGAGTGCTGATAACTGGCTTGCTCCACATGGCTTACTCAGACTGTTTCTTTATAGAACCCAGGATCACCAGCCTTGGGATGGTACCATCCACAATGAGCTGGGCCATTCCCCACTGATAACTAATTGCCTTACAACAGGCTCATTAAGGCATTTCCTCAAGGGAGGCTTCTTCCTCTCTGATGGCTCTAGCTTATGTCAAGCTGACACATAAAACTAGCCAGTATATCACTGATAAACTTTGTGACCCCATATCTAAAAAAAAAAAAAACAAAAAACAAAAAAACAAGTACACATGAATATGCATATATCTAAATTTATTAAATTAACCAAGTGTATATATATTTATATTTAATTATCTGAGTGTTCTCATCAGGGATCAGACAAGAAAACAGGAAACTTGATTTCAACCTGCTTGAATTGTTGATAGCTGATAGAAACATGATGTCAAATATTTCATCTGAAAAGAGAGCTTTTTTATTTTTTAAATCAAATTTTTAAAATCACTGTTAAGTTAAAAATATTACTTATACTAAATGGGGAGGAGGAGTAGAAAGATGTGAAAAGGGAGATCTGGAAGAAAAATAAAAGAAAAGAAGAGGAGGAGGAGGAGGAGGAGGAAGAGAAGAAGAAGAAGAAGAAGAAGAAGAAGAAGAAGAAGAAGAAGAAGAAGAAGAAGAAGAAGAAGAAGAAGAGGAAAGGAACTGAAACAAAATTATAAACTGAGGATTTTGGAGAGTTATAAAGAAAGCTTCACTGCTTTGCCAACGTAGTTTTTGTAAATAACAGAAACCCTTGTCGTGTGGCTTTAGTCATATAGTCAGTTTATCATGTTGACTTTCCATCAGAAGCTTTCACTGTAGGGAATTTAACTGTCTTCATTTCTTCCTTTAACTCATTTCATTTCTCGCTCCTGATTCAGCTTGGAAGCATAAGGGTCAGGTGTAGTGACTTGGCCTGGCTGCCTCCGGGATGTTTCTTTTAGATGATTTAAAAAGAATAAGGTTTAACTTGTTCTGTCAACGAGATGGCTATGGTAGGATTCCATTGGCTCCTTTTTCACTGACAAGTCACTTTCTAAGCCACGATAAAAAAAAAAAAAGTGTGGAAATTGTTGATTTGCTGTCCAGTTATACAGCTATTCTTGGCCTAAATGAACTTTTCAGCTTATTGGCTTCACTTTCCAGCCACCCAAGTGGGACTGTCCCTAGTAGGTGCGCAGTCTATGTGCAGTGGTGACAGTCTGAGCCCATGTCACTCAGACTTTGGAATTAGGTGGCTCGTGGGTATCAGCTTGTCAAATGGCCTGGAAATAAAAGAAGAAACATGTCAAATTTTCCTGTCTCAATTTTCTTTCAAGTCTGATATAAAGGGGTGTTAAGAGTAAAAAGTTAACATTGCAGCAATACCGCTGTGTTTCAGAGCGTGGCGTTTGGAGCAGAGCAGGGAGGTTACCATGCCCTGCAGTCTGCTGACCACAAAAGGCTGCCAAGGCAGCCACTCACTCCCCTGTCCGTAACACTTTTGAGAACAGTTTTCTCGGTCAGGTCTAGACTAATGGGAAGGGGGTCTAAATATGTATCTTCACCGTAAAGAAAGAATGTTACCATAGTCCTGTCTTACTTCCAAGACCAGCATGGAGCAAGAGAGTTGCCGCAGCAGCCCCTTTGTAAATTGTAAAAGAACTTTTCAACTGAGGAGGAAAGGAAGGGAAGAGTACTGACAGCAACCAGGATAAAATAAAAATCTTAAAGTGAAGCATGAGAAGTAATCCTTGGATGTGGGGAGACCCTGTGATAATGTTTTTAGCATTATCACAGTATCCTTATCTGTCTTACTCCAAATGGGAGTACTCCAAGGCCTTTTTTGCTCAAATACTGCCCAAATATCCCTTTCAGAGTCTGTTCATAGTCACTTGACTATTTCTGTAACTCTTAGTACTTTCTCCTCTAACTGATTCTCGTCTCAAGGATACAACTCTTAAGTTCCTCTTGTCTTTCTAAATTTGATGAAAACACTAACCTCATAGAAAAAAAGTAAATAATAATAAAAAATAATTACGCTCTTTAAGTCACTGTCCAAAATGCAGACAATTGAAATTTTTGCTTCTATAATGGCTTCTAAACTGTCATTTTCTCTAATTTTCCACCTGGTTCCAAGTCAGTAAAAATTTAATCCTATTTCTACTCATAACTACAAATGGCTCTACTTGCAAAAGTTGTAAAATCCAAAAATGAACTCTCTTAATAGATTAGGCCATGATTTCTAAGGTACAAGTTAAAGTCAGAGACTATAAAATAATGGTTTTAGGATAAAATCTCTCAAGTTCTCTGGTGTTTTTTTTTTCATTTAATCAATTCTAAAGTCACCTTGCAATATACTGTAAAAGCAAAACATGAGTAGTCTGATCCACAACTTACCGCAGCTTCAACATGCCCACTTCAGAGACACCTCTACCTCTTTGTAATCAGTTTTCCTTTTAGCCAAGACCTCCTTGCCAAACAGTCCACTATTTCCCAGTGTCATGTTCTTTTAGAGTAATTTTCTTCATCAGATTGCACATTTGCCAAACTCTTATTCAATCCTTATCTCAGGTATTTCTTCCTCTATGAAACAAACTCCTTCTCTTAGACATGAAAAGATGTACTTTCTTTTTATTCTTGTGCATACTTCTGCCATGGCATTATCTAATTTACTTTTTATTGAGATATAAATCATATACAACAAGATCTCTCAAGCCCCTGATCACTTAAATTTTTGATACAGGGTCTCTCAACGAACCAGATTCTACCCTTCTTTGTCCCACCGGTGTGGTGTTGTGCTTACAGATGCCTGACATTCAGTTTAGCTTTGACACAGGTGCTGGAAAGCCAAACTCAGATCCTCAAGCTTGCATAGTCATTATTTTACCCACTAACCCATCTCTCCAACCCCCATATCCACTAATCTTATATGCAGACTTTTGGTGTCAAATGTTTAGGACTGCTTAATCAATCATTACTTGTACCCTAACCTGGATTATATATATTCTTCAGAGTTCCCTTTGGCCTTCTATTCTAGTAGGCTTTTCCCCATATATCTGTATAGAAAAGAAACACCCTTTTGGTTTCTACCATTATGGAGTTTCATTTTGTAAAACTTTATATAAATGAAATCATAGAATTCATATTCCTTCCTGCTTGGCTTCTCTGATCCACAAAATATCCTAATAATTTCTACTTATTGAATTTATTCCACTTTTGTTACTGATATAGATTTTATGAGTGGAATAGCTATGAGGGGGTCAAGAATGGAAGGATTGGGTGGGGAGGAGGGGGAATTTGGAGTTGGGGAGAGAATGTGAGCAGAAACACCTAGAATTGTGGGGCATTTGAGGGCTGATATGGAAACCTAGTACAATAAAAACTTCCTAAAAAATGCATGAAGATAATGCTAATGAAGTCTCCAATAATGAGGTATTTTGTGGGTTCCTGACCCCAAGCTCCTGGAATAATGACTCCTGAGACTCAAAATATTATACAAATATCTAGCCCATATAGGTAAGCTCTTCTCAGACTAGCTCATAACTTAAAATATCTCATTTATACTATTATTAGCTCTGCCACATGGCTGATTACCTGTGCTCAGACACCATGTATCCATCCTCTTTACATCTTGCTGGCTGAATGTTCCATGCATGGCTCTCCCCCAGAATCACTTCTGTTTACTGGATGTCCCATCTTCTATTTCCTGCCTAAGTTACAGACTAACCAATTTATTATTGACAGTTGCTACATTCATACAAAACACAAGATATTCCTTCTGTAGAAGGTGACAAAGGCCCAAGTGGCAGTCTCTTGTCACCAAATGAATCTTCTAGGACCTGATCTGGGTTACATCCAATTGAGTTGTTGACCAAAGAGATCCCATGGAAATCTCCAAACAACCCAATCCATTGTTAAGATAATAGGGTTGCCTCTATAAATTGACAGCAAGGCTCCATTGTTGAAAACAACACCTACACAATTCTTTGAATATGGAGAAGTAGAGCTGGTGGTTACATGGACCTTTCATCCCTATGTTCTAATGTACTTGTTGCAGAAAGGTACTCTGAAAGCTAACAAAAGAAATACAAGCACTAACACAGCCGCAAACCCCTTAACTTATAATCTGTCCTGCCTGCAAGATATGATAGGGCAAGGTGGCAGAAAACTTGGAGTAACCAACCAATGTCTGGTTTGACTTATGGTCCACTCCACACAATATTTAGATGACCAAATACTGGAACCTAGATAGCTCAGAGATCTAGGGTATAACCAAATACTACTGACCTAAAAAAATAAATAAAACAAACAAAAAAGCAAAAAGGATCAATACCATAACTTCTAATATTCTCCTATACTCAGATCAGTGCCTTATTTAGTCATCATCAGAAAAGCTTCCTCCTGCAGCAGACAGAATACATCGACCAACAACCAGACATTACAGAAAAAGTAGCTCCTTGGAACACAAACCTCAAAACAGGAAGTCTCTTTCAAAGTCCTTCCTTCAGAGTCATGGAAACCCATGAAAAGGAAGGCATAAAGAGTAAAAGAGGAATAGAAAACCCAAAAGTAAAACCACACACCTACAGATATTGATTTTTTACAAAGAAGCCAAAACCATACAATGGAAAAAAATACAGCATCTTCAACAAATGGTCCTGGTTTAACTGGATATCTACATGTAGAAAAAAATGCAAATAGATCCAAATTTATTACCCTGCACAAAACTAAAGTTCAAGTGGATCAAAGACCTCAACATAAAACCAGATATACTAAATTGGTTAGAAGAAAAAGTAGGGAAGAGCCTAGAACTCATTGGCACAGGAGACAACTCTCATGAAACTGAAGAGCTTCTGTAAAGCAATGGACACTGTTATCAAAACAAAATGACAGCCTACAGACTGGGAAAGGATCTTCACCAACCCTATATCTGACAGAGGGCTAATATCCAGGATATATAAAAAAGTACAGAAGTTAAAAAGCAACAAATCAAGCAATCCAATTAAAAAAATTGGAGTACAGAGCTAAACAGAGAATTCTCTGTAGAGGAATAGAGAATGGCAGAGAAATACTTAAAGAAATGCTCAATGCCCTTAGTCATCAGGAGATACAAATAAAAAGGATACTGAGATTTCACCTTACACCCATAAGAATGGCTAAGATAAAAAACTCAAGTGACAATACATGCTGGAGAGGATGTGGAGAAAGACAAGCCCTTCTCCACTGCTGGTGGGAATGTAAACTTGTACAACCACTTTGGAAATCAATCTGGTGCTTTCTCACACAATGAGGAATAGTGCTTCTTCAAGATCCAGCTATTCCACTCCTAGGCATATATCTAAAAGATGCTAAAGTATACAATAAGGACATTTGCTCAACCATATTTGTAGCAGCTTTATTCATAGTAGCCAGAACCTGGAAACAACCCAGATTTCCCTCAATGAAGGAATGGATACAGAAATTGTGATGCATTTACACAGTGGAATACTGCTCAGCAATAAAAACAAGGAAATCATGAAATTTACAGACATAAGTTGGGATGTAGAAAAGATCATCCCGAGTGAGCTATCCCAGAAGCAGAAAGACACACATGGTATACACTCACTTATAGGTGGATACTAGACATATAATATAGGATAATCATAGTAAAATCTGTGCACCTAAAGAAGCAAAGCAAGAAGGAGGACCCTGGGTAAGATGATCTATCCTCATTCAGAAAGACAAACAGGATGGATATTGGAAGAGGGAGAAAATAGGAAACCGGACAGGAGCCTACCATAGAAGGTTTCTGAAAGACTCTACCCAGAAGGGCATCAAAGCAGATAATGAGACTCATAACCAAACTTTGGGCAGAGTGCAGGGAATATTATGAAAGATAGTAAGGCCTGGAGGGGACAGGAGCTCCACAAGGAGAGCAATAGAACCAAAAGATCTGGGCACAGGGGTCTTTTCTCAGACTGATACTCATGGATATAAGCTAGACCCCCTGCTCAGATGTAGCCCATGGCAGCTCAGTCTCCAAGTGGGTTCCCTAATAAGGGGAACAGGGATTGTCTCTGACATGAACTCAGTGGCTGGCTCTTTGACACCGCCCCCCAGAGGGAATCAGCCTTGCCAGGCCACAGAGGAGGACAATGTAGCCAGTCCTGTTGAGACCTGATAAGGTAGGATCAGATGGATGGGGGAATGGGAGGAGGCCCTCCCCTCTCAGTGGACTTGGAAAAGGGTAGGGAGGAGATGAGGGAGAGATGGTGGGATTGGGAGGGAATCAGGGAGGGGGTTACAGCTGGGATGCAAAGTGAATAAACTATAATTAATATAAAAAATAAAAATAAAAGAGTGTAAGAGCCAGAGAAAATGGAAACATCAAAAGAACAAGGCCCTCTGAATCAACTGAGCAAGGCTCGTATGAACTCACAGACACTGAGGCAGCAAGCGCAGGACCTGCATGGGTCTGTACCAAGTCCTCTGCATATATGCATTGGGTTTCTAGTTAGTGATTTTATAGGACTTTTGAGAATTTGGAAGATTGGGTCTCTCATTCTTGTGCCTCCTCTTGGTTTTTTTCCCTTCTGTTGGTTTGCCTTATCCAACTTAGACTTAGGTTTTCTCTATCTTATTACATTTTGTTTTGTTCTTATCTCTTAGAAGTCTGCTCTTTTCTAATAAGAGACAGAACAGAAGTCAGAGGGGAGGTGTGGATAAACAAGGAAGATTAGAGTCAGCGGAAACTAATCAGGGTATATCATATGAGAAAATATCTATTTTCAATAAAAGGGAAAATAGAATAATAAAAATCATTAATGTTGCAAAAATTGCAAATATATAAAATTTGAAATGTAAGAAATTCTCTGGTACATATGTGTCAGCGGAATATATATCTTATATATTTATATCTGAGAAATCTACCACAATTAATATTATGAGCCTTATTTAATATCTTCACATTTTGTGTCACTTTTAAGTCCACTTGTCTATCAATTTCCCCTCTCAAGCCCTTTGCAACTATTGATTCACTCTCTCTGCCTACATTCTGTTTAATTTTCTGAAGTCTGTGTAAATAGAACTATAGGGTGTAGATTATTAATTGGGGCACAAGTTGGTTAAGATTTGGTCTGATCAAAGCTGCGACATTGAAAGCACAAATTTTAGGCAGGATGCAATGTGCTCCATGTTCCAACAGATTTTAAACCAGCTTTCAAGGTAAAAGCTGTGAATAACAAGAAGGGTTACACCAGGTATTTGCCAAGAATTTGAACTGGTGCAGAGGGGGCGGCAAACTTTCTTGTAAGAAAGGAACTGGGTGATTTGAAGAATATGTATTATGCAATTTTTAGAAATTGGGAGGGGAAAGAAAAATAAACACAGTTTTAAGAAAACGTTAGGGGATGTAAATCGGTTGCACAACATTTGTGTAGCAGGATAGGGCCTTATCTCCAGTATGGTAGGAAAGAAAATTATTGGGAAAGGAAAGAAGATAAAGGCAAGAAGACCTTGATGGTATGACTACAAAACTTGGCACCAAAGGAAACTGTATCTCTCACCATGTAGGCTACATTATCAAAAATATATTGGAAGTAGATATGAAATATCATTTCTCTTGTCTGCTTGACCTGGTTTTTTGAGACACCACAATCTGCCTTTGACTGATAAGATTTTTTTTTTCTCCACAAGATGCCATATCTTTTTCCCCAACTTTGCTCATTCAACATGATGATTCTGTTTTTTTTCCTATGTTCTTTATAAAATAATTATTTTCTGCTTTGCTGAGAAATATTCAGTAGGGTGTTTTCTATGCTTATCTATCCTTTGAACTATTGTTACACATTTCTGGTTATTTACAGTTATTTATTCTTTCAATAAAGCTAAAATAAAAATTCACTTTTAATTCTTACCTAGGTGAATGGTCTGTTTGCTTTAAGGTGCATAAGAAGATCTATACATGCTCGATTGTTAGCTCCAACATATGTGCAGCCTTCTATACTCATGTTCAGCATTTATATCAAAGCTAAGCATTCATTGGGTATTCCCTCAATCTCTGTTCTATATGCTCTATCTTTATCCCCGCACATCTTGTGTGCAGGGTAAGTTTGGGGTCAAAGTTTTTTGTGGGTGGGTTGGTGTTCCCATCTCTCACTAGGAGACTAGTCTAGTTAGAGACTGTTCTTCTCATTGTCCAATGCCTCTGCTACTAGGAGTCTTTGCTTGCCCCCCCCCATATCCTCCCAGTAGCTTACGCTGACTTAGGGCTCCAGCTTGTCACAGAGATGTCCCCACCCTCAGTTTCTCTTTTCTCTACAGGCCTTGTCCTCTTGCCAGGTCTGATCTCCACCCTCTTAACTCTCTGTGCCCCCTCTTTTATCTTGTTCCTTCTCTTCAACCACTACCTCTGTCTATTCTTTCTCCCCTTCCAAGTGAGATCTATTTATCCTCCCTTGGATCCTCCTTGGTATTTATCTTCTTGGTTCTGTGCCTTATAGTACGCTTATCCTGTATGGCTAAATCCACTTATGAAGACATACCATTTGTGTCTTTCTGGGTCTGGGTTACCTCACCCTGAGGAAGAGTGCCAGCCTCTGACAATATTAATGGTACTCTGCCACGTTTGTAGACACAAGCCTGTGAGAGCTGTCTCCTGAGAGACTCTACCCAGCAGGGCCTCAAAAAGTGAAAGGAAAGAGAAAAGGACCTGGAGGTAACAAGAGCTCCACAAGAAGACCAACAGGGGCAACTAACCAGGGCCCAGAGGGGCTTGCTGAGACTGAAGCATCAACCAAGGACCATGCAAGAACTGGGCTTAGGCCTGCTACAAAGATGTAGTAGATGGGCAGCTTAGGCTTCATGTGGGTCCTCAAGTAAGGGAAGTAGGGGCTGCATTGGACTTGGACTCACTTGCTAGCTTTTTGATCACTTCCTCCTGGCTGGACTGCCTTGTCAGGACACAAAGAAAGAGGACATGCTCAATCCTGATGCACCTTGATGAGCTGGGGTGGATGGAAAAGGAAGTTCCTCTTTTCTGAGGAATAGGTTGAAGGGATGAAGGAGGGGAGAATGTTGGACTGGGTAGGGAAGAGGCATGGAGCTACAACCAGGATGGAAAGTGAATTTAAAAAGAGAAACAAACAAACAAAAACAAAGAAAAAGAAACCTCCCAAACCTTCCTCACCACACTCCAGCAAAACAAACAAACAAAAACATTTATATTGAAGCTGTGCATTTGTTGGAGAAAAGCATTCACTCCAGTTTATACTAATGTCACAGTCCATCACTGAAGTGGAAGTTTCTGGTTTCTTTGGTAACTCCGTTGTGTCACATGAATGTGTTCTGTTTTGTTTTGTTTTGGTTTGTTTTCAAGTGTGGGATGTGGGAATGTTCCACCAACCCCTTCAAAAAACCGCCCTGAGAAAAGGTGTGTGATGTTTGTCAGCTGGAAACTTCCTTGTGCTCGGGGCCTGGTTTGTGCTAGCTGGAAAACATCCTCATGTGGACACTGAGAAGGAATAACTAGAAGCCCTCAGACAGGGAGACAAAGCCTTTTGCATCGCTATGCTTTGCATCACTTTGCCAGTGTTTGAGAACTTCACATGCTGCCCTGATGGAGGTTTTCCAGCTTCAGTGGGCTTGTGCAGTTCGGGCAGAGTCTTGCTGCTTCTGCCGAGTGGTCCCACCTCTGTCGCTGTTGCTTGCTGTTTGCTGGGCTGCTGCTTTGCCATTTGACTGGGCTGCTGGTATCCTGATGTCTGAAACTGGCATATCCTCAAAGAACCCAATGACCCTAATCAGAGGGAAGTAGCTGAAAGAGGTCTACAGTCCCTGTGACTACTAATCTCCTACCTAGGGTGAGGTGGTTGTGGAAGGGAAGTAGAGGCATTTAAGAACCTTAAATAAAGTAGGTGTTCGAAAAATCTAAGCCATACACATCACTGAGGGAAGTGAAGACAGAAATTGAAGCAGGAAATAGAGGCAAGAAATGAGCCAGAAAACCAGGAGAAGCATGTTTTACTGGCTTGCTATTCATAGCTTACTCAGCAATTTTTCAACCTTTGGTCACCCGCCCAGACATCATGGTACTACCCGCATTGGTTTGGTCCTCTCTCATCACTCTGTATCAAGAGAATGTCCACACAGACTTGCCCATGGAACGCTCTGATAGAGACAGTTGCCCAGTTGTGACTGTCTCATCTCAGATGACCACTTTGAGTCAAGCTTAAAAAAAAAAAAATGAATTACTTTTCTTGATACACAAACCCTTCATTGTCACTGAAAGTCTATCATTTACATTACATGTAATACACATTACATGCACTGTTCATTTGGTGTTTTGTAGTCTGCGAGTGTTGACAAATACATGGAGACATCCTCCCATCAGAATACTGTACAAAAAGCTTTACTGTTTCACTCATCTCTGTTCCATTACTAATTCCTCCTTCCCCAATCCTTGACATTACTGTCTCTATAAATCTCTTTTTAATGTTAAAAAAAATGAATCTCACCAACCAACTGAGCCACGGTGGAACACGATGCTCGCATACTTTCCAGAATGTCACATAGCTTGAATCATTCGGTGTTTACCATTTTCAGATTGGTTGCTTCCACTTAGTGTTGCTCATTTAGGCTCCTCTGTGTCTTTTCCTTGCTTTAAAAAACAATGTAGTCCATGATGTGATCTGATAGACTAAAATCAGAAGGGAGGAGAGGAGGACCTCCCGTATATGGAGCTTTTTCTGGAGATAAAGATTTTCAACTCCTTTAGACAAATGCCAAAGATAGTGACTATTGAATTTTTCAGTTAGAAACCTTAAATTCTGTTTCAAGGGGCCATACCCATTTTGCATTCCTGCTAACAGTGAGTAAGAGTTTTTGTTTGTCCCACCTATACAAGCATTTGCTGTTAGTGTCCTAGATAGCTGTGTAGTGGTTCTTATTGTTATCTTAATTCGCAGCTAATAAAGTACAAAATTTTAACTTATTAACATCTACCTTCAAGCTAAAATGTGTCATTTTACTTTACTCAGGAGCATGTACGTGTTTTCCTTCCCTTCCAGCATTTGTTCTATACTTACCACATGATTTTCTTTTCAATGTACTCTGCACATCAGAATGCAATGCTCTTGTATTTTCTTTAGAAAGAGGTAAATAATAAGAAAAGTATGTTAGGTGTACAAACATTTCCAGGGCTTCTGGTTCCTTTGCATATGCTCAAGTATCCACTTCTTATGACTTTCTTTCAGATTGAAAGAGGTCCTTTAATCCACCCCCGTGTGTGTGTGTGTGTGTGTGTGTGTTCACATGAAGTGTACATTTAAGTATGAGTGTTGGGTTGAAAGGTTACAACTTGCTAACAGTCAATAGCTCTCATAGTGCAAACCTGCTGGTAATGAATTCTTCTGTTTGACGAATTCTATTTTGATAAAGTCTTTTTTCCCCATCTTTTTTCTGAAACACCTGGATTCAGATTTCTGGTACAGCATCCCGTGCTTCTATTTAGAAATCTTTCCACCTTGCTTGCTCTTATGTATCTTCATCTGTTAGCAGTTTTTGTTGTTGATGTTGTTGTTGTTTTGTTTTGTTTCTGGGCAAAGTGGCTTTATCAGAGTGCCAGGATCACAATAGGACTTAGGAAATTAGCACTGGGGTGGGCAGGACAAGCATTCGCCGCTTGGCCTGGCCTGGCCTGGCCTGTCTTCTCCTTCTTCTGTTTGGTCAGCTTGGGAGTCTGACCTGTTATTTTTCCAGCATGAGCCAGAGAACCATGAATTTATACCTTCCTGCACGCGGCCAGCTATTTCCAGAGTGGTCCTGGCCTCTACACCACACTAGCCTATGGTGGCCTCACCTCAGTGGCCAGCCTGCCAGAAACATGACTTGATCCTCAGGCTCACTGCCTTCCAATGAGGCCACATGAGCTCTGATTTGGGAGACCTTCTAGCCCATCACCTCAAGGGCGCAGACGAAGATCTGTGTGTTGGTGACTAACCTGCAGACCCCATTGCTGCTACCGCAAAGATGGAGTCAAGAAAGAGCTTTTTAGCAGTCTTAAGGCACATGATTATGATGTGCCAGTGCAGTATTAATCAGGTCTCTTTTCTTTTTTTTACTGAGCCTTTTGGCCCCAGCAGTTTACAATTTTTACCAAATATAAAAAAGAAAATTGTTCATTATTTCTTAAAGTAGCTTTTGCTTCTGCCTTTAATTCCAGTCAGGTTTCTAAGATTGCTTGATGTTCACCCATAGGTTACTGTTGCTCTGTTAATACTATTTGTTAATACTATTTACTGATTAAATAATTGACTCATTGCTATTCTTCATTTTGTGAGCCTCTCTTGCTATGTCTTCAGGTGTCATCTTCAGGGATGTTAATTACATACAGAGCTACTTCATAAATCACCTGTTGCAAGTTTTATATTTTTGAAGTTTAGAGTCAGCTACTAAAAGTGTGTTGTTTAAAAAAAAAAAGTTCAAATTTTGTAGCTTATTTTTCAACAAGTGGAGTTTCTTCAATTATTTCTCTTTGTCTTTTTCTTTTTTTTCTCTAATCATGTATTTGTGAGACTGTCTGAGCTTGTATAAAAGGCAGAGGTGCCCAGTATGCTGAAAGACCTGTTTTCACTTTGATATTTGTCATGTTGTGTTTGAGATGAGTTACTGAATGCTCCCTGCTGATGAGTGTAACTTAATGTTCTGAGGAAAGAAAGTACATCTCCAATGGCACACCCCTGGGTTTTCTTTCAGAAATTGTATTTGTAGAAGTCAGTATATATCTAAAAGCTACCATAGATAAAATCTGATGGACCATAGCTATACAAATTTAGACACTGTGTTTTCAAATAACTACCCTTGTTTGTATTCCTATACAAAAGCAATACATCACAACCATAGTTAACTTAAATGATCCCTTCTACATAATGCTACACTCTGTCTTCACAACTGGAATATGTTTGGATTCATGTACTGACCCATGTATAAGGTATTTTATCCATTATGTTTAGATGCTGGTCTTTCCTCCTTTCTTCAGGTATCAGAGTTTGCACAAATATAGAAGATTAATTCTGCTAAAGACCTGTTCAAGAGGCTGTGACGCTAATAGGTAATTACTGTGTCATAGCTTCTTGATCCTGAAAAAAGGAAGTGGACGCTATGTAGGGCATGATATTGCACAGTCTTGATGTCTCTGTGGAACATGAACTACAAAGTGAGTGAGACTGGTGGGCTCTAGCACAGTTCCAAGTTAACTCTTGCCAAAGAAGGAAAGAGAGAGACAGAGAAACAGAGAGAGAGAGAGAGAGAGAGAGAGAGAGAGAGAGAGAAATAAAGAAAGGGGTGAGGGAGGGAAGGAAGGAGGGAAGGAGAGATGGAGGGAGGGAAAAATCAACAACCACAGCAGCCCTTGTCTTCCAGAAAATATTTGTTTTAAATAGATTCTTTTTTATTACATCTCTATAATTCAGAGTATCCAGTCTTTGGGTTTTTGATGGGTTTTTTTTTTTGTTTATTTGTGTTTTTTTTTTTTTGATAGTAGTTGAGGAATTGTCTGGGACACTCATTAAATACCCTAGTATCCAGCCCATACCCCATAGATCATGAGTTTATATGTTTTCTTTCCTTCCTTCTTTCTTTCTTTCTTTCTTTCTTTCTTTCTTCCTTCCTTCCTTCCTTCCTTCCTTCCTTCCTTCCTTCCTTTCTTTCTTTCTTTCTTTCTTTCTTTCTTTCCTTCTTTCTTTCTTTCCTTTCTGCAAAGATCACACTGCAATTATCACATACAAGACTTGCAATATTGAGTTGAGTCATTGAAATACTCATAATGTTTTAAGCAAGTTTATAATTTTTTGGGCAAAATTTATAGTTGTTCTTGACCACGTGAAGCCAAAGGTTATGGATACAGCATCCTTGCTTCAGTCAGTTCCAAATGCTATCTAATACAGCAACTTATATTCAGAGAATATCACTGACTTTTCTCTCTGAGAGATGGCAGGTAAAAGCTCGAGTCACTCTCTCCTTGTACTTGACAATCCTCTGAGCCAAAGTGCCACCATCTTCATGAGTTCATCTGTGCCCACTTGTAAAATATCATCACAACTATGCTTCTTCACTATTGGTATTCCCTCATTGAATAAGGGTGGGGAGGGTCATGGTACACCGCTACCCAAGTATCTAGCTATTCCTCCCCAAACATCTATTTGCAATTCTGACTTAATTGTATGTGGCATTATTAATGGGGCTAGAAGTTTAAAGGCTTAGAAAGAGTAAGGAGGGAGGGCTCCATCTATCTGGTCATCATTCATGCTGGATGCACGACGGCCACTCATGCTCCATTCTGTAACTCCTCACCCATTGCCCTGCATGTAAGACTCAAATAAGTTATTGGTTCTCCAGGGTGAGCTTTGGTGGAATTGTCCTTTGTTTTGACACTGACCCCATAGGAAGACAATTTTATGCCTTCCCTAGAGAAGAAATTTTAGCAATGCTCCTTTTGAAGGAATATCTACTGTCATGCTACAGTTGAAAAGGCTTTGAATGCAGATGTTGAGACTTATGGCCAACCTTTGGGTGGAGTGCATGGAATCTTATGAAAGAAGTGGGAAATAGTAAGACCTGGAGAGGACAGAAGCTCCATAAAGAGAGCAACAGAACCTAAAAATCTGGGCACAGGGGTCTTTTCTGAGACTGATACTCCAACCAAGGACCATTCATGGAGATAACCTACAACCCCTGCACAGATATAACCCATGGCAGTTCAGTGTCCAAGTGGGTTCCATAGTAATGGGAACAGGGACTGTATCTGACATTAACTGGTTGGCCTGCCCTTTGATCACCTCCCCCTGAGAGGGGAGCAACCTTACCAGGACACAGAGGAAGACAATGCAGCCAGTCCTGATGAGACATGATAGACCTGATACATCAGAAGGAAGGGCAGGAGGACCTCCCCTATCAGTGGACTGGGGAAGGGGCATGGGCTGAGAAGGGGGAGCGAGGGTGAGATTGGTAGGGGAGGAGGGATACAGAGGGGATACAAAATGAATAAATTGTAATTAATAAAAAAATAAAATTAAAAAAAGATGAAAAAAGAAAAGGCTTTGAACTAAACCTCTCTTAGAAGGAGATATAGCAACCCATTGAATTAAATATTAAATTAAATGTTTTAAAATATAATTAAATATTTAAATTTGTTGATTTGAATATTTAAATTTATTTATTTATTTTATTAATTACAGTTTATTCACTTTGTATCCCAGCTGTAGCCTCCTCCCTCTGGCAGAACCATCTCAGTAACTATGAAGATAAATAAAACAAACTTTGTCACCTCAAACTTCATATTTGCTACAACAGTTTGTATACATACTGGATTATTTTTAAATACAACTGAGTTGTATTTACCATATGCTATACTTTCGTGCTTATATTTTGAGGAGGAATACGGACCTTGTTAGACAATTAGAACAAATACTGTCAGAGATGCTTAAACTTTTAATGATCTTAACTTTGGTTCAGGGAAAGAGAAAGCAAATGTCTAAATCAGAAAACCAAGAGACTAATGGATGCTGTTTAAAACTTTCTGATGGATTTTAGGCAGAATATCATGTAAAGATAACATCACATTGGCAACCCAGAAGGTGTCAATGAATATGAAATTACTAGGAGAAAATATTACTGATGAAGTGGATTCCGGCCAAAGTGAACCTAGCAGGACTCTAGAAAACATGCCAGATTGATAAGACATTACCTGGAGAGAAGTGGAGTGTGAGAAGGCCAATTAGATATTGGAAATGGACCCATACTAAAGGCATAAATGTCTATGGAATCAGTAGCCTTTTTATAAGAAACCTACAAGGATCACAGGTAATCTGACCAAACTTTAGTTAAGTATCAGTTGTATTCAGAAAACATCAAGTCAACTGGTCTTACAAAGAAGCAGTGTTCATGAAACTTCTACTGAGGCTACAATTCTTGCTGTCATTCACCTTAGAACTGTTGTGTTATCACATTGCCCCATCGTGGACACAGAGGCAAACCTTCAACATCCACTAGAGAAATGAAATAAACTAAGGATTTTACTTGGGTGTCTTATATATGCTTTGTGTCACACAAAGCAGATAGTTAATCAAATTGTTCAACAGATACTAACGGCTTTATTCTAAACTATTTATAAATGTTTGTCTTTTTTAATTAAGCTAAACTTTCAGCCCTCACATGCCCAGAGTGGCAATGGACATCATGGACAAGGAGAATAGAGGAAGCCATTGGCTTTTTTTTTTTAAATCTTTTTTATTTTTTATTAATTACAGTTTATTCACTTTGTATCCCATTGGCTTTTTTATTGGAGCCAGGATGAGCCAGCTCTCTTTATATAGCATGGTGATTTGTTTATTTGATAAAGGCAGAACATTGTTTCTTACTGTGTTAATCCTATAATTGTGGCTCTAGGTCATGTTGTACTTTGGGACTTTATCCTCCTGAAATGTGTACAAAGACTTGATGTAAATGTAGATAAATTATATAGCATGGTGGCATTTTCAAAAACAATTGGCCATGTCCTATGTCATGTGAAGTATTTATTTCTCAACTCAGGAACATATTCTGAGTTGACATTCCATATTCGGAATGACATTTCTCTAATTCTACTGAATCTGAACATCTTCAACAAATGCTACAATCAGACAATTTAATGTTTGTTTAGAATATTCATCCATTACCAAGTATCACTTTCTTTCCTTTCAGCAATTTGTTCCAAACTACAGTATAAAATGTCACATTATTGATGTGGCATTATCAAGTTCCGTCATGATTGACCTGATGTCATACTGTTTTGTAACAAAACTGGTTGCTGTCGATCAAAGGCACTTACAGAAACCTGTTATAAACTCAGAGAACAATTTGTGCCGACGAAGAACCATCTGCTGCTGTCTCTGCTTTGAGGGATGAGACTTGTGGTTATTTAAAAATCATTAAAGTTTAAATGGGAATTTTGGTTATGTTAAAGTCTTTGCTTAATACACTTCAAATTTTCAACAATGTGACAATTTTCTAAGAGTGGTAAGAACACTTAGAACTTTTTGCGAAACTTTTATTTAATATTTATTATTTCCCATGTTAGCTAAAAGTCTTATGCTACGACTCTTCTTTGTAAAGTAGAAAACAGTTCTCAATGTGGAAAAGAAATGAGGGGTTGCAGGAGATCAAAAGAGAGGTTGAGAAACAGAGTAGAAAAGAGAAATAATGAGATATGTCTGGTTAGTTTTTATCAAATTAACAAACCAGAGTCACCTGAGAAAAGAGAATCTCAATTGAGATATTGTCTCCATCATATTGACTTGGGGTGAAGACTGTGGGTGCATTTATCTACCTCAAGACTCAGCTATACTGCTCCTGGGCATATACCCAAGAAATGCTCCACCCTATCACAAAGACAATTGCTCAACTATGTCCTTTGTAGCCTTATTTGTAGTAGGCAGAAACTTGAAATAACCTATATGTCCCTCAACTGAAGAATGGATAAAGAAAATGTGGATGGAATATTACTCAGCTATTAAAAACAAGAAAATAATTAGATTTGTGGGAAAATGTTTTCTTCCGACTTCTGCATAAAAGTTACTATCACATGTTGACTTGTTGAAAGCAATTTCCCAAGATTTTGAAGAGAAAGCAAAGAGAGCAGAGAGTAAGGTTTAGAATGACTGTGTACAAGGAAAAATGGTCACCTGAATCTCCCTGCAGTAGGTAGGAAGCAGTCTATGGTGTAATGATGATGTAGCCTAAAGACAATCTTTATTTGAAAAATACTGTGGATTACTTTCTATTTGTGTGCACTTTATACTCCTACCTGTCTTTGTTAAAACCCTTCCGCTTCTGAGGACATAAAGTTCCTGATTTCCTTTTGCTTTCATCTAACTGTTCTTTCCATCACCATGAACATGGATCTCCAGGTCTGTAGGCTTAATTTTGTGTTCCTTTCATATTTGAGAGTGCAATCCTTCTCTGAAAACAAAACTTGACATATTCTTCAATAATTACTGTCAAATGCCTTTTCCTCTCAAGCCTTCATTGTGATTTCTTATGCAAGAATTAATGTTCACAATTTTTACTTTCCCAGATTTCGTTATATGAGATATACTCTGAAGAGAAAGCAGAATGCTGGTAGGTGTACCATAGTTGATAGACATAAAAGCAACTCTCTAACAGCCTACTCATAGCCAGTTTAGAATTTTATTCTTCCTCCATAGAGATTATTATTTTCATGGGCAGATAGAATTTTAAGACATATAAATCTCTTCCAAATCTAACATTGTATGATAAACCTTAAAGTAGAGAAATATCCAGGTACTTCCTGTTCTGTGGTTATTGCCAGAATTGTTTCCTACAATGAATGTTTTAGGACTTTTTTAAAATTAAAATTTATTAACATTTTTATCAAAAACTAATTTTATGCAGTGTTGCGGATCATGATTTCTTCCATCCCATATACCAGATCTCTTCCACCCCCTTACCACCTGACTTCAGGGTCTTCTTTCCCTATAAAAGGAAGATGCCAATAAAAATTTTAAAAAAAGAAAATTAAACAAAAGAGATAAATAAGAGAAGAAAAAATACAAAGAAAAAGAAAGACCTAAAAGGAAGACAAAACACACACACACAAGCACATCCATATACACAACCCCCCTAAGAACACAAAATCAGAAACCTTAATAAATAAGTGAAATATAAATACAGTTTTAAAAAATGACTGAACAAAGAGTTATGAAACAAAACATACCCAACAATACCACTGAGCTCATTAGATGTTGGCTGTGGGGGTTGGGGAACCCTCCCTTAAGTGTGATTATGTACCCCTTGAGATTTTTTTTGAAGAAAACTAATTTTTTTTTGCAAGTTGTTGTCAGTCAGAGATAACTTCTGGGTTAGGGATGGGGGCTTGTGTCCACTTCCTCTCTCAGCTCTAGGACCCCATGTGCCTTAGACCTGTTCAGTTCCTGTGTACGGTATGAAAGTCTGTGAGTTCCTACGTGCATCAGACCTGCTGTGTCCGGAAAGCACTATTTTCTTGCTGTTTTCCATCTCTACTAGCTCTTACAATCCTTCTGCCTCCTCTTCTACATAGACTTTAACAACATTTTGATTGTGTATTAAGGAAACGAGACACTCCAAGTTAGTTTTGCAGCATTAATACATACCAAGGTCTTAATAAATTCTTTAGAATGTCTTGCTCAATATTTGATCATGGCAGAGCTGTTTTAAAAATTATGGTGTATTTTTGGACTGAAGTGATTCCTCAGCAGTTATGAACACTTGTTACTGTGTGGAGGATCTACGTTCCATTCCTTTCCCTCACGTGGCAGATTACAGTTGTCAGTAACTCCAGTTCCGGAGGATTCAATGCCCTCTTCTGGCTTCTACATGCATTGAAATGCATGTGGTGTTAATGCATATAAGAAGACCGAACACCCCTACCCAAAAGACAAAAAATATAACAGAGACATCTTTATAAAAATTACCACCTATCTTATCCTGCATAATACAGAGGAAATAATATAGCAGAGCCAAGCCCCTTTAAATGTATAGAGACACAACACAAGGTAAAATCTGGAACCCATAGATGTGGACAGCAAGAATCGGGTCCTCTTAACCCGAGTCTTGCGTATATGCTTGCATGATACAGCACATAGACTTCTTAGCCTTGTCAAAGATGTTCTTAGTGTCTGCTGTTAGTATCATCTGTCTTGACAGAAATGAAATATTCTCAACTGTGCTCCAAGAGTTCGGGTAGGAGAAAATGTGGGCTAGAGAAAAAGCAAGCTGAGACAGCTGACAAGATTTATACCAGAATTTAACTGCTTCACACAAGTCACTTCTCTGTGTATCTGTAGGCACCCTCCTGCAAATCCAGCTGCATGAGAGCCTCAGAAGCTTGCTGCCTGTTTTTTAAGATTTACATAACTTGAGAGGTTTTTTTTGCATTTATATAATTTTTATGATTTAATTTTGAAAGTCCTTCTTTTTTCATCATGATGTAATTTTATCACGTTTCAACTAACTTACTTGATATATTTATATATTTGTTGGTCCAGTCATTTCATCATGTCGATACACTTTAACTTAGGTTTTATAAAAGTGTCTTGGTCTCCAAGACTTTTCTTTAAGTTCATTCCAGATATTTTCTTACTAAAATTCTGTATTTTACTTCTTCCTACTGCTGTCATCATTAATGACACATTTCTTTGCACATGTTAACTGTCCTATTTCTTTTTAAAAGTCCTGACAGAATACATTTAAATCTAAGCTAACCTTGTGGCTTTTAAGAAGATAATTTTCACATGCAAAATGTGTCTATGGATTTTAGTGTGTTTATCCTATATTAAATGCCTAATTAATATCCACTTATTAGTGAGCATATACCATGTGTGTCTTTCTGCTTCTGGGTTACCTCATTCAGGATGTTCTTTTCTTGTTCCATCCATTTGACTGAGAATTTCATGATTTCCTTGTTTTTAAACTGCTGAGTAGTATTTCAATGTGAAAATGTACCACAATTTCTGTATCCATTTTTGGTTGAGGTACATCTGGGTTTTTTTTCCAGATTCTGGCTATTATGAACAATGCTGCTATGAACATAGTTGAGCAAATATCCTTGTTATATGGTTGAGCATATTTTGGATATATGCCCATGAGTGGTATAGCTGGATCTTGAGGTAATTTGCAAAGTGACTGTACAAGTGTGCAGTCCCACCAGTAATGGAGGAGGGTTCCCCTTTCTCTGTATCCTCTCCAGCATATGTTGTCCCTTGAGTTTTTTATCTTAGCCATTCTGATGGTTGTGAAGTGAAATCTCAGGGTCATTTTGAGTTGCATTTCCCAGACGACTAAGGACATTGCACATTTCTTTAAGCATTTCTCTGTCATTCAGTATTCCTCTGTTGAGAATTCTGTTTAGCTCTGTACCCCACTTTTTTATTTTTTTATTAATTACAGTTTATCACTTTGTATCCCCCCATAAGCCCCTCCCTCCTCCCCTCCCAGTCCCACCCTACCTCCCCCTTCTTCTCCCTTGCCCCTCCCAAGTACACTGATAGGGGAGGTCCTCTTCTCCTTCCTTCTGATCTTAGTTTATCAGATCCCATCAGGAATGGCTGCATTGTCATCTTCTGTGACTTGGTAACCTCTTGATCACCTCAGGGGGAGGTGATCAAAGAGCAGGCTAATCAGATTATGTCAGAGGCAGTCCCTCTTCCCATTACTATGGAACCCACTTGGATACTATGCTGTCATGGACTACATCTGTGCAGGGGTTCTAGGTTATCTCCATGCATGTTCCCTTGGTTAGAATATGAGTCTCTGGGGAGACCCCTGTGTTCAAATTTTCTGGTTCTGTTGCTCTCCTTGTGGGGTTCCTGTCCTCTATTTCCCACTTCTTACTTAAGATTCCATGCACTTTGCCCATCAGTTGGCTTTAAGTCTCAGTGTCTGCTTTGATAGTCTGTAGGAGAGAGCCTTTCAAAGGCCTTCTGTGGCAGGTTCCTAAGTTGTTTCCTGTACCCCACTTTTAATTGGATTACTTTATTTGTTGGTGTTTAACTTCTTGAGTTCTTTATATATGTTGGATATTAGATGTCAGATGTAAGGTTGGTGAAAATATTTTCCTACTGTGTAGGCTGCTGTTTTGTCATATTGATGGTGTCCTTTGCCTTACAGAACCTTTTCAGTTTTCGAATTCCAATTTGTTAATTGTCAGTCTTAGTGGTTGCATTATCATATTTTCTATTTGGGAAGTTGTCTTCAGTGCCAATGTGTTCAAGGCTATTCCCTACTTTCCCTTTTGATTATGTTCTATGTGTCTGGTTTTATGTTGAGCTTATTAGTCCATTTGAACTTGAGTTTTGTGTAGGGTGATAAATATGGATTTATTTGCATTCTTCTACAGGCAGACATCCAGTTAGATCCGCATCATCTGTTGAGGGCTTCTTTTTCTTATTTTGTGTTTCTTGCTTCTTTATTAAAAATCAGGTATCCAGAGGTATGTGGGTTTACTTCTGGGTGTTGATTTGATTCTATTGATCAGTGTATCTGTTTTTATGCCAATACTATGCAAATTTTATTACTTTACCTCTGTATTATAGCTTGAAATTGGGGATGGTGTTACCTTTAGAAGTTCTTTTATTGTTCAGGATTGTTTTAGCTATCCTGAGTTTTTGTTTTTCCATATGTCATGCTAATAAACAGCCACTCTTTTATTGGACTTAAAGCCCATTCCAAAGGCTGAAACATGTGCCTGGCAGCATTTTTAGGAAAACAACAACAACAACAACAAACAAATAACAATGGCTAGATAGAAAATAAACAACAGGAGAAAGCCTACTACTATTATTTTGCTAAGTAAACAGCATTTTAAACCAACTCTTAACTACTTATCATTATATCCATAGATTAGTGCACTTATTAAATTTACCAACCCTCATCAGAGAAACTTCTGTTTGCAGTAGATGGTGATCAACACAGAGAGTCCCAACTGCCCAAGATGCATAAAATAGAAAACAGAATTTTCATCTCCAAAAGGAACAGAGATCCTTGTGGAAAAGGGGGAAGAATGAATGTGAGAGACAGTAGCAGCAGATAACTTCAAGGAAAGTGTTTTTTTCTAGACATAGCGAAGCAGCTGCACCCATGAACTCACAACAGTATGACAACACACAGAATACTTTTGTAAGCCCAAACCATACCAAACCCCAGCATAAAGAAGGAATTTGGGTATGAATTTCCACTCCTAGCATGGGGCTATTGACAACTGTTAGCTGTGCAGAGAGGAAGGGTCCATTTTCTCTATGAGCATAACCACTGATAAGTTAACCAGGTTCAAGTGGAAGGACACACATCCAAATACATTTAGTCAGCAGCACAAATTGGTCTTGAGTACGGTGGTTGTGGAGGACTAAGAGTTGAATGGGAAAGAAAGGGTGGTAGATCTGGGACATAAAGGAGGAGGGTAAATATGATCAAAGCAAGAAACAGGAAAATTATGTAATTATATTTTAATTAAAGTAAAGTAATAATAAAATATAATGCACACACAATAGTCTCAAAGAACTTATGAACTATAGTAAATAAACATTTAGTATTGGAAAACATGCTGAAGGGTTTCATTATGAGTAATTATCATTAAGTAATAATGATAATTATTTGTCAATGGTAGGTTATTATTTTTTCTGTTGTTTAAAACATTTTCCTAATATTTAAATATGTTGACGTCTTAGCACCTGAAATTGCCGTGACCCAGTTAATATCTTGCCATTCACTTTAGAATAAGCACCCACTATTTCATGTCTTAGCTCTGCCTCATGTACGGTTATTTGACTTTACCTCTCATAGACCATATTTAATATTGTTACAGCTTATAATGAGATTTTACATTGTGTCTAAAACCTTACAATGATTTTTTTTTTCTGCTCAAAATATTCTGCGATGTTGTTAGAGATGTATGTACTCCCTTTACCTGAGGCAACATGTACTTGAATTCATTGTTAATGAAGGCAAATTGATAGGCAAAACTATCTTCTGGCTCGAAAATAAACAATAGGAATCAGCATTTGTTTGATATGGAAGGTAAGGAAAAATAGAACTTGCTGAGAAAAAAAAATTTTCTTATTGAAAAGAAAATTTATCCCCAGGAAGATAGCTGATTAGAATGAAATCATCCTCATCGTGCCAATGTTTGAGTGTGGAACTTTATTTCTTTCACTGTTTAGATTTTCCTTTTGTGCTTGACTGAAAAAAAAAAAAAAAACAATTTCTAGGTTTTATGTACTTTTTGAAAATGAAGCAATAAGGGAGATTTGCTGAGCATTTCTAGCTTCTTGGCTGCTTGTTGAAGGAAATACAAAAGAGACCCAAACAAGAAGTAAGCTTTGTTAAGAGCAATGTGAAATGATAAATTTTAGATACATTGCCCAGACAGCCATGGGCCACCCGAGTGCCCTAGGAATTATTTGAGGCTTCTATATATAGGATTAACAAAGAAGTAACTGGTTTCTATTAGGAAGACCAGTTTTCCACTTTGATTTACAAGTTTGAGTTATGCAACATTTACTCTTCTGAACACTTTCCTTCCCATGTTTTATGATTATAGTTGTATATACATCCAATTACCACTATTATAAAAGGATAAAAGGAGATTTTCCCTAAATTTACACAAAGAACAATTTCACTTATTTATTGCCTCAAACCAGTTCAGACCAGATTGGCCCCCTCATTCCCATGTGCATGTATACCTAAGAATATATTTGACTAGAAAATATCCATGAAGAATTGTTGATTGTTCTTGGGAGGAGTAAAACTGCTTTATTGCTCAGAGTTGGGTGTGTGTGTCTTAAAGCAGATAGGAGTCCTAGATTTCTAGTTACATTGCTGAGAGGATACATGTGAGTCTAGGTAAGAGTCCTAGTTTTCCAAGTGCATTGTTTAAAGAGTGGTGTGTGTTTACCCAAACCAAGGGGAGTTTAAAGATGTTGTCATTCCTTATGGTTGCCTCCTTAAGCCCATCTATTTACTACAGTCCTACTGTGCTTCACAAAATAATATGCTCCTTTACTTTACTTATACTGCTGTGCAAAATGTAAGAGCTCTCAGTGTTGTCTAAGGAAGATTAAAAAGTCAAACCCCTGGAGATAGATCTTTAGTTCAATTTACAAGTAATTAAATAATAAGAGGGCATTTTAATCAGGATATGTGAGTTATATTAATTTTTTAAAGCTGATAGTTTAAGAAAGCTATGCTAATAAGACTAAAGTTTCATTAAGTTAAATTTGAAACTGAAAGATTTCTTAAAAAGAAATTTTCACTAGTGACCATATAATGTACTTAATGCTTTTCATAGGGAGAGCTAGAAGTGGAGGAAAGAGAAACTGTGGCTGTAATGTATTGTATAGAAAATATCTATTTTTAATTTTTTATTAAATTTTTATTTTTATATTAATTACAGTTTATTCACTTTGTATCCCAGCTTTAGCCCTCTCTTGCCTCCCCTCCCAATACCACCCTATTTCCTTCATCTCCTCCTATGTCCCTTTCCAAGTCCATTGATAGGGGAGGTCTTCTTCCCATTCCATGTGACCCTACACTATCAGGTCTCATCAGAACTGGCTATATTGTCCTCCTCTATGGCCTGGCAAGGCTGCTCCCCCATCAGGGTGAGGCTAGTCACTGAGTTCATGTCAAAGACAATCACTGTTCCCCTTACTAGGGTACCCACTTGGATACTGAGCTGCCATGTGCTACATCTGAGCAGGGGTTCTAGGTTATATCCATGAATGTTCCTTGGATGGAGTATCAGTCTCAGATAAGACTTTTGTGCCCAGGTATTTTGGTACTGATGCTATCTTTGTGGAGCTCCTGTCCTCTCCAGGTCTTACAGTCTCCCCCTTCTTTCCTAAGATTCCCTGCACTCTGCCCAACATTTGTTTATGAGTTTCAGTATCTGCTTTTATACAATGCTGGGTAGAGTCTTTCAGAGACCCTCTGTGGTAGGTTCCTGTCCTGTTTCCTGTTTTCTCCTTCTTCCAAAGTCCATCCCATTTGCCTTTCTGAGTGAGGATTGATCATCTTACCCCAGGTCCTCCTTCTAGCTCAGCTTCTTTAGGTGTGCAGATTTTTGTAGGTTTATCCTATATTGTATGTCTAGTATCCACTAATAAGTGAGTATATACCATGAGTGTGTTTCTGTTTCTGGGATAACTCACTCAAGATGATCTTTTCTAGCTCCTACCATTTGCCTGCAAAATTCATGATTTCCTCAATTTTAATTATTGAGTAGTATTCCATTGTGTAAATGTACCACAATTTCTGTATCCATTCCTCAACTGAGAGGCATCTGGGTTTTTTCCAGGTTCTGGCTAATACTAATAAAGCTGCTATGAACATAATTGATCAAATGTCCTTGTTGTATACTTGAGCATATTTTGGATATATGCCTAGGAATTGTAGAGCTGGATATTGAAGAAGCACTATTCCTAATTGTCTGAGAAAGCGCCAGACTGATTTCCAAAGTGGTTGTACAAGTTTACATTCCCACCAGCAATGGAGGAGGGTTCCCCTTTCTCCACATCCTCTCTAGCATGTATTGTCACTTGAGTTTTTTTTTATCTTAGCCATTCTGATGGGTGTAATGTGAAATCTCAGTGTTGTTTTGATTTGCACCTCCCTGATGACTAAGGATGTTGAGCATTTAAGTGTTTGTCTGCCATTCTATATTCCTCTACAGAGAATTCTCTGTTTAGCTCTGTACCCCATTTTTTAATTGGATTACTTGACTTGTTGCTTTTTAATTTCTTAAGTTCTTCATATATTCTGGATATTAGCCCTCTGTCAGATATAGGGTTGGTGAAGATATTTTCCCTGTAGGCTGTCGTTTTGTTCTGACAACAGTGTCCTTTACTTTACAGAAGCTTTTCAGTTTCATGAGGTCCCATTTATTGATTGTTGTTCATAGAGGCTGTGCAGTTGGTGTTCTGTTCAGGAAGTTGTCTCCTCTGCCAAAGAGTTAAAGGCTCTTTCCCACTTTTTCTTCTAACAGGTTTAGTGTGTCTAGTTTTATGTTGAGTATTTGGTCCACTTGGACTTTAGTTTTGTGCAGGGTGCTAAGTATGGATCTATTTGCATTTTTTCTGCATGTAGACATCCAGTTGGCCCAGCACCATTTGTTGAAGTTGCTGTCTTTTTTCCATTGAATGATTTTGGCTTCTTTGTCAAAAATTAAGTATCCGTAGGTGTGTGGGTTTATTTCTGGGTCTTCTATTCAATTCCATTGATCCACCATTATGTTTCTATGCCAGTATCATGCAGTTTTTATTGCTATTGCTCTGTACTACAGCTTGAGATCAGGGGTGGAAAAAGCTTCAGACAATCCGTTTTTGTATAGGATCATTTTGGCAATTCTGAGTTTTTTTGTTTTTTCATATGAAGTTGAGAATTTTTCTTTCAAGTTCCGTAAAGAATTGTATGTAACAAAATGTTTCAAAATTTTAAAAATCTTGTTTTCTTAGTAGTCCTGGAATTGTTTCATTGTCCAACTTTGTTTCTATGGTCAGATTAGGTCTTGGTCTGCCATTCAAGGAAGATAATATTTTCTGAAAGCTGAAATGACAAATCGCAGAATGAATATTTTTTCACACTCAAACACCCTTTATCTTATGGCTTATATTGCCATATAAGCCATAAGTTCATGTGCTCCATGCTAAGGTATGTGGGAAGTGACACTGACATTCTATCTCATATCAGTGATGACTTTTAGGAAGTGATTAAATCCTGATGATTCTGAATTCGTCAATTGGCTGACAATTTATGAGCTCTTATTTTGGTGGGCTAATGGAAAATGATAGAAACATAGAAGGTGGAAAGTATTTAAAGACAGCAGAAATTCCTACCTGCCTTTTCTTTCCTTGTTACTTCCTTCTTCTTTTGCTTTTTCCCTTCCTCCCTCCCTCCTTTCCTTCTTCGCTTCCTTCCTCCCTCACTCTTTTCCTCTCTCCCTTCCTTCCTTCCTACTTTCCTTCTTTCCCATCTTTATTTTTATTTTTTATTTTTTTGCTGTCTCACATAATCAACATAGTCATGGTCATCATCATTCTCTTTTTTCTTTCTCCCTCCACCTTGTTTTGGGCCACCACAAGGTTCCAAATATTCTTACTTCTATCATGATGATCTGTGTTGGCTCAGGCCAAGTTTTTGTGGTATGAGAAGAAATGAGAATGTCATCACTTCAAGTTTTTAGGCCATAATGCTGTCTTGGGCATCCCAAAGGTTAAGGTAAAATTAAGTGTAAACTTCTTCAGCATACAGTGTCAAGGGAGGGGCAGAAGACCCACAAGGAGACCAACAAAGCTACAAAAATATCTGAGCCCAGGGGGTCCTTCAGAGATTGATGTACCAAGCAAGGACCATGCATGGAAAGGACCTAGACCCCCTGCTCAGATATAGTCAGTTGGCAGCTCAGACTCCATGTGTATTCCTGAGTATGGGGAGCAGGGGTTGCCTTTTTGATGAACTCAGTTGCCTGCTCTTTGATCACTTTCCCTTAGCAATGCAGCCTTACTAGGCCACAGAGGAAGAGGATTCAGGCAGTCCTGATGAGACTTAGTAAGCTATGGGCAGATGAAAAAGGAGGAGAGCTCCCTTTTTCAGTGGACTAGGGGAAGAGGATAGGGGAAAGAGGGATGGAGGGTAGGACTGGGAGGAGTTGAGAGAGGTGGCTTCAATTAGGTCATATAATTTCATAATGAATAAATTATGAAAGATATTAAAAATTGAAATAAAAAACCAAGCATCTAGGGATTCTTATCTGGATGCCACATGCATTATAAAGCTAGATTTGTTTAATGGATATCCTTAAAGTTTTGGTGTGAGACTTATTTTTTATTGGATTAAGTATCTTTTTGGGGGAAAAAGTATCTTTTTTGGCTGAAGAGAATGTATTTTTGAAGCTAAACCATGAAAAAGATTTCAATAGGCAAACGATTCTGGCTAACTGAAGCTTGCTCTTCAATGTCAGTCCTAATGAGATGGGTAACTTGTTCAGATACATTTAATGAGTTGAATATATGGTCAAAGACATTATAACAATGATGACAAAGAATCTACTTTTGATACTTTGTTAGCTATGTTATAAGGGAATTTTGACTTCAGTGATTCCCCAGGAAAATTTACTCTTGAACTATTTTTATTAGACACTGACTTCCAAAAACATAGCACTAAAAGCAGAGAAGAGGGAACAAATTCCATAAGCAATTATTGGGAGACAGATGGCATCTCTGAGGGTGTCCTAGATGTGAGGAGGAATATTTTCATATTCATATTTTAAGTGGGAAGAAATGGTTTCTAAAGTTAACATGATAGCCTAGTACATATTAATACTAATGACTCAGACTGTTCTCTGAATGAATTTTGTTTTGTGTTGATTTGTAAGATCAAATTCAATCAAGTAGAAACTGGTATGTATGATTTTGTTGTATTAGCTCAAGTAGGCAAATGTCACAAATTCTGGTGCCTAAACCCTTTGATTGCAGTGGTTTTGTTTGGTTCTTGATAAACTTTGCAGATTATAAAAAGAAAAGCCAGGAGAAGGAGCAAAATGATAACAATGAGCTTTGCATTTTAAGTTGTCCTTAATTTTGACCTAATCAATGATCCTAATAAGTGATACCAATATAAATTATGTCAGATTGGAATCTGATATGCTATGTCCTGAAAAATAAAAAGAAAGAAAAGCTTTGATGGCAAAGGGGTTTCTCTCTGCTAATGGAAGCAATAGCTCAATCATCAAGTAAGTAAAAGACAGACCACTTCATATTCAGCAGTTCTTATATAGAGCAAACAGAGGAGATATAAATTACATTGTTCGTGTTTAACAAGAATATTACTGATTTGTTATTTTATTTACATCAGAAGCAAAGCAAGCAATAAGCCCTCTTGTCCTCAGGGATTTTTTTTTTCAGGCTCTGGGGGAGGTGATAATAGATCTGATTTCACCGAAGCACTTGCCCTTAGGATTAACATGCTCTTTTTACATACCTAATCATATTTCTAGAAAAGCCACTAAATAAAGTGAGAATAAGAGGGCGAAAGCATTGTTTAGTCACAAATTTTACATATTTTCCATTCTCTATTAAGTGTTACTATAGGCAAACTTGTTAGAGTTTGTGATAGAGAACTTGATTAGAGTCTCAGATTTATCTTTTTTAAACTTAGTATTGATAAGGATGATTGGCGAGGCATATATGTTCCATATTTGACTCAATTCAGCACCTTAAAAAATTGTAGAAAAATAGTACAAGTATTAATAAGCACGATGAAAGTAAAAATGTAAGCAGATATTTTTTGACAAAAATAAAAGATTTGATGGGGAAAATAAAAATGCTCAAAAGGTAGATGATACTGACAATCAAATATCTTGAGTTTGTACCTAACTCAGATAATAAAAAGTGGTCAGTGGGAGGAAGTGAAAAACACATGTTCAGAGACTAAAGGTTCAACTAGACGTCAATCCTAATGTGCTATCTCTTCTTCTCCCTCTCTTTCTGTCTTTCTCTCTCTCTCTCTCCCCCTTCTCATTCACTCTCTCATCAAAAGCAGAGAGCAGAAATGTTATCTGCATGGAGCTTGAGATGGTAGAACTAAAATTGCCAACAGTAGTAAAGGCAGTCTACAACCTTCTGCCGGCCACTACAGCCACACAGCAGAAAGCAGGGTAGTGTTCAACTTTTCTTTTTTGTTTTTAAGTTTTTATTTATTTTTATTTTTTAATTATACTTTATTTACTTTGTATCCTCCCTCTAGTTCCCTCCCTCTTCCCCTCGCTTCCTCCCCCTTCTCCACACACGCCCCACCCCAAGTCCACTGGTAGGGGAGGGTTTCTTTTTCTTCCTTCTGATCTTATTCTATCAGACCTCATCAGGAGTGGCTTCATTGTCCTCTTCTGTGGCCTGGTAAGGCTGCTCCCCCCTCAGGGGGAGGTGATCAAAGAGCAGGCCAAGCAGTTCATGTCAGAAGCCATCCCTGTTCCCATTACTATGAAACCCACTTAGACACTGAACTGCCATGGGCTACATCTGTGCAGAGGTTCTAGGTTATATCCATGCATTTTTACACATAACCCACCACTTCTATTGTCAAAGAAAAAGAACTTTGCCATGACTCCCTTTGTTTAGAGATTTACTTAACTGGAGCAATGGGAAAGGAAAAGAGAAAACACAGAAACACATATACAGTAAAGCTGGGATTAAGTGGACCATAGACTCTGATGGAGATGCAGGAATCCTGAAACTTGGCCAATTTATTACATACATCTGAATAAAAGAAGCGGATATATTGTATATAACTGAGCAAGGAGGAAGGTTTAACTAACTGTGGTCTCTATAGAAAGCTGTCTGTAAATATCCAGGAAAAGGAAGCTGCAGTTGTTATTCTGTACATGTTATCAACATCCACACGGGGAACAAGAGAAGGCTTTGTCATTTCCATGACTCTGAGGCATTAAAATTTTTGACATGGCTGTGCTCATATCAACAATAACTATTCATTCAGGATTTCCTCTGCTATGGTGATCCAAGTTTGTAATAACAGAAGGCAAATAGTGAATAGGAGTTACAAAGAAGAAAAGAAAACCAATAATTACCAAGCATTGAGAAAAACCAACATAGAAACCAACAGGGAACACACTTAGCAATAAAACTGTAAATGAAAGATAGAGTGAGGTAAAACAAGAGAAACCTCTAAGACAAGTGAGACTGTTACACTTACAAAGAATACATCCTGTTCATGGCACAGAGGTGAGAAGGTAAAAAAAATGATCTTAAACATATGAAAACTTAGGACATAAAAAATACAAAGGATTGGCCTAGATGAAGAGAGATTATATCAGCTACAAGAACAAGTTAAGGGATTGCCCCAGATGATAAGACATAGAACATTTAATATAATAAGGTATTTTTAAAACAATAAAGAGAAATCACAAATAAATACTATAACATGTGTGTGTTTAGTGGCTTGAAGTTGGATTACTAGAAGCATTTGCAAATGAAAGATAAAATCTGAGGCTAAAATAATTCTAAAACAATGTAAAAATAAGATGGCTGTTAGGAGGTTCCTAAAATAGTGCTCTGGTGGACATGTGTTATTGTTTTGGTCTAGGTTCTATTCTAAGAGTAACTAGTGAATGAGAAGGCCTAGGCTACTGCACTGATGTACACTTTATAAACACTCTACTCCTTGGCTGTACCGTTCTCTCAATATTGAATTAATCTTAGTTTATAGTAACCTTTATATTCTACATTAAAAAACATTTAATTTGATGGTTCCAAGACTGAGGTGGACCAGTGTGTACCTTATCTAAGGAGCATAAGATCAGAGACTGTGACCGGTGACTAAATGTCCTTTGGCACCAGTTTTCCTGTGGAAGTCCCACTTTCTGAGATTATTTGGCTTTTTTAGAGCAGTGTGACATCATCTCTCCTTGCATAAACCTAAAATTGATGTGAATCCAACCTTTGGATCAGTAAGGACTTAACATCCATTATTAAGAAAAAAGAACTTACATGGCATTTAACCTTAAGGAAAAGTTTGTCATTTTGAATCCTAGACTGTCTTTGCAAGTGGATAACCCACAGGGGTTGCTGCCCTGGCTTTATTATGTCACTTAGGTTGATCAGGAACTCAGAGATCTGCCTGTCTCTGTTTCCTTTGTGTTGGGATTAAAGGCATGTGCAGTGACCATTTTGTTCAAATATTTTATATCAAATCCATATCATTGTAATTCAAAGACTTTAAATGAAAATCAGTCAAAGAAACAAAACTTTGTTTTGGCCAGATGCCCCAATTTAGGCTGTAACAAACAAAGCCCAGTTATCATTTTTTTGGAACTTAGTTGATGTATAGTAAATCAGTGGACCCCTGCCAGAAAAGGCTGACAAGCATCTTGTAGCCAGAGCGCTCTGAATTCCAGCACTTATCAACCCAATTTCTATCAGGAAGAGTTCCCTTCCTATAGTACAAAACACAGTATTCTGTCCCTTTGCGTTTTCCCCACTTTCTCCTTGAACATTTTTGGAAAAGGCATAGAGAAGAGCCATCACCATTAAATACATTTTGACTAGATCCATGACTATGAAAACCAAAACAAAGCCCAAAGTGATCCAAAAACCCTCTACCATGGCAATTTTTAATTTTAGATGCAGTTTTAAGCTCTGTCTAGAGGTCTAATTTGCTCCCGGTTTTGCCTCTCTACCTTGCCATGTTTTCACAGCCATGGCCCTTGTTGTTTTGTGAAGGCTGAGCACCCTGCACATATGTAACAGATGTAAAGCGTGGTTTTCATGTCAGACCTCTAACCACCAGGGTAGAAGCTGTCTCTGGCTCAGATTCTTGCCTTTGGATCCATTGCCCCTAACTTGGAGAGCCTTGTCTAGCCTCAGTAAAAGATGAACCTGGTCATACCACAACTTGATATGCCCAGAAGGGTTGATATGCATGGGAGGGCTCCCCTTCTCTGAGAAGAAAGGGAGGTGGCATAGGAGGAGGTAAGATGAAAGGTAGGATCGGGGTGGGGCAAAGTTCTCATTTAGATGTAAATTAATTAATTAATAAAACAAAAACAAACAGAATAAAAACCCAAAGGGCTGAAAAATAATATAACGTTTAAGATAAAAACTGTTTTAGTGTAAAAACATTAAACAGAAAAGGGGAAATTTTATGTTAACAAATTCAAATGCACAATGAAGATATAGCACCAGTTAACTTATGAAAAACATAACATGTAATTTGGACTATAGTGATACAAGACTTTTCATATAAAAATAATTTTACAATTCCTGCAAATGTTTGTGTTATAACTTTAAGAATTTAGTCACACATAAAACCATAGATAAGTCCATTCAGTATCCTATGAAAGGAACTCTCTATTCAGGATGCAATACACTCCGTCTATGTAATCTATTGGGAAACAAGACGTCAAAGAAAAATTCACATATAATATCTTAAGTGAAAATGGATTACAAAATCAAAACTTGTGAGATGAAGGTAAAGTCATTTAATCAAAGGAATCTTATGCCTTTCAACACATACTTCAGAGAAGAAAGATTTGTAAATCAATCAATGATAAGCTACCTCAAAGAAGGAAATTAGTAGCTGATTAAATTCTAAAAATGTAAAGATTTAAGGATAAGAGTCAACCTAATTGAAAAAATGTAACTATTGAAATGTTCATGAAAAATGAGAGATGTTGCGTGTTCTCAAAAGAAAAACATGCAGAGGCCTGGCATAACTGTAGTGATTATAGGATTATACACCTGCAGTCATAGCAGTTCAGAGGCAGAAAGATAATATGTTCTAGGCCAATCTGTTCTACAGCATGAATTCAAGGCCCGTGCAGGCTAAACAATGAGATCTAGTTTCAAAATAATAAAAAAGGAAGGATAATATGAAGATTATAGACACTCAAAAATAAAGAAGACCCCCTATGAAATTTGTACGGCAACAAATTTGAAAATTTAAACCGGGAATAGTTGAAAAAAATTATATGTTTTCCCAAAACTAGTTCAGGAAGAAATGGCTCATGAGCTTGCACAGTGGCCTATACTCAGGTGTCCAGTGGCCCAACACTTGGAAGCTGGAGAAATATTTGGCTGTAAGCAGCAGCTAATGACAGAAGTTGGCAGCTATCAGTGTGTGGGTTACAGCTCTTCAGCTATAGGTGTCAACCCCAGGACTTCATGGCAGATGTTACGGTTTCCACATCCAGGTATCATGACCCCTTTGAGGTCTAGAGGCTCCAAGAAACTCTTCCATTTGTCTGGGGATGCAGTCTGTTTCCCATAGCCTTCTGCCTTCTGCTGTGTCGGTTGTCCTTTCTCCCTGCCACTTTGGCCCTGATCATCATTGTCTGGAACTTCTCATCCATTCCCTTGCTACTACTATCTCTGCTCCCACTCCATTAGCACTTCTGTTCATGGTGACTTCCCAGTCTCCTCTACACAGGAGCTGAGCAAGGACAACAATAGAGAATCCAACTTAAATTAGGAAAAATCCTCAAGGCATTAACTACACAAAAGACTAGAGGCAGCTAAGGAATCATGAGAGCAGGAGAAATAGTTTTACCCAAAGAAGAGAATATCAGTTGGTTACCCAATGCCAGTCAGACCTGAAAACATACATACAAGTGAAACAGAGACTGAGAAGGTTGTATATATATGTACTTGTGTGTGTGTGTGTGTGTGTGTGTGTGTGTGTATAAAAACAATTAATAGAAAAAGTGTTCATGAATTTAAAAGAGGCAAGGAGGACTGTATGGTAGGCTCAACAAGGAGGAAAACAAAGAGGGACATGATATAATAATCTTAAAAATTAAAAAATATTCAAAGAATAAACAGGGAAAAAACAAACAAAAGAACAAACAAACAAACAAAATCACACATACACAAAACAAAACAAAATACAACCAAAAACAACAACAAAAAACAAACAAACAAACAAAACAAGAAAGAATCATCCAGGCCCAAGATTATAACACCAAGGGACATCACAAGGGAGCGGCTAACAGATGAAAGCTTTATTTTATAGTCAGAAGTGATGTGTGGCAAGATGTGATGTGCAAATGAAGGGTTATATTTACCTATCGTAGCACTACTTCCTGTCAATGGTTTCTTTCTGAGTTACTCAGGAGGCTCTCTTCTACTCTCTTTTGACCAAGAATGGCTACAGAATCTGCAGAATCTGTTTGTCTTGCTTATAGTGACTCTAAGGAGGCCAAGGCTAGTTGGAGCAGAAGTTGGAGCTTTCACTTCAGTGGTCTTTGAAGCTGGAGTTTCCTCAGAATGATTGGAAAATGTCTATAGCAGCTAGAAGAATGAGTGCTTAAAGGATAGCCCCATGTTCCAGGCTGCTAGGCACAAGGGAAGGCATTTATGTGCTGTTATACAAAGATCTGAATTGCCGTTTGTTCGCATTTTGTTCTTTTACAGAAAAACAATAATTATAGAAAAAGTGACTTCCAATAAAGACTTAAGAAAGCTTGACACAAAACTAGCATTCCCAACTGAGCTGCACAGTGCTGAATAGAACACATAACAATGCCAACAGTGCCTATTCCCTGCCTCAGAGCCTGAAGGAGACTTGATCTATCTGACACACCTTAGTATATAAAACCAAATTTTTATTTTCTTGAAATTTTCATGTTGTTGAGTTAATGAATAAAATAATATTCTTATGAAAGTAGTTTTTGTAAAATTGAAACAATGACTGATAATTTGATTTCATATTCACTAAAATACACAATACATTTAAAATATTATCAGCAATCAAATCAATAGACAGGAATGCTTTCTAAAAAGGAAAAACACATGAGGAATTTCTTATTCTTGCCTTCAAGTTTTTATAAATATATTAAATATTAGAGACTATCAATGAAGTTATATAAAAGACATGATCAAAAATTGTAACGGAACATGGCTTCTTTGATTGGAATATAGTCACACCTTTAGGACATACCTTTAATCCCCCTGTCTCAAATAGAGACATGCCCTTAGTACACACCTTTAACCCCCCAATAATATTAGTTTATAGAAGGAAGCACCCATGTTTGAAAATGATATATAATTGATACATAGGCAAAGTGACAAACCAGAAAAAAGATTTGACAGAATGAGTCAGGAGAAGTGAGAGAAAAGAGGTAACTTAAGAGAGAGGAGCACAGAGAGAGGAAGAGGCTTTTTCACCTGGGCAGTTGTACAGAGACAGGTTGCAGAGAAAGAACAAGCTAGACACAGGTGAAGACAGAATGAGCCAGAGGATAAGGAGCCAGAAGATTAGAACAGATTGCCAAAACTGGTATAAGACCAACAGAGCAATTTAGTCAGAAGCTGAGAGAAGCCAGTCTGAAAATCAGTTAGCTTAGCGAGGAGTTTTGAGGCAGAACAGCCGAGCATAGTCATCAGTAAGCCAACACAATGGCGATTACATCAGTCAAATAAAAGATACATTTACAACAAATTTGTAAGATTTCCAAGATCTCATCTGTTTAATATTACCTCCAATCCACGTGTGCATGTGAATGCACTTCTCCTATTCATAGCTCTTTCCATGCATGAGTTTCTTTCAGTCCATTAAGCATTGTTTTAAATTTTTTTTCCTTGCTTCCTTTTCTACTTGCCACATTTCCTATCTTCTGCTCATCAGATAAACTCTATTTACAACTTATTTTCCCTGAGTACTTTTTCCTAATACTGAAAAGTGAAGAAAACACTTTTAGCAATTATTTGCAAAAAAAAAAAAATACGCTTAATGATTTCCATGAAATTATTTCATATTCATTTAAAAAAACAATATTTTCTACTTCTTTATGTATTCTCTTAAAATATCACACTTATAGTTATGGGGATACAGCACTCCCATTGGTAGGTTCTTGGTATCATTGATAAAATAATTTAAATAAACAGACTCAGAAGGAAACTTGAAGACAACTTATTAGGGTTAGGTAGACCAGATAGCCAGCAAGCTGGAGATCTCTCCAAGTGTTCACAGAGGAAAAAGGAGTGAGTCAGAGCTTTAGTAGAGAGGTTGCAAAGGCATTCAAATTGCATGACAAGGTGGGAACATGAGGAATAAGAAAGAGCTATGAAACAACCTAGGAACCTTCTACAGAGGGCCTCTGAAAGCCAGAAGAAGAAAACAGGAAACAAACTAGGAACCTGCCACAGAGGGCCTCTGAAAGCCTCTGCCCTGCAGACTATCAAAGCAGATGCTGAGCCTGATGGCCAACCGTCAGGCAGAGTGAATGAAATTTTATGTAAGATGTGGGAAATAGTAAGAGTTGGAGAGGACAGGAACTCCACAAGGAGAGCAACAGAACAAGAAAATTTGAACACAGGGAACTTCCCAGAGACTCATACTCCAACCAAGGACTATTCATTGAGATAACCTAGAACTCCTGCAGAGATGTAGCCCATGGCAGTTCAGTGTCCAAGTGGGTTCCATAGTAATGGGAAGAAGGACTGCCTCTGACATAATCTGATTGGCCTGCTCTTTGATCACTTCCCCCTGAGGAGGGAGCAACCTTACCAGGCCATAGTAGAGGACAATGCAGCCACTTTTGATGTGAACTGACAGACTAAGATCAGAAAGGAGAGGAGAACCTCCCCTATTAGTGGACTTGGGGAGGGGCATGCATGCAGAAAGGGGAGGGAGGGTGGGATCGGGAGGGGAGGATGGAGGGGCTTATGGGGGATACAAAATGAGTAAAGTGTAATTAATAAAAAATTAAAAAAGAAACAAATAAACACATACATATAAATAAACATTTTTGTTTTGAAAATGGAAAAAAAAGAAAGAACTATATGTATGAAGCAGGCATACAGGCATACAGGGAATTATTTATATTGAAAAGGGAACATTATTTCTCTCCTCCTAGGATAATGGTATACATCTTGTGCTTAAAAGCATAACTTCACCATTTTAGGTTAAATACAGAGGAAATATTTGGTTAGTATCATTTGGCTTAATCTTGTAGTCAGCTCCCTGTGGCCTAGAACTTAATATGATTGACAAAGGAAGGATTAACAGATAACCATGCATTTCTGTCAGCTTCCTTTTTCCTTTTGCCAGGTTCAGATCAGTGAGGAAGAACTAACCTTATTTACTGAAATCAGTTCACCCTTTTGCTCTGGAACAGGTGAAAGTCCCTGGCAATGGTTCATCTATAATCTTGCGGTTGGCTGTAGGTCTCTGTCATGTAGTGAGAAGTCAGTGTAGGTTTATTTTAAATCTAACAACAGGAGAGTAAATGGAAATGACTTATAAGCAGTTTGGGAAATTTTTTCTTTAGTCTCTAAAAGCTGCCTCTCAAAAGTCATTAAAAGTAAATCCTTATCTACCAGGAATTATTAGCCATCAGTTACAATATTTGCCTCTGAAGAGCCAGCCATATTGATGCTCATTATTCTTTGCTTAATTCTGTATTCCTTCTCTTTATTTAAAATCTCCTTATCTAATTATTTAGCATTCACATAGTGATGTTGATTCTCAGGGTGGCAAGATGTTTCTGCAGGTAAAGCTGCCTGTTCCAGTGCTCAGCAGTCTGAGTCAAATCATCTTAACGCATGTGGTAGAGAGAACCCACTTCCTCCAGCTCTTCTCTGGCCCCCACACACGTGCCATGGCAAATGAGTGAGCGTGTGCACTTATGGACGCACACTTGCACACACACCAATGTAATAAAGATTTAAAAATTTTAATTTTCAGCGGTCATTTGGCGATGGTTTACATCAGGGTCAACATTATTTGCAATCCTACCCAAAGGATCTCATATAGGTTGCCCTAGGTTTGTGTTTTGTGTGGAGCAGGAGCTCATGACTTCTTTCTTTGGCTTGGGTTTTCATGGTCCTACATAGTTTCTTTAAAATAAAGGATTAGGAGTTATGTAATAGAAATTCTAGAATCACTGAACTGTGATGAAAGTATGAAAAGTCCATGGTAGAGATGTTATACCTACCTACAGCTTCCACTATACAACTTATAATTTTGGCTAAGGAATTTTTTTTTTACTTTCTAGTATTAATATATAGTGAAAATTCTCATAATTATGTGTGCTACTTATGAAAAGGAAGAATTCCCCAATAGTAGTAGACAAATGTCAGAAAGTATAAAATCTGTTTCATATACCAGGTCTTTTGAAGCTGTTTCACCGGAACATATGTAAAGTTTACTCTTTAACTGTAACTGAGGGGTTGGGGAGACAAATAAAATTAAACGCTCATAGCTCATAGAGAAGACTAAACCTCTACTGGAGCGAAAAAAAAAATCAAATACTGAATTATAGACTCTCCTTGAGTTTATTTAATGCAAAGCCTGTTCTGTATATGTCTTTCCTATATAGTGTTTAATAAATTCACCATGTAGTTAATAATAAAATACGAAGTTGAGAAAAGATGACATTAGTTAGGAAGTGCGTCACACAATTATTTTATGAGAAGTACTTTTGAAAGTAAACAAAATAAATATAAATTATTCTAGAAGGCAGAATAAGAGCTGGGATTTATTCGTGTAAGATTTTAATATGTATACCTTTTATAAATGATTTTGAGGGTAAACTGAGGCAGGTGGCTTTTGCTTACCTATCATTCTGCAGCAAGGATTATCTGGATCTTGGGTTTGCCTACATAAAATATAAAAAAAAATATATTCCTTTTCTTTGTCTCCCATACACATAATTTTAGGCTTCAGTGCAGTATGACAATGCTGTGTTCCTCACTGTGGCTTCTCAAATGTGGTGAGGCCAGGCTCATTACTAACAGCAGCATAAGGCCATCTGGCTTTCTGCATTAACATTCACCCACCAGGCCCAGATTCTCTATCACTTTCGAGCTGTTGGTTAACATTCTGATGAATTGTCAACCCATGAAGGGATCGCCATTATTGCTTGGCTTCAAATATGAATTTGAGTACTGCAGACACCATCAGGAGCCTCACACATTCTGGATGCCCCTGCTACCTGGCTCACACTTTTCTGCTCAGAAGATGCTGTGTCTGCTACTACTGCCCACAGCATCCTTGTGAGACAGGAAGAGAAGCACATAATTTGCTTTGGAACTGATACATGCTCATGTCAGCTGTGGCTGATTCAGATTTTGTTGTTGTCACTGTGTTTTTTTTTTTTTTTAAAGGAATAGTCTCATTCTCCATCCTAACTGAGTAAGAGTTCTCATAGACAGGAAACAGGCAGGCTCTTTCTCTCTACAGTCTTTTGATTGTTACTGTCTGTCTCTCTTGCTCTCCTATAATTTCTTCCCTTTTTCCTTCTTCTTGCCCTTTTACCATCATCCCTTCCCATTTTTAAAAATTTGGAAGTTATAACAAATTTCAGTGGCTCTACACTTTTACTTTTTCATAGAATGTATATTTTCCTCCCCTAAGTTCTCTCAGATCCTCAGCACCTCAATTGCCATATATATATATGTATGTATGTGTGTATATATATGAACCTTTTCACTGATCACTGCTGAAAAGCAGTTAATTCCTTTTACTACTTCAAGGTGATTTTAACATCTACTCCAAAAGCAGGTCCATCAGTGATCTGAAAGAACACAGTGGATAAGAATGAACAAGCACAATCTGCATTGTATAATATTGATGGGACCAGGCCTGACCTTTCTCAGAGTAGATGCAAAATAGAGAAGTTTAGTGACAGCAAAACTGTCTTGGAACAATGCTCGTAGCAATTAAATAAGCATCTTTTTGCCAGATTTTTCATCTTCAGTGATTTCTCTGTTACATCTAAAATTTTTTTCAGGCCTTAGAGTAGGAGGCAAATGAGAGAGAAATGTGAGTGGATCAATAGCTAACATTCTGTTTACTGTGGGTAGTTCACCAATAAAAAGATTTGTCTCATCAGAAAACAAACAAACAAACATGCCAATCTTAAATACTTGATTTCTTAGGACCTAATCAGTGACAGATTCATAAAGATAAATTGACCTTATCACATTTTTATATATCCATTTAAGGAGCTTTGAGTTTTACTCATGTTATTTCTAACTTTCTTAACTTTCCTTTAGGTTTGTTAGAGGCAACATTTCTCAATACTCGAAGGCCAGCTCAGTACACTTGTCCAAAAGATAGAGAATGAGGTTTGTTTTTTCATATCAATTCCTTGAGTCCAAGATTTTGCTTAAATTCAGAGAGAATTTTGATGTATCTTTATTACCTGATAATAACCCCCTTTGAAGTATAATTCTCTTTTACTTGTTACAAATTGGGAAAGAATCTTCACCAACCCTTTTTCTGACAGAGGGCTAATATCTAGTATATATAAAGAACTAAAGAAGCTGAAAAGCAGCAAACCAAGTAATCCAATTAAAAAATGGGGAACAGAGCTAAACAGAGAATTCTCTGTAGAGGAATATAGAATGACAGAGAAACACTTAAAGAAATGTTCAACCTCATTAGCCATTAGGGAAATGCAAATCAAAATGACCCTGAGATTTCACCGTACACCCATCAGAATGGCCAAGATGAAAAACTCAAGAGACAACACATGCTGGAGAGGTTGTGAAGACAAGGGAACCCTTCTCCACTGCTGGTGGGAATGTCAACTTGTACAACCACTCTGGAAATCAATTTGGCACTTTCTCAGACAACTAGGAATAGTGCTTCCTCAAGATCCAGCCATACCACTCCTAGGCATATATCCAAAAGAGGCTCAAGTATACAATAAGGACATTTGCTCAACCATGTTTGTAGCAGCTTTATTTGTAATAGCCAGAAGCTGGAAACAGCTCAGATGCCCCTCAACTGAAGAATGGATGTAGAAATTGTGGTACATCTACACAATGGAGAATAACTCTGCAATGAAAATAAGGAAATAATGAAATTTGCAGGTAAATGGTGGGACCTGGAAAGGATCATCCTGAGTGAGCTGTCCCAGAAGCAGAAAGACATGCACGGTATATACTCACTCATATAGACATGTAATATAAGATAAACCTAATAAAATCTGTACATCTAAAGAAACCTATCAGGAGAGAGGACCCTGACTAAAATGCTCTATCCCCATCCCGAAAGGCAAAGAGGAAGGACATCAGAAGAAGAAGAAAACAGGAAACAAGCTAGAAACCCGCCACAGAGGGCCTCTGAAAGGCTCTGCTCTGCAGACTATCAAAGCAGATGCTGAGACTTATGGCCAACTGTTGGGCAGAGTGCATGGAATCTTATGTAAGAAGTGGGAAATAGTAAGATCTGGAGAGGACAGGAACTCCACAAGGAGAGCAACAGAACCAGAAATTTGAACACAGGGGTCTTCCCAGAGACTCATACTCCAACCAAGTACCAGGCATGGAGATAACCTAGAACCCCTGCACAGATGTAGCCCATGGCAGTTTAGTGTCCAAGTGGGTTACATAGTAATGGGAAGAGGGACTGCCTCTGACATAATCTGATTGGCCTGCTCTTTGATCACCTCCCCCTGAGGGGGGAGCAGCCTTACCAGGCCACAGAAGAGAACAATGCAGCCATTCCTGATGAGATCTGATAGACTAAGATCAGTAGGAAGGAGAGGAGGACCTCTGCTATCTGTGGACTTGGGAAGGGGCATGTGTGAAGAAGGGAGTGGTAGGGTGGGATCGGGAGGGAAAGAGGGAGGGCTCATGGGGGGGATACAAAGTGAATAAAGTGTAATTAATGAAAAAAAGTTTCAATTTCTTAAATACTTCACTTATTTTTACTTCCATCTATGTGTCATGTTTATACATCCTTTTTATTATTAATTACAGTTTATTCACTTTGTATCCCCCTGTATCTCCCTCTCACCTCCCTTCCCAACCCCACCCTCCCTCCCCTTTCTCTACCCATTCCCTTCCCCCAGTTCACTGATAGGGGAGGACTTCCTCTCCTTCCTTCTGATCCTAGTCAATCAGGTCTCTTCAGGACTGGCTGCATTGTCTTCCTCTGTGGCCTGGTAAGGCTGCTCCCTGCTCAGGGGGAGGTGATCAAAGAGCCAGCCACTGAGTTCACATCAGACACAGTCCCTGTTCTCATTACTATGGACAGTTGTACGCTTGGACACTGAACTGCCATGGGGTTCATCTGTGTAGGGGCTCTAGGTTATCTCCATGCATGGTTGTTGGTTGGAGAAGCAGTCTCACAAAAGACCCCGAGGCCCTGATTTTTTGGTTCTGTTGCTCTCTTTGTGGAGCTCCTTTCCCCTCCAGGTCTTTCTATCTCCTCTTTTTTCATAAGATTCCCTGCACTCTGCCCAGAGTATACCTCCTTTTACCTTTCCAATCTGACTATTGAATTCCAGGTTTCTTTTTTCCTGTATCATTCAATAGTGAGTGTACATTGTTTTAGAAGTTTTACAGTTTGAACATCTTTTTAGTCAGTCATCCCAATGTAGGAGCACAAGTGCTCATTATTCTCTTGTCAGGTCTAACAACTAATGTATAGATATGGATTTAAATACTGAATGCTTCCAGCCAGTACACTGAAGTTTTATGGCTGTTGCAAATTTGCCAGGAAATGGTGAAATTAATCATTGTTTTTCAGGTCCACTGATCACGGTTCTAATGATGGAATTCTAGCCAGAATGTCCTTGAGACACTGAATTGATTTTGTTGTTATTTGGTCGGTTTTGAGACAGAATGTCTCTATGAAGCCCTGGCTGCCCTGTAACTATGTAGACTGGGGTGGCCTTGAACTCACAGAGATCCTCATTTCTTATTTTGTATTAATTCTGGCCTTACAAACCTATTATTGCCACAAATCATAAGTCCTCTGTTGTCAACACAGAATTTTTCATCTTTGCTTACACTAGCTAGCGGTGATTTTTTTTCCTCTGCTTGACACAACACCAATTATATGTTTGCTATAAGACTACTATAAAGCTGGGTGTGGTGGTGCACACCTGTGATCCCAGCACTCAGGGAGGCAGAGGCAGACCAATCTCTGTGAGTTTGAGGCCAGCCTAGTCTACAAAGCTATTTCGGGACAACCAAGGCTACACAGAGAAACTCTGTCTCAGAAAAACCAATATATAATAAAATTTAGCCTCATGTATTTATATTATAATAATTTATCATCTATTTACATACTGGTTAAGTGATTTAATTTTATTTTATATTCTTTGCTTTCTGAGGTTGTATTTTAATTATATTTCTCCCTTATCCTCTTTGCAAACCCTCCCATATACTTCTCTTCACTCTCGTGGAATTCAAGCCTTCTTTTTTACATCAATTGTTACTGCATACATGTATGTGTTTATATAAACACAAACTTTTGAGTCTATACAGTGCCATTTGCATGTATGTTTTCAGGGCTGACCACCTGACACTGGACAACCAATTGATGTATTCTTCCTTGGAAAGGGCCATCTTCCCCACTCTCAGCCTTACTCAGTTTCCTGTAGTTATTTGTTTAAGGTTAAGGGATCCTGAGCTTTTGTCTGTGCAGTTTGGCATGTTTGTTGATGTCCTTGTTCAGCTCACATTTAGGTGGTCCTGTTGCTGAGACTCTACAGGTGTTCGCTTCTGATGTTTCTAGGAGACACAATCTCAGCAAACTCCCTGATCCTCTGGCTCTTACAGTATTTTCATCCCCTCTTCCACAATGTTCCCTGAGCCTTAGGTGTGTTAATGTGTTGTAGATATATTCACTGAGACTGCACTCCACAACTCCCTAAACTGATTGCTTGTGGTTTTCTGTAGTTATGGTCTCTGTCTGTCACAATGAGAAGTTTAGTCTGATTAGAGATGGAGACTACACTCATATGGGTATAAGGAGAAATGTTTGTGATTGTTGTTTAGGGATCAGGCTGATTTAGCAAACTAGTGGTTGTAGATTCTCCTCCAATAACCATGATTTCAGTAGAACTTTGTAGTTAGCTAGGCTTCCAATCAGGCAGGGCATCTCTCTTGTTGAGTGGGTCTTAAGTCAAATTAGAGAGTTATTGGTTGCTGCCAATGTCTGTCTGCCACTACTGTACATGTAGGGTGATAGTGCCATGCTGGTTGTTAATGTAGTTCATAGGCAGCACAGATGGGTGTGACTCTTGCTTGCCTCCCTTTACTTGCATGGTGCCTTTCGGTACCATGAAAGCTGCTTCTCAATGAGGGTCTTCTGGTCAGTTTCAGTTCTGGGGCACCTGGGCCTCATTTCTAAACATAATGCCAAGATGTGTAATATGGCAAGACAGCAACACTGTTCAGATATTTAAAAAAATGGCTTGAGTCTTAGTATTTACTTACACTGTTGGCAGTCTATAAATCAGTAGTTTTCTACACAGGAGAAACCACAGAATATAATCTGAACCAGTGTTTGCCACATCTAATTCTATGGTACCCTAGGTGTAGCCAGTTGTATGAGATTCTAGCTTGCCAAGCTTTCCCCATGGGTCCTCTACTCTTATCAAAACAGAGTGCTAATATACACACAAACACACATATATGTGTGTACACAGACAATTCTACAATAAAACATCTTATTTTCTTAAATCCAATTTGCTTTTAGTGAATTATTTTATTTTCACAAAATCTTTTCTACTTTAAATCCAAGAAAAACTACTGGCTACTCTAGGCTTTGAACTTTGTACATTTTAAGTGATACAAAAACAATCTGAGTAAGAGGGCTGTTAGACACATGGTTCTATGATTTCTCCTTTAGGAAAGAGAAATACCTGGTTAACTTTCATTTTGCAACAATTTATAATGTATTAGGTACAGTGGGTAACATGGCAGGATGTATGTTGTTTACCACTTTGATCTGGTAATGTAACCCCACACAGTCTACACCCCCTAAAAAACATATTCAACCATCCATTAATTTATCCATTCATGTCCACACAGACAACATAACTAGACCTGCACAGGACAGAACCAGAATGGTCCCACTCTGAAGAAAACAACAGGGAAGGAGAGATGAAAATAAAACAAAACACTAAGGATCCTTGAAAAGAGCATAAGGGATCATTATTTTGTAGTTACCCAGAATATAGTAACTATAATTGAATCGGAGTAGACAGAATTTAGAATAGGCTCCAGGGTCAGGAAAAGACAGTAGAAATACAAACAACTTTCCAAAACTGTTGGCTCTGAGAAGGACATGAAAAAGTATAATGGGTGAAAGCATATTTGAAGTCAAGGGAATATTCTTTCTAAAATAGGAGATAATTGGTCGTGCTTGTAAGTGTCTGACAAATGCTTAGTTGAAAGAAAGAGGTTGAATGGATAATTACTAGAACAGCCTTTCTGCAAAGGCAGTGGGAATGCTGAAACAGATGCAAGTGAGGAAAGCTCACGGGACAGGATGTATGCGGAAGAAGTTTATATATTTTCCAAAGATAATACAATGCCTTCCTAACAGTACTGAGACTAATAGAGAAAAGGAGGGAAGACAGGATAGTAGGCAGTTTTGGGGGGCATTGAAGGTTTTGCTATGATTAGGAAACAGAAGATCAATTGATTGTATAAATGGTATACATTTCAGGGTATGAGAACTTATTTAAGGTGGACAATTGTGCTTAACCTTTGAGGATATACTAATTCTGTTCTACAGGCTTGAAGAAAGGTAAGAGTAGGAGCTGAATTCAAGACACATGATGTTCCTGACTTAGAGTGATGAAAAATTTAATGTACCTCTAATTTATATGAAGTCTATCACACACAATTTGGGCATCTACATCTTTACTATATCACATTAGGTGGCAATATCAAGACGTGAGATATTTTCTATTAATAGCAAGTTATTTTTTGATACCCTATACCATTCATTTTTCATATGCTTCTCTATTGGGTTTGTAACATGATTTATCCCTGCTATGCTAGAATGATGATTTGAATCCTGTCTTCTCCTGCTCTAAGATGTTTATGTGCTGATTTTGGATTCTTTCCTGAACATTCTTTAATATATTTAGAAATACATTTCTCTTTCCTTGGTTTATGAAATCTGTACAGATGTTAACAGTCAAAATCTTCAAATTAATTAGTGCTTCATTTCATTGCTGTTGGTGTTAACAGTTTTGAAGAAAAAAAAAGGTATGGAATATTTCCCCTTACTGGATGCCCACAGAAAATATGTAAGCAGTTGTTTAACTGTTTGCATTCTGTGGACTTGTGACACAGTAATGGAGAATTCACCTATCTCTTGACTGTTGTTAAATCAAAGATGGCCACGAGTCCATCCTCACTTCAACATTAATGCTATAATTACACTTAGATGCAGAGTGAAGGCCTTGGAGTTCATTCCAAAGTCAAGGTAAGAAAAATTGAGAACTTTCTTTTATCACAGGGCCTTTCAGTCAGGTTGTCCTTATTGCTACTTTTTTTTATTTTTTATTTTTCTTATCAGTTACATTTTATTAACTCTGTATCCCAGCCGTGTCCCGATCCCTCATTCCCTCCTAGCCCCTCCCTCCCTCCCTCATCTCCACCGTGCCCCTTTCCAAGTCCACTGATAGGGGGGACCTCCTCCCCATTCATCTGATCCTGTTTTATCAGGTATCTTCAGGACTGGCTGCAAAGCCCTCCTCTGTGGCCTAACAGGACTGCTCCTCCCTTCGGGGGTGGGGAGACCAAAGAGCCAGTCATTGAGTTCCTGTTAGAAATAGTCCTTGTTCCCCTCACTTTGGGAAACAAATTGCTTACTGAGCTACCACAGGCTACATCTGAGTGGAGGTTCTAGGTTATATCCATACATGGTCCTTGGTTGAATGTCAGTCTCAGAAAAGACCCTGTGCCCAGATATATTTGGTCCTTGTGGAGCTCCTATCCTTTCCCCATCAGACTAACTCCCCTTCTTTCTTATGATTCCCTGTACTCTGCCAAAGGTTTGGTCATGAGTCTTTGCTTTGAAAACATCCATCAGAATGGCCAAGATGAAAAACTCAAGTGACAACACATGCTGGAGAGGTTGTGGAGAAAGGGGAACCCTCCTCCACTGCTGGTGGGAATGTAAACTGGTACAACCACTCTGGAAAGCTATCTGGCGCTTTCTAAGACAATTAGGAATAGTGCTTCCTCAAGACCCAGCAATACCACTGCTAGGTATATACCCAAAGTTCGTTCAAGTACACAAAAGGGATACTTGCTCAACCATGTTTATAGCAGATTTATTTGTAATAGCCAGAACCTGGAAACAACCCAGATGTCCATCAACGGAGGAATGGGTACAGAAATTGTAGTATTTTTACACAATGGAATACTACTCAGCAATCAAAAAGGAGGAAATCATGAAATTTGCAGGCAAATGTTGGGATCTAGAAAAGATCATTCTGAATGAAATATCCCAGAAGGAGAAAGACAAACATGTGATATACTCACTTATATAGACCTATAAGATATGATAAACATAATGAAATCTATACACCTAAAAAAGATAATCAATTGAGTGGACATGGGGCAAGATGATCAATCCTCGTTTAGAAAGACAGATGGGATGTGCATTGAACGTATGACAGGAGTCTACTGAGCGCTATTTTTGAATTTAGAAAGGAAGCTGCAGTATAGAAAGAGCAAAATAAACTTAAATGATTGTGAAGCATTTAAAGCAATAGGAAGTATTGTTTTAACCTTTGGTGAACAATTAGAATGAATTGTCTTATAGCCCCTACACCATGTTTCTTAAGACATTAATTTTGAATACAGTTCTGTAGACAGTAGCTATACTGTGTGTGTGTTTATGTTGGGGAATGTACATTTTTCATCTAGTAAACGTTGGAACAGCACAGAGAGATTCTGGATCTTAGACTGGCTTAGGCTGTGGGGCCTTAATAATCTCCATTGGAGTGAGCAGCTTTTATCCCATGAAATGATAATAGCTTGGGATCTAGGTTTCCCTTCTTGCTCTGGCCTTTATTTTTCCTAACTGAAACAAGTGTATCTTCCAGCATGATCAACAGGTCAGATTCTCAGAGCTATACCTTCAACTGTATGTTCTGAAGTATTATGGCTCCATGTTCTGATCCAGCGCATCAGTGATACCCACAGTGGAGTAACTTGAACAAGTGACTGACTTCTTTCCATGATGTTCTACACAAGGCCATCTACCTCTCTTGGTAGTCAGATAGCAGAATGCAGATCTTGACCATGTTGACCCTTCTTCCCCAGGTGGCAGAATTCAAGAGTGTAGAAGAAACTATCAGCCTTTCTTCCTACTTGAAGTCTTTGTAAACACTCTTTAAGCCAGCCCTGCATAGTCACAGCAACCCGTATGCCTGCTTTACTAGCCATGTTCAAAGAGAAGCCTAAGCATCGCCACTGTTGAGCATGACCACAACTGGCAAGCATCAACCAAACCTTTGAGGATGGCTGTGGGAAGCAATACCTAAAAGCCTGAAAGCAGGAAATCATGGTTGCAGGACTAAAGCTGAGGTAGAGCGAAGGAGCTATAAAATGAATGATAGCGATTCTGTTTCTCTCAGACATTCCTTACCCTAAGACAATCTCCCCAAAGGAAGCCAAATTTTTATGTCTGTGAATTTATTGCATAAATAAAATGTAACATTCAAAAACACGTTTTGATAAATATGCAGGACAAAAAGTAGTTAGAGGAACTAGAAATACAACAGTGTAGGAAGAAATGAAAACGATTACAGGATTACAAACTGGCTGTACATAAATAACAGAGCTGTTCTAGTGCTATTTGAAAACACTTGCTTCATTCAAGCTGCCACCCTTGGGACTCTGGAAATAAACTTGTGCAAGTGTTGGGTTTTAGTGCTGTTGGTCTCAGTTTCATTAGTAAATTTAACCTGTAAGAAAAACTGCCAACCAAGTACACATGAACGCTCCCATATTTTCTCTTGCTCTCATCAGAAGCAAGTCCTAAACATAAAGATAGTCTTTTCTGCTTCCTAGCTTCCCAAGGTCTACATGTCTCCTTATATCAGAGGGAGCCCAGGGTAATGTACTGAGAAAAATAATTTACTCCGGATATATTTGTCTTTTGGCTACAAATAGATTCAATCTCTCAGACTTTGACCTGCAGTTATCAAAATTATATAGACCAACCGTATTAACAATCTTTTGTGGATCACAGGAGTGTGGCTTTTTTCCACGTATAGGTCCTTACCTGGAAATAGTGAGAATGGCCCATTTCTGTGACTGGTATCTGTGACTGTCTATTATCAAAGGGTCTTGTGACAAGGATGAGGACTTGTGACCAGCGTCATGACCTTGAGTTCTTTTGCTTCTTGTCAATAGTGAAAACATATTATTTTTACTTTCAGATATGGAAGACAAAACACAGAAAAGCAACATGAAGGAGATGACTTTAATCTCTGGCTAAACTCAGCAAACTCACTTTTGTCAGGCTGCTCTCTGTCTTAGGGTTTTGAAACTGGCTAGGCATGTCTCATCTGGTATATTCCAAATAGTAAACCTCAGAAAGTAAAAGGTAAGAACAAGTGGGAGAAAGTCATATTTCTCTTTGTTCCATTTTATACAATTTACTTCTACTAGGTCCCTTTGACTTTGAAGGCTGGAGGCATCATAGCATCATTTCCTTGGAATATATATGAGGTGCCAGATTTTTTAAGGTCACAATATACATGGATTTTAATTATACTGATTTTTTTTATTTTTAATTTTAGTTCTTGATAATCCAAGCACAGTGTTAGCCTCAATGCAACAAATAGAAGGCTAAGATACATATCACTTTTGACCAAGTGATATATAAAATACGCATGCTTTTCTATTCCAACATATTTTCATTTCCTCAGTGACACTATTAGTATCATGAAATACATGACCACATGTGAAGACACGACCATGCCATGTCTCTGTTCTATCTGGAACAATGTTTAACTTATTAATTATTTTTATATTTTAGAAAGTACAATATGCCCAGATGTGATATTAAATTGCTAGAGGAAGTAAAAAAAAAAAGCATTAAGGTATGTCTTTCGTTCTTTAGTATTTAAGTCCCACTTAGTAAGTAAAAAATTTTATAAAGAATTTATAGCCATACCTTATGCTTAAAATTTTATAGCTTAGTCTTGCTTAGGTTTATGGTCTCCTGGTAAATAAAATTTATCATGTAATTGTCCAGGCAGATGCACAGAACACGTACTATATGTACTCTATGAGGACTCATGGCCACAGTAAGATGAGTTACTACTGTCAACAATTGTTCAAGAGGTTGTTTTTCTGTTCAGATGGATAAGCAAGGGACGTCTCCGTTACTGTTGGCATCCTTAGATGGCAGAGACTTATGAACTTGGTTTTTTTTTTTTTTTTTTTTTTTTTAGGTTCTCCTCTCCTTTCTGATCTTAGTCTGTCAGTTCACATCAAAAGTGGCTGTATTGTCCTGTACTGTGGCCTGGTAAGGCTGCACCCCCTCCCCCAGAGGGAGGTGATCAAAGAGCAGGCCAATCAGATTATGAACTTGGTTTTTTAACACAGAGGCGTATAGTTCTGGGTGTTAAGAACTAGAGACTTATGGCTCTAGACTTTCAGGGCCAGAGACTCAAGATCCTAGGTACTCCTACAAGCGACATATTGCTGCAGGATATGAATGATAGTGACCCACTATCCATCAATCAGTGTTACAGCTCAGAAGCCCTTAGCTCTTCACCCTGGTGAGTCTTTGGAATGTGTCCTCTGGCTGGAATCTATAGTATTTCTGCTTGGCTCCTGACCACTTTCACCTTTTCAGCAATTCAACAATTTTTGCAGTCTCCAGTCTCTGCTCCCACCACTTCATGGACCTCTTCAGTTGCTGAATGGGGGCTGCTAAGGGAGGCAAGGGCTGACATCCCTGAAAGCACTGTGGTACTTACCCCCTAGGCAGATATGCTGAAAGAGAGATATAAGCCCTTCTTGTCTGACTCAATTTGACCAACATAAGTATTACCTCATCTGCCAATTTAAAAGAATTTTGAATGCTTTTCTATAAAGACCCATATTGTCATTCAAAACTGCTTTGCCTATTACTGGGAGGTTAAGAACAATATTCTGCCTGAACTGGTTGATTTAAATTCCACTATTATTCATGCTGATGAAGAGAAAGGATACCTGAGTAGGTGGTATAATCACATTTCAGAGTGATTAGTTTCAATTTCTTCAACTACACGATCACGTTCAAGTGCTACCAAACATCACAAAAATGTTTGGTAAGTTATACCTTCTTTCCATAATCATTGTCTGATACATGCTGGGAAAAAATTAGCATAACCCTTTATTGAAATGTTATAACACTTTAACTCTGTCATCAAACACTGTAGGATACTCAGAATATAAGAGTATAGGGTAACTGAATTATGCTCAAATTCTCAAGAAGGTCATCAAGGTGAAACAGAATGAAGTACCCAGATATCAGATACTGTTGTTTTTATTAAAAGAAAAAAATTTTCATATGATGCATTCTGAATGCTCTTCTCCCAGGTTTCATCTGCACTGCCTCTATTCACAAAACACACAGGCAAACAAACTACCAACCCCCCTCCAAAGAAAAGCAGGAAACATACATACAGACACACACATACATGAAATTGTAGGCTTCTCATTCCTGCCTCCTTTGGCCAGCAGAAGAGCTGGCCCTGGAGTCATGAGAGCAGGAGAGCTATCCCTGCCCCTCCCCTCCTGCAGCACTGGGAAGAGCAGCCCTGTACCACATGTGGGCAACACAAAAAAGCTGGCTGTGGACATGGGGGTTGAGGGTGAGCCATCCCTGAGAGTATGAGCTCTTGAGAGACAGTGGGCTGACAAGCTCAGATACCTCTCAGGCCCAGATCCAAGGCTTTGAATTGGTCTACCCCAATATCTACACCATTGATAAACTGCTGGAGTGCATGAAGGGGCCGGTCCCATAGATTCAAAACTCTAGACTCTCCATGACACAGGGCAACAACAGAATATTCAAGAAGAATCCTAGTGAGGTTCCTGTACTGATAGAGTAGCAGAAGCCAGAGGCCTTGTATCAAGCCAACAAGCCATTGCAATAAGCATTTGCAAGCAAAGAAATGTGAACAAAGGGCTATACTGTGGGACACACTGTGACATGCTAACGCTTCCACAATGAGATTTTTTTCTCTCTGAAGAGAGGTTGCAAGGGTGGAGAGCAGGTATGAGGGAAGGGGGAGATAAGAGGGATTAGGGTGCATGATGTGAAATTTACAAAGAACCAATAAAGAGTTAAAAAAAAGTGTCAGTTCCCGTACCATAACTAGAAAAGTTATGTTTTAAGCCATGCATATTTTGTTGCTGCTATAAGCTTTTCTTCTAATAGTTTCAGACTAGTACATTTCCTGATAGATATATCTCTAGTTAGTAGCAGGCAAAAGTCCACATTTCTTGGCTGACAAGAAGGCTTATCAGGTAAAGGTACTTGAATCCTGTCTGAGGACCTGAGTTCGACCTTAGGGGACTAGATGGTAGAAGGAAAGAACTGACTAAAGCTGTCCGCTGAACCTTCAATAATTAAATCTGCTAATTTAAAAAAAATCTACATTTTGCCATAAAATAGATTTTAACTACTAAAATCAAAGAAAATGTGTATTCTTTATAATTTTGCTTCTGCTCCATAGAATATAGAGCCATTGAGTTTGTTTTCCTTGAGAAGGATATAGAAATTATGCACCTCCACCCCTTCCCTGCCTGTAGTCTGATGTCCTCTTCTCATTCATCACTGCCTTACTTCTCTTGGGTAAAATTGACTCTGCCTTTGGTGTATTTTGTGTTATTATGATTCTAGAAGAATCATATTATCTTTTATCTTTTCCTTGATCTTTATTCCCTCCTTGCAAAGAACATGAAAAATAGGTTGATGTTACGCCTACAGTAGTTTCCCTTTAGTTTCAGATTCAGGTGTCTTTTGGCAGCCACAAAGAATTTGAGAAGAAAACATTCTGGGCAGCCTTAAGATGGCTGATGCTTTGAATGAGGAGAAATGAAAAGTGACAGGTCACTTGGCATTTTCTGTCACAGCTGCTGATTTCTAGGACCAAGCCTTCTAATAAAAAGGCAAGACCTTCTTAGCCACCATTATCCTTTGTTTTCTGCACATAGACCAGGAATGGTTATGGATCTAATTATGTGCACTGAATACTTATTTATCAACCATCCAATCTATCTATCATCTACCTGTCACCTCCTTATCTTGTCTAGTACTCCTTAAGAAGTATGATTACATAGATGATTACATAGATGGAACTAAAGAAGATCATCCTGAATGAGGTATCCCAGAAGCAGAAAAACCAAGTGGTATATACTCACTTATAAGTGGATATTGGGCATATAACATAGGATAAACATATTAACATCTGTACCTAAAGAAGCTCAGCAAGAAGGAGGACCCTAGGGAAGATGTTCAATCCTCATTCAGAAGGGCATACAGCATAGACATCAGAAGTGGGAGAAGAAAGGGAACAGGACAGAAGCCTACCTTAGAAGGCCTCTGAAAGACTCTACCTAGAGGGTATCAAAGCAGATGCTGAGACTCATAACCAAACTTTGGGCAGAGCATAGGGAATCTTATGGAAGAAGGGAGAAATAGAAAGATGTGGATTAGACATAAGCTCCACAAGGAGAGTAAGAGAACCAAAATATCTCAGCCCAGTCTTTTTTGAGACTGATACTCCAACCAAGGATTATGCATGGACATAAACTAGAACCCCTGCACAGATGTAACCCATGGGCATCTCAGACTCCATGTGGGTACCCTAGTAAGGGGAGCAGGGTCAGTCACTGGTTGCCTGCTCTTTCATCACCTCCCCCTAGAGAAAGAGGATCCAGACAGTGCTGATGAGACCTGATAGGCTAGGGTCAGATAGTAGGGTAGGAGGACCTCCCCTATCACTGGACTAAAAGGGACACAGTAGGGGAAGGGGGAAAGAGGGTAAGACAGGGAGGAGATAATGGAGGGGACTACAGCAGGGATACAAAGTGAATAATCTGTAATAAACAATAATAAAGAAAAAAATTAAATAAAATGTATGATTACCATTAATCTCCAATGAACAAAGGAAAAACAATGCATTTCTCTGACATTTTTAATGACTATTTATTCCTCTTTTTCTCAAACATTTTGAGTTTAGATTTAGTTTGGATTTTTTACATAATAAACCAAATAATAACAACCCCTAAAGAAATAAATACTGAATACTTTGTATGTTCCATGCCATATATTTTCAGATTTAAGGTTTTTTTGCCAGGGATTATGATAAGGTGATTATAAAGCTGGTGTACTTAATAAGCAGGATATTAAATTTTCACATTTTTACTCCTTTTACTCCTATCTTGGTTCTTCAGTGCTTGTGCATAATTTAAGGACTGGCTTCTAAGTAGTCTCCTGGGGAGAGACTGACCACACTTGATTTGCTATCTCTGAGATTACGACTGTGTCTTAAGCCCTGAGGATCCTAGTTAAAAGGACAAAGTATCATCAGTACAATGAGTCTCATAGGAAAGCGATTTTGGCGCTGCTGGGAGAACAGTGCTGGCTCAACTGCATTGTTTTGTGACTTTTCGGGCCATTAGCTTCAGCATCCTGGCTGTGAAACCCTGTGAACAATCACTCATCAGTGATCACTACAGCCTTCAAGACCAGCTCCAGAAATTAAGGTTGGGTTTGATTATTTTACACTCTGCCGCTTTGGCCGTCTGGATCCTTCTATTCATCTTCTCTGAAGTGCCTCACCATAAATTGTAACTGATACACCTTGTATCTTACAAGTCTGCCCTCTGAGCACTTACCCTTCGCCCAGCATCCTCCGGAGCCACATCCACCAGGATAGACTCACATTGACTATGATAAGCAAGTGAGTCCGTTTCTTCTCCACACACACACCCAAAAGATGAGCTCAGACAAGTTCTCTAGTTAGAATGAAAGTGGAACCTCCATTCAGGGGTTAAAGATTCTAGAAAGCAGAGGTGGTAGCTACATGCCTCTTGAGACCTGGCTTCTCAGCTCCACCTCCTTGTTTTGTATTCAGTTTTGTCAAAGTAACATTTATGTGCGGTAAAGTTTACTCACTCAAACGGTTCAGTTAGGTGAAATCTAGTTATCGGAAACAGTTATGTAATTCTTACCTCCATAAGAAAAATGGACATTCAGAGCAGGGCAATAGTTTCTCTCATCAGCCTTTGCAGATAACTCCCTCTCCTCAGGAAGTACTCAGCTTTTTGTATTATCATAGCTTTGTTTTTTTTCTATATTTTCATATAAATATTACTATGCATTTTAGTCCTTTTTTCTCTTATTATATAGATCAAAGTCCTTTACATGTTCACCCTTGTTGTGTGCATGGATATTCTGTTTCTTTCTATTGTAAATGCTCCAAATACAGATATATCACACGTGTTTATATGTTGGTTAGCTGATATATAATGGGCTATTTTTGTTTTGGCTACTATCAATAAAATCCATATAAACTTTAACACCTATGTATGTGTGAATAATTTTATGTATTCGTAAGAACGGGAGTGCTGCCTCAATGGTAAGTGTATACCAAGAGTGTTTACCTTTGTAGAATCCACGAGTGTGTTTTTTACAAGGGTCCCTACATAATTTTTTTAATTGAACTGGGAACATCTAAGAGTTCTAGCTGTGTGTGTACTTCTTAACTTATGGCAATGTGCAGATGAACAAACAAAATGTGCACTAGAACAAACAAACAAAAGAAAAAAAAAAACAAAAACCCACAGGAAAAAAATATCTTAGGGTAATTATTTACAGCATTTTATTACAAAGGCTCTTTATATGCCCTGCTTTTTGGTAGATAAACATTTTACAAGTATTTTATTCTTACCGCTAATTTGTACCTCTTTGTTATTAATTGTGTCTATAAGAGAACGGAACTCTTGAGCTGGGGAGGTAGCTCAGTGAGAGCATGTGGGACTTCCTTGGCTTCAATCACCAGCATCACGAAAGTAAATGTCTTTAGAAATATCCACCCTGTCTTTTGGTATGCTTGGTGATTGTTTGCAGTTCTTCGAAGTATCCTTTCATAGCACAGTGTGACAAAGATTTTCTCTGCATACTTCCAGACCTTTTATCACCTGAGTTTTTTCTGTTAAGGTCATGATTCGTTTGATTTAAATTTTGTGCATAGGAGGAATTGATAGTTAAGGATCAATTTTTCATGGTGATAATATTTTATTTATGGAAAATCTGTAGCTTTCCCAGAATTCGTTTCTGAAAAGGGTGCAATTTTCCACAGAATTACCTAATTATTTCTGTCCAAATTCAAGTGAATTGTATGCGTGACTCTGCTTCTAACTCTCTCTTCTGTTCCATTGCTGTAAATTTCTATCACATTTCAGCAGTTCTCTTGAATAATATTGCTGCATGTTATATGTTGAAATTGTTGAACATCATTGTTCTTTTCAAAAATGGTTTAGTTGTTCTGCGTCTTTCACCTGTCCTTGATATTTTTGGAGGTTGCTTCCCAATTTCTTCAAAGGAATCATAAGGATTTTGATTGAAATTGAGTTGAATCTTTCTCTGAGTGACACTCTTGCCTCAGGTTTTGGCACAGTGTAAATCATTCTGTCCTCAAAATGCTTTTGGTATCTTGATGGTACCTCCATCAGCTCTTAAATGGTTCTTTTGCTAAAGCCAAGGGCTTTAGGTTCTAGCCGTGGTGGCCCAATGTTTCTGGTACCAAATTTGATCTCTTTAAAAAGCAGAGCACTCTACATTGAATGTCTTCAAGCGGCAAACATTTACCTGCACTTGTTTGGGTTGCACAGTCCTTAGAGCGTTAGCTGGAGTCACTCAGATGGTTTTCTAGCCACCTGGATCATGTGAGGATGTTGTCACATGCTTGGGAGTTGTCTGTTTGACAGTATGGACACACTGTTGCCTCTAATTCATGGTCTGGATGCTTCATGCCTTAACCGCTTCAGCCAAGAGAGAGAACAAAGACAGCAACGTCTCCTGAGGCTTACACTTAGAACTCCTTGAATAAATTTATTCATTCTGTTGATTAAATAAGAGGCCACGAAGATTCCAGTACTGTGGTGAACTAGATTCTGACTCTCAATTAAAGGACTAAGGAAGCACAAAGCTATGTTTCAAAGAATTTAGCACAGGCATGAGAAGAATTATCATAGTGAAAAGTGCCGACAATCTATTAAAGATGCTTGACAATTTTTATTGTTATATGGAAATTAGGCTACTACTAAAGTATCTGAACTATAAATAAAGGTACTTCATTATGTAGTCACTATGAATCATTTCATATTTGGTTGATAAAACTGATAATGAAAGAGTTTCAACACTTCCTGACATATTTCTTCCTTCATACACTTCTGTCACACAGTGTTTATGTTCCTGAGGAGCATGTCAACTACCTTACATTAATTTTTTCTAAAATTTCCCTTCCCCTTAGTTTTTCATTTTCTTTTTTTTTTTCTTTTCAAGGGAGGACTTAAAAAAAACCTTTGACTGGAATATTAAGTTCTTGTATGTTTATGAATATTCTCTGAGCATTGTTGGTGTATAGTATACTAAATAGAATTCAGTTTGGTAGAAATAACGTGATGTTATTTTTAGTGCTTCAAGGCTATATTACTAGCCATTTCAAGGGCTGAGGAAGAAGAATTTATTGAGGTCAAAGCCTGCCTGGGTTATAGAGAAAATTCAGGACCAGGGCTGTATACGACCCTGTCTCAAAATAAACAGCAAACAAAGGGGTACTGGGGGGATGATGGTGATGTGGCTTGCCTTGTGTACATGGGCTCTAGAATCAGTCTCTAACACTGGGGTTCAGGGAAGTAGAGCAAGAAAAAAAATAACATCTTAACGCACCTAGAATGTATCTTACTGGAAAAAAAAAACCCTATTCAAACAAAGTCTGTACATTTATGTTAACATTGTTAGAGGTATAACTGAATTTTATAATTTAGAAAAAAACAATCTAAGGTCTGAAAAAGAAACTAGGCTACATGATTAAAACATAAATTATCTTAAACAGTTTATTAATCAAAAATATTTCTGTCGAGAACGTGGCTCTCAGTGATTACATGGTTTGCTGGGTTACAGACATGACTCTCTGGTTACCAGCACTGGCAATTCTCCCAGACGACCTAGCTTCAGTTTCTAGCACCACATTGCCTCTCACAACTGTCTGTAGCTCCAGTTGCAGGGTACCTGGCACACTCAAACTGGCATAAAACATGTCTTTCAAAATATTTTTTTTTAATTCTATGATTTGCAGCTGGAAAGTTGACTCAGCAGTTAAGAACAGGCGTTGCTCTTATAGAGCCTTAGGTTGGGTTCCCAGTGGCCTCATCGTGTCTCATAACCACTGTAGTTCCAGATGATCTGATGCCCTCTGCTGACTTCTACAGGTGTTCGGCACATACACGTGAATATTCATACACATAAAACAAAATATATCTTTTCAAGGTTCGTATGATCCATCATCATCGTCACATACTTAACTCAGTGTGAAATGTATTTTGTGCTCTATAGGAAAAGGTGCTGACTCTCCCCATATTTTGTAGGTACTTTCCACAATTGTTTTGAAGCAATCCCTTCTGGAGGAAAGAGGGAGAATTACAAGACTCAGGAAGCAAAACGAAAAGACTTAGAAATCCCAGAAAGCTACAAGATTCCCAGTGCCTTCCCCAGGGTCATATAAACAGTAGAGAATTGTTTCCTTGGTGAGGCTGCCTTCATGTTATGGTGGAGCTCTGGAGACCCAGCTTTCATGACTGATCACCTCTGCCTTTCTCGATGCAGTTATCCGTGAGTCACCTATCACCTTGAAAGGATTCTTTCACCCATACTTTTCTAGGTAATCACAATACACTCTCTACTTCACCAAGGTTAGACCTGACTGGAATAATTTTTTGGGTCTGTCTTCAGTTCCTTACCTGGAGTAAATAGGAATTTGTTCTGGTCTCTCTGGGAATACTCTGATCTTTTATTGAATACCTATAAAAATTCCTAACTTGCATGGAAAAGAGAAGGTAGTGATTTGGTTTATTTGTTTATTGATTTGACTTTAACCTACCTATATCCACAACTTTCCCCTATTGATTCTTTGGTGCTATTTTTCCTTTCCTTTCTTTTTCCTTTTTTATTTTTCTTTTTTCCTTTCCTTTTTCCTTTTTTATTTTTCCTTTTTCCTTTCCTTTCCTTTTCCCTTTCCTTTCCTTTCCTTTCCTTTTTCTTCTTTCCTCTAGTAAAAAGAAAATTTTAATTCAACTGACATTTTCAGAATTTCTTGAAAATATATTAAGCATAGTTTCAGTGATACAGATTAGAAGTCTAGTGTGGAAGAAATGTGGAGTACAGCCTATGGAAAATCAGAGCCAAGTTGATCCTATTGAGAGGTGTCGTAGTTTGCATGATTACATGAACAAAATGAGGACAGTATTTAAAATTAATTCAGACTGAAATGGATGATCAGAGTCACTTAGCCTTCTAAATTCAGCACACAACCATCTAATTTTAGCTTCACTCATGTAATTGTTCTCGATGTCCTTACTCACACACCCGTTGGTATGATGGGTAGCCAAAGCAGCTGGGTCTCACCACAGGAGACTGTTTAGTTTATGAATCCCTGGGTCTTAAGGAAATCATTTGCAGCTGCTGACCAAGCTCCACATCTTCCACTAGTGAGGTATTTGAACTAGTGAGGTATTTCAGTGTTTAAGAGCACCGGCTCTTTCTCCCGACAATGGGTTCAATCCCCAGCACTCATTTGGCAGATTACAATCATCTTTAACACTAGTTCCAAGGAATACAATGCCATTCTCTGGCTTCCATGGGTATCACACACATAGATCACAGACATACCTAAAAGCCACAATACATAAATGAAAGAAAATATTTTTTTTTGTATTACCTTCCCACCTGAATGGTATTTTTACAATTGGGCAAAAATACACTTTACATACATTCTTCAACTAACTTATATAGTGCTTTGCTAGTCACAATTTTCAGCTAAGTAAAAAATGGCATCACTAAGAATCATGGAGCTATTGTCAACCCAATGAAAGAAACAACACATGAGCTGTTGCCTATGAAAATCGGAATGAATATTGAATGTGTATGTGTGTTCATTTGTACAGCTGTGAACCTTATAGTGAATTGAATGTGTTTTTGTGTGTGCACATGCATGCATGAATAGGCTAGTATATGCCTCCAGTACTCAGTAAAACCCTCACAAATTTGCTGCTGTGGCTTAGTACCTGTTGTGGTAAAAGTTCTGTTCTTAGCGGGTGCTATTGGTTACTGATGAGACACTAATAAGGTAGAGTCTTGAGTCTTCCTGAAGTCATCAGAGGAATGCTATCAGTGGGGGTTGTAGGACATTGTTTTTTACTCTTCCTCTTTTTCTTCTTGAGCATGAGCTGATCAGTATGTCCAAGTACACAGTCTCTGCCAATGTCATCTGTCAAGCCCAGAAAACCCATCAGACCCTAGATAGTAACCTTCAAAACTTGGAGAAAAAAAAACTTTTTATAAGTTCATTATTTCTCATGTTTCTTATAGAAGAAGGAAGTTTAAAAAAAAAACTGACTAACGGAGAAACCTAGCATTTGGAACCAGGCTCACTACAGCCTTACTTGAGTTTCTGGGAAGGAACTTTTGTGACTGGTAAATATATATAAGTGTTTAGAAAGTCATTTAAGAAAAACTTGAAACTCTTCAGCGGACCCTGGCACATTATTGTGGTGTGGTCTCGGAAGACTTCACATTACTGGACAGAAATGTGGACATCCAAAGTATTTACTATGCTGGTGAAGCTTCTGATGTAATTTAAGACTCTGTCGGACAGTATATGAACGATCATCTTTGTTGTACTGTGTCAAAGAATCCATAGGCATTGTTCATATTCCATGGGACTTAAAGAAGCCCAAACTGAAAAATCATGGAGAGCCAACGAAGTGACACAAGTCTGTAAACCCAGCACTTAGGATGCTATTTCCTGAGGATGATGAATTAGAGAAGATCCTGGAAAATGCAACCAGACCCTGTCTCCAACAAAAACAACTAAAAGAATCACCCATGGACAAATTTATCTGGCAGATGTAATTTCAAAACAGAAAATCACTTAGCATGTGTCATGGGTTTTATCAGATTTACAGTGAAATTTTGAATGATCAGGAAACAAAGTAGGAAAAAAATTGGAAAATGTACAGGCTGATGGGGGAAGGAGAAAACCCATCTGTTTGTGAGGCAAGTGTAAGGCCAAGCTCTTCCCTAAAAAGATTATTAGGTGGACAGAAGGAAGATAAATGGAGGGGAATTAGATGCTGGCCTCAAGATGATCTTAGAAACAAACAAGACTTCTCCATACCACAAAGGCTCAAATTAAAGGCTTTCCTGAGAAAAATTCTTTCAGAAAAGTTCTCCAGGGTGCACTGCCCAGAGCACCAGAGACTGCCTTACATCCAGCTCATACAGTGTTCTGAAGATGCCGTGGACCGAGAGAGCTCATGAAGCCAACCCCAGCCTCCTCAATATGATTCTGGTTTTGCAGCCAGGCAGAATGGAATGACCATGGCTGACTATGACTTCCAGTAGGATTTCAAAGAAAGGCCTGGAAGGCCAAGTGATGGACTAAGGATGGAAATCTCTGGGTAGTAGACTTGTGGGAACAGTTGCAAAAGATACCATGAGAAGCTGAAGTACAAGTATGTCAAAGGTCACCAAACAATGCTACAGGCTGTGTTCCATGCTAGTTCCCAGGTGTAGGGAAGTATGCTACCCTCAGCAATATTGCATATATGGATTTGCCAAGTACCCAAGTTCATCTTGGTTTAGTGTACCCATGATGCCGGACATAGAACTTTGGGGCTTGGCCTGTGCTTGGCTTTTGGCATTATGTTTAACCAATACTTTAATATTTTCTTATTCCTACAGTTTTGGGATATAAATTTGGTTTGTTTTGGTTTGGTTAGGGTTTTGTTTTTTTTCACCCAATATACTTAAATCTTTCCTTTCTCCCAATTTTTCCCAGACACTCCCTACTTCCCCTACCTACCCAACTCCTTGTTCTATCTCTCTCAAAAAGAAAAAACAACAACAAACAAAAAATGAAAATTAAAACAAACTAAAAGGAAAATGAATAGGACAAAAACAAGCAAACAAACAACAGAACAAAAAGCACTCATACACAGAGATGCAGTCCATTTTGTGTTGGTGAACTATTCCTCCTCATGGGTCCTGCTCTGGAAAATGGTTAATATACAAAGCAAGATTTTTAAAAATATGTACAATGGCATTTTTTTAAAAGAAAACTAATCTCCCTTCCAAGGTGGTATCAACTGCTGGCAGTTTCTTGGTTAAGAGTGCGACTTTGTGTCCACTTTCCCGTCTCAGTGCAGGAATTTTGTCTGTTTCCAGCCTGTGCAGATCTTCTGTCAAAGTCTCTGTGAACTCTCCTATGTCTGTCAGTCCATTTGTGTCAGGAGGGTGCTTTTTTTTTTTTTTTTTTTTTTTTTTTTTTTTTGTCTTGGGTATATAGGTTATGTTGGCCTAGCATACATGATCCTGCCTCAGTCTTCTGGCTTGGCATAGAATTTAACTTATGATATCTGTCTTAGTTCTTATTTTGTTGATGTGAAGAGACACTATGACCACAGCAACACTTATAATGAAAAATATTTAAATTTGTCTGGCTGACATTTCAAAAGTTTAGTCTATTATTGTCATGGCGGGAAACATGGCGGTATGCTGGAGAAGGAGCTGAGAGTTTCACATCTCTATCAGCAGGCAGCAGGGAGAGAGCTGTGTGCCACTTTGGGCATAGTTTGAGCATGAGACCTCTAAGTATGTCTAAACAGTGGCACACCTCTCCAACAGGGCCACAGCTACTCCAACTAGGCCATACCTCCTAACAGAGACACTCAATATGGCCAAGCATTCAAACACATGAATCTACTGAATCTTGGGCCAAGGATTTCTATTCACACCACCACACCTGCTCAACATCTGTATCCTGGTAGTATGTACTTTAAATTTCATTTTCATTTGCTTTAATTTTACTTTTAACAGTTTTGGAAACTTTAAGATATATATTTTCTTTTTTATTTGTGTTTTTTCCTATCTATTTATTTAATCACTTTACAACCTGATGCCAGCCCCCTCCCTCCTTTTTTCCAAGTCCTATCCTTACACCTCTTCCTGCAATTTCCCCCTCTTCTTGTCAGGGAAGGGAGGTCCCCAAAGACTACAAACCCACCCTGGCACCTCAAGCCACAGCAGGGCTAAGCACATCCTTTCCCACTGACGCCAGATAAAGCAGCCCAGCTAGGGAAAAGGGATTCAAAGCCAGGCTACTGTGTTAGAGACAGTCCCTACTCCCATTGTTGGCATCCCACAGGAAGACCAAGTTGTACTTCTGCTACATATGTGTAGGGGGTCTAGGTCCAGCCCATGCATGCTCTTTGGTTGGTGGTTCAGTCTCTGTGATTCCCCCATGGGACCAGGTTAGGTTACTATGTAGGTCTTCCTGTGGTGTTCCTGACCCCTACAGCTCTCTCAATCCTTCCTCTCATGCTTTTACAAGACTCCCCAAGCTTGGCCTATTGTTTGGCTGTGGGTCTCTGTATCCTTTTCTGCCAGGTGCTGGATGAAGACTCTCAGAAGACAGTTATGCTAGGCCTGTCTACAAGTATAGCAGAGTATCATTGATAGTGTCAGAGGGTTGGCTTTCTCCCATGAAGTGTGTTTGAAGTTGGACCATTCATTGGTATGCCATCCCCTCGATCTCTGCTCCAATTTTATCCTTACACTTCTTGCAAGTGAGACACATTTCGAGTTGAAGGTATGCCTTCAGGCTCCCTAACACCCATTGTTAAAGTCTCAGCTAGTGTTTTCCTCATAGTCTCCCAGGAACCTCCTCAAGACAGAGGTTTTCAAACTGTGGGTCAGGACTCCTTTAGGTGCTGAATGACCCTTTCACAGAAGTCACATTTCAGATGTTCATATTACAATTCGTAACAGTAGCAAAATTACAATTATGAAGTGGCAACAAAATAATTTTATGATTACGTTTTACCACAACATGAGGAACTGTTTTCAAGGATCTCAGCATTAGGAAGGTTGAGAACAACTGTTTTGAAACCTTAAAGGTCCTTGGGCTGGACAGAATGCATTTTGCATTGAGACCTACATAAGCACACAGGGGAATTAGGCAATATGCATTAGCTTGAATAAGTCCCTACTACTTTGGGGTAGAGAGATGGTGAGGAGGTGGGTTTTTATGGCAAGTATCTCAGTCATTGGAGATGACCATGAATGGTATTTGGGTACTCTGCTAGCTTCTTCTTTTTCATTTGCTTCTTGGCTTTTGGCTGTGATATAAGTCATTTGTTCTTCCATGGGTTCTTTGTTGCTATCATCTGGCTACTGGAACCTTAAAATTTGATCTTGAGTCTGTGCCTCATATTATGCTTATCCCGTACTATATGGCTATGGCTAAATTCCAGGAAAAGCAGACACACTCAATACTGATGAAACTTGATGAGCTTTGCTGGATGGTAGAGGGAGCTCTCCTTTTCTCAGGAAAAGGGGAGTAGGAGGGACAAAGAAGGGAGGGTGGGACTGGGAAGGGAGGAGGGATGGGGCTACAACAAGGATGTAAAATGAATAAAAAGAAAAAAGAAAACAACTTGATCTTTCATTGAAACATCAAAAATTGTGAGCCAAAATAACCATTTCTCACAAAAATTAGATAACTCTGTTATATGATTAACGGAAATCTGACTATTAGAAACAAAGAAAAAATACTCCTGAACTCTTTTTCAGTGTCATGCTATGATATTCAGTTACTGCTGAGGAACTTTGTGTGACACGAGTCCCATGTCAAGTGCAGAGGGAATGTCACAGCACATGACAAACTTATAGAAAGACAGAAATGCTTCTGGCACACACTGCTCACTGTTGTTATGATGGTACTTCTCTAATTGCTAGATTGTCAGCCAGTACCTCTTGTGGAGGTGACAAATTCATGGCAGTAGAACCATTATTGCCCCAAATTCCTCACAGCAGTCATCACCAGTCAATCATGGCGCTGGATAAAATACCAGCCATGGAATTACTTTGAAATGCAATGTTCTGTATGTTCCTTTCAATCAATTTGAGTAGGCATGAGATTTTAAATCTACTCTCATTCTTCTCTAGGTTTAAAAGGGCCCAGGGGTCTTTGCAAAGACTGATACTGCAACCAAGGACTGTGCATGGAGATAACCTAGACCCCTTGCTCAAATGTAGCCCATGGCAGCTCTGTCTCCAAAGCTGGGTTCCCTAGTAAGGGGAGCAGGAGCTATCTCTAACATGAACTCAGTGGCTGGCTCTTTGATCACCTCCCTCTGATAGAGGAGCAGCCTTACCATGCCACAGAGGAAGACAATGTAGCCAGTCCTGATGAGGCCTGATAGGCTGGGGTCAGATGGAAGAGGAGGAGGACCTCTGCTATCAGTAGACTGAGAGTTGGGCATGGGAAAAGAAGGAAGGGTGGGATTGGGAGGAGGTGGGGGGGCAACAGCTGGGATACAAAGTGAATAAACTGAAATAATAAAAAAAGATTAAATATTTTTGCAACATCAGTCCAACCTGGAACCTGGTGCCTACAGATGTATAACAACTACTTGTAGGTGTTTTGAAAATATTATAAATATTGACTACAGAATATCATATTTCATATCAATGACTGATGCTGCCATTAGTAAATGGTTAGGAAAAAAGCTTTGTCTCATTTCATGAATTCATAAAAGATGGGAACCAGGTTTTTTTGTTATTGTTGTTATATATTCATACTCTTCTGCTTTAAGCCATGGACATTTCTTTGTAATTTAAAAAGTGTATTTTATGTGACTCATGTTTTGGCTTGTAAACAACATGAGACATTGTCAGTGACACTTGGCAAATGAGCCTACATCCCCACACTACTGCAAATTGTGACTAACTGCAGATTGTCCCCTTAAATTAATTAGCTAGAAGCTATGCCTGCAGTTGGGCAACCTTTCAGCAGAAAATCCTGGCAAAGTTTAGCATGGTTAACAGCATGCTTGTTTTTCTTGTACTGTGTACCAATTGTGAGGAGTACTTGGCTTCCTTTACTGTTAAGCTGTGACATAGGAAGGAGGGAGGTTTTGAAGAGACAATTATTTCAATCTAGGTGGTAGACCCACCTCGCTGTGTTTCCAAGAGTGGCCAAGCAAGGGCCTGTATGGCCATGCTATGAATCCAGGTCACGGAAGTGCTTCCTTGTTTGAGTATCATTCTCTCAAAACAGCTGAAGAATAAGCAATAACAGTAAAATGCTCTTTATTCTGGAAACCAAAACAAGGCTAACCAGCAACAAATCCTGAGTATAGTATCAGTGAAATCTAAGTGACACACTTAGCTGTCCATTTATGCATTTGCTAACATGCAAGGCATTTCTAAGGCACAGTCCATCCTGCCGATCACAGGGGACATCACAATGCGAGTTTCAGCAGTCACCTTCAGCATGAGAAAGTGGTTTATTTATACGACTTCACAGAATCCAATACTGCGCTGTGTTGGCCGTAAGGAGAGTGTGGGCACCAGCATTTGAGGGCAGATTACTCATATATGGGTCAGCAGCAAATACACTCTTGGCTTTCACGATCTCCTTACCCACAATAACGACTCAGCCACGTGGAAAAAAATGCTTGCAAATCATGGGAACAAGGAAGTCTCCTGACTTCCGTGGCTTCGGTTTAATCACAGAATCTACCTAGTAAATCCTCTCAGTATTAAAATGGTTCTTGTGTTTCCTTATAGATTGTTGACTCAGAATTCTTCTTTGTCTATGTATTGTGGGTGCTTATTCTATTGATTAAAAAAATTCTAGGTCTCAAAAGTCTCTAAAATTTTGTAACTCTAAAATTTAGAGGTCTCAATAATATTTAATTGTGATATGACATAAATTAGAATGTATTAAGATAGCTTATATTATTTACAGAAAAAACATTCACTATATTCATCCTGATAAATACGTATTAAAATTTTTGGTTTTTAGTTTGTTTTTCCCGATTGCTATCATATCATAGTCAACGTCTTCCAAGGTAAACCTACTTTTCATTTGAAGACATATTTCCCAGCTTTCTCTCTCAGTGACAAAAATGTGTGTGTATCTTTTTTTTCCACTTGGCCGTGCTTAAAGACATTTTCTGTTGTTGTTTGTTCTGTTTTTGTTTTGTTTTTCAGGTAGGCTCTCAGTAAATAGCCAAAGCTGGCCTTAACGTATCACTTAGCCCAAGCTGCCCTGTGAGCCACCAGCCTCAGTCTCTCCAGTGCTGCTAATGCATGTGTGTCTCAAGATGCTTGGGAAAATTCTGAAATCTTGTTGTTTTTTTCTATAATTGTTTCTGTCACCTGTCCTGCTCCTGGCATCCATGACTCAACGGCAAGCAGCCTCCTCTTGGTCTTGTGGCATCTGGAGCTATGTGACCTGCTGCCTACCTCTACTGACTCTGTTATTAAGTGCTTAGGTATCAGGCATTGATGGTGTTATACATACATATCCTATTGACAAATCAAGGATCAGTACACAATAGTTATCATTTATTACTGTTAATTACATATGTATATGTATAAAATATATATTATAATTACTATACACATATATGTATAACATACATGTTATAATTACATATACATATGTATAACACAGTGAAAGCCTGGCATTCAGTTAATGACACTGTCGGCCACAGGGATAATATCATCCACGTTTATGGCAGGGTTTTGTCCCAAGTGACTGTTCCATTTATTTATCAGTCCTCTCTGGAAACAGCACACAAACACTTAGGTGTGATTGGTCCTATGCATCTCTTAATCCAGTCAGCCTGGCAAGCCATGATCAACTATCACAGCCCTTCACTTGCTTAGTCAACTAAATGTTCTACTGCCTCTCAATGCGTAACTGTATTTCAGGAAACGAAACGAGTCTTTGGGTTGTTCAGGGAACACAGTGTATTCAGCTACAGCATCCTGTGTGCTCGTCTCCCCTACCTCTGCTTATTTAAATTATATGCAGCCTTCCAGACTCACCTCACTGCCTCCAACTCAGTAGATCTTGTTTATATTAAGTACGGTTTCTATTTACATCTTAAGTTTTCTGGAATACGTACTAAATGCTGAGCAAACTTTAGCACCAATTTCATTATTTCTTATTCATTTTTTTTTTTTACTACAAAGCTGTGTCCTATTATTCTGGGAGACATAATTTTTGTTAGTCTATACACCCTAGACTTCAAAATATCAATCACACTTCTGAACTAAACAGCTCACTAAATTGCAATATTCAGCTATAAACCAAGGAAATACTATCAACCATTATCCTTCTTCTGTAATTCCCGCCTGTATATTAAAATGTTACTGTACAATGTAGCCCAGGGCAGTTCAGAGTCCAATTGGGTTACATAGTAATGTGAAGAGGGACTGCCTCTGACATAATCTGATTGGCCTGCTCTTTGATCACCTCCTTCTGGGGGGGAGCAGCCTTACCAGGCCATAGTAGAGGACAATGCAGCCACTTTTGATGTGAACTGACAGACTAAGATCAGAAAGGAGAGGAGAACCTCCCCTATTAGTGGACTTGGGGAGTGGCATGCAAGCAGAGGGAGGAGGGAGGGTGGGATTGGGAGGGGAGGAGAGAGGGGCTTATGGGGGGATGCAGAATGAATAAAGTGTAACTGATGAAAAATTTAAAAAAAAAGGGAAAAAAATAATTTAAGAACCTTAAATGACTTTCAAAATTGGAGGAAAACATGGAGTTAGTCAATTGGCATGGAGCATGTCTCGCCCCTGGGGGCAATGGTCTCCTGAACCTACTCAGACCTCGGACACCACCACTGCTAGTTCTAGAACTGACGCAGGATGTTCCAACGAGGGGTTAAGGCTTCTCATAATATTTCCTATAAGCCCACACCTGTTTGTCTATATCCCCCATTTTTATTCATTATTAGCCAGATAGAGCCAAGTAATTGTGGTAATGATACTTGCTTTTTTGCCCAATGCTGGAATGCTAGTAAATTTAGGTATGCCCTGGTTACTCGCATGCCTCACTGGGTACCTGTGCCCATTGATGCCCCTCACGCTATGACTCTCTTCAGACAGAAAAGGGATCTTGGAACTACAGCCACCATTGTTACTACCATCTCATTGGCGGCTGTTGGAGCTACCACCAGGGCATTAGCCATGAGTCATACTAGGCAGACTGCTCAGACCCTGAATAATCATTTAGCCAATGTAGCTCATGCCTTAGTTGTACATAAAGGAATTAATGCTCACCTAAAAGGAAGCTTGATGGTGGTCAATCAGAGGATTGACCTCTTGCAGGAGCAAATTGATACCCTATGGCAAATCGCTCAACCTGGCTGTCAATGAAAGTATGCTGGACTTTGTGTCACTAGCATACAACATGAGAATTTTTCCTGTGCTGCAAATCTGTCTAAACAATTGTCGAGCTATATTTTAGGTAATTGGACTGGAGAATTCGATACTACGATGGAGCAGCTGAGAGTGGCCATTGTCACAGTAAATTCTACCAGAGTGGACGCAGGACTAGCCACAGGATTATCAACATGGATTGCTGCAGCCATGAATCATCTGAAGGAATGGGCGGGCATGGGAGCGTTAGCAGGCCTTCTGGTGTTGGTCTCCTTGGTTTGCCTGTGGTATATATGCAAGATTAGAGTCTCACAACAGTGTGATGCAGCCATGATCATTCAGGCCTTTACAGCCATTGAAGCAGGACATTCTCCCCAAGCATGGTTGGATACCATAAAAAGCTAAAATGATACGCTCAGGATGCGAGGCTAAGCACTGCACTCAGGGTCAGCCGCTTTCGACCCAGAGAAAAGCATGTCTGATTGCATGCGGGTTGATGCCCCAGGTCCCGCCTCTGAGAAAAAGGTATCAGACGGGTCTGATGCTCTTTGGGTGGATGACACCTAAATGAACATTGGTACAAAGTCCCAATTTATTTCTAATATCAGAGATCAGACCTCTACTCTTGCCTGATGCGTCTAAAACAAAAAGGGGGAACTGTAGAGAGCTGCGGAATGCTATGCCTTAAAGATGGAGCTGGTTTCCGCCTTCCACCTTCCTGATGGTGAGTGCTCTCTGTCACGAACAATTCCACATTTGGCTAAGGCTGAGGATCTGGCTTGCTTCCATGTATGTGGACCTATCTGCATTGCCCACGTGGCACGCCTGGGTTGGCTACCCAGAGGCTATTTAAGCTGTGGGCTGGCTTTCCCCAGGGTCCGAGGATTGTTCAAGGGTCCTGAATAAACTGCATTGAAAAAAAATGTTACTGTACATTTGTTTGTGAATAAATATTTCCTAGTTGACAAATACTGTCAACTAGGAATTCACTAGTTTCAATGTAAGTTTCACTTGTTCCTTGAGCTTTTACTTTTTTCTAACATATAAAATTTCTTCACTATATTATGCATGTTTCTTCCAATAGGAACTCAAAAGAAAAATCCCATTTCCTTTTTTTAATCTCTTTTTCTCTTTAACTTCAAAATTCTGTAAATCTGCCTTGTCTTCCGTTCTGTTCACTGTGCTGATTAAGACCTTATCAATTACTTCTGTTTTTACCATTTTCTTTACTTAGATTCTTTTTGACAAAGAAGCCAAAACAACATAAAACCAGATTCCAAATTTCAAAGCATGCATAAGGTCTACCCAGTTTTCACACCCTTTCTGCAATTTTTCAAGGTAGGACTCATTTATAGGAAAAGACCCCATATCCCAAACATCATGAACTCTTACCAACACAGGGATGTGTCTCACTATCCAATTTGCCATGTTTTATTTGTGCATTTCTATTGTTATCCAGTCAGTATCTCTCCTTTTTAAAGTTTATAAAAACCATTTCCTGAATTAAGACATACATAAAATATACTCCTCTAGATGTTCCCAGGTTTTCCGCTTAGCATCTATTTTCTCTTCTGACTTACACATTTCTCGTTTCTTTATTATTCTACAGCTTCCGTGTTTTTATAACCAATTCTTTTTCTTTTCCCAAATTAAATGTAACACAATTGTAGTAAATTTCATTATCCATAGTTCCCCAGTACCAAGTACTTTGAAGGAAGACTGGCTAGCTAGAGATTATCATGTGTTTGTCTTTCGTGTTCTAGCTTGAGCCTCTAGCTGTCATAGTAGTGACATTCTATATAATTCATATCAGACTACACATATGCGGCCATTTTATTTTATTTTATTTTATTTTATTTTATTTTATTTTATTTTGCTGTGTGTATGTGTGTATGTGTGTGTTGCTAGGGATAAAACTCAGGGCCCTGTGTGTGCTAGATAAATACATTGCATGTAACTATATTCTCAGATACATGTTTTTACAGTGTCTAGTAAATAGTAATTACATTGTAGCTTTCTATATTGCCCTAAGACATTCTATTGTAACAGAAAGAAAAACCTAATGATACTTTTCAAATCATAGTATAGAAGACTTTATTCATGGCCTCTGTACTGTCAGAGTACACACAGAAACAAAACATGTGAAAATAATTACCAAGTACCTTTGTATAATCCAAATTGAACTCAGTTTACAGTGGGCCCTGTTATGATCACATATTGCTGCTAAAGATCCATATTTACTATTTTAAGTAGTGTCAAATTTTATTTACCTTTGACTTTCTTATGACCAAGAGAATTGTACGTTTTCCTCCATTGGTCTTGCTTTTAATTTTCAGAGCAGCTTTCAGTGAGTAGATAAGATCTGGGAATAAAGTGTTCTGAAGTACACTTGACTGCTCTCAAAAATACAAAAAAGAACCCAATATTTATTTTCAATTTAATTTGTTATCATCATTTGTGTAAGTGAGTGTGTGTGTGTGTGTGTGTGTGTGTGTGTGTGAGAGAGAGAGAGAGAGAGAGAGAGAGGGGGAGTGAAGAGAGAGAAAGAGACTTATGATACAGGTAAGAACCCATGTTTCTGGAGTAGGCTCTTTCCTTTCACTGGGGGATTTGGGGATCATATTCAGACTTCAGGGTTTACATGGCAAGTACTTTTCCCACTGAGCCTTCTTTACCAAGTTTCTGTGTCACATGTGATACTTCTCATGTGTTTTCATATTCAGGATATAACTGTGATTTATAACTTCAAAGTCCCAAAAAGAGCTATAAAATCTTCCACTAAATTCCCTTCCCACACCCACTGATTTTATTCTAACTCAAATAAGTCCCTTTCAGTTTGTACAAATACTGAAGAAACCTCAGCACTTAAACTTCTCAAGGACCCTTGTCCTGTAAGGGAGCACACTGAGTTTGCAAAATATTTTAACCCAAAGAAAAACTTTCTCTTGTGAGATTATTTTAGTCATGAAACAGACTAATTGGAAAGAGGGTTTAAAGGTATTAGGAATTATAAGTAGCAGAAGTAGCATCCCTGCCTGATTGTATGCTGTTGTGTTGTGTCTTCTGAGCATGACTCTGTGTTTGTGTAGAAAGTGCTGTTTTATTTTGTTGAGAGTGTTGCTTTCTTTCAGGGGAAGGCTTAGAAAAATACTTGTGTAGTGTGAACTATTGTTTATATCACAGTTACTCACTCTTTCTCTTTCCTTTTAAAGATTATAAGTGATAGTTACTATGAAAGAGAATCACCTGAGCATTCAGAAGTTTTGCCTAAAGCAGTGTAAATTCAGTCAGTATGGTAATTGTCCAGTGATTTACAAGCAGCTTAGACACTGTCATAAACAAACAAAAAATTGCTTCAAAGGTGCCACCAACTGTTTTTGATTGTAAATTACACTTTTGAAAATTTATCATGCATTAAAATGACCTATTGAATAGCACAACATTTTTTACTAATCTTGGGGCCTTTTGCTATATACGAAATGAAATTCTCTTATTTTGTTTCTATTGGATTTCAGATTTAACTTGAAGGACACTCATGTTTCTTTTTAATGTTTTCTTCTCAATGAGAAACTCCAACTATTAGAATCCATTTTTAAGGGAAACTTGGCACTTATTTTTGAAGAATTTATTAACAAGGAAGAAAATAAAAAGATACACGAAAGGGAAATACAGGTACTGACTTAAGTGATACAGTGAAGCTTCGGCTTGCAAACTGAAAATAACTAGGACCCATCATTAAAATATTTTAGAAAAGATATAGTTATTGATCACAATTTGAGGAAAGATTATGTTTACAAACATGTACACCCCTCCACACATACATGATCAGCCAGTGGATATTGTTTTAAAAAATATTTTTTATTTATTCTTTGATAATACATATAAAAATGTACTTTGTTTGTATTCACTTCCTAATCCGCTTTCTAAGCCTTTTATACACTCCTCAGACTCTATTATTGTCCCACCTTGATCTCCTTGAAAAAGTCCTAATTGGTGTCTCTTATATGCACACGAGTGACCAGTTAAGAGCCATACCTCTGAAGAATATTGAGCATCCCTCTCCAAATAATTTTTATCTGTCCATACCTTCTCAGCAAGGGAAGAGAGCTTGTGTTCCCCTCCTCAACCGTGCTGAAATTCTAGCTGATTTGATTTGTGCAGGTTGTGGGTAGACAGTCACAGCTACTGAGATTTCAGGAGTGTAATGGCCCCAGCATATCCAGAAGACACAATTCATAGCAGTCCTCTTTAACCAGTGGCTCTACAAATTTTCTACTTCATCTTCTGCAAAGTTACCTGTGAGCCTTCAGGGAAGGTGATATAGGCACCACATTCAGAGCTCCGCAGTTTGTACTGCACTTTGACTTACTGTGATCCTCTGCAGTAACCTCTGTGCACTACAAAAAAAAAATTCTCTGTTCTCTGATGGGGGAGTGCATTAATGTATGGGTGTAAATATAAGTATTTAGAATTCAGATTAATATTATGTCCATTGAGCAACATAAGAGTTGTAAGTTCTCACCTAGGGCTCATCACCATTCTAGCCATGGGTTCTTAGTCAGGTTTATAGTAGCAAACGTGAGTTTTATTTTGGAGAACACACCTTAAATTCAATCAGAGAATGGTTGGTTTTCCTCTAACATTCATGCCACTATTTCATCAAAGGGTATTTCTTGCCAGCTCAGTCATTATTGTGGCTTACAGGATTCACATCTACCTAAGACTATTCTGCCCTAGAGTGCTGTATAGCCCTCACGGGTACTGTGAATGCTAGCTAGTAGAGAGGAAACTTCCAGTCAGGACCAGCTTGGTTTCTCCATGTCCTGTGACTCAAGTGTGATATCTTCAGCAACAAGGTTTTACCATGAAGTTCTGCAGTACAACCAGAAGCAATGGTAATAGCCAGTAGATGGTTTTAAGGACAGTATTAAAAAATATATTCAACAAAACAATAAGAAAGCTAAAGCTATGGAAATGCACCAGGTAGCATAAAAAACAGCATTGGATTAAGTGCTGTGCTTGGGCAGAAAACATAAAAGCAGACTGATATCAAACTGTTTTCATCTCTACAAGTTATTTGTATTGGGCAACAGGAATGTTTTTGCTGTATCCAAAATTATAAGAGATCTTTAGGAAATTGTTTTTTTTCTGAAATTATGAGGCAAACCCAGTTCCCTACATTAACTACTGCACTTAACCAATGACTAATTAATTTTGAAATGAATTTCTATAGAAGTAAATGTATATTTCATAATTGATTAGTTTAGTTCCATGACACTAAATGTTTAATTTTATTTTGTTTATCATGTCCAGGTAAAAATTAGCACTCTTATCAAATTTGGGGACATATGAAGTTCAGAATATTTGCCACAAAGTGAACACATTTTCACAGTTAACACAAGCTTTTGATTTCTGCAGACATGCTGTTATTTTAATATACTCATTGATAATGTCAGGGAGAGGCCACTCAAGACTTTTGTGCTAGGGAGGGACATGATGAAGCTAGCATCTCAGCAGATCGCTGTAAGTTCAAGGTCAGCCTGGTGAACTTAGCAAGTTCCAGGCTAGCCAGGAATACATGTGGAGATCCTGACTCAAAAACAAACAAAAATGTACTGTCTGGTTTTGTATCAATTTGACACAAGCTAAAGTCATTGGATGGGAAAGAGCCTCAGTTGAGGAAATGCCTCCATGAGATCCAGCTGTAAGGCATTTTCTTAATTGTGATCAATAGGAGGGTAGGCTACCCCACTGTGGGTGATGCAATCCCTGGGCTGGTGATCCTGGGTTCTGAAAAAGAGCAGGATGAGCAAGCCATGGGGAGCTGCACCCCTCCGTGTCCTCTGCATCAGCTCTGGCATCCAGGATCCTGTTTGAGTTCCTGTTCTGACTTCCTTCAGTAATGTACAGCAATGTGGAAGTATAAGCCAAATAAACCCTTTTCTCCCCCTCAAAAAAAATGTGTTTTAAGTATGTGGTACTAAAACTGCTTTTGAGTTAGCCTCAGTTAAAAAAAATTGGAAAATTGAAAAATTAACTTCTGATTACTCTATGTGAAGCATATCAATTATTAGCTATTTAAATTCAGGATCAAGGGGTTCTAAAGTTAATCCCTCATTATTTTAGAGGTAAAGACCCCCTTAACTGTTTACAGTATTGTTTTGTTGGAGCAATTTTATGCTTCTTTGTTTAATTTTGAGCGTAACCACATTGCTCCCCCCATTTTTGATAAGGAAAATTACTATTGCGCTATGATTGTGCCCATATTCTATTCATATGTTATACAGCAGTCACTTAGGCTGAAGACTTAAAAGTGACAGATTGAACTAAATGTAGATGAGATGACTCTGTTGGTACAATCTGGACTGTAGAACTTCTAGCCTTTCCTGTGGCAGGCAATGACAGGGGTAGGAGGAGCCCCTGTCTGGTATTAGAGCTAGCATCTGGGAATACAAGTGTAAAATTATGAGGGGGACCTACCTTACCTTTCTTGTTTTCCTTCCTCCTACTTTTGATGCTATATGGGTAGGGGGAGAGTGAATGAAACAGAAGTTCTGATCTAGAATTTGCTTGGGTTTGGCAGACTATCTGCTGACTGGTAGTTAATCTTACCCCTACTTGCACTTGCTCAAGCAACCAGAGCCCACATGGGTCTATATAAACCCCTGGGCAAATCTTTAATTGAGTTTCTCTGGAGCTTGGCCAGAGTCCAGCTCTCAGGCCAGTGCTCGAGGGGCCTAGTTTTTACAGAGAAGATTTGTTCCTGCTCATTAAAGTCAGACTCACTGGTTCAATCATCCTGCTCTAAGAAGCTGCTCTCACCTCTGGCAAGAAACTCATTTGTGTCTCAGGTACAAAATCCACCATCCTCGGCTTCCCAGCTATTTTCACTCTCATCAATAACCCGGACTCCACAGTATTTTGTGCAGACCAGCTCTTGGCTAGAATTTTGCCATCATGGTGCTTACTGGCTCCACTTAGAGATGTGGTACCAGCTGCAGGGGCATACTACCTGGGCGCCTGTATTTGAGCCTCAAGAGTTGATTACCTCCAAATCTACAGGAAAAGTGAGCTAGAAAAAAAGTTACATAAATGAAAGATGTACATACAAAGGAGGACGGTAGGCTACAACAATGGCATGAGATCATTTCCTTAAAGGAACGCTTTTGATAGGATAGAAGAGATTGAGTAGAAGAAAATATAAAAAAGAAGAAATACTAGCTTGGCTGTAGAATTTTTTCATGGAAAGGGGAAGAGAATAATAGATGAGAGGACAGCGTAAGTGTGAAGAACATGAACCGAGACGGTGGAGATGATTGAGTGGGTAAAACACTTGCTATGTAAACTTGAGGACTTGAGGTTCAATTCACAGAATACACACACACACACACACACACACACACACACACACACACATACCACAGTAGCAAATAATAGAACATAAATTTGAAACGAGCAAGGGGGAACATAGGACAGTTTCGAAGAAGAGAAAATGGAAATTAATAATTATAACCATATATATATGAGGTAAAGATATATATCATATACATATATATATTAAAATCAGACTCACTGGATCAATCATCCTGCTCTAAGAAGTGACTCTCACCTCTAGCAAGAAACTCATTTGTGTCTTAGTTTCAAAATCAGCCTTTCTGGTTGTCCCAGCTATACGTACTCTCATTAGTAATCCTGTTCTCCACAGCATTTTTGCATATACTTTTTTTTTTCAAGTGTCCAATGGAGATTGTAACATAGTACAGGAGGATGGAGACTGTCTATTGCCTCTCTCCAAGTTTGCATCCTATCAACCAATCAGCCAATCAGTCTCACCAAATAAACTCCCGGTTAGTAAGAGACACTATTTCAGGAAGTAAGGTAGAGGGTGATAGAGGAATAAATAAAGATACTCAAAGTTGAACTGTGGTCTCCACATTCACACAACTCTAAGCACGTACATATAGGCACAGATACACACATATACGTAGAAACACACACAAAGGAAGTGAAAGGGAACCAATGAGCAGGAAAAGGAAGTGGTTAGAAATCTGTAAGATGCTTCGGGGAAGGATGGGATTTTTGTACAGTGATATTTTATCCTTAGATACAAGAACGATGACAAAACTAGAAAGCAAATTCATGTCACAGAATGTGGTAAATTACGAAATGTTTGTGGAGGTTAAAACTTAGAGACGGTGTGTAAGTCTAGGGTTAAACTAGGGCGTTGATGGCAAAAGGGAAGCAGGAGACAACACAGGTAGATGAAGAGTGAGAGTCTGTACATTAGAAGAAAACCTTGACTATGGGGATAGCAGAATGCAAGGCATAATAGATGCTAGCAGACAAGTCAATGAATGAATTGGATGAAACTAAGGCCAGACCTTAGGTCTGAACACAGCTTCTCTTGGGAAACATGAGAAAGTGCAAGGAAGATTACAAATTTGACAGAAAAGGTAAGGGTCAACTTGGTCCTCCTTGATCACGAGTGTGCACCTATGATTCTAAAAGTTGGGGAATGTCCTAAGTTCAGAGAATAAAGAAAAAACATGGATGATCTTGCCTTTTTAGATGCTTTCCCACCTTTCTTCGGGGTTCACTTCAAGTACACCCTGGCGCATTGGGACTCCTTTGATCCTCAAACTTTGAAGATGAAAATGCCCACTATTTCTTTCTACCACTGTTTTGCTTGACTATGGGATGGAAGATTAGGATACATGGCCTCCTGACCACCATCTCATTATATACTGCCTTAGGCTGCATCCTGAAAGTAGGGGTATGATTGACCTGGAAACTCTCAAAAAAATAGACTAAGATCAGAAAGAAGGAGTGGAGGACCTCCCGTATTAGTGGACTTGGGGAGGGGCATGCATGCAGAAACAGTGGGGAGAGTGGGACTGGGAGGGGCTTATGGGGGGGAATCAAAATGAATAATATGTAATTAATAAAAGTTAAATTAAAAAATTTTAAAAAATAGACAATTCATTTTCTTTTGTTACATACTATGGCCCTGATATGGGTTGGGATAGGAAAACATGACTGCTGGATTGCAATCTAACTTCTAAAATCATCCAAACAAGTGTGGCACAGCCCCTCATCGCCACCCAGTCTGACCCTTCCTCCCTCTTCTCCCCATCCTAGTCTCCTAGTCCTCAGAGAGGAGGAGTGCTCCTCCCTTACCAAGTGACCTCAGATTATCGAGTATCTTCAGGCCTGCCTACATTATTTTCCTCTGTGGCCTGGAAAGGCAGCCTGGCTGGAGGGAAGTAATTGAAGAGCAGGCAACAGAGTTCATGTCAAAGACAGCCCCTGGGCCCCTTACTAGGTGACCTACATGGAGTCTGAGCTGCCTATCTGTTGTATATGAGCAGGAGGCCTCTCCATGCATGGTCTTTAGTTGGTTCATCAGTCTCTGCAGGCCCCCCAGGGCCCAGATTTGTTGGTTCTGTTGGTCTTCTTGTGGAGCTCCTACCTATTTGTTCGACTATGTTCATACCAGCTTTGCTTGTAATATCCAGAAGCTGGAGACAACTCAGATGTCCCTCAACAGAAAACTGGATAAAGATGTATAATTGGTACATCTATACAATGGAAAACTATTGAGCTAATACAAGCAAAGACATGATAAAGTTTTCAGACAAATGGATGGATCTGGAAAAGATCATCCTGAGTGAGGTAACCCAGACCCCAGAAAGACATGCATGGTATATAATCACATATAAGTGGATATTAACCATATAATACAGGATAACCATACTACAACACACAGACCTAAAGAAGCTAAATATTAAACTAATTAATAATGCTAGGGAGGATGCTTAATTCTCATTCAGAAGGGCAAATAGAATAGACACTGGAAGTGGTTGAAAAGAGGGAACAGGACTGGTCTCTACCATAAATGTCCCCTGAAAAACTCCACCCAGCAGAGTATCTAAACAGATGCTGAGACTCACAGCCAAATGTTGGCTGAAATGCAGTGAGTCTTATGGAAGAGTAGGGGATAGAAGGTCCCAGGTAGAAGTTTCTATGTCAACATTTCATTTTTTTGTAATAGATAAACCTATCCTGAAAGCAGTAAATTGTGTCTTGGTTCAGATATTCCTTTGTTCAAGTTTATTTAGTTCTTAGTAGCCATCATTAGTTGAAAATCTGTAGGACCTTGTTTACTTAACCTTTAAAAAATCATTTATTCTCATATAGGATCATTCAAATACTGGATTGTCATGGAAATGGTAACTTTTGTAAGAAACCTTCTACCAGGGACCCCTCTTTAGGATTCTGAACCATGTGAGAAGGAAATCCTTCATTTTCCTTCCTGAAACAAGTGCTACCGAAAGAAGTTTCCATCAATGTCCAGAGCCCTCCCTCCTTTAAGCCTTCTGTATCTCTATTGCATGCACAGTATGACTGAACTACACAATGTGTGATCTTCCCTATATGGAAGTAGTAGTGTAGCTGGAAATGACCCCATGTGCCAGGGCAGTAACAAGCACCTCTTCCATCTTCTGAGAGCTACAGCAAAGGAGTCCAATGGGTGTGAGTAGATCTCAGACTCCAGTTTTTAAAACTCAAGCAGTAACATGATATGAGCAGTAAAAAGAGGGCTGTAAACGCCAATTGATTTGTGTCTACAGAGGCTTTGCACTCGGAATTTGACTTTACATCTTGGTGTCAAATGATTAAAACTGTTAGAAGAAGGAAAGGTTTGTTTTGATTCATTTTCAGTTTTAGTCCATGGTCACTTGGTGCTATTGCTTGAACCTCAAATGAAATGATCACCATGGCAGGGAGTGCATGGCCTTGAGAACTGCTCACCTCCAAATATCTGGAAAGCAGGTAGAAGTGCAGGCTATGGGGCAAGCTATGACCTTCAAGACTCTACCTCCTAAATCTCTGATGCAATACCGTCAAATTAACACTGTGGTGAAGTCCCATCATCCCATTACTTTCAAATAAGCCCCAGCAACTGTACCCGAGCCCTTCTACATGAGTCTTCTGAGGACATGTTAACATCATGTTCCTCTCATTCTCAGAGAGCTCTGATGTATAATGTCTTCCTTGTGTTGCGTGGGACACAGAACCCAGTCAAACTGCCTTCCCAAATGATGAGTTGGCTCTTCCTGACTTCTACTCCAAATTGAACAGCAAAACATCCTGGAAGTACTACTGATATAAAAAAGAGCAGTGTTATTATACAGTTTCTATCCCAAATTGCGTAAAATGTACCCATGAAAAACTGATGATAAAATGTTATAATATTTGACCTTCATTTATGATTTTCATTGTGACTATTATCTGCTTTAGTGATACAGATTTTTTTAAGGATCAGTTTCTTACTTTTGGACTATGCCTCATGAGACAGTTGTATCTTGAGAACCTCATAAAATCAGTCTGAAATATTTGTGTGTTAGAGCAAAGAGAGGATATTTGGATATTTGGAGAGCATGCACTCTATTTTGTGTTTGGCACTGAGTGATAATTTTAAGTATTCTCATATGCAAACTTATTTGGTTAGACTTTGAGAAAAGAAACATTTATTTTCACATTTTTTTTTGCATTAAGGATTGATGATAAGGTTATGTTCTCATATTCAGCAACATCTCAGCACCAAGACATGTTTTAATAGATTAAATAACAGCAACAGCAAGGAAACACAACCTAAAAGTGGAGAAAATAAGCATTTCTGTTATCAGAAGGAAGAGCCCAAAAGAACTGGACAGATCATAACTTACAGTATTAAAAACAGGATAAAAATAATTTTAGTGAAAGATTTTTCAGAAGTAGTGGAGTTCTTATTTTATGTATAGAGGAAACTATTTGTAAATTTTGAATGAAATTAATATTTGATTTTGATCAGAAAATAATATTTGTGATTTAAAATCACATTTTTGCATATGACATATTTTCAATAACTGAAAATTACTGATTTTTATAAATTCAGTTTAACATTTCCAAAAGACTGAGGACTGCTTTTAAACAGTAGAAACATCAAAATAATATATTATGAATGGGATGCATTTTCTTGATTTTCTGAAATATATCAAAACCCATAATGACTATGTGATTTATTGTCGCATCTTGAACTACAACAGATGAACTTAGTTTTGAAAAATGAAACAGATTTTATAGCACTCTTGCACAGTTTTTTTTAAGTGTTGCAATTAAGCTCAAGAAATCAGAAGAAAAATCCTAAGCCCCCTACACAGATGTAACAGATGGGCAGCTCAGGCTTCCTATGGTTCTCCTAGTAAGGGGAGAGGGGTTTATCTCTGACATGGACTCTGTTGTCTTCTTATTGATCACTTCCCCCTGGTGGGCTATGTAGCCAGGCCACAGGAGAAGAGGATGCACTCAGTCCTGATACAACTTGATGTGCTGGAGTTGGTTGAGGGGTGGCTCCTCTTTTCTGAGGAGTAGGGAAGGGACATTAGGGTGAAGAAGGAGGGACAGTAGGATCAGGAGGAGAGGAGAAATAGGACTAAGATTGGGATGTAAAGTGAATTAGTTAATAATTAATTAACGAAGTAAGAAAAAAGAATAGGAACCATTTACGGAAGTGTTGGTTGTTAAAATATAAATATCTTTACCAAAAAGAAAAATCCTGATTACATAGATATGACAGTCATCTAAGCATAAGACTTTCCTACTTTCAGTGTTTTTCACTTAAATTTCAGGTTTCCAGGAGTGTTAACAACTGGAGGATTTTCATTCTTAATAGTGTTAAAGATTTATCAAAATACAAGACTGATAGTTTCCTCACCCAGATCTCAAACACTCAGGGTGTAAATAAAATACAAAGATTAATTCCCAGTGGCTGCCACGTCCTCTTGCTGACTGGACCTGTTTTAAATGTCATTAAGTGTCAACCGTGCTTTCTGCCAAGGATGATTTGGTTTCTTTAAAAACTCAGTTATGTATGTAAATTTGAGAGCCAAGAAAGAGAAGGTGTAACATGTGGTGGGTGTGTAGCAAGTAGCAGTCTGAAAAGAGTAGAAACAGACAGTGGAGTGCTTTGGAGCAGGTGGACAAAGAGAAAAAGGTTAGGGGCACAGCAGCTTGGAGGAGACTGCTGACTACGTTTGCTGTTGATGGGGATTGGTATATCCCCCAAAGACCCATCGACCCTAAACATCTGGGAGAAGTAAAGGGGTCTGCACCCCCTCTCCCCACTAACCTTCTCTGTCCTACCTGGGGTTGGGTTGGGGGGTTGTGGAAACAATAGAGGCATAAATACTCCAAATAAAATAGAGTCTTTAATAAAACAAGTACTACAGTTTTCTTTCATATTGTTTTTTTTAAACTATTTGGTTTTCATTTTAAAATTATACTTAGCACGCTTCTATCAAACTTGACTTTACTGTTTGCTGTCACTTTTTTTCTACTTTAAGATGTAGCTAAAGGGAAAAACATCCAGAAATTCAAGCATCCCATTATCTATGCAGCAAGACTGGATTTTTTTAGGGCTTCTTACTTAAATATTAATGAATAATTGCATTTTTTCTGTTATATTCTGCTTCATCAAAAATCCCGAGACTTTGATACATGTATATTGTAAAGAAACAATTTTTATTTTAGGAATTGTTTGTGCTGTGTGTATTGTGTTCACAGATAATCTTTGATAGATGAACTGATTTTACAGTTTAGGGAGAATATACTGGAATTCTATTGCCTACTATTTACAATTGCATAAATTTGTGTTTTAAAAACATCATAAGTTTTTTTTTTTTTTTAAAAAAACCTACTTTAGATTTTTGTTTCTCTTTTGTGCAGTTTCCAAGAAATCTTTAGAAAACCTACTGTTTCTCTTTATAGAGGTGATGTCAGTTTCAAATCCTTATTCAAGATTCCTGGTAAAATAGATCAGGCTGTCGCGTTGTCATCACACAGAGGAAAAGCAGGAAATGACTTTGATGTTCACCACCAATGATTCTGTGCTTATATTTCGAAAAGCACAAGACAAAAGGGAAATGAGTACTCTCCTTAACCAAGCAGAGGAAGCAGAAGGCTGACCACAAGGTAGCAAATGCTGCTCCTTTATGTCATGTGAGACATTGTTGAGTAACGTCTACTGCAGAAGACATTCGGTGCATGAGGGAAACAAGTCAGCCAGTGCAAAATTGTGCCAAGTGAACAAAGGAGCGAGAGCAAGCCTGCACGCTCTCCCACCCTAGACTCTGTTTCCTGAGCTCCCATATTGCTTCCGAAAGAAACCAGAGGCAGGAATTATCTCATGGATTCCTATTTCCAACTAAGACTTCACTTAGCCTTTCGCCATTATATTCGCCCAGCTATTATTTAATATCTTCTTGAATGTCTTAGAGGTGTCATGTTCATCACATCAAATATTTAGCTTGTCTTATGGTGAGAACATTCAAGTCCTCTCTTGTAGCTATTTTAAACATTCAAGCACATTGTTAATTATAGCCATCTCGTTGTGCAAAGGAACACTAGAACATGTTCATCTTATCTAAACAAGTCTGTGTCCACTGACTAACCTCTTCTCCCTTTCCTCCTCTCTCAGTAACCCTCTCAGCCTCTAATAGCCATTATTCTATATTCTACATCTTTCAGATAATTTTTTTAAAATACACATGCATGATACTGTGTGTAATTGTGTGAGTGTGTCATGTTTCACTTGAGGTAAAATAACGTCCCCTAGATTCATCCACATTGCTAGTAACGAAAGGACTTGTTTTTCTTTTCATGGTTGAATACAATTGCATATCATCATTCTGTTAGAATATATATATATATATATACATATACATATACATATAAATATACATATGTACACATATATAAACATATATATTACACACAATGGGTTTATGTTTTCTACTATTCTACTCTTTAAGGAATCAATGCTTGGATTGTTTCCACATCTTGGCTACTATGAATGCTCCTGTTATAACTTGAAGCCAGATATACTAGAATCACTTCCTTTGGACATAAACCGAATAGCTGGATTGCTGCATCATATGAGAGTTGTATTTTTTCTGAAGAACTTCCACAGTGTTATCTATAATGGCGATATTAATTTCTGTTCCAAGAAATATGTGCAAGTTCCTTGTTCTTTTTTTATTTTATTATTATTATTTTTTTTATCAGTTACATTTTATTAACTCTGTATCCCAGCCCTGTCCCGATCCCTCATTCCCTCCCAGTCCCTCCTTCCCTCCTTCATCTCCACCCTGCCCCTTTCCAAGTCCACTGATAAGGGGGGACCTCCTCCCCATTCATCTGATCCTGTTTTATCAGGTATCTTCAGGACTGGCTGCAAAGCCCTCCTCTGTGGCCTAACAGGACTGCTCCTCCCTTCAGGGGTGGGGAGACCAAAGAGCCAGTCATTGAGTTCCTGTTAGAAATAGTCCTTGTTCCCCTCACTTTGGGAAACCAATTGGTTACTGAGCTACCACAGGCTACATCTGAGTGGAGGTTCTAGGTTATATCCATACATGGTCCTTGGTTGAATGTCAGTCTCAGAAAAGACCCTGTTTCCAGATATATTTGGTCCTTGTGGAGCTTGTTCTCTAATTTATCAACACTTCTTTTGTGTTTTGTCTTTTTCTTAACATTCGTTCTTACTTAGGGTGGTGAGGTCATATCTCATGTGCATTTCTCTGGTGCTTAGTACTGATGAACTTTTTTTATAGCAAATAAATAAACATTTATGTTTAAAAAAAAGAAGAAGACACTCATACAAGATAACTTTTCCATTGAGGAATACAGGAATGACTTCTCTTTTCAATTAAACAAAGAACTGCAAACTCTATTTGAACTTTTAAAAACAGAGAGCTCTGGAAAAAGTTCGGGTACCTTTTCTCCTTGCTTTATTTTTTGAGATTTTTTCTTTTTATTAATTACAGTTTATTCACTTTGTATCCCCCCTGTACCTCCCTCCCTTCTCCCTTTCTAACCTCACCCTCCCTCTTCCCCACCTGTGTCCCACTCCCAGTCCACTGAAAAGTCCTCCCCTTCCTTCTCATCCTAGTCTATCAGTTCTCACCAGGAGTGGCTGCATTGTCTTCTTCTGTGGCCTGATAAGGCTGTTCCCCCCTCGGGGGGAGGTAATCAAAGAACAGGGCAATCTGTTCATGAAAGAGTCAGTCCCTATTCCCATTACTATGGAACCCACTTGGAGAACTGCCATAGGCAGGGGTTCCAGGCCATCTCCATGAGTGGTCCTTGGCTGGAGTATCAGTTTCAGAAAAGACCCCTGTGCCCAGACTTTTAGGATCTGTCACTGTCCTTGAGGAGCTCCTGTCCTCTCCAGGTCTTAGTATCTCCCATTTCTTTCATAAGATTCCCTGAACTCTGCCCAACGTTTGGCTATGAGTCTCAACATCTGCCTCCATACCCTGCAGGGTAGAACCTCTGTGGTAGACTCCTGTCCTGTCTCTTGTTTTCTCCCTCCTTCGATGTCCATCCTCTTTGCCTTTCTGAATGGGCATTGAGCATCTTGGCCAGAGTCCTCCTTCCTGATTAGCTTCCTTAGGTGTACATATTTTAGTATGTTTATCCTATATTGTATGTCTATTATTCACTTATGAGTGAGTATATACCCTGTGTGTCTTTCTGCTTCTGGGATACCTCATTTAGGGTGATCTGTTTTAAGAATATACTTTCTTGGGATGCAGAGATGGCATCATGGGCAAAATGCTTGATGAACAGGCGTGAGAACTCAAGCTTGGATTTCTAGCACCCATAAACATCTGCAAGGAATGATATATGTCTGCAATCCCAGTTATACAAGGCAGAGCTAGCATGATCTCAGGGATTTGTTGGTCAACCATTTTAACCATTTTTTTTTACACTGCAATATCAATATTTTATTTTGGCTTTTTTATTTTTTTCAATGCAGTTTATTCAGGAACCTTGAACAATCCTCGGATCCTGGGGAAAGCCAGCCCACAGCTTAAATAGCCTCTGGGTAGCCAACCCTGGCGTGCCACGTGGGCAATGCAGATAGGTCCACATACATGGAAGCAAGCCAGATCCTCAGCCTTAGCCAAATGTGGAATTGTTCCTGACAGAGAGCACTCACCATCGGGAAGGTGGAAGGCGGAAACCAGCTCCATCTTTAAGGCATAGCATTCCGCAGCTCTCTACAGTTCCCCCTTTTTGTTTTAGACACATCAGGCAAGAGTAGAGGTCTGTTTTAACAGCAAGGTTCATGTTCATTGAAAGGCCAAAATATGTCTTATAATATGAGGTGACATGCAATAGAGAAAAGTGTCTGACATTGAACTTTGGCCTTCACATACACACCCTACCACACACACACAAAACCACATATACAGTATGCCAATTGGAATAGTCACAGTTTTTATGTCTTCTTTCAGAAAATATTTGCTTAGGGCTAATGTCAATTTTTTAACTAGACTGCTTTTTTGGCTTTTGAGCACTTTTTATATTCTGAATAATAATCCATTATCAGATTATAATAATCTGCAAATATTTTCTTTTATTTGGTAGATTAATTTAGGTTTGATTGTTTCCTCTGCTGAACAGAAAGTTTTTAGTATAATTTAATCCAACTTGTCTTTTTATTTTTATTGTCTGGTTTTGAAAATTTATGTTAAAATAAATAAATAAATGAAATGAGAGTAAATAAATCTTGTCACAAAGCCATTCTCTTGTGATTTCTTCTAGAAATTTCATGAATGTGGTTTTTAAATTCTAATTTTAATCTATTTTTTAATATCATGCCTCTGATTTTAAGTACCTAGTTTCCCCTAAAAGACTGAATTATCTTTTCTTCTGTGTATGATCTTGACCATCAAAAATCAGTTGAGTGTAAGTCTGTGTGTTTAGCTCTTGGATTCTCTTTTGTTCTATTGGTTCAAATGTGTGTTTTTATACTAAAATCCAGTTGCTTGGGTTAGTGTAGGTTTTGTGTATTTTTAGGTACATTTCTTGCCTTTTTCATTCTTTTTGTGGATATTGTCTTTATTTGGTATGTTATGGCTTTACCCACATTTCAAGAACTTCCATTTCATTTTGGGAAGAGTGCCATTGGTGTTTTCACAGTTGTTGTCTTTGTCACTTTTCTCAGCAGCCTAGGTATGGGGTGATGTGAACAAGCTTATGTTTACTGCAGAAAGGGTAACTAATGACAGAACAAAGCAATGACTTTATTCAAGTCCGGTGAAATTAAGAGCATGGGGAACTAAAAGGTATCATCACAGAAAAGCCGACCCCCACTCATGAAAATTGTAACTTTGGACTTCCATGGACAACTTCCAGGTATCTCCACAAGGAATACCTTCTGTGCCCAGCAAATGCTACTGTGTTTACAACACCTAATAGGGGCTTTGTAAATCTTGTAAGTCTGAGTTTCTAGAGCCTCTTACGTTTCATGAGTTCCTTGAGCCTTTTAATTCTCCTTAGCTACCTGAGTGTTATGGGTACTCCTCTTTACTCCGGAAGAAAATATTTCAATTAATAGCTGCCAGCAATTGCATTGTATTTGTACCTTGCATTGAATATTATTGCTATTTTAACATTAATTTTTCCTTTGTATAAATGCAATGAATTCAAGGTATATTCCCATTGTAAAATAGCATTTCAGTCTCTTCTTTCATTGGAGTTTTGTAGTTTTTTATTAAAGCAATGTCTACCTCCTTCACCACCTAAACCCCTTTTTTCAAGGGTTTAAAAACAGCTTTGTGGGCGTGTCACAAGGGTGAACCCGGAAGGAATGGATAACAAGTGTGATGAGGGTACATTGTATGAAATTCCCAAATAATTAATACAAATATTATGTTGTGGAAAAGTAGTTTTTGTAAATGTGATAGATATCTTGATTTTCTTCCAGATAGTTTACTATTGACATATAAAAGCTTTACTTATTTTGTTGCTTTTATATCCTAAATATAACCTTATTATTTCTAGTGGTTTTTTCTTATTTTGAATCCTTATCATTTTTTTATCACTCTGGAGAGTATCAAGGGTATTTTCGATGCCAGGCAAGCATTTTACCACAGAGCTATATCTCTACACCTCATTCTAACATATGTTACTGTTATTATTTGCTTGTTTGTTATAAAATATGAAGTTTTCTATACATTAGAACATGTAGTTTTGAAACCAGCACTCTTTTCCTTGTCAAATTGTTTTTATCTATGACTTCCAATACTATTCCAAATTAAGGAAGTAAAAGTTACCATGTTGGTTTTGTTTCACCTCCTATGTGTTTAACATGTATGACCAGGATTGCATTGAAATGTGCCCTTCTGAACCTAATTATTCATTTGACACTTTCATCAGGAAGTGATACTCATCAAATGCCTTTTCTGCATCAATTATGATGACAATATTTTGTCCTTCATTCTGTTAACGTGATGGGTCATATTTTCTTATCTGTGTAGGTAGAACATTTTTATACTTTTGATCATGGTGAATAATCCTTTTTTATATTTTTGTTGGACTTGATTTGTAAATATCTTCTTCACTGTTCTTGTGTCTACATCAGTGAGTAGTGTTGGCCTGGCATCATTCTTGCCCTGTATACTGCCCTTGGAAGGACTCCCTACACTGTAGAAGTAAGTTAGGGATAATGAGCATTAATCCTTCTTTCTATGTTTGCTATCCTACAACTGTTGCCCAGGGGAACTTTCTCTGCCTTCTCTCACTGTAACAATTCTCCTAATGGAGAATTATCAAAATAGGGTGAAGGTATAAACATGCCTCTTCAGGGAGGACTAGCAACTGTCACTATTTACAAGTTTGCTTCAGCTTTTGAGTAATACATATTAATACATATGTTCTAATCTCTAGTGATTGTGTATTTTCTCCTGTATCTTTGCCTAGAAGACAAAGCTTGTATCCCCTCCTGGTCCTTCTATCTCTCAGAGTCCTGAGCACTGTCCAAAGTTTGGCTGTGAGTATCTGCATCTGCTTTGATCCCCTGCTGGATGGAGTCTTTTAGAGGACATCTGTGGTAGGCTCCAGTCCTGTTCCCTCTCTTCTATGGCTTCCCATGTCTATCCAGTTACCTTGCTCACCCCTTTACCCACTCAGTTTTCCCCCTCAATCTACTTCAGAAGTTTATTTCCTCTCCTGAGTGAGATTCAAGCAACTTCTATCGGTCCCTCTTTGGCTTCTTTGGGTCTGTGGATTATAGCATGGCTATCCTGGAGTTTATGGCTAATAGTGAGTACATACCATGCATGTCTTTCTGGGTCTGGGTTACCTCACTCTGGATGATTTAGAGCCATCCATTTGCCTGCAAATTGTATGATGTCTTTGTTTTTAATTGTTGAGTAGTATTCCATTGTGTACCAATCTTCTTTATCCATTCTTATATGTACAATTGACTAGTTTGTCATTGGCTTTAATTTATTATCCATAAAAGAGAACCTGTATTGGGTACTGTGATCCAGGGCAAAATTTGTGGCTGGGGAAGTATTACTCCTTAAAATTGAAGTTGCTGTTTTTGATTTATGAAATGGATGTTATGTTTCTGTGAAATTTCCTCCTAAAGTTTTGTGTGTCTGCCCATAAGTTGCTTCTGCTGTAGCTCCAATCAATGGCTGTTTTCTTTACAGTGTACAACAGCTATTAAGGATACATCAGATCATTTGAACTGCTGAGAATAAGGAATCATTGATGTGGCATAGCAGCCTAATGATTAGACATAAGAGAATAATAGTGTATCCATATCATCTTTTTTAAGTCTCAGAAAACATCATAATAGAAGGGACACAAAGAATATAGGGCTGGAGAAAGGAGTGGAATATTTTACAGAAAACTGAAGTATTTCTTCATGCAGGAAGCATAGGCTTATAAGGCATATGATGTTATCAAGACTTAGAAACCTAACAATGTTCAAAAGCTCATGAAATTCACAAGGCTCACACTTCTGATTAATATATTAATGGTCAGTATAGTTTCTAGTGGCATTTGTTATGTCATATTTAAGTTCATATTACGTGTGAGTTTAAAGTGTAAGTAATGATTATGGGCAACAATAGGGAAATGGCAGATGAGCATGAAGAAAATAACAAGGGTGATGATATTAACACATGATTAAACATAATCTGTAATTTCAATTTTGTGACATTTGAGAGCTTGTGTTTGATTTTGTAACAGTATAATGGAATACCTGAGGGAGCTGGAAGAAAAGTATAGTAGGTCAGCATGTATGGTGCTGTACTCTTTATTTTGATAAAGTGGCACTGGGGGACTATCTTAGCATCGTTTTTTTTCATTTCCATTGGGAAGCTGATTGAAAAGTCAAGAGATTGTCTTTAGGGACAAATAACAGTGTGAAGAAAGTGTCCCACAGAAGTGATAACAAGATCAGCAGAAGATGCAGTGGGTTTCACTTCAATTTGCTGATGAGCATAGAACTGGCTAAAATCTTTTTTTTTTTTTTTTTTTTTTTTGCAAACATTTATTAAATGACTCTGGTACACCACTTTCTGTGTGCATGCAGGCTTCCAGGTTTCTTAGGAGAAAATGAAGCTTAACACAAGTTGGTTAAGTAAATTCTTTTTCCTTTGCTACTTACCTTTGAGAAATTATGATGCTTCTCTTATGCAGCAATGTTGTGTTGGTACCCATTGCTGTGGCACTTTTCATTATTTTAGCTATCTGTTAAAAAAGCCCTACCATTGGGGGTGGGAAAATGAGTCAGTGTGTAAAGGCCTTGCTCTGAAAGCATGATAACCTGAGTTTGACAATGAGCAGTTACGATAAAAGCCCAACATAACAGTGAGTACCTACATCACATTACTGGGGACAGAGACAAGCAGATCGTAGACATTCTCTCAGGACAGCCAGTCTACCAAAATGGAGAGCCTCAAGTTTATTGAGAGAGCCTGTTTCAAAACAGTAAGATGGAGAATTATTAAAGAAGATAAGCAAAGTTAATCTCTGTTCTCCACACATTCACATACAGGTAAGCATACCCACACATACACATGTGCATAAAACATGGATGTATACAAACATTTACACCACATATATATATATTTTCCTTCAATGAGAAAACCAACTGTTCAGTAAATGAAGACTTAGGCAGCAACCAAGTTAACCTTTCAGTTACTGGTAAATTTGAAGTACCATTATATCAGCTCTGGGTACCTGAATTGATGATGTTATGTCGTTTAATACAATTCATGATGAGTACTGAAATTAACATATCAATTTGTTTTATCACGCTTATCATAAAAATCACTTGTGAAGATTTTTGCCTTTATTTTTCTTATTGTCTAGCACCACGGATCTGTATATGGAGCCATTTACCCAGCTGGTATCTTCTGCCTTGGCCTAGGCATGATGTATACTTTGAAAAAAGGTCACCTTTGGTAGGATGTGTCCTAATTTTTTTTTAATGCCTTAATTTCTTAATTTCTTGAGATTTTCATTTTTATGATCTCCCATACTTTACCTTTATTTTTATTTCAACATATTTCTATGCAATCAAGACTGGAATAGAAAGAACTCCCTGTGGCGCCAAGGCTGGCCTCAGTCTTCCGGTTCTCTTGCTTTAGCTTCCTAAGTACTAAGTCATAGACAGGCATATTCAACATAGGTTTTTCTCACTGAGATCTTGTAAACCATTGAGTACTTCTTAGTCAGTCTGTAACATCATGGACAGATAGCTAAGGAATACAGATAGGCCCACAAAACTGCAGACAGTAATTAGAGACTAGTATTAATTTTTTGCCAATGAATTTTATAACTTAGAAAAGATGAAGAAATTCTGAGACACATATAACTTGCCAAGACTGAAAAAAAAAAAACAGTAATCTTAAAGAGAGAAATAAGTGACAAGACTTAGTCGATATAAAAATACCTTATCAAATTAAGACCCAACAAGAGATTCACCAGCATTTGCTGATAATTCTAATGAACTCTGAAAGAAGACCATTTCAAACACTTTACAAAGTGTTTGAAAGATGATTCTGACCCTGACCCTGAAATAGACACGGGACAACAATAAACAGGATTACAGGTCACCATTCTTAATGAACACAGATGTAAAAAAACAAAACACCAAAAAAACCTCTAGAAAACCAGTTCCACAGGACACCAAAAATACGTATTTTCAGTGATCAAGGGAGAGTCATCCTAAAAATTAAACCCACCATACTCAAACCAGTAAACATGAGAGACAAAAAAATTGCTGCACGAACATTTCAATGGATGAAGAAGAACAGTTGCTAAAAATTCAAAGCACCTTTATGATAAAAACATGGATTTTTAGACATAGAAAGAACACATCTGTATAACAAAGGGATCATATGAGAAGCCAATACCTAACATTTTCATAAACTTGGCAAATGAAAAGTTTTCAGTCTCAGGTATGGCATAAAGCAAGGATATCAATTATGATCACTTTTAGTCAACAAAGTTCCAGGAACACCTATCTAGAACAATTAAACAAGAGAATGAAATAAAGAGCATCCAAATTAAGAATGAATAATTCATGTTGTCACTATTTGTGTATGACTATATATATAATTTCTCAAAACTTCAGAGAAGAGGAGTTACAATAAAAATGAATGTAGCAAGAGTGAAAGACAGAACAACAGCATGCAAAACAGTAGCATGGCCATATGTCAATATGTAATTATATGCAATAGAGTTTTAAAAAAAGAACAATCTTTCTTACAATTGCTAAAAACATTAATATATCCAATAATTTTTAAGAGCAAAAATGGTAATACATCCTACAAAATAAAAATATTAATGAAAGAAACTATAGAGGATTCAAAAGTTAGAACATACTTTGTTTATCACTTAGAAGAATCAGTACTGTCAGAATGTGCACAGCACTTAAAACGATTTACAGACCACCTGCAATTACTATACAACTACAGACTGCATTCTTCACAGGCTTGAAAAACAATTCTAAAATTTATATAGAAATATTAAGAATCCTGAGTGCCAAAACCAGCTTATGCAAAGTGAACAAAGCTAGACTCTTTGTGCTACCTGACTTCAAAGTATAGTAAAAATATTCAATCATCATAACACCGTGGCAGCTCTCATAATAAAAGACACAGAGCCAAGAGAATAGAGTTGACAGTACAAGGACAAACCTCTGTATACGAGTGTTGAGAACATGCATTGGAGAAAGGTCAGTCTGTTCAACCGAAGGTTCTAGGAAAGTCGAAAAACCTCATGCCAAAGAAAAAGATCTAATCTCTGGTTATCACCACTGACAAAAATGACCTGAGCTTAATTAAATATAACCTAATAAGAAGTGGCTTATACCTGTAATCTAAGTCCATGAGAAGTTGAGGCCAACCTGGTTTATACAGTGATTTCCAGGCTAGCTTTGGTTACAGAGTAGCGCCCTGACTCAAACAGGAACAACAACAATAACAACAAAAGACTTAATTGTAAGACTCATTCTATGAAACTACTAAAAGAAAACAGATGAACCACATCAGGATACTGGGATGGTGAGGAGATACTAGGAAATAGGCAGACAGGGAAGAAGTTGGTGAAGAGATTACATTTACACAAAGCAGCTAGTCTGCAAACAGAGATAACACCTCTTGAAACAGTTGGGATGTGAGCTCATTCATCTTTCTCCCTGGGCCAAAGACCATGCAGATGAGGAGGTGATGTAATTAATATTAGAGAAGGAGCATGGAGCCCAATAGCCCTTTAAAAGTCTGGCCCATAGACCACAGGGGAACCCACCTTCTCTCTAGGGTGCTTTCTGATTACTTCAGAAATGCATACTTTGGGTTTCTCTGAGTTGTCTTTGTTGATTCTAAGGCATCTGACTCCTTCTTCAGCTACAGAAAGGACCAAGACCTCTAGACAGGAACTTTTAGCTCCAGACTCCATTACAGAATGGGCAATGACTTTTTTATAAAGATCTGCAAAGCATGAGAAACAAAAACAATTAAAAAATGGAGCTAAGGTCATACGGAAAAGTTTCTGCGCAGCTGAGAAAATAACTGAGTTCAGAAATAGCCTATAGAATGAATAAAAAATTGTTGTAAATATATTTGTAAATCATATACCTAAAAAGGGATTGATACCCAGAATATATATGGAAATACAAGGACTCAGTCACTAACTAGCTCAATTTAAAAAGGAACAATAACTCTAAAAGAACATTTCCAAAAAGAAGTTATAGAAAATTAGTATAAAATGCAAGTGAAAGTCACAATGAGAAACTATCTTACTCTAGAAATAATGGCTGTTATTAACTAGATTCAAAATAACAAATGCTGATAAGAATGTGACTTCTATATATTCACTGTTGGTGAGCATGAAAGTTAGTATAGATAGAGAATACAGTATTGAGGAGCCTTAAAAAATTAAAAATGGTAAGTGCAGAAAACTAAACAAACCCACTATTTAGTATACACTGAAAGGAAATTATATAAGCATATTGAAAAGATTTTTTTGTACATTCACGATAATTGTAGCATTTATCTTCAATAGCCAATAAATAAAGACATCAATGTCCACTGACCAGGACAGGAGCAAGAAATTGTGGAGCACATACGGTGTGGAATACTATTCAGCCATTGGGTTGGAGTTCATGATGTTGAGTTAAAATAAGCCAGTCAATTTAAGACAAGTATCACATCATCTCACTCAGACATAAAACACAAAAAATAAAGTTGATCCCAAGACAAAGTGGTTATCAGAGGCCAGGGCAATTGAGTGTGGCAGTGTGGGAAAGTTGCTCAAGAAGAACTAAATTACAGTCAGATAAGAGCAAACAATTTCAGTATGTTATTTCACAATACGGTGACTACACAAAATGGCAGCGTGCTGTACTTTTCAAGAGGCTAGAAGGGAGGATTTGAAAGATTTCAACTCCAACGATATAATAAAAGTGTGAGGGAGAGAGATCTGTTTAACCTTGGATAAAATTATGCAGTGTTCACTGGTATCAAACATTGAATGTAGTCCCATTGTGATGTACATTTTGTTATTATATCTAAGTTAAAAATAAATTTGTAAAAGGTGTGGGGTGAGAGAGCGTTCAAGTTATTTTTTTGTAGTCATCATTCTCTTCACTTGCTAGCCCTGTCCACATTTTCAGTCTCTCTTCTATTATTGTTTTCCTTTTTTTTTACCTACCTATTTTCTACATTCTCATTTCTGTATTTACTTTGTATCTAATCTATCATAGCAATGAAAGGTTATACATATAAAATTGTAGATTAATAGAGTTAGAAATGTTAAAAGCATTATCAAGGACACTGGAATACGAAAATGTGCCATTGCCTTCCCAGTGGTGACCTTGCCTACACAGAGTGTCTTCCCTTTTAAAAGCATTTTATTAGAGCTTATCATATTGAAATTTCATAATGCTCTAAAATTCTGTATCCCACTAGGGATTGCATATGTATAATGGAAGAACTGCATTTTACAGTATACTTTGCATTTTATTCTTCTTTTAGTAGTTTTATTGCTTCAGTCCTTACATATATGCAAATTTATCACATTACAGCAAATTACAAAAGGGCTTGTGAATGTAGGGGAATAAGTGGACTGACTCCAAAGACATTATGAAGACATTTTATCTTCTGACCTCAGAGCGTTTGATCCAGTGATGGGCACATACATAATAACCATAGGTGCATAGAAACGCTCACCATGACACTGAATTGGAGATCTTTTCATAAACACCAGGTAAGTCATTTCAAGAAACAAATTCTTCATTGAGTGCATCAGTAAGGGGTTTTAAGGTGTTTATAAACTCTTGATGAGTCTGAAGTTCAATTGTAAGAAAAATACACATTTTTCATAAGTTTTAGCTTCTGAGAACCTGGTAGTATTTAGATCCCCTTCTTAAAATTAAAAACAAAACAAAACAGAAGTACCCATAACCTTTGACTGTTGTCCATACCCAAGATGTATCATGTAGTGTTTGTTAGACAGACAGACAGAAAGAGACAGACAGACATATAGACAGAAAGACAGACAGAGGGAAATAGAGAAAGAAAGAGAGAGTATCTGTTTCAAACACAAACATATAATCTATACCTGGAGCTATTACTTCTCCATAAATGCAAAAGGCAATGTATCTTTCTACCGAATTCTCTTGGCTTGCTTTATGGAGTCCTACAGCATACATACATGTGGAAAGACAAGTCTGCAAATATTCCTTTTATGCACATATGAATATCTAATTTTCTTTCTTATGTCATGTCATTGAAATAGATTATTTTCTCTTTAAATATTAATTATGGGACTTTCAGAGCAGTTCTTGGAATATAAACATTTAAGGGATATTTGTACAAGCTCACTGGACTAAGCTAAGGAGGGGTTATGTTATGAACCCACAAATTAGATTGAGATGGATGTGTGGGTGAGAGTGGGGAGCAGCTAAGAGTCCTGATGGACTGGAGCATGTCCATGTCAAAGGAGATTCATTGAAAATATTTATCAGGCAATGGATAGCATGAGATTAGCGTTAAGTTTAGGGAGAGGCAAGTTCAAAAAGGACATCAAGTGGAATCGCCCTTCATGGAGTGAGTGATGTACTAGTGCCAGTAGAATTTCCAAGGCTAAAGTAAAGCTTCAACCTGCTGAGGGATGACAGAGAGCATTGTTTTAATCCTTTAGGGGGAGTATAGAGTAGGAGGAGTTGTGCCATGATGAAGTGAACCTAAAATCAGTTGACATCATCAAATCAGGCTAAGAAGTACTAAGTACCTTGCTGTTTGGGCTGAGACAGGTGTTTGGGACATTCCTGATAAAAGCATATGGAAAATCTGAAATGACTATGGGCTAGTTAAAATATGATTTATGTGTCAAAGCAACTGGTGCTTGAAACTGGCCAAAGCAAGCAAGCAAGCAACAGATCTTCATCAAGTAACATGGCCGAAATAGATACAACAATCCAAGGAAAAGACAAGATGTGGGCTGGGGTATATTTTCAATAATTTTCACATGGCCACAACCTTAGCATGGAAAATAATTTCCTAGTCTACAGTTACTGTTGCAATTGAAAACTTGTAGAAGGCAAGAGGGCTTTACAAACACTAGTAGAGTTTGTTTAATTTGTGAAACCAACATTTAGTTATATATTTGACAAATGTAGATTAACTGCTTGGGTCAACAAACAGGTAAATTAACTAGAGAAAAAACAGAAAGAACAATATCTCTAGATCTAGAATAATCTTTAGCTTGGTACTAAGAGTTTGTACCAGAGAAATTCAGTATCAGAATTTTTTTTTTTTCAGAATTTTAACAATGTATTTATTTGACAAGATCTCCTATGACTATCTGCAAAGAAAGGAGCACTATAGATGATAATATCATAACTGTTTGATTTTTACTAGAATGACTGAACTGGTGAAGCACAGCAGTGAGGAGACTAACCTGCTTCAGGATCCTATTCTTAGAAATTTTGGAAGATGCTTAATTCACCCATTTGGGAAGCAAAATGTGGTAGTGCCCATAATATATTAGATGATGAAGTCAGTTTTAAAAATTGAGTTTGTAGGAAGGTGTCTGAGTTAATTTTCTATTGTTGTGATAAAACACTATGACCAAGGTAACTTACAAAACATTTAATTTGGGGTTCATGGTTCTGTGACTATTATGGTAGAGATCACGAAAGCAGGTAGACAGACATGTTGGAACATTATCAGAGAGCTCACATTTTGATCCATAAGCACAGGCAGAGAGAGAGAGAGAGAGAGAGAGAGAGAGAGAGAGAGAGAGAGAGAGAGAACAACTGTGTGGCCTCCTGACACCTCAAAGCCCAGTCCGCAGTGATGTAGCTCCTCCAACAAGGCTACAAGTCCTAGTCCTTCCCAAACAGTTCCAACTGTTCAAACATAGGGAGTCGTTCTCATTCAAATCACCATATAAAGATATTTCACATTATATACAACCAAGTTTTACTTTCCTTGAGAACTTCAGTCTTTCTTACGCTTTACATAACTGTTTAATACATAGGAAGATCTGAATATTTGTTTATGTTTTAGTTTACTGACAAACTTTAGAGCCATAGTATTTTAGTTTCTTGGGAAATTGAAATAACTCTAAACAGCTGAGTCAAGCCCCTTTACTATGTGAGGAAATAAACTTTATTTTTCATATCTTGTACTGAATGTAATTACCAATTGACAAACTCCAGCTAATTTGATTTTTCCAGCAACTCAGTGAGGCAGGTTTTACTATTAATCTCATTTTATTGGGTAAGAAAAGTAAAGTTAGATTTAGCTTCAGGTTATACAGAAAAAAAAAATCCAAATCTTTACTTGGACCCAGCTCTGCCTAATTCCAAAAGTTATACTTTTTCTTACTCACCAGTGTATCTTTAAAAGAAGGTGGGTTGTGGAATTGGGACATAGCCATCCCTGGAAAAGACTGACCATTGGACCTTCCTGACCTAATTAAATGATTAATTGAATCAGTTAATAACATCAAACTCATTTAGTAGTTTAAGGAAAGTTTACTGTGTACTAATCACCAATTGAAGTAAAAGGGCAACACTTACAAACAAACCATTAAAGCTTTTCTTTTCTGCTTTCACAGACCTTACAATCTATTGAAAACTGCCAAGCAGTCTACTAGCTGTTTCAGAGATAAGGAATATAAGAAAGTAATAACAACAACAAAAACTTATCAAATTGCAATGAACATCTGGCTGTGGGATATTCAACCCCTATGATATATTTACAACACAATCCTTATACCCAAGGCTCAGAGAACATTCCATACAGTGGGAGTAGAAAGATTTTAAGTACAGGAGGACTAAGACAGGCTAGCTGTCATAAGATAGTATCTTCTACATGAGAAATGGGGGTGGCACCCAGAAAATATATATTAAAAAAATGACTGATTAAACCTACCTGAACAATGACAACACCAAATGGCATGCCAATGTTGGTGGGAGATTTCTGACAACCTGAGTGTGTGTGTGTGTGTGTGTGTGTGTGCGTGTATGTGTGTGTAACAATTATTAAAGAATAAGAGGCTATAAATTTAAGAAGTAGAAGGGATACATGATGAATTCAAGGGAGGGGTATAATGATGTAAATGCACTATTCATATATAAAATATCAATAAATAAATTAAAATTATTTAAAATGTCAAACAGAGATATATAAGAGGAGCAAGCAATGCAATCATTATTTCCCAAATCAAAATGTCAGAGTCATAAACTCCTCACTAAGAGACAAAGCATTTCAGAAAAAACAAAAACAAAAACAGAAAGGGTTAGAGTGAGGCAGGCAGACAAAAGAGAGAAGAGATATTGAAAAAGAAGCCAAAGAGAAGGCAAAGATCTTAAAGCAGACATAGTCTGATTAGTTCTAAGAACAAGGAGAAAAAAATGTTTTGTGTGGAGGCGGGGGAGAAGCTATGACAAGGTACCAAAGAGGGACCAGATCATAGTCCTTGCTTGCCTGCTTTCTTGCCTCTCTCCCTCCTTCTCTCTGTTCTTCCCTCTCTCCCTCTTTCCCTTCTTTCATCCATATGTTCCTCTTTTCCTTCCTTTTATTTTTCTTTCCATTCTTCTCTCATGTTTTGAGCTTGAGGAAGCTGAAAGTTCACAGGGATCTAGGACCAGGAACCCCTGCTGTAGAAGAGGCTCTCCCACAACTTGAGCTATTTGTTGACTCTCCGACCAGTTAAACTAAGAGTCTTGCAGAAAGTTCCAAGCTAGCAGAGTTTTAGGAACTGTGATTAGTATCAGGGTGGGTTATTTGTTGATGTACTGCCTTCAGTTGTCCTCACCACTGTAAGTGACCTCAAAACAGACTTCTATAAATAAACATGACAAACTCATTGGTTTATTATGTTCACCAGTCATATATTATCTATCCAGGAAGATAGATGTTCATGCTGTGTTTCCCTAGGAAAAGTCTTGCACAACAGCTAATGGCTTTCCAAAAGTTTTATGCTCATGTCATGTTCCAACTATCTTTATCACTTTGTTAATATTTTATTTATTAGAAATATTTTCAACATTTTTATAATTGCTTGATATTAAAAATGTTTTTGGTCAAACACTCAAGTGACACTACATGTTGGAGAGGATATGGAGAAAGGGGAACCCTCCTGCATTGTTAGTGGGAATGTAAACTTGTACAACCACTTTGGAACTCAATCTGACACTTTCTCAGACAATTAGGAATAGTGATTCCTTGAGATCCAGCTATACCACTCCTAGGTATATATCTAAAATATGCTCAAAAACACAACAAGGACGTTTGCTCAGCAATGTTTGTAGCAGCTTTATTCATAATAGCCAGAACCTGGAAACAACCCAGATGCCCCTCAATGGAGGAATGGATACAGAAATTGTGGTACATTTACACAATGGAATACTACTCAGTAATTAAAAACAAGGAAATCATGAAATTTGCAGGCAAATTTCTAGGGATCTATAAAAGATTATCCTGAGTTAGGTATCCCAGAAGCAGAAAGATATACACGGTATATGCTCACTTATAAGTGGATATCAGACCTATAAGGTAGGATAAACACACTAAAATCTGTACATCTAAAGAAGCTAAGCAAGAAAGAGGACCCTGGGAAAGATTATCTATCCTCATTTAGAAAGGCAAACAGGATGGACATTGGAAGAAGGAGAAAACAGTAAACAGGACAGAAGCCTACCACAGAGGGCCTCTGAAAGACTCTACCTAGCAGTGTATCAAAGCAGATACTGAGACTCATAACCAAACTTTGGGTAGAGTGCAGTGAATCATATGAAAGAAGGGGGAGTTAGTAAGACCTAACTAACTGGTCAGGGCAGGACAGGAGAGGACAGGTGCTCCACACGGATAGCAACAGAACAAAAATATCGCGGCCCAGGGGTCTTTTCTGAGTGACACTCCAACCAAGGTCCATTCATGGATATAATCCAGAATCCCTGCTCAGATGTAGCCCATGGCAGCTAAGTATCCAAGTGGGTACCTTAGTGGGGAACAGAGAGTGTCTCTGACATAAACTCAGTGTCTGGTTCTTTGAACACCCACCCCTGAGGGGAGAGCAGCCTTGCCAGGCCAAAAGGAGGCCATTGCAGCCAGTCCTGATGAGACCTGATAAGCTAGGGTCAGATGGAAGGGGAATAGGACCTATCTCTGGACTTGGAGAGGGACATGGAAGATGAGGGAGGGAGGGTGGGATTGGGAGAGAATGAAGGAGGGGTTACAGCTGGGATACAAAGCGAATAAAATATAATTAAGTTAAAAAAACAAAAAAATTAATTAAAAAATAAGAGAATATAAAAAAATAATTGAGAACATGATTTGGATTCAAGAAGAAAAATAAAATACTACATATATATTTTTTAAAAGATGTTTCTTTGGGTCTAGTGAGATGGCTTAGCATGGAAAGCCAATTGCTACCAGGCCTGGTGATATGAATTTGATCCCTTGACACACAAGATGAAAGGGTAGAAGCCATTCTTGAAAATTGCCTATAGTTACCCATTTCCATGCCATGGCATGTGATCATGTGCACACACACACACACACACACACACACACACACACACACACGTGCACGCAGACACTAACATGTCCACACGCCATATACATCAATAATAAAATATTAAACATAAAGTGTTTCTTTTTAATTTTTTAACTTTTATTAATTATACTTTATTCACTTTGTATCCCCCATAAACCCCTTCTTCCTCCCCTCCTAATCTCACCTCCCCTCCCCCTTCTTCACATATGCCCCTCCCCAAGTCCACTAATAGGGAAGGTCCCCCTCTCCTTTCTTCTGATCTTAGTCTATCAGATCTTTGGGCAGAGTGCATGGAATCTTATGAAAGAAGTGGGAAATAGAGATCTGAAGAGGACAGGAACTCCACAAGGAGAGCAACAGAAACAGAAAATTTGAACACAGGGGTCTTTCCAGAGACTCATACTTCAACCAAGTACCATGCATGGAGATAACCTAGAACCCCTTCTTCTAGGTGTTTCTTCTGTTACTTCTATAAAATATAAAATTATTTTAACCCAATTTTTCCGTAGTGTAGTGTATATCTATGTTATCTTCAGATGACTTTTTGTAGACTGAAAAATCTGGTCATTTTACTTTGGTAAAATCACCCGGGAACAACATCAGCTTCAGTTAGACCTTGCGTAGAAACAGTTATGCTGTAGAATGTAAATGACTGGGACTTATCTTGAGCACATAGACTTTGTACTACAAGAAAGATGTACCTAATTATTATAATAATAAATATATCATTTCACATTTTCATATGAATTTCATAGCTGAATCCCAGATGGCTACATTATGACTCTTATTATTATTATTATTATTATTTGCCAGCTTTAAGCACACAGAACAGTTGAGTATCCCAAACAAGGAGACCAAGTGCCTAGCTACCATTTCCTTCTTTCTCTAGCAATCACTGCATAACAAACTAATTGAAAACTTAGCAGCTTAAATGAATAATGCATATTTACTATTTCACACTCTCATCATATGTCAGGAAGCCGAACATTGCTCTCCCAGGAGCTTAGGGGATAAGGTCTCTCATATGAGCCTAATGTCACTGGACAGAGACGATTCACTCAGGACTGTCTCAGTCACATGCAGACCATAGGCTTCAGCTCCTTATCTTGAGAATAATCCATGGTACAGTTTCAGCATGCTGAACACATTGCAGGTGACATCTTTAAAGTGAAGATAATAATGGAAAGCAGAACAGTGTATTTGACAATGCTGGCTTGGAAACTGACTGAAACTGTGCCCTTCAGAAAACTGTACAGACCAGAGTAAACTGAATAATTTGAAAAATGTAGACATGAATCAAGCTCATGTCATCATCACATTTTATCTTCTCATTCTTGTTTTTCTAATTAATGTCCAAATCAATTCTACCCCTCTTTTTTTCAAACTAAAGAAATTATAAGCATGTAAGTGGGAGATCTATCAGTAGGTACCGTGTCTCTTACTTCCTTCTAAGGAGGAAAGTACAGATAATAGAGAAAAACCACAGGAAATGAACTTAGACCCTCACTGTAAAGATGATTACTTATGTTGAATTCAAGTGGGCAGTTCTCATTTCAAAACTATGAATAAGGGTGGTAATGACAATAAAAAGAACTGCAGTATTATCTTGAAAATTGAATGTAGGTGCATTTGAAAAAGCACCATGGAACCACTAGCTAGACATTATGAATTCAAGTGAATCAAAGTGACAAATGATCCTCTTGACCTATGGATTTTAGCAGCCTGGAAAAAAGGGGGCCATTACAACCACTGTAACAATTATTGAATTTTGCTAATAAAATCAGGAAGGGAACAAAAGAAAAACAAAACATCTAACTCATCTATGATTCTGCTTCATCAAGCCTCTAGCAAAAGTGTAGAAGCTGGTGGATAAATGGTGTGCCTCTCATTATTTGGTTGGACAGTTCTGAGAGGCTTTCTGTACACAGCTTAGGAGGTGAATGGAATCAAGCTTCCATCACCACAGGAATGATCTCTAGAATAAGATGTATAATATTAACTTTGTTTTCCCTTTGCTTCCTGACACAAATGCTGTTAACATTTAAAGTAAGAGTGCTGCTTCAGGCACGTGGATGCGGACCTTGGCAAGCCATGGGGATGGGATGGAAGGGAAGCAGTGCAGTTTTCCTGTCTGAGGGCAGATCATAATGAACTTCAGTAGTGGAAAAGAACATAGCTATGATTCCAAAACCAACTGAAAGTCAGGATGCTCCCTCAAGGGTGCTACATATCAACAACTTCGGGTATGTCAGTGGTAAAACTCTCTTGTCGCAGTATGTTACCTTTCCCTTTCCCATCCCTCTGCCACTGGTTGCTGAGGATACTGTCTGGGTCTGTAAATGAGTTTTTCAGATTGAGAGCTTGACTCTTTAAATCTAAGAGTGGGATATGCACAAATTTGCTAAATTTCATTTTAGTGACAAAACATACTTCTTTGCCTTTTGTCTAAGATAAACAGGACTTGAGAAGCATGAGTGATGTTGAAACTGTTACTTTTTATGACATACATATATAGAGCAGTTGGGAACAAGAAAGGGGAAAAGTCTGGGGAACGCTAAGAACCTACATTTTCCTTTAGATTTGCAGGTATTTTAGAATCCAGCAGTAAACCACTCCTACATAAGGTTACGTCCAAGAACACAATTCACTTGTCCAAAGTGGCAGTTTTCTAGTTAATGTAATTAACTCTGAAAGCTGTTCTTTGTGAATATGAATCTCAGAATTCATTAACCATTTTATTCATTCAAATGAAATCTGCTATATATACATTCTATTGTCTTCTCCTTCTATTTTAGCTCAGTTCATTATGGTCTTGATCAATAGTTTATACTAATATTTTTCACATGGATTTATTTTCTGTATATTTAGTAGTTTTAAATGGACATTGATGTACTGTCTTTTCAATATCCATTAGTTGATAAAAATGAAAGCAATGAAGTGTTTTGTAATTTGTTCCCAAATGTAATTAATCATTGACCTCAACATATTGCCTCCCAGGAAAGTACAGTATTACTAATTAGTGTTTTTTCTACTCTGTGCCAATGAACTAAGAAATAACATATATAAACTGGTTATATAATCTTTGTGTTCAGGAATCTTCTATGGTGACAGTCATGATCATTTCTCCCATATCTATGTTCAAAATTTAGTTGTCAATAAATTAAACATACTTATTTCATCATGTTTAAACTTGAAAGATATTAATGAGATAAATAAAAATATTATTTTCTACTAACTAGTGATTTCTTCTGCTTTGTTCTTTTCTATTTTCTTATACCACATAAACCAAGGTAATTTTTTTGACAACTGACTTGTTGGAGTCCTTCATTGTATTTAAAGATACTTTTGCCATTAGAGTGAACACATAGCTGTCTTAGGATTACTATTGTCTTAATGAGACACCATGACCAAGAGCAACTTAGGGAGGAATGGACTTATTGGCATATTGCCATATAACTGATCACCACTGAAGAAAGTCAGGATAGGAACTCAAGCAGAGCAGGAAACTGGAGACAGGAGCTGATGCAGAGGCCATGGAAGTGTGCTGCTTAGTAGCTTGTTGCCTATGTCTTGCTCTGCCTGCTTTCTTATAGAACTCAGGACTGCCAGGCTCAGGGTTTCCCTGTCCACAATGTGTTTAGCCTTTTCCATTAATCAAAAAATAGAAAATATTTTTCTATAGAAGCAAGTTGTCCACAAGAACCATTTCAACTACCATGAAGGTTGTACTTCTGTGGGATGGCATCATGACACAACCATGCGTAACATCTGGAAAACCATACAGCAAGGCACAGAGCTTAATATTCTTTGTAAGTAGAGACAATTTAGAGAAAGAGAATTTGGGAGCATAACAAAATGAATGTTAAAATACCAATTAGCACTTATTTCAAAACTAACTACTATGGGAATATGTTGTTGAAATCCACAGAGATAGCTATGAATTAAAAAGCCAAAACATTTCATATAAGAATCTAAGAAAAATTTATTTAAAATTATGAAGTTATTCTTTCAAGGTTGTTGATATGTATACAAGGTACTTTGGAATAGTATCTATTAACATATTATAGTTGTTCATCCTAGGTTAGAATTCCTAGTTTGGAAACAGATATAAACTCTAAGATGTAGATAAGAAATAAAGTTATCTAAGACTTCCCTATAATAGATTAAAGATATAGTGCCTCATGGTTTCTGGAACCACCATGGTTGCAGGCAAAGAGGTCCATGGTGAGTGTTGAGAATTGAGTGGCCGTAAGTGAATGCACCCAAAATGCAAGGGCTCGATCCTGACTAGTAGTATCAGCTAAACCTATGAGCTGCCATTCTCTATCAACACAGCCACTCTTCACTATATTTTTCCCATGGATCCTGGCTATTCCTTCACAGTCTTCTCCTGCACAGAGAACTGGAGAACTAGTCTCTGGAAACTGGCAAAAATCTTCTGAATCATGCCCTCAAAAAATCATCTAAATCATTTTACTTCCAACATTTTTGGAGTCTTTTACATGGTTTCATGACTTGATTGAGGGAGGCTATTTTCTTCTAGCAAATAAAGCAGGATTCCAAAGAATAGGTTGAACAATAGAAGTCAGTACCATGGGGTAGTTGTGTAGCTCTGGCCCTTACATCTTTTTAATGCCAGTGATTATGTTTTTCAGTCTTCTACTTCAACATATATCCCATTGTATGTAAAAGTTTACTAGAAGACGATCTGGTACAGACCATAATTATTTTTTTTCCTCTTATACAGTGGTGGGTGCCTATTCATTTTGAACTGACACAAGATGATATATGCAGTTCATGGTGGTGGGAACACTATAACAGAGGCTCCTCATGGTGTGGCAAAGCAAAGGCAGAGACTGACCTAAAAGAGAACTAGACAATGACCTTCAAAGGCTCATCTTTGGAAACCTACTTCCACTACCCAGGCTTCGTTTTCTACATGGTAACAGCTTTCAAAAGAGTGCCACAAGCATTTAAAACATGAGCCTGGAGGGAACTCAGAATGCCATCCATATTCTCCATTCATAACTTAATCCCAAACCTGTGAATGTATTATCTTCCATTAAAAAAAGGAAAATTGCATGTATAATTTAGGATCTTCAGAGAGGTTATCCCAGTAGGTTAAAAGTGGTTGCAAGAGTAGTCTTAAGGTAGGCATGACAGGTGAAAGGTCAGATTAGCTTCATGTCATTATACTGTTCTCTCTGAAACTGGAGAAAGGGTGCACTGTAGCATTGCAGTAGCCTCTAGCAATGTCTTCTCTAGAGTTTCTAGAAAAAGCACAGCCTTTTAACATGGTATGAACCATGAAACCCAGTCTGGACTTCTGAGCTTCAGAACTACAGGAAAAATAAATATTTATGTTTAAGCTACTAATCTAGCCTAATTATTAACACTGTATTAGGAAGTTAATATGTATATCCATTTTCATTGGAAATATCGGCATAATTCTATTACATAGCGTAAGTGAAGGTGTAGTGAAAGGTAAACAGGAACCTAGTAAACAGGAACCAGACCTAAAGGCCTGTTTACTCAATGACAATCCTTCTGTATACCTTTCCTGTTTACAAAGTCCTGTTTGGCACATTGTAACCGGAGCTGCCATTTTGAGGGAATTGTTTTGCACCTAACTTTCACCAGGTTAATCTGTGAATTAAAACTCCTACTAAATCAGACAAAAATAATTATAAGCTAGTCACTTTCTGATAAAAGTAACCAGATTTAGTAATTTTCCAAGCATTTACATTTGCTCTAGACATTGCAAACCACCGGGTCTGCTGTTAACCTAACCTATGAGAGAATGACTACGAGACACCACTAAGCATTGGCAAGAAGTATACGACTAATTTTGTCACCATTAGACTTTTCAAAGACATAGCAATGGTAGAGTTATAATTATTTTTAACATCACATCCTTTCTTCTTCTGTCCACAGAAGTGTCCTGGGTACCCTGTCCAACCTAGAACATCACGTCGGTAGGTAGCTGATAGGTCTGATTCTCCACATTCAGTTCCTTCTATTCTACTGACATATACGTAGCTCTCTTTCAGACCCTCAGTTTTCTCTGAAGTGCATTGGAATTGCGTAATCATTATCTTCAAGTCCTGTGGGTGATCTGAGGAAGCTGATGAGTGTTCACATGACCCCACCTCCGGCTCTACCTCACTGCTATCACCAATACGGCTAGAGAGATGAGAGCAACTTCATTCACTGCTTCAGTTCAGAGGAAACAAGAAAAGAAGTCCGTCAAATATCTGACCCTTTAAACATATCTAAAGATCTCTGTGTTTTCATTTACAATTCTGTGTGAAGACAGGCTATGGAAGAGTGTGGAGACACTTTTCAGTTGCATCACGAGCTTTCCAGTTACACATCTCTCTAGTTTGATATGTAGACCTGGAGTAAAAAGCTAAGAATGTATTCCATTGACCAAGAGTCCTAACCTGATAAGTAGATTCAAAATGGAGTAAACAGAAATTTCAAGGCTTATATTAGAATAAAGTGTCTTGATGTTAGAATAAAGGCATAAGCTCTCCCAAGCAGGATAAAAATATAATTGTCTTTATACAGACAGAAGAAGAAACTGAGGTACTGAGAAGTTAACAAAGTTGAACTTGTGCTTCATACCTCTATGGATTTACGCCATGAGTTGCCTATCCAGTAAGCCATTAAATATTAGATATGATAGATCAGCTCTATCACACTGAATGTGAAGAACATGAAGTAGATTAGTCCTAAGGCCATCATTGCCCTAAATTGTGTCACTTTTGTTGAGAAACTTTAGCATGAGGTAGGTGAAATAGACAAACGTGTGTGTTTTTTACCCTGGGTGAACTCCCCCCCCCAAAAAAACCCATAAATGTAGATCCTCCTGTAATTTACACACTAAGTATTGGTTGGATGAGAAGTTAATTTACTGTTTGGTAAATAAAATTAAAGAACAATGAACATTCAGGTCATTTTATATTTATAAAGACAGTTTACTGTTGTTTAATCTAAATGCAATCCTTGGTAACCGCATATCAAGCATCTTTCTTTAAACTAAACTATAAATGAAATGAAATTCATCCTATTATTACTGTTTATACAAGTCAATGGCTATTTGACTATTTTAGCACTGTAAGCTGTGTACTTGGCATCACAAGTGTCTTAATACTGACTTTTCTAGGTTGATTATTTCCCAAAGAGCCTGATTTTTGCATAACTTCAGTGTTAGGCACCAAAGCCCAGGATGTCCACCCTCCTCCTTAACTGCATGATTTAAACCTAGCCACGTTCTGACAGTTTGAGTCAGTTCCAGGCAATGAAATGTGAAAACTCTGATTTACTGCACACCAGTCTAGAACAGACCTGCCACTTCTTCATGAGAAGCCCCACTTCAAATTTTTCCCCGATTGATTCTGAAACTTGAACTGTAGCAGCATTCATCAATAAGATTAGAAATGGCTCAGGCGCATCCCCTGAGGTGCAGGACTCTGCTGGAACGAAACTGCGACCTTCATCCAGAATGTGGGCTAAGGGTATTCACTCTGTTCTGGCTCATTCATCTTTACGCTAGGAGAAAACAAAAACAAATAGGTCATTCTTTTCTAACTAATAGATTTTATATTTAGGGACTTGCAAAAAGTCCCTGATTTTGTTACAATTTTATTAATCAACTAGAACAATAGACACATTTGGTTGGATCTGAGCTTTTAGATATTGTTCCCAAATGCCGCACAGAAGTCTGTTTTGCAAGATGAATGCAAATGCGACAAAACCTTGTTTCATTTAGGCAACAAACCTGAAACCTCAGTATTTCTCAAGCTCATTTATTTTAGAAAAGGGAAACCATGAAATTCAGATCTTTTGGGTTACAACATATTTATGTATGTATTGTTCATCTGCTTTGCTTTCAGATGAAAACAATAACAATGTTAGGGACAAAATCAGAATTCCAGGGGCACGTGCTATAGCATTGTAAGATGGAGGCTGTTTCACATGCAGATTGAAAAACCTGCTACGAAAACATGAAATAAAGGCAATAGGAAGTAGAACTGTTTTAAGATATATTTTAAGATAAAATCCTCCACAGAGGATGATTTGGAGATAGGCCACTAAAAACTGAAGTTTAGCTGGAACACCACCAGAAAGGTAGATACTGAGTAGCTGTGTGAACACTGGTTAATCTTACGAAATGAACATATCTAAAATGAGCCTTACTATTTGGTGGATCTTATGTCAAACACTGAAAGAGCTACCTTTAACATCTTAAATACATATCAACAGAAATCATGTGTATGCATGTACGTATGTATGTATGTGGTATTTATATATGTACACATCTGTATGCATGTACATATGTATGTGAAGGCCAGAGATCAATAACAGAATGCTCTTTTGATCTTTTGCCACCTTATTTTTTGATACTGAGTCTCTCACTGACCATAAAGTTCAACTAGGCTGGCTGGCCAATCAGTCACAGGTATTAATTAGTCTGGCTGTGCCTTCCAGGTGATCGGATTACAGGTATAGTCTTCATTTCCTCCTTCTCCCCTCCTCCTCCTTACCCTCCTCCTCCATCTCCTCTTCCTTCTCCTCCCCCCTCCACCTTCCCTTCCTCTTCCTCATTCCCCTCCTCCTCTTTACCTTTTTCCTCCCCTTCCTCCTCCTCTTCCACTTGCTTGCTAGGGATCCAAAGTCAGGGCTTCATCTTTGCCTAGTAAACATTTACTGAGATATCCCAGCCCAGACATATTTATAGTTTAACACAAAGCTTCTTTATGGTGAACAGTTATATTCACTGACTGCTCATGAGTGGAATACTGCTGAAGGACTGAGTGACTTGGTCCCATCTCCAGGCCAGTCATTACTACTACACCCTAGAGAGAGAAACACCCAGTGACATTTGCTTCTAGGAGAGCACCATAGGAGAGCTTAGGACTGCTATGTCACTGGGCACTTAAGATAAAAACAATCTCCAATCATATTGCGCAGATTAGGTGTCAACAAACTCTTTTTAAGTTCTAGGTAATAAATACTTCAGGCTTTGCCTTTGGTCATACCTACTCAACGCTGCCACTCTAGCACAAAAACACCAATCCATTATCAGTAAATGAAAGGACTGGTGGAGGGCCAAGATAAAGCCTGCACACAAAAGGCAATGGGTTTCTGTTAGTTTGTCAAGCCTGGCAAGAATTTGGCAGGGTTTAATAAGGTCTCCCATTGGCATGGTCCTTTTCTTTAATGTGTGTGTGTGTGTGGTGTGTGTGTGTGTGTGCGTGCGTCTGTGTGTGTGTGTGCGTGCGTGTGTGTGTGTGTGTCTTTCTCTTTTGCTATGGGCCTCCATAATTTAGGCTATCAGGCTCATGTGTTTGAGGGATTCTCTTGTTCTGCACCTCCCCTTAGCAGCACAGGAATAGAGTTTTGCTCTACTGTGTTCAGTTTTACATGGCTTCTGGCATGGGAACTCACGTCCTCATCCCAGCAAACACTTTGGCCACCGAGTCATCTCCACAGCCCTGCCATGGGCTTTCTTAATAGTAGAGGTGAAAGCCAACAGTAGTGGATGAAAAACAAATGAAAATCAGAATGCTGACACCATGCTGCCCAAACCCTCACTACATAACAGCAAGTAAGTTGCTTTATGATTTATAATCCACTGCTTAAGTATGTAATCCAGAAGGTACATATCTTCATATTTAAGATGGGGAAAAAATACATCCAAGAATTTTAAAAACAAGAAAAATAAAAAGAAACAAAGAAAACTAGCTCCACAAATTGTGGTTAAGATGATTTTTTTTTCCTGGTCAGACTATTTGCCTTAATATAAAAAACTTTTCTGGTTGAAAGACAGTTACCTGAGAAATGTGCACAACCAGAGACTTCCAGAACAGCCCTCCACCTTAAGGGACACCATCAACCCTCACTAACTTACTGAGAAGGAAGGTGAGGAACCACCTGTGAGAATAAGCAAGACAAATGGGCTGCAGTGGATCACACAACTTGTGAGGACAGAAGTAGAAAATGAGGACTTCACATAATATTGAAACAGGGTACATATAATGCAATCTTAATGAAAACTAATATTTTATTGCTGAGAAAATGAAAATACTAGAAAGGATCAATGCTCATTTTCTAATCACCAACTAGTGGAGTGTAAAAGAGAGGAAGAATAATTCAAAAGGATTAAAAGACCACCAGCCGTGAGCTTATTGCATAAACTGCCAAAATGACAGGCCTGAATGGGAAACACAAAGACTAAACCACATGTTCTCTGTGCTACGGAAGGTGATTTTTACCTTGTTTGATGTCCTCAGCAGCAGTCTGAAATGGCAGTTACTTATTAACATCACTGCTTTCTTGTAAGGAAAAGGGGCCAGAAATACTAAGCAATTCTGTAGGATCACTCTAAGCCAAGGTTTGAAGTCGACCTTATACATGAAGTTATTGCCAACTGGATATACTGAAGAAAGAAATGAAAGGTGCCATTTCAGACCGCTGTGAGAGCTTTGTGAAATTTGAAATTAATGGAAACACTTATTTAGTAGGACGGGAGAGAAGAGATTTTAAATTATACTTCAACATGGCCATTTATTAATATATTATTTTTATAGTAACACATTTTATGTAACTGTGATGAATTTATAGATACCAATTATAGTACATAGCTTTATATAAATTAACACAATATTAAGATATTTTTCACACCGAAGTGAGATATTTACATCTCCAGTGTTCTCTAAAAATCTTTCTAAGCTCAACAGCCAAATAGAAATGATGTGTCTACATTTATGACACAAATAAACAAGCATTAAAATAACCCTGCTAAAAACCACAAGCCAACTTTTAAAGCATTATAAATGCTCTGTTCTGTTATTGAAACAATTTTAAAGAGATCGTTCATTTTTTTGGATAGTTTGTGGTGGTCGGTCATCAAAAATCTTGCCCATCAATAAACCTTCTGAGCTGCAATAACAATCAAATTAACAAGATATGGCCAGGGCTGTGATAATAGCACAGTTGTAGGGGTAAGCAGAAAATAGACAGATATTGAGGTTGAGCTGAAATCCTCAAGGGTCGCCTCCCAGTGACCCATTTCCTCTAACTAGTGCCACCTCCTAAAGGTCCTACAACTTTCCAAGACAGCAAACAACTGCTCATGTACCGTCTCATAGGAAAAGGTTTACGTCTGAGCCACGACACTGCCCTCAGTCTTTGGCTCCTTGTAAATACCGTACTCTCAGCTTCCAAGTTCAAATTCTACATATGCATGAGATCATGTACAACTGCTTTGTTCTACTGACTTTTATTAACTTAATACAATGATCTCCTGGTCCATCCAGTGTTATAAGTAAGTTGTACTTAACTAGTATTCCCTTCAGTATTACTCAGCCTCTACAACAGTTGGGTTGTTTCTATTTGTTGGCTATTATAAATAGTGGTATAGCTAAAACAGAAGTGTAGATATCTTTAATGCACTAGTTCAATTTTTGAAAGGATTGTATCTCTACTAGTGGAATTGCTTATAATCGGTAGTTATAGCTTAAACATTTTAAGGATCTCCATATTACTTTACTGACATATCTTCCTATGAAATAAAAACTGGGTGTTCAAACAGAGCTTTTTCTCCATGTTTCTCCCAACACTTTTTACCTTTAGTCTACTAATCTTTTGATATTAGCCATTGTTATTGGAGTGATGTGACAAAACCTTGTGGTTTTGATTTTCAGTTTTCTGGTGATTAGTAATGTCAGTTATTTTGGTGATACTGCTGCCTAAATATATCTCCTTTGGGGAAATGCTTGTTTAAGTCTGTTTCCTATTGTTCAGTTGGGTTATTTGCTTTTTGGTTAATGAGTTCTTGACTTTCTTATGTGTTCTTGATATCAATCTCCTGCTAGATAAATGCTTTTCAAATGTTTTCTCCCATTCTGCAAATGGCTCTGTGCTCTGCCTGGTATATCCCCTGCTGCATGAAAGGTTTTCTTTCAATTTGAGGTGATTCTACTTGTCTATGTTTGCTTTTGTTTCTCATGTTGTGAGGTACTGTTAGGAAAGTTCTTGTCCACTTCAACGTCTGAAAATTTCTCCCTGAATTTTTTCAATAACTTCATAGTATAAAGCTAAAATTTTAAATCATTAATCTTTTTGGGTTGATCTTTGTAAGTGGTGAGAGATATGTCTAATTTCAATCATTGAATGTGCAAGTACAATTTTCTCAGAACCCAACACTGTGATTATTGTCTTCCTTCCAATATACATTCTTTTTTTAAAATTTATTTATTATTTTATTTTTTATTTTTATTAATTACACTTTATTCACTTTGTATCCCCCATAAGCCCCTCCCTCCTCCCCTCCCAGTCCCACCCTACCTCCTCCTTCTTCATGCATGCCCCTCCCCAAGTCCACTGATAGGGGAGGTCCTCCTCTCCTTCCTTCTGATCTTCCTCTATCAGGTCTCATCAGGAGTGGCTGCATTGTCATTTTCTGTGGCCTGGTAAAGCTGCTCCCCCATCAGAGGAGGTAAACAAAGAGCAGGCCAATCACATTATGTCAGAGGCAGTCCCTCTTCCCATTACTATGAACCCACTTGGACACTGAACTGCTATGGGCTACATCTGTGCAGGGGTTCTAGGTTATCTCCATGCATGGTAGTTGGTTGGAGTATGAGTCTCTGTGAAGACCCCTGCCAATACACATTCTTAAACTTGTTGTAAAAAGTCAGTAGTCAGCCTGGTGATGGTGGCACACACCTTTAATCCCAGGCACTTGGGAAGCAAAGGTAGGCAAATCTCTGAGTTTGAGGCCAGCCTGGTCTATAGAGCAAGTTCCAGGACAGCCAGAGCTACACAGAGAAAAAACAAATTGGTTGTTTACAGATGTGTTCATTTACTGTGTACATGCTTGGTTTCCGGCTATATGTTCTGTTTCACTGATGCAGATATCTTCTCCTATGTCAATACAAAAGTGTTTATGACACTTTTGTAGTGTATTTTGAAGGGAAGTTGTACAAATTATCCTGCACTATTCTTTTTGCTCAAAATGTTTTTGATGATTCAAAGTTTTATCTTTGTATCATTCCATACATATCTTAGAGGTCTTTTCCTCATTGTTCAGTCTTCAGTTTTATCCTTCAGTATTTTAACATTTTCATTGTGGACATATTTCTTTTCCTTAGCCAATTTGTTCTTGGAAGTTAAAATAATTAGCTATAAATATAGAGCCAAAATAATAGCTAAAAAATGGAATCTACTTTTTTGTTTCATGTTTTTAGATTATTCTATGGTACAAAGCAATAGTCCTTATTTTGTATGTTGATTTCTCATCTTGAAACATTGATGAGCTTATTTATTTAATGAAATAATGTATTAGTTATAGTTTTTTTGGTAAAGTATTGTGAGTTTCTTATACATAAAATCACATTTTCCACACAGTGACAGTTTGGCCTTGTTTTTGTTTTAGATGCATTTTTATATTTATCTTACCTAAATGATTTGGATAAAACTCCCAGAAATTTGCTGCAAAGAAGTTGTGGAAGTAAACTGTAGAGGAATTTTAATTCAGAACATGGCTGCTCTGGAAAAAGATCAGATTCAAAACCTTCTATGTCGGTGTGATCTGGCTGGAATCAGACATGCCTTTAATCCCAGGAGACAGAGTCAAACAGACCTCAGAATTCAAGCCCAGCCTGGTATTGAGCAAGTTTCAGGTAAAGGAAAGCTTAGGTGTAGGCCTGGTGGTACAAGCACCAGCACTCAAGAGACAGAAACATGAAGATTGAATTTTCTGGTCAGTTCAGTTGAGTCAGTGAGTTGAGAGGCAACGCAATGGAGTTGAGTTTGTGGCATTTTTAGTTTTTGGAATTCAGAGGCAGTTTTACCAGGAGAAGTGTTTCAGAGACGGTTGAAGAGAAAAAATGCTAGGGACAGGTAAAGACAGAATGAACCAGAAAGTAAGAAAGAGCCAGATTAGGACAGACTGCTAGAGTTATTTTGAGGCCAAGCAGAAAATTCAGTCAGAAGCTAAGAGAATCAGTCAGCTAGGAGAGGAGTTTAAGCCTGAACAACTGAGTTGGAAAAGCCAGCCAGAGTTCAGAAAAAACAAAACAAAACAAACAAACAAACGAAAAACAACTAGAAAAGATGAGCTTATTCGGCAATAAGTCTCAGAGGCTGACAGCATTCTAGGCCTAGATTAGATTGTGTGAAGGAGAGTCCAGGCTTAGGCCTAGGTTAGCAGATGGAGACAGTAAGCCTCCTAGACAACAGTTACCTCAGGAGAATAAATGTTACCTTACAGTAAGCATTCTTGTCTTGTCCTGATTCTTGATTTCTAGAGCCAGAGCTTTCCAATTTTCCTCATTAAAAACTATGTTTTTATTGGCTTATAATAAATTATGTTGAGATATGTTCATTGAGTGCTCCAATCATTCAGTTTTTATTGTGAAGGGAAATTGATTTTCATTGAATGCACATTTTGCACTGATGGATATGACCACATAGTTGTTGTTCATTGTGTTGACATTATTATCATCATGTTCATTAATTTGTATATATTAGAACATCCTTGTATCCTTAGGATGAATCCAGATGATCATAGGAATATGCTCTTGGGTTTGGGTGGCTCCTATTTTATTTTCTATGTCTATTCTCTCCTTTCTTCACTTTTTTTCTCTTTTTATTAGTTGCATCTTTTTCCTGCTCTTGGCATAATGCAATTGTGGACTTGCAAAATCTACTTGGCTTAATATTTTTTTCTACTTTCTTAAAACAACTTAAAGAGAATTGGTATTAGTTATTCTAAATGTTTGTTAGGAGTCATCAGTGAATTCTGCTGAGTCTAGTCTTGGGATTTAAAATTTGAACATTTGTGGCTACAAAAGTGTTAGCAGAATAGCATGGAATCCAGACTGAATTAGTGTCATCTCTACCAGAACAGTGTATATGGCTCCATGGCTAAGGCCTCACCTCATTGCAATTGATTGCATGACTTTATTTTCTTTACAGTAGGGCCACTGTATATTCTGTCCAAAACCTGATAACTTTCCTAATAATGTGTTTTTTTTTTCAGGTCCCAGTACTTCCCTTTATTTTTAATTTTCTCTAGACTTAAAGATATTAGTTTGAAAGTTCCATCCCCTTGACAGCCTTCTTTGAAGGGGTTTGGAATGGACTCAGTATTTGTCAAGCATGATCTCATAAGTCTTTTATACATTTTGTTCTTCCAGTAACACATTCCTCCATGAAACAAATATTTACTCAGAATTGCCACATATTCTGAGGGGAAATGAGTTGTTGATGAGACTGATGGGTTCATCAGTATCTCCCTGAAATCACGTCTCTGTAGAAGCTTCAAAATGCTACTTCATTTAAGGAGTCTTTGAAGCTACTAAACAAGAAGACGTACTAAATGAAGATGGTACATATATCCTGAGACTGATTTCTTTGTAAGAAGGGATGGTCAGACACACAGAGAAAAGATATTTGTGTGGCAAATAAACAGATATTTTATGGAGTGGCGCTCAATAATTAGGAGCACTTGCTACTGTAAGACCTGGGGTCCCACACGTCAGGAGTTCAAGATCGTGCCCTTTCCAAAAACTCCCCCAGACCATGACTCGTTGCAAAAGCAAGAGGTTTATTAACTATTGCGCAACGGAGTCACCCCTGCTGGTCAGCAAAGACTGGCACCAGGAGACAAACACCTTTAGGTTTTTAAAAGAAAAATTGTGGAAAATTTGAAGTTGCAGTTTTGGCAATTTAGGATTGGATGAGGAAGCTATAAAGTAAGATTATTGGTTAGTCTTATGTGCTCAAGCTTGGCCAGTCTTGCCAAGTGTGGATGCAGCTGCAATTGAAGGTGGGGTGGTTAGCTCATCCTTGAAGATTAGGGCTGGCTTTTGGCTGAAGGTCAGGAGCTACTCAGAAGAAGGATTGAGGCCGTCTGGGTTCGTTGCTAAGAAACACTACCTTGAAGACAAGGGTCTGGTCGTTCTTTTTGATGAGTGAAGGTCATTGCTTGCTTGCTTTTTTTTATATCTGTCCTCACAGACAGGGTCACATTCCTTCACTCTCTGGAAAGGTACTAAGAGGCTTTAGCTTAACCTGAACCTAAAACTCAAAACTATAGGCTTTGGAAGACATATAGGTTACATATAGGTTACATATAGGTTACTCTAACCCTTTCACTACTTACCAGGTAACTCAGTTCAATTACCAACACCCACCTACCAGGTCCTCTGGCCTCTGTGGACACTGCATGCATGTGTGCAAATACTCATCCTATATAGTATTGTACTTAGCTGCTTTACTCAGTATCTAGAAAAACCATGAAAATCAAATACAATGGCCATTTTTAATGTGAAGCCCATATAATTTAATGCATTTATCTTATTTATGTGAAGCTCAGAACCTATGGCTGAAAAGAATTCATTAGATGAAAGAATATTAAGTTGATCAAAGGGAGAACAAACATTTTGTGAGTATTATTTCTTATTAAAATATAGTGTCTAAACGCATGTTAGTTGGTCGATCAGATGTACATTTTAGTTTTTTCTTTGGGGAAAAAAACAGTATTATGTTAAAAAAGAAAGCAGAGAGTGATTTTGAAAAGCCACTCTCCTGCACTACATGACTGAAGGTGAAGCTCAGGAGTGGAGCATGAGGTTAGCATATTTAAGACTCTAGATACAATTCAAGCACTGAAACTAAAAATAACACTTCTGATTCTTTAGGTAGACACTGGAGTGTAATCTCAGCATGCAGGAGGCTGATTAAAGATTGTTGCAAGTGTGGGTCTAGTTTAAGCAACCTAAACATTTCAAAGTCAGCCTAAGTTTACAGAGAGAGAGGCACTGTCTAAAATCCAAAACCTCAACAACAATAACACCACCAACAAAAGCCCAGAGCACCACAGATTTCCCAGGGACTAACTGCATCCAGACTTTCACGGTGCTCCGCATTCTCAAGACAGTATAAAGCTTACTGACATTGCTATTAAGTTTTCTTTGAAGGATGGGTACCACACCTAGACAAAGAGGTCTTTTATAAGAACACAGCCAACTGATACCTTTTCAAAGCTGATTTAACATTATCAAGTCGTGTTGAAAATTTTAGAAGTTTAAAACATTTATGCGCGTGTTACTTTTGAACTGCATTTTAAAACGAAGGAAGGCAAAGAACACGATGAACACATTGGTTTGCGTTTTCGGATGTACCAGAAAGAAATGTTCTTTTTTTATTTTAGGCCAAATTTTTTAGTTTGTTCCTTATACCTTATAAGATGTGAGAGTAAGCGATTCTTACCTTTTTATTACAAAGAATTTTTATTCCATTTTTAATGGACTGAATTCCAGGAAAGGCCTTGAATCAAAGGAATAAGGTGTGAAGCATGAGGAAGTTTGCACTGTTTATTCAGTCACAAGAGGAAAATCCCGGCGGAGAGAATGCCTGACAAACTACTTCCAGCCGATAAATAATGCGATGGCTGTCTCCTGCACTGACTTCCAAGATTTCAGCTCAGGTTACAGTCTTTCACATTTTCCCGGTAGAAGTAATGGATAGAGTTTATAATGATGCCTCTTGGGGGGAAATTGCTTTAGAAAACTAAATTAAAACACAGTTAAAGAGTTTCATACACATCAGGCCCTTCCAATGTGCTTGTTTCTCTGTAACTATCACTTCTTTATTCTCTGTCCATTGTAGCAAACTTCTTTAAAGAAAAGTATGTCTGGGTATCTTTACATCCTATCTTTTCATTTTCTGTTGGAGCCACCCTGATTAATTAGCATCATGCAATTACTGTGCCAATCAGCTTTATGAAGCTTAAGTATTCTCATGTCTTATTGGCTTACTGACTACATTAACCATATTTAATGTGTCTGGTGCCAGTCCACACCCATTTCGTTCCTCTTAATTCCTCTTTTATCCACAACTTTTCCTTTGCTGATTTGTGTTCTCCCTGTCTTTGAAAAGTAAATACCTATCGAGTCCATTTAGTGCTGCTGTTGAATCCATTTAGAGCATGAGTGGAACGCAAGTCCGTCAAGAAAGCTGACTGTCCCTTCCCCAGTAGCTACCCACTACTAATAGCTCCTCAGGTAATGGGAGGGCTTCACGAGCATCTCCCTGATCCCTGCTAGGATTTGGGCTTGATCTTGTGCAGGACTTATGTATGTTGTCACAGCTGCTGTGAGCTCATATGTGTAAGTGTGTTGTCATGTCTGGAAAATACTGCTTACCACAAACATCTGCCCCTTCTGGCTCTTATAATCCTTCTGCCTTCTCATTCATGATGATTCTTGAGACTCAGGGAAAGGGTTGTAATATGTAGGATCCATTTAGAGCTGAGTACTCTAAACTCTCTTGTTCTCTGTACATTGATCAGTCTTTGGTCTTTGTATTAATTGCTCTCTAATGCAAAAAAAAAGAAGCTTCTTAAATGATGGTTGAGAGATGCACTCATTTAAGTGTAAATATAAGAACGTAGGGGTACTTCATTACTATAGACATTCAACATTAAAATAGTCTTAGACGTTCCCTAGGGAATAAATATGACATGGCTGGTCATGAGTTGAGGCTCAGTTATCGGACCAGACATAGGACCCATCTTACAGAGCTTGCACCAAATCCAACAAGAAAGTATTTGGTTACTCCTACAATGTTCATGTCACTATAGCAACAACAGAATTCCTTTGCCAGGCAAGCCATTACTGTAATTATAAAGATTCAAAGCTGGGTAGGACCTATAATGACTTTTCTGCCCCTGATAACATATATAAAAAAATATTCTAGGACTATGAAAGCTAGCAACAAGGGAAGAGGCTTCCAGTTGGTATTAGCTTGATTTCTCCATGTTCTAGTTACTCAGATATGAAGCGTCTTTAGCAACAGGATCCTACCAACTTTTTTTCATTATTATTATTATTATTATTATTATTAATTACACTTTATTCATTTTGTATCCCCCCATAAGCCCCTCCCTCCTCCCCTCCCGGTCCCACCCTTCTTTCCCTTTCTGCATGCATGCCCCTCCCCAAGTCCACCAACTGCTTTTTAAAGGTGTCTTAGTTATTGTTCTGTAGCTGTGAAGAGGTGCCATGACCAAGGCAACTTATACAACAAAGCATTTAATGGGGAACTTATTAATAGTTTCAGTGTGTTAGTCTATTATTACCATGGCTGGACTTGTGGTGGAAGGCAGGCAGGCAGCAAGCATGGGGCTGGAGAAGTAGCTGAGGGTTTTACTTTCTGATTCAAAGGCAGCAGGCAGGGAAAAACAAAGCCTGCTGTGGGCATTTGCAACCTTCTAGCTCACCCCCAGTTATCCAACAAGACTACAACTACCCCACCAAGGCCACACCTCCTGAACCTGTCCTAATAGTTCTGCTAACTGTACTCCAAGCTTTCAAAGATATAAGCCTGTGAGGGCCATTCTCATTCAAACCTCTACAGAAGATAAATAATGTGTGAGAGTCTGTGGAACCTCACTGACCAACAGTTCTAAAGAAGTAACCCATAGTTGTCCTTGAGCTTTTTGTTTTGATAGCAAATGAGTAATTCTTCTCCTGTTATAGGGTATCTCCTTGCAATCCCTCTTTATCGTGTTTATATGTGCGTTTCTTGAAACTTCTGCAGTAATTAGTTTTCATACAGCATTTTCAAAGATTTCCATACTCCTGTTTCTACCCTGACTACCAGCTCCCCAAGCCTATTTATCTCTTTCTGCTCCATCATTCCTATTTACCCTTCTTTCCACTTGTATTCTGTATCTTTTTCCCTGAAATCCACCTTCTATGGCCCCTTACTAGCTTCCTGCCTTCTATTGGTACCTTAATTCAAATACACATATCGAAAGATTCAAAAGTAGCATCTACATATGAGGAAGAACATTCAGTATTTGTCTTTCTGGGTCTCAGTTTCGTCAGTCAGAATGATTATTTCCATCTCTATCTGTCTACCTGGGAAATTCATTTTCATTGATAGCTAAACAGAATTCCATTGTGTCTATGTACCACATTTTCATTATCAATTCATCAATTTCTGGGCTTCTAGGTTATTTTCATTTTTTACTACTCTGAATATAGCAAGAATAAACAAGGATGAAGAAGTATCTTGGAGTAGAAATGAGTCCTTTGGTAATATGGCTAGAATTGGTGTAGATGGATCATAGGGTAGTTTTACCTTTAGCTTATTGAGGAAATTTCACTCTGATTCCCGTAGTGGTGGCACCAGTTTGCACTCCAACCAACACTGAGTAAGCGCTCTCCTTTTTTTTTACATCCACAGTAGCATAAGATAAAATTTCAAAGTAGACTTAATTTTATTTTTCTGCAAGCTAAGGATAATGAACAATTATTTTAAAGTTATTTTGGGCTATTTGTATTTCATCTTTTGAGCACTCTGTTAAGTTCTATGTCCTAATTTCACCTAAAGTTGCTTGTTTTCTTGATGCTTAATGTTTTAAATTCTATGTTAAATGTATATCTAGCCAGTATTTTCTCTGATATGTAGACTCCCTCTTCCCTAGCACTATGGTACTGTAAGACCTGTGGTCTCACAGCTCAGGAGTTCAAGATCGCGCCCTTCCCAGAATTCCCCACAGACCACGATTCATTGCAAAAGCAAGAGGTTTATTAACCATTGTGCAACGGGGTCACCCCTGCTGGTCAGCAAAGAGTGGCACCAGGAGACAAAGGCCTTTAGGTTTTTAAAAGAAAAATTGTGGGAAATTTGAAGTTGCAGTTTTGGCAATTTAGGATTGGATGAGGAAGCTATAAAGTAATATAATTGGTTAGTCTTAGGTGCTCAAGCTTGGCCAGTCTTGCCAAGTGTGGATGCAGCTGCAACTGAAGGTGGGGGTGGTTAGCTCATCCTTTGGCTGGAGGTCAGGAGCTACTCAGAAGAAGTCTGGGTTGGTTGCTAAGAAACACTATCTCAAAGACAAGGGTCTGGTCCTTCATTTTGCTGAGTGAAGGTCATTGCTTGCTTGCTTTATTTTATTTTATTTTATTTTTTTTATCTGTCCTCACAGATAGGGTCACATTTCTCCATTCTCTGGAAAGGTACTAAGAGGCTGTAGCTTAACCTGAACCTAAAACTCAAAACTATAGGCTTTAGAATACGTACAGGTTACAAAGTTAGTCTAACCCTTTCAGTACCCCATGTTGTACAGAGGCATTTTAGTTGTATGAAATCCCACTTGTCAAACATTGGTCTTATCACTTGCCTTAGAGAAAGATTTTTTTCTGTGTCTGTAAGTTTAAGTGTATTCCCTACTTAATCATCTTGCAGATACATAACATCAAATTTTGAATCTTTTTAAAAATTTAAAAAAAAATTCAGTATGAGTGTTTGCTTACATACTGCATATACACCTGGTACCCATGGAGTTCAGAAGAGGGCATTAGATCCCTTGAAACTATATGTGGTTATAAGCCTGCACGTGGTTTCTGGTAATCTAACCCAGGTTTCCTATGAGAGCAACAAGTGCTCTCAGCTACTGGGCCAACCCTCCAGCACTCAGGTCTTATATCTTTTAATCAACGTTTAATAAAAATCAGGAGGATATCCCTTCTGAATAAGTCTTGCAACTTTCTCCAAACTAAAGGCATCATACAAAATACCTTTACATGACTAGCGACAGATAATACTGGTAAAATTTAAGGATACATTTTGAAGGCGGCAAATTCTAGGCTATTAAGTAGTTACTAGTGCTTAAGTACTTAATGGTACTTATTTCACTGTGCAATTAAATATAACTTAGGAATTAAGAAACTGACAATTTTATTTTTAAAGTACTTTTGATTTATTTGACATGGATAAACAAAATGCACTCATTGTGTTAGCCCAGAATATACATTCTGAAGTGTACCCTGCTTAACTCTAAGACCATCATGCTCAGAAACTTATTTGTAGGATGAAGAAAATGTGTAGTCAGAGACGTCCCAAGCAACTGCTATGAAATCAGTTTCCTGACTAATGTTTTCAAAGGAAGAACTAGAACATTTGGCAACTAAAGTATAACTATATTTGATGCACCAAGGTAAAGACCATCTTAAGTGCTTTTAGGAATTGGCTTTGGCTGCACATTTGGAATCTGGAAATAACAGCGAGCCTAACAAAATTGATGGAATCTTGTTGTATGTAACTATTAATATTTACTATTGATTTATCTTCTGGTAATGCTGCTGAATTTATCTTCTGGTAATGCTGGTAATACAGCTGAACAGCTGTATACCCAAATCACCACACAGAGACTGGGTTGATTTAGTTAACCTAGAACACAATGCTGGGCAATAGTTACTCCATCCTAAACCTCCAAGCCTTCATAGTTTCCTAACATTTAGATTTCTCACTTTATACTTGCTTTTTGTGAAATCTTAGGTCTGGTTCATGCTCCACATCCTCCAAAATCTCTCCTCCAGCTCTCTCTCTAAGCTCCCCTCTCCCCCTTCTCCTCCCACTCATTTCCTGCCCTCTGCCTCCTCCCCTGTTTTTATTTACACACAATTGAGACAGGATGCTCAGAGTAAGTATCACAATGCAATATCCGGATTGAAACCAGAGTTGGCAGGTTAGGGTGGGGGAGAAATCAGCATTTGAATGAACAAGGGCAAGGTGTATACATTTCAAAAGAACATTATAACAACAGAATCTGGAGTTAACAGTTAAGTTCAGGCTTGAGAGAGATGTTTCTCAGGATTAGCTGGAATCTGTGCTCCTCTGCCACTGAGGTTCAGCATCCTCCTTACTCAGCACCCCCACTGCTCACTGGGTTAGGAGAGCTTCAAGTGGCTACCTGAACTACAAAACAGAATTCCTCATAGCTCTGCCCAGGAACGGCTCCATGCATATTATTATATTTCCTATAAAAGATGAGAAAATGTATTGAAAGAACTTCATCCTCAGGCTTTCTTTTAATGAGGGTGTATAGTAGCAATAGATAAAAACTACTGAATTGTAGTCACCTATAAACAAATATAGCCCAAATATATTAGTTTCTGTTTCCTTCCTGGTATCATCCCCCTCCAAAATAATAAATATGCATTATTACCTAGATCTTCAAATGAAATATTTTGATTAAAACTAGACAACTAATTTAGTGAGGTCTTAAATAAGACCAAATGTATCTCAATGAACTGTGCTGGGGTTTTAAAACCAAATGGAAGCATTAAAAATATTTTACAAAAATGGAAAAACATCGATTTTTTTTTTAAAGAAAATTATTTATTTTTTATGTGCATTGGTGTTTTGACTGCTTGTGTGTCAATGTGAGAGTGTCAGATCTTGGAGTTACAGACAGTTGTGAGCTGCCATGTGGTTGCTTGCAATTGAACCTCGGTCCTCGGGAAGAGCAGTCAGTGCTCTTAACCTTTGAGCCATCTCTCCAGCCTGAGAAACACTGATTTTCATTACACAGCAACAAAATTATGATGACAATGGGAAGTGTTTCACACTACATTCTAACGCCCCTCCAGGAAGATCTTCAAAACAGCAATCATGTATTTTGTGTTCCAGGATACATTTTGAAACAGCTAATTTTTTATTCCCAACACAAATATTTATTCAGTTGCTTAATGTGGGAGCAGCATAATGCTTGGCCCTGAAGCTATTGTGTAAGTGTGGACAAACATGACCCCATTTCTTCAAGGATGTAGAGAACTGGAGTTTCTGGTTTGATAGTAAATATTAATATTCAGCTATTGAACAATATGTTTCTATTTACTAAAATAATAAAACTAACCAACCCATGCCATTACCTAAAGGAAACGGCTTTATGTAAAGAATATTTTTCAGATTTGAAATAGAAAGTATGAGATATTTTTGTTAAGCAATGAGAGATAAAGTATTTTTTAACAGTTCAGCAAATTAGAAATTCAGAAGCTGTTACTTTAAAATGTATTAGTTTCTGCTGTGACATGTGAAATATTTCTCTTAAGTTTATGCTTGAAATGAAAATGAAATTTTAGTCAAATTTGTAGTGTTTACATTGCTCCACTCTGTCTAGAAACATTTTCTAAGCCATATGTGGTAAAACATAGGAGATATGTGACTAGGAACTCTAAAATATGTTACTAAACACAAATTTTGTTAAGACAGGCTCACTGTGTAGCCTTGGCTGGCCTGGAACTTGCTCTGTAGATGAGTCTAGTCTCAAACTCACAGAGAAATGTCTGAATCTTGACTCCTGTCAGCTGGGATTAAACTTATATACCACCATTCCCAGGTGCTAAACACAATTCTTCAAAACAGGAGCCAGAAAGCCATGGATGAACAAAGAAAGCCACCAAAGATTTTTCACATTCAAAACAGGCTTACAAGCATTTTAAAATAACAAAATTGCTGTTAAGGCTCAAGTATATGTTGGTATGTTTTCTAAATTTATGGGTGTAACCCATTTTGATATAGCCATGTGCTGTTCCTGAGGAGACATGAACTTTTTATTCACCTGACATAGGTCACTGACTGGCAAACAAAGAAACAATTCCAATTTGTTAGGAAAAGTGTTGGCTCAGGACCCCAAGGACCAAGTTCTCAGAACAAAGGAGATTTATTTGCCAAAGAGGGACAGAGGGCAGGGAATAAGGGACAAAGACAGGAGATATAGAGCAAGAGAGAAAGGAAAGGAAATAAAGGAGAGGGAGTAGGAGTATTTGTCCTAGAGGGGAAAAAGGCTGCATAGAGAGGAGACCGATGTGGCCCATAGGAAAACGGAAACACCCTGTTAGGATGAGATGCTTAATTTTAATTGGACATGTTAGTTAGGCGATCCAAAGGGGGCTTTTGATTGCTAGCCTTCAGTACTTTGATAGCTGGACCTTGGTAGTCAGCCTCAGAGAGAGCAAGCAGCCACAAAAGGGCATACACTTTCGGGGCTAACTTTAGGAATGCAATCTAACAGGTTATACAAGGCAGGGGGATGGGGGAAAAAGGTAAGGCCTGCCAGAGCCATGTCCACCAAGCTCTACCTGGCCAAAGGAGCCTTCACAACCTAGGCTAGGTTTGAGAACCAGTTAGTTTAGTATGGGTGCTGTTATGAGAAGGGATGGCTCAGAATCAGTGACATCTTCTTAACCTCAGCCTTGGTGACTATTCATGAAAGAGGCATCTCTGGTGCCCTCTGCATGACTTAGTGACAACATGACCAGCTGGAAAAGTTCATCTCTTTCTAATATTCCTTACAGCCTTAGGGAAGGGGCCTTGGGAGTCCTGTTTCAGGAACTTGCTGATGCTTGACTCTTTTTGTCGTTTACTTCCCGAGTCTTGGGAGCCTCCCCCCAAGATGAAATGTTTCAATTGGATGAAAACTGATACACCTGCTATCATTTCACCATCTGCAGAAATCATCTTGAAACAATTTGGGGGGTTTGCAAATCAAGTGCTTCCATTCAGGTGATGGGTACGGTAAGATTTCTCTTTCATCTTTATTCCTAACCATTTTACTGTGTGCCATACAAAGAAACGGGGTTCACTGTGGTACTTTTTCACATCTTAACACCTTTGTCTTGTCTGTCACTCCCCCAGCCTCCCGTTTCCCTCATCCCTTTTTGACTGTGGCCTCCTCGGCTCCAAAGTGTCCTCAATTCTCACCCAGGGTACGTTTATTCCACTACCATCACTCATTTGCTGCTTCCTTTTTGGCCCTATTCTTCATCTCTTTTTGTCCCCTTCCTCCATGCTCTTTAGCACATGAGAAACTCTAATGCTTGTCCTTCTGAGTATTGTTCATTTCATTTAGCATAAAGATCTCTAATTGTACCCATCCTCCTTACAGTGTCACTATTTCATGCTTTTTCTTTACATCTAGTTTTGTTTTGTGTTGATCTGCTTACTTGTGAATGACAATTTGTGCCCATTCCATGCCTTGCTATTATGAACACAGTATCAATAAAAATGAATATTCTAATATCTCTATAGGGAGATTTTATCTAATATCCCTACTACCTCATTTCTAATCTTTTGAAGAACTTCCATACTAGTTTTCACAGTGTCTACACAAGTGCATGCAGTCCTGCTGGTAACATGGAAGAGTTTTTTTTCTTTCCCCAAACCCTCTCTATTTTTTGTTACTGTTATCATTTATATTATTTGTTATCATTTGTTTTCTTGAGGAGTCATTCTGACTAGAGTGGGATGGACTGTCATGGCAGTTTCAATTTGCATTTCTACAATGGCTAAGGATGTTGACCCCATTTTCTAAGTATTTTTTACATGATAATACGTAAGAAAATATTTTTATTCCTTTGCATTAAAAATAAATTTTATTATTTTTGTGAATTTCACCGATGCGTGTATTTTGGTCATAGTCGCATCCCATTCCTCCCCCTAACTCCCTTTACTTTTACCCCCCTTCCCAACTCTGTGCCCATGCCTTTTATTCATAGCCCACAGATTCCAATTTGTATTGCTTATGCAATATGTCTTACAATGTGGTGCCCTCCACTGGAACATCATCAACCCACCAGGAGGCACATCCCTGAAGAAAACTCCCTTTCTCCTCCAGAGGCTACTAACTGTCAATAGCTCCTCATTATTGGGGGAATCCCACAGACTTTTCTTAATTGCTAGAACATTAACTGACTTGATATTACACAGGCTGTGTGCAGGCAACCCCCGTTGCTACGAGTTCATAAGATCAGAGATCTTTTCATGCAGGCAGAAAGAATTTCAGTGCTGTCCTCCACTACCTACAGCTCATACAATCTTTCCATTTCATCTTTCAAAAGGGTCTCAGGGCTTTGGGGAGTGATGAGATTATACATGGCCTGTTTTTGTCTTAGCTCTCCTCCTCCACTTAGCTTCTCTACACTTTGACCAGTTATAAGATTTTGTACTAGTTGCCAAAGAAACTTTTCTGATGTGGTCCGAGTGTTGTACTAAATTATGTGTAGAGAGATATTAGACAACAAACTGATACTATTTTCATTTAGCAAAATAAGAGTAGGTGCAATTTTGAGTCCCCTGATCTCCGCAACTTCTGGTTCATGGCTAGAACAGTCTCTGGTTTTGTATGAGTGTGTGCACTCAGTGGAATAGGCTCAGAAACTGCTTTTTTACCCCATAGCATTTATGCTGCCAATAATCATGGGTCAGTCTTGTCTTGTGGACATAATCATAATTTGTAAGGTCACAGCTGGATAAGACTGTTGACTCCCCTTGTTCCTCAGCGGCATGCAGAACACCTTCCAGTTCTCTGAGAGCTATCCAGCAGAGATGACGCCCATGTCCTGTAGCGGTACATTTTCCAGCAACAGGATCTTACAATGAAATTCTTGTGAGCAGCCAAGAACAATAGCAACAGGCTCCTATATTTGAATGCTTCTCATTGGGGAGTGATGTTCTTAGATGGCCATTCCTCTCTAGATTTGGAAAAGTTTTGAAAAATATTTTCACAGAGGAAAAAATGTTTCCTCTGTGCCTTTAGTTTTCAATCAGATGCTTCTTCTGCCACATCCATTTTTTTTAGGTTTGGTCTCTTGGTAGAGTTCTTGGCTGTGTATTTATGGTCATTTTCACCCTTTATTGTTGTTTGAATGTAAAGTTTTCTCAGCCTTCTCCTCCATCTCTGTTATCTTTCTTCTAATTGCTTGAATTGGTGATGCTTTCCATTGAGTTTTAATTTGATCCATGATCCACTGAATTTTTCTCTTCCAATCTTTTATTTTTATAATATCTCAATTCCTTTCTGATGTGTTCCATTTTTTTTTTCTGGCTTTTAAAATTTACATTTCTGCTTTTTTTTTTTTCCTGACATTTCCCCTCAGGTTTGTTTGTTTGTTTGTTTCTGTCCAGGGGTACTGGGTTAATTTCCTTACTTTGTTCATCTACTTATTGTTGAAGCCACTGGTAATTTTTGGTAGTTATCCTTATTACTATATATTGGCCTTATTTTTCTATTCTGGTTGGAATCTGCATTATCAGATGTTAGAATATCTATCGCATATTGTTTTTGACTTGTTTTGATATATTGTTTTGACATATTGTTCTAGCCTACTATCTTACCTGAAAAGCTCACGATTTCTTTACTTGGATGGTGCTTCAGTGTTACAGTTTGATGTGTTGACCTTACTTTAAATGATCTTTACTTTTAAGAGATAGAATTCTGTTTCAGCAGCTGCTAAGTTTGAACTGATTCTTTTCTTTGTGACTAACGAACCTGTTGTGGGTGTCAAATGAATTGTGAGGTCTTTGACTGTACAGTGTCATTTTCTTCGTTACTATAAGATGCCTATTAAAGTTCTTCTAAAAATAAAAAGTCTTTTTAAGCAAACAAAAAAATAACTAATTTTACATAAAACACTAATTTCACATAAAACCAATATTTCAAAGGAGAATCTAGTGAGAGTTATTTATACTACCAAAAGAACTTCAGAAATTTTCAGTTGAATTTAGCTGTATTTTTTTCACGTATATATTGAATGATTGATAAGCAGTTTCTTGCAGGTCTAGACTTTCTGTTTTTCTTATGCATGAATAACAGTGTCCAGGTATGCAAATCTTTGTGACTTTCATTGTCTTGAAGTCTACAAAGACTTCTCTATTATATTTTGATGATGGAGTTCTGATAAAAGAAACATTGAACAAACTTTGTTTTCCTGTTAAAAGCATTTACCCTTTCCCTTTTCCGTAATTCTTAAAAGATGTGCAAAAAATATATTTAACAATGAAACAATATAGGTCACTTTATGGGCATGTCTTTCCTCATTAACTGGCCTAGAACTATGAGCACTTTTAACCAGAAAACATATTTTCAATAACATATGTTCAAAAAAGGGAACAGTTTTTCATTAATATCATTTATTGAATAGCTTCTGGTATCTTTCTCTAAATAGGTCTGCCATTTTTGTCTCTTCCTATTTCATCTATGATTTCCTTTTTCAACCTTTCATGTACCAGAAATCCTTACAGTTTCTCTTTTTATTATGAAGAATCCTCCTATATATTTCTATAGCTATTTTTATAACAGTTTTATTTTCAACTTGTAACATATTAAGAGTTTTAATTTACATTTCCCACATTCACTCATATCAAACTTGATTACCATAATTATATTAACAAATTATGTTTGAAATTACAACCAAATTGTCTTAATTTGTATCCTTCATTCTAGCACTAATAGGATTAAATGATGATGTTATCTTTAATCTTAAATTTTTGAGATACATATAATTTAATTATGATGAGCTATGAAAACACTGACTGTTACGACTGTTCAGGCAAAGCTGATAAACAGAAGACTTGACAGCTGAGAAATTACATATATTGAACTTACCATAGTTCAATATCAAGGCTAAGATGAATGGTTTTTTTATATTTGAACATTTTTAATACAACTACTAAGTAAAGTTTAAATGTGATTGTCAATTTTCACATATATTTTTACATATGTAGAGAAAATATTGTCAGAATGTTCCCTTAAGGGGAAAAGTGCCGGAGGAAGTATCCGTGATTTCTTGTAGGAATGTTGTATTGCACATGCTGTTGGCAACAGATGATGATGATGAGCAGGACAGAAATGAAATATTCTACTCAGCTAATCAGAAGACCTGGATTCCTAAGAGATTTTAACACTATAACAACATTTTTGCTTATTTTGTTTATATAAATATTATGTAAAGAAAATTTTCTTTACCTTTGTGAAAAATTCTTTTAAGGTAAAAACATAAAAATTGAAAATGTTGACAGTTTAATTGGGTTCTTTCGATTGCAAATTATGTTATGTGAATTCAACTTTGTATGTATTGAGGTAGCAAGAACCATTTTGAATTAAAAAAATGTAAAGTGCAATTCCTTTGAGGCGGTGATATGAACTTTGTTCTTTTTAAATCTCATTAACTATTATAATGTGTAACAGGAATTACAAACGTCCAGTCAATAAGACATTTGCCACATTGATCCACTTATAAAAAGCAATTTTTTAAGAAAAGGCTTTTTGTCTTGAGGCAAAGAATTTTGTAACCCCGATGATTTCCCTTTTTCTTCTGCTCAAAAAATATAAAATTCTATTATAGTACTATTTAACATGTAAAGTGTATTTCTACACAGAAAATGAAGCCAGGTTTTAATTAAATGTTTTTCATTATTTTGTAAAAGTTTACCATCGATGGTTCTTAAATTGAGTCAAACATGTTGTAAATCTAATCTACATAAGTTGGTAATTGTTGCTCAAACCCACTCAGCAGAATTCTTTTTCTTCTGACAGCCATTCAGGTCTCTTATATAGGGCTTCCTAGAATGTCTTCATAATGTAATAGTGAGTCTCAGAGAAACTGCTTGAAAGCGATTGATATACTAGGTAGGACTGCTTCCTAGGGTTGGGAGGAATCATATTTTTAGCAAGGAATAAAGACATATCCAACATCCAGAAGTGTCAGAATAGGTGGAAAAGCAAATGCAGCGCTTTCCAGGAGGTAGACCATGAGAGGGCTATAGCTGGTTAGGGTAAGGATGGGAAGTGGTACAATGATAACTCATCCTTCAGGCACTATGTGGAGTCAGAACTCCTACACCCCATTCAGCATCGAACTTAGATTTAAAAATGGTACCTCATTGCCCCTCCAAATGTATTCCTTAGTATTCTGTTGTACATCCAGTGAGTATAGCGGAACCTTAGCAAAAGCTCAATAATGCATCATTTTTAAGCTCCTGACGTTTCATTTCTTAGTCATTATCATTATCCTTATTATTTCCTCGGATAAGAAAGCTGCAGTTCTGGCACATAAAGATGAGAGTATAAACTTGAGTCGGTCATTCTAAAGGCTTACCCTATAACTTTCAGAACCTGGAACAGCCCACTGAATGGATATAATTAATTACAGTATCTATGTGTGATTACTTTTTATGTGACTCTTTTTCCTTTTCTCAAATCATGTAAATGCTGAAATCTTTTTGAACTGATATGACAAACCTTATCATTATACATTTGATCAAGGCAACTTTTGTAATTTCCTTTTTGTTGGCAGTGACCCTGAAATGCTAATAGCATGGTGATAGTCTATGCAACTCTAGTTACGCCTTTTGGGTTGACATTGTGTTTTTTCCATTGATTTTATTATTGATGGTAGATTTTATAAAATGAGTGGGTTCCCACGTGGTACTAACTGCAAATACATGTACATACATGTACATGTATTCTATAATTATTGAAGCACAATGCTGTACAAAATAGTGTGTTCACAGGTTTTGAACAATAAAACATCGATAGGAGGAAAACAGAACAAAACACATAAAACAACTGAAAAAGAAAAACGAAAACAAAACAAACGACAGCCCACTTTCAAGGGTCAAAAATACTCAGCCATTTTTAATTTGTAAATTGTATTCAATTAAATGACCAATTTACTATGCATAGTCACACTTAAAATGCAAATGCAACAATAACAACAAAAATACCACCACAAAAAGCATTGAATAAAAAACATGATCCCCTCTTTCAGGACAGGAAGGGACTTGGTTAGTCGGTTTCCTGTGACTGTGAAAACAACCCAAATGTTAATCAATTAATTTCTAAAGATGAGAAAGCTTTGTTTTGGATCAGGCTTTTAGACTGAAAATTCTAAGATTTGGTCAGCCCATCTTTGGACTTCTGATAAGGATGTCAGATGACCATGGTGGGGGGTGCATAATAAACTGCTTTACCTGATGACTAGGAAGTAGAAAGAGGAGGAAGGAAGAACTTGGGTCTCAAAGTTCATTTGAAAGCAAACCCTCAATGAGCTGAGAACTCACAAAGTTTTAACCTCAAAAAGTGCCACCCTCACACCCTCAGGACCAATTCTCCTAAGTAATCTGCTATTTTCAAGTTAGAACAGAGCTAAAAACATGATAAAAGCATAGTCTAATACTGAAAATAGAGTATACATCTGTCAGGAAAGTAAAACTTTCTAACAAGAGAAGCCATCAGAATCATTTAATGTGCAGAGAAAAAATATTGTCACTTAAGATCCAAAGCAATGAGCCTTACTGAATGGATAAGTGATCAAGATGAGGTAGTAAAATACTTTGTAGCCATTGTGTCAGCCATCAGCTTTTTGAATTAGATGACAGGAAGACAGGGGCAATTTGATAAGGACAAGATGGAACCCATCTCTGTATTTGGGAAGCTTGCATTAGATTTACGTGCTGGCAAATCCACGGAATACAACTTGATAGCTGCCCTAGTTTCTCTTCTGCTGCTGTGATAAAATACTCTGACAAAAGCAACTTCATGAAAGAAGGGGCTTGTTTTAGGGCAGAGTTCAAGGAATAGTCCATCATGGCAATGAAATGCAGGCAGCAGGAGCTTGTAACGTTGGCTCACATTATGTCTGCTGTCAGAAGGGAACAATGAATGCAGTCATGAATTCTAGCATTCAGCTTATATTCCCCAACTTACACAGCTCAAAATTCCCTGCCCAGGGAATGGTGCCACCCAGTGTCATATAGATGGACCATACATGCTTTAACCTGCATTCTTTCACTGAGTAAAACACAACTAAGTTTCAAGTTATAGGAAGCCTTAGTTTATTCTCTCTTATTGTTGAGTAGTTTTCTATTATATGGCTGTACTGTGTTGTTTGTAAAGTTTTTCAATTATGAATATACCTTCTTAAGCATTCATATCTAATTTTCTCTATGGACATAGATTTTATTTTGCATAGAGAAAGATTTTGAAATGGAAAATTCCTAGATCATATATATTTATATATACATACAGTGAATTAATATAAAATACTTAACTGATTTTCAATGTGGTTGTGTTATTTTGTTATATCACACCTAACAAGAGTTCCAGTTACAGGTTGGAAAGTTGGATGAATGGAAAAAGGATTTGCCATGTAAATATGAGGAGCTAAATTTTGATCCCCAGAACCCAGGTGTGCAGCCTAACTCTAATCCCATTTGTGAGCAAGAGGTGAAGACAGAGAATCCTTGATGGAAGCTGTTTAGATAGATCCCCTTGTTATTGTTTGTCATCTTGTCTGGAAAGAGGAACCTCAACTGAGAAAGCGCATCTTCAGATTGCCTGTAGGCAAGTCTGTAGGACATTTTCTTGACTGTCATGATTAATGAATCATGTGGGGAGCCCAGCCTCCTGGAGGCGGTGCTAACTCTGGTCAGGCAGTCCTGAGAGGTGTAAGAAAGTTAGCTGAAAGAGATCCGCGAGGAGTAAGCTAACAGCAGCATTCCTTCATAGCCTCTCTTTCAGTTCCCGCCTCCCAGGTTCCTTTTTTGATTTCCTGCATTGGCTTCCCTAGATGATGAGCTGAACACAGAAGTGTAAGCCAAATAAAGTCTTTTCTTCTCCAGCTGCATATGGACATGTCGCATAAAACATGGTTTACCATATTCATAGAAAGCAAATGAAGACACTGAAGCAGCCAAAATGACCTAACTCTGGTTTCAGCAAGTGACCCTACCTCAACAAGCAATGGAGTAAGATTGGGAAAGACACTGGTAGTCAACTTTGGTCCTTTACATATGCACATGCAAGGGCACATACATTTGCACACATGTGGGTATTCATACATAGATCCATGCACACCACACACACATACACAAACAAGAAGAAAATAAACCCAACCAAACAAACCATAAACAAATAAAAACCCAATGCTTCCAACTCCTGTTCATCTGTGCCCGCACTAAACATTGCTAGTGTCTGGATTAAGCTCTCTAATGGCTGAATTAATATAAAATACTTAACTGATGTGTGTTGGCATCTCACTGTGATTTGCTTTGCCTTTCCCTGATGGTTCATGGTGAAATTATTTCATTTGATTGCAACTGTTTGCTTAATCATCTTCTTTGAACAATTGTTGCTTTCAGTTGCTTTAGACTTGCTTTTGCCTGGCATGGACCCTTCTTCTGTGAATGTTACTTGAGGTCTTGAAGGGGTATTGCTTTGAAACTAATAGGAATGTTTTCTCTGTGGTTTGCTTAAAACTTAAGTATACTGTTCAAATATTTTTATACCACTATTAAGTTTTGATGAAGCTCTTTGAGCTTTCTATGAAGTGTTTGTTTGATGATTTCAGTATTTCTAAAACAATTTTAGGAATTATGTCTTTAAGTACCACAGCCCCATCCATCGGTTTCTTTCCTTCTGTGTATGTATATGAATAGTTTTTTTTTTTTTTTTTTTTTTTTTTTTGTGTGTGTGTGTGTGTTTTGAGACGGGTTTTAACTATGTAGCTCTGGCTGATGTGAAGTCTCATATATAGACCAGGCTGGCTTCAAACTCACAGAGATCTACCTGCCTCTGCATCCTGAGTGGTGGGACTAAAGGTGTGTGCCACCACACTTGGCTGCATATGTACTTTAAATCATGTGACTTGACCTCAATCATGTGGGTTTTTTTTTTTTTCTTTCTACCTTGCTTCTCTTCATGCTTCTGTTTAGATACTTTCTTCTTAACTTTGTTGTGACTCCTGGTTTCTGCTGAGACTGGTGTACTAATGGATTTAACACATCCATCCAATTTCCAGAAAGCCTGCATTACTTTGTTTTTAACAGTCTTGTTTTTGGTTTAAATATGCTACCTCTAAAACGAATCTATTACTCTTTGGTTTTCCTTATCACATTAGCGATTAGTTCTCCTAATCACTATATTTATCATATTAGTTTTCCTGCTAACTCTAATATATTGGGTTTGTATAGAACTATTTCTGTTGTCTGGGCTTTCATTATTAGTCCCATTCTTCTGAGCACACTGCAGACATTGTGTTTCATAGGATAAACAGATATTGTGCATTGTAAAAGTATCCAGTGATGGTATATACACAGAATTGACAGGGGTATTGCACTGAAAAGGTCTGTGGAGACACCGAATGAGAGTATTTGCAGGTAGGGCTTGTCCTTCTCAGGGTCAGAGAGAATGCATGAGGACCTGAATTAGCAGCTGCCTAAAGACTGAGCTGAGACAACAGTAATTTGCAATTAGACTTTTGGTCCATCTCTGAATCATTCTGTCTCTGAGTCCTTGCTTTTAGATGAGTCTCTTCGGGGTCTGTCTCTTCAGGCCCCAAACAACACTAGATTCTGTTCTGCCTTCTGCTTTCAATCCTAACTGCGCTGCAAACTCTCATTGGTTGATTGAAGGGAAAACAACTGTTAGATTTATAGTAAGCCTCTTTTCTTCAGGGGGCATTACTCTTCTGAGCTTTCAAAGACCTGTGGATTTGATTCTGGGTTGGAGCTTTCTTACCTCTCCCCTGTTCTGTTTCGCTGCAACATGTAGCAAATCTTCCAATGTTACTAACCCTGGCTTGCTTCCCTTTCCCCAGGGGAACCTCTGACTGGTATCCTGAGGACAGAATCAGAAAAACACCTCAAAGGATTACATATGGGAAATTCTTCTCTGTCCCTGGAATTTTAAGTTGCCCAATTCTTCTTGCTTGTACAATTCTTCAAACTTGAAAAAAAAATGTGTCTTTTTAAGTTCTCACTTAGGGGCCAGGGGTGTGCCCAATTTTTTTTATGATTTCCTATATTTTATTTAGAAGCAAAATCTATTTTCCTCAAATGTTGTGAACTTGGAACTGGTTTGAATTGGTTGCTGATATGTGGCTAAAAAGCAGTAAGATAGGTATTCCATGAAGAGTCATGTGGGTTAAAAACAAAACAAAACAAAACAAAAACAAAGAAAAAAATAATCAACACTTCTACATACAGGATTAACAGTGTTCGCTTATGCCAAGTGTAGTGACTAATATCTATGTCAGCACTCAAGACTGAACAGGACTATTGTTGCAGGAGTAGGACTGCGCTGAAATTTCTCAACATTTCCAGAAGCTCAGACACAAAGCGTGCTAATGCAGCTTTTCTCTTAGTTTTACTGGAAGCAAACTCTCTCTTTTATTTGCACGTAGAATTAAGTTGGTTAACCATCACTTGGGACAGAAACTTTTAGTTACATAATTAAATATCTTTATATAAGTAATGTCATTATTGTCATTCTTTTAGGATTTCAATCTTGAATGTTTGCCTTTAATTTCTTCTCTGCTTCACAGTACTTTATAAAACATTGGGGTTCTTGATACATCCAATCCACTATTTGATATTTCTCATCATTTCTAATGATCATTTCTAACACTGAAAGCCACAATATCACATATTTTACATGTAACATAAACATTTTAGTATGTTGGCATCTAGATTTAATTGTGTATACATTCCTGGGTTTTGCATTGGTTTTAGTAGATGAAAACCCTTACAATGCTAATTTATAGTTGATTAAGTCTCTCTCTCTCTCTCTTTCTGTCTCTCTGTCTCTCCCACAGGGTGTCACTATGTAGTTCTGGGTGTCCTGAACCTCACCAAGCTGGCCTCAAAATCAGAGAGAATCATTTTTTTTTTTTTTTGGCTCTGCTTTGAGAGTTCTAGGATTAAAAGCATGCACCATTATGCCTGGCTTGATTAAACCTACCTTTTGAATAACTTTATTTGAATACTAACTGACCCTTAGGAAGAATCTTTTTGCCTTTTTTTTTTTTTACTCTGCTGTGTTATTTGGCCCCAGGTATAGAAGAGAAGCAGTTAAATTCAATACACAAGTCAAAAGAAAAGCAATTGAATTTCTTGTAATTATTATGATAGTCAAAGTAGTACGGCAAATTTTAGAGAGGGGAAATGTCACAGTATTTAGCATACCTCCTCTTCATGATTCAAATAAACTCTAATTGATGACTTTTAAAATCAGTGTATATATTTGTGTTCAGAAGCAAAGGCTAGGTGAAATGTGAAGAATGAAAAAAGTGAAAGGACCCCTGTCCCGTGACAATAATTATGTAAACATATTCATAGGTAAGGATTTAGGGTGGTTTTCATGTGAGTGTTGGATATAAAACCAAGCACTACTCACCAGTCAATACTGCTTATAACAACTAGCCATCCATATGTAATCATAGTAAATTGGTTCTATATCTCAAGTTTAAAACCATAATTGATTCCATTACTCTTCTTTCCTTTCAGAATTGGAAAGAATCTGTGAGATTATTCTGGAAAATCAAATAGCTACAAAGTTTTGCTGTTGTGTCCTGAAAGAAAAAAGAAAGAAAGAAAGAAAGAAAGAAAGAAAGAAAGAAAGAAGAAAAAGGAAAAGAAAAAAAGGTAGAAGTGGCAGGCAGGTTAAAATGGCTGCCAGCGCTGACTAGTGCAGGACTGGTTTAATGCAGAACCCTGGGAAAGGGATGAAACAGGCAGTACTAGAGACTCAAGTTTGGACTGTTTCACATTACCAGCTGTCTGTTATTAGTGGAGTTCCTTAAATTCTCTAAATCTCAATTTCCTCACGCAGAAATTGAGAATGATAATGACAGTTCTGAGTGTTGCCACAATTAAATGAGGGATGTGTGTGGGACACACAGCATATGGTGTGGAGCACAGTGCTCAGTAAGATAATGATTATTAGCCATGAATTACAGGTAGAGAAGCAGTAGAACACAGCTTGGCCTGTTTTCTTTACAAACTTAAAGTACACAGTGATGCAATTTTCTTCTTCTGGGAAGAAAACATTCCTTATTTTGAATATAGAAGGAAGCATTTGTATGGCTGTTTTCTTAGGGCTTGGTGGCCAATTTCATCATCAAATGCTCTGATTTAGTTCACTTAAAAGCTGTTTTTACCTTTAGTAGACCTACTTGACATTGCTTTCTCATCCCAGAAGTTTCTGTTACAGAGACATCCTACTGTTCCCAAGGAGAAAGATGGGCTGCTGGGTGGAGCTCCTCATCCAGGCAATTGGTACTAGTGTTTAGATCTTCAGCCATGGTATATGATTTTTGTCTTACTTGGGAACTCCTCAGTTTGAACTGAGTTAGCTTTGAACCAGGATTAATACATTTGTCGCAGGTATCTGTTTAAAGGGTCCTTGTTGGTTTGAATGAGAATGGCCCCCATAGGCTCCTATGGTCAAGTGCTCAGTCACCAGGGAGTGGCATCATTTGAAAGGATTAAGTGTATGGCCTTGCTGGAGAGGGTGTGGTCTTCTTGGAGGGCATCACTGAGGTGGGCTTTGAAGTTTCAAGAGTCCAAGCCAGGCCTAGTGCCTCTCTCTGTTCCTGCTGCTTTAGAATCTGGCCTCTAGAATTCTAACCATGTCTGCGTGTATGTTGTCATGCTCTTCACCATGATGATGGAGTAAACCTCTGAAATAGTAAGCAAGCCCCAATCAAATGCCTTCTTTTTATAACAGTTGCTATGGCCATGGAGACTCTTAACAGTAAAAGAACACTAACACAGGATCTACTATTAAAAAGATGGGTCTTCGACTATGAAATATGTATATATATATATATATATATATATATATATATATATATATATGAATGTTGTCACTGTTCCTTTCAACATATAAGTATGTCTTGTTCACCATATATAGAAACATAGCAGAGTGGCTCCTTCTAGGAAGAACAGACCTTCTTACTTAGTAAATCTTAAGTAATTTGATCTTACTTAAAAATGCTTAAGAAAGTAGGTAGCACAGAAGAACTATGACACAAATATCAAATCACAAGCCTACTCTGGAGGCTAATGAATGTGGAAAAGGATCCTGAAGCACCCAGAACTTGTAAGAATTTCATTTGTTGGCTTATCCAAACACCCCCATATTTTCCTTAAGGAAGACACAAAACTAGAATCAAGGCCCTTGGGAAGCTTTTGTATTTTCAGTGATACCAATCAACTTTCAGAGATAGTGAGGATGTTTGGGAGCAGTCTGCCTATGTGCTATCTATCACTACATAGGAAAAGGTTGTTCACTGCTGAAGTCCTTGCTGATTATTTCCCCTGTGGAAATTTAAAATAACAGCAGGGAAAACATCGGACATTGGCCTTACACTTAAGAAAGAAAGACTCGAAAGAAGTGTTTGTTCAGTTCCTACATTCTGTGAGTAGGACCTGTCCCTTGAATGTTTTTCAGTTAAGATTTTCAGCGGAGGTGGACTGTGCTGAACAGCAAATTCTGAGTTTTCTGACATGCTCCTTGTGGTTGCCAGGAGAGGGAGAGTCTCTGTAGTGTCTCCTATGATAAGACCAAACCCTAAACCTCTCAGACTGTACCTGGAATTTCCCTGTATGAGAAGCACAGCCCCCTGGTAGAGGAAAGCCTCCTTGAGGGTGATTCAGGCCCCACCAGGAATGACTCACTCACTACCTGGTTTTGCACTGACATTCAATAAGAGCTTTTTCTACCCAGTGAACTTCTACTGTTCTCTGAAGCTCTGGATTCACCACTGTCTTGAAAGAAGATGCCTTTAAACGATCTGGAGCTTTGGAACAACAGCAACAAAAGGCCAGGAATGGTGCCCAGTGGCCACAGGAGGAGTTGCTCATTTCACAGATACTCACTGCGGTGCAAACAGCTGCTTTTTACATGCTTTAAGTCCGGAAAGGAATGAGTGAAATTCAGAAACTAGCTTCATGAACTGTGGCTCTTCACCGAGCTCTGCCGAAATCTCCTCTGCGCTGCAGCCTGGCATTCACACAGCTTCAAAACGGAAGGTGAAATCAAAATCAGCCCGCAAGTGGTACAGTCTGCTCAGGGCTTGGGGCTCTGCAAATCAGAGAAGTCCATGTGAACGCCACAGGTGTCTGCCTCTCTCCCCAACACCAAGGAGTGGCTTTCTCAGTCTCCTGCTTCTGAAACAGAATTAAGAAGGCTGGCCGTGGTTGTTAATATTCTTCTCCCGTCTCTAGAACAGTTTTCCTCAATCTTCCTTAGCTAGCCTAAGAGGCTACAATAGCAGGAAAATCGTTTCCTTGCGTCCTAGCCTTCCTTCCCCTCAAGCACAGGCTTGCTCCATCCTGGTCAACGCCCCCACCTAGCGGTTTAAACTCGCCAGCCTCTCTTCCCTTCCAGTGGCTTTCTACTGAGTGTGGCGTGTTAGTAAGATAATGAAGCTGCCTGGTGTAGGTGAATGGATTAGAGGATGGGGGCAGCTTAAAACGTGGTGGAGAAAAAAAATACAAAATAAACAAAACAAAACAAAACACCCTTTAATATACTGAAGTCTCTGGTCTTGGGAAAAGGAACAGAGAAAAAAAGTTGCTATTGTTTTTTTGTTTGTTTGTTTATCTTCGAAGCGTCTACTGCAGCCCAGCTTAAACCCCTCAGTTAAAGGAGCGCCTTCTCAGAGCTTGGAAGAATTGCATTTATTTTTCATGACAAATGAAAGTGTAGTAATTTAGTTGACCTTCACCCACTGTCTTTGCCTCTCCTAGACTGTCAGAGCTGTAAAACTGGGTCTGAATTTGCCCTATTCGTCTCCATATTCCTTGTGCGGAGGAAAATACCCAGCCTCAGTTATGCATTCTAATTTTATCTGCCTGCCTGGCTTAGAGGGCCAAGAACGCAGGGAACTTGGTTTGGGGCCATGTCACCCTCAGTAAAGTCTCTTGAATAGTTCTGAATTTGCTCCACCCTCAAAACTGGATGGAAGATGGAGCAGACGATCCCTGGATCCTAGGCTGAGCTCTGAGATGGAATGATTTGAGTCTTAAAAAAAAAAACAAAAAACCACACATCTGCAGAGAACCTGATGGATCCAGTTATCCCGTGGCTCTTATTAGATCCATCCGACAAACCAAACAAACTTAGGCTAGTGGGGCCACATAGTCCTTATGGAGAACACATTGTCCTTTACTTTAAACTTCGGATTTGTGTGAGGACCTTGTATTTCCTACTGTTCAGAGCAGAAGAAGAACCGAGGATAAAGAACCTGCTCCGGGTCTGGGGACCCAGCTGCTAGGCTCAGTGGCCCCCTAGGGCAAAATCGCCGCGATCCTTTTGTCGAGGGCAAAGGAGACAGTCTGGCGACTGTAGTTATGACGGCCCAGAGGCGCCTTTATTTTCCCTTTCTCGGGTGGGCTGTGTGAAAGCGCTTCCCTGGACACTCGGACGCCGAGCTGAGGAGGAGCCACCGGAGCAGGAGGGTGGAGCGGAAGGTTAAATTCCCCATACAGCAGGCTTCTCTTTTGGGATAGCTGCTTTACATCTTTGTAGACAGCTCCTCCCCGTTGACTCACAAAGTTACATGGGAGGACTGAATGACAAGCACAAATTTCTAAACGTGGATGGGAAAATTGTGTTGTTAACGTACCAAGAGTTAAAGATGTCTCAAAGCCCCAAGCCTGAAGCATAAAAATGCACACATTGGAAGCTTCCTTCTAAGGAAGCGTCGCTGGCGCCTCCTTCTAACCTGGGTGTGGCCCTCGGTGTGGGGTTAGATTCCAGAAAGAAGAGTTCAGATATTGGGGCTTGCTCCACCTACCCACCAACCTCCGGGAAAGAGGGTAGGCGGAAGCCTAGACCTGGACGCCCGCACTAAGTCTGTGGCAGCGACTAAGGGCGTGGGTTGACTGCGGAGCTCAGAGACTCAAAGTCCTCAGAGGCAAGAACAGGACGTCCCGTTCCCCACTCCCCGCTTGAAAGGCGACTCCAAGGGGTCGGGGTCTGGAGAAGGGACAAGGTGAAGAAAGCTGCGAGAGAGGGCGGTAGGACCCTGCGGGAGATTCTGTGGCAGGGAATGGAACTGGGCGGGAGCGATAGAGGGAGGGAGAGAGCAAAAGGGAAGGTGCTTTGCAGCTGGCGTCTGCACCAGCCGCACTGCACTAGTTGAATGGCTGGCCCAGGCTGGACCCAGCTAGTATAAAAGGAACCCCGCCGGCTCCGAGACTCCCAACCTGCACCCGGGCTGGCGCTCACCGGGTCCCAGCCGCTCCTCCAGACACCTGCCCCCTTCTGGTGTGCGGCTCCAGGTGCCCCGGCCCCGTGCGCCCCTCGGCATGGCTCCCAGCGGCGCTGCTGGAACCCTGGAGGTGGTGACAACTGCAGGGCGGCTCCAGCTGCGGCAGCCGGGGCCCCAGAGTCTCCCCTCTGGTGGCCGCGTCTCCGCGGGGCAGCTCGCCGCTGTGGTCAGAGCGTAAAAAGAAGGGAGGGAGCGTGGAGCTCCGGCGCCAGGCGCGGCGCGGCTCTCACACTTGACAAACCCCAAGTCAGGAGGCAGCTGCAGAAAGTGGCCCGGCTCCGGGCGGGGGCGCGGGGCGGGGATGCAAGCCCCGGACTCTGCACTGGCCTGCAAGCTCCGGTGTGCACAGCCAGCGAACTCCTGCGGGCGGAGTCTGCAGATTCCCGAGCGCCCGGGTTAGGAGAGGCTAAGACCTAGGCAATTGGGGTAGGAGGTCTCCCTCGACCCGAGACCCCTTCTCAAGCCAATCTTCGCCCTTCTCCACTGTTTGCCTCCAGGGAGCCTGAGCGGAGCCGGACTGGGTGGGCCGGTGCTTTAATCACCTGGGTGAAGACGGGGCGTGGAGAGGAGCTAGCAGACTCGGCGACAACGCCGGGCGCACTGGAAGTGCAGGGGACGCGCCCGCGGGCTCGGTGGCCGCGCCTGTGACCTCTCACTCCGGCCGAGAACACAGGCAGAGGAGTTACTGAGGAGTCCACGGAACTGGCTAGCCAAAGGAGACAAGCCTGTGGCCTCCATGATCCTCCCGTCCTCTGTTTTCTCTCTCGTCCGCTCCATGCTCAAGAGCCGCGCTCCGCAGCCAGGGCGAGCAGAGCCATGGAGCAGCAGGGTGTCCAGTGCGCCCCGCCGCCTCCCGCCGCCTCCCAGACAGGAGCACCTCTCTCCAACCTCTCCCACAACTGCAGCGCCGACGGCTACATTTACCAGGACTCCATCGCCCTGCCCTGGAAAGTCCTGCTGGTTGCATTGCTGGCGCTCATCACCTTGGCCACCACGTTCTCCAACGCCTTTGTGATCGCTACGGTGTATCGGACCCGGAAGCTGCACACCCCGGCTAACTACTTAATCGCCTCTCTGGCGGTCACTGACCTTCTCGTGTCCATCCTGGTGATGCCCGTCAGCACCATGTACACGGTCACCGGACGCTGGACCCTAGGCCAGGTAGTCTGCGACTTCTGGCTGTCGTCGGATATAACCTGTTGCACCGCTTCCATCATGCATCTCTGTGTTATCGCCCTGGACCGCTACTGGGCCATCACCGATGCGGTGGAGTATTCCGCTAAAAGGACCCCCAGAAGGGCTGCCATCATGATCGCGCTGGTGTGGGTCTTCTCCATCTCTATTTCGCTTCCGCCCTTCTTCTGGCGTCAGGCCAAAGCGGAGGAGGAGGTGCTGGACTGCCTCGTGAACACCGACCACGTCCTCTACACGGTCTACTCCACGGTGGGCGCCTTCTACTTACCCACCTTGCTCCTCATCGCCCTCTATGGCCGCATCTACGTGGAAGCCCGCTCTCGGATTTTGAAACAGACGCCCAACAAGGCCGGCAAGCGCTTGACCCGAGCCCAGCTAATAACAGACTCCCCAGGGTCCACGTCCTCGGTCACCTCCATTAACTCCCGGGCTCCCGATGCAGCCAGCGAGTCCGGGTCTCCCGTGTACGTGAACCAAGTCAAAGTGCGAGTCTCAGACGCCCTGCTGGAGAAGAAGAAACTCATGGCCGCTAGGGAGCGCAAAGCCACCAAGACCCTCGGGATCATTTTAGGAGCGTTTATTGTGTGCTGGCTGCCCTTCTTCATCATCTCCCTGGTTATGCCCATCTGCAAGGATGCCTGCTGGTTTCACATGGCCATCTTTGACTTCTTCAATTGGCTAGGCTATCTTAACTCTCTCATCAACCCCATCATCTACACGATGTCCAATGAGGACTTCAAACAAGCATTCCATAAACTAATACGCTTTAAGTGCACAGGGTGACTTGTCAGTGGCAGTGGGGTCGCCTAAGCGACCTTTGGGGACCAAGTTGGGTCTTTCCACAGGTAGGTCAAATCTTCTTTCCCTGTTACTGGGTGGAAGCAAGGCTCTCTCTCTCCCGGGCAAGGGCGATGGATCCTCAGAAGCCAGGCAGCTCCGAGAGAGCACTCTGAAAGGTGAACTGCTCAAACTACTGTAAAGCTTCCATAACGAGGAGGTAAGCCTCCTCCCCTCAAAGTCTGGGCTCAGCACAGATCCTCCAGCAGCCAATCACAGGAAAGGTTGCGACTTTTTAACGTTGATGATGGACGGGGGAATCCTTCCCCCTTTGGTATAATGGACTTGGTTGCCCTCTAAGCCAGTGGCACTTGTAGGTGTCTGTCTGAAGCCCGTCTGAGACAGATCTACATACAGCCTGGCAGTACTTGAACTAGACCATTATTAATACCCTGTGCTTTGGGGAGAACTTTGTGTTACAGCTTAATTTTAGAACACTTACTTTGGCATCCTTCCGTCTTCATTTGTTTATTTAAATGTGGTTGGAGAAACTTGTGGATTTGGTGCTTCAAATGCTAAATGTGGCTTGGATGGCACAAAGCAACCTTGGAGAGTTAACACGGCAAACTTCTGATGCTAAGATCTCTATTTTTATTACAATCGAAAAATATATGGGGGCGGTGGGTGGGAATGGGAGGAGGGGAGTGTTACTCTAAGAATCAACACCTAAGATTGTTTGTTTTCTTCAGATTTCTAATTTTTTTTTTAAATATCCTGTTTAGTGAGCGTCAAACCACAACTCTTTAACAACTCAAACAAAACATGATGTGTGCTAGTGCCAAAGTCTGCAGGCTGCTTCGTTTCCTAATCTCATGTACCGGTCATTTTACACACTTAAATCCCCACCAATGGAGGATATGCTGGGTGACTAAACCCAGCCTGCTGCTGCCAGAGGTGTTTGACAAGTGGATTACAGTTACATACAGTTCCTTAACAGGAGAGTATCTCTATTCCTTATCCAATTCTGTGATAGGCGGAGGAGATTGATGAGACAGAAGTGATTTCTTATATAACTAAGGAATGAAGGGGAGAATAGGAGGATGTATATTTTTTGACTTGTAAAAAAAATCTTAAATTGCATGAGACAATTTTTGATAATCATTTGCACTCTCTCCCATTTGTGATTCCTTTGTGTGCAAATTTTATAAAGTAACCAAGAGAACTGGTTTCCCTGTCCAGAAATCTTCAAAATGCAGCCAGAGCCCCCAGGAAGTATATTAAAGTGTTTGTGTGTAAGAGAAAGAGAGACACAGAGACACACAGAGAGAAGAAGATAGAGAGAGAGAGACAGAAAGAGAGAGAGAGACAGAGACAGAGACAGAGACAGAGACAGAGACAGAGATTGAGACTCCACCTTGTTTTATCCTTGCTATTGAAGTTTGGGTAGGAACAGCTAGGAAAATTACACATTAGAAATTTAGAAAAGCTGAAAGAGCCTGAAATTGAACCTATTTTTCTTGTAAATTATAGAATCAAACCTCAGGCTCACCAAATAACCTGGAAACTAGAAAACCTTCTAGCCTTGGAAAAAAGTTACTGACCTGCCTCTTCAGTGACTAACATCTAAAATAATTTAAGGGTGTCTCTCCTTCTAAGTTTTGATAACACTTAGTTCTTTTGAATTCACTCTGAGGGGTACACAATAGAGTAAAATCACATACTAGAAGATTTTTTAAAGAAATGCACTTTTTAATAAAAAGAAGCAGTCCCGAAGGGTCATCTGTAAGAACAAATGTGTGCGTGTGTGGAATGTTTAATATGCCAAAGAAGATTCACAGTCCTTGCTTCAGAGGCTGTCTGTACTGGAGACCTTTTGTCTGCAGAAGGAAGTTGTCTTTATAAAACGGATCCACTCCCTGTGTGAAGCTGCACAATCCAGATCATCAGACAATAGATGTTGCTTGCTCACTGTGCAGACCTTCACATGGGGTAATGACTCTTGAAAAGATGCTATTCAAAAGTTCACATGTACTGTAGGTTAAAAAAAAAAAAAAGGGAATTTCAACCAACGTTATACCTGACACTGGAGTAAGTTGAAATCTGAGGCATTGGATAATCCTATTGATTGGGATCTGCAGTTTCTTCTGCTGGATTCCTCCTTTCTTTGTTTGTGCTTTGTGACATTTCTCCTATGGAGGAATGCGCAGGGAGCATGGTATTTGTTTTTTTATATTATTAATATGTTGGTTGTCTGTTTGTGTAGCTGTGTTTTCTTGGGGCCTAAGAGGCAACTGAGTCAACTTCTAAGAGCCTTAGGGGAAAATTAATGGAAACCAATAGCCACTTACAAGTGATTTCTTTATAGGGCACCTACAATGGTCTTGTCATCATGTAAACAAAACATGGTCAATTTAGTCAAATGGGTTGTTTGCCATTTTGTAAATCACCCACCTTAATTATTGCTTGAGTATTTGGCTGAACTGACTGAATTTGGGGCATCGTGTATCAAATAGAAGCTTGCAAACCTTTGTAGTGATAAGAGATCTAGGATCATCATCCAACATTGCTCACGATTATGCAAGGTGTATATTCATCCCAGGGGTATGCAGTTAGGACAGTTAAGCTCCTTTTCAGTTACTACTGCGTATAAGCATAGTTTGTTTCATAAGCTAGACACATGGCTTCTTTGCAGAACATAAAATGGGAGATGGAAATGTTTAACTTACATAGAAATGAAAATGTTTTCATCGACTATGGTAATGAATACCATTTTCCATATTGTTTAATCGCACAAATTTTCACACAAGTATATGAATGTATACTCATCTAAAATTACCAATATTGTCTTGTGTTTGTAGGAACTTTAGAGTTTCCTTTGTAAAAAAAAAAATGGACACTGCACCCATGGAATGAATGTTTAAAGAGTTCAACAAATTTCATACAGAACAATATTGTTCACTTTTCCTCTCTATTATCTAAGTTTCATCTTCTTTAAGCAGGAAGCATTGAGAGGACTATAACTCACCCAAGCAGTAACGCCTCAGACTGTGTGTATTCGATGGAGTTCTGTGTCTGAAATTGCCTTTGGTCTCCCACCTCTCAGCAAATGTGTCATTGGAAATTAAATTTAGGAAAATGCTGAAATAAAAGTCCTTTTTTGTGTTCTGAGAAGTGTTTAGTGGTAGTTTTATTATTATGGAAAGACCGGGTCACTGGGTTCTGGGGCTATGCTTTGAAGTTGGAGCCTCTGTGATGACAGGTGACGGTGTGATAGACAGATGTGTGCTGCCGTGGTTTGGGGAGTTCAGTTGATGTGTGTAGGAAGAGTTTGAAATGGATTTTCTACTCTGTAAAGAGGGAAAGTAACACCCACTATCAAATATGTTCTCTAGATCAGCATTTTTAAAGGAGACATTCCTGACTGTTCTGGAATCTGAAGACTGAGGTCCTGTGCAGTGATTAAAATACAAAAGGAGAGAAGAACAAGGAGAGTGAAAATAGACTCGGTATTACCTGAAGGGTGGGTTGAGTCATCTAAAGACCCATGGAATAACCAGAAAGATAACTTCTATATCCAGAATGTCCTAGGTTTCAATGATAAATGTAGATGGTAGAGTATGTGGTTCTCTTTCCATTATACCAGCTAACCTTAAGTTGTAGCAAAGATTTAAAAACTATATGCATTAAATAAAAGGATTGACTTCAGAAGTGGAGAGGGATTCAGAAATCGTACCTTCTGTTAGGCTTTATTTCCAGGTGCTTTCTTTACAGGGACAGACTTTACTTGCAGAGTAGAAAATCAGTTATCCAAGAGAGCACACTGAGGAAGTTTCAGTTAGCTGGAATGGTTTGATCCTGGCTAAACAGAAGTGATTGAGATTAGCAGTTTTCCACAACTACCTCTCTTGGCTGGTCCAAAGGGCAAAAGGGAACACAAGAGATGGTTTGTAGTAGCTATAAGGTCAATGAGAAATATTTAGTTTTCCATGGCTTTTTTTTAAATCTACATTTATTTATTTATTCATACATTCATTCTCCTCTTCTGGAGATGTATGGCCACCTTCTCCAATCTACATTCTCTGGCCGTATTCACACCCTCTTTTCATCACCTCATTTTCCTCTTTAGTCATAACCAATGATGATGTGTATAATTTTATTTTAGCTCTGAAGGACTGATTTGGAAGCCAAGAATTTTTACATTATATAAAGGGAAATTGTTGCTTCAAATGCATATATATGGAGGAGGCAAAAGCTTTAACTGGAGCACTCTCTTGGGTTTTCAGAAGGGAAGGGTGTGGGAAGGGAATGAAGGTTCTAGGCTTCAAAACCCACCCTGGGAAGTCCACCAGGGGGCAGAATGCCTCTGAATAGTCAGCCAAAGCTGCTGCTAGTTGAGGAAGTCTTAGTTCTTTCTAGGTGGTTTGCAAGTGACATTAACTCCTCAAGGCTCCCCCAAAACAGAGGTCCATGAATCTATACACAGAGATGGTTCGTCACTGATACACAATCAGCAGATTTTTCAGAATTTTAAAATCAGGCAGGCAGTTTACCCAAAGAACATTCAAGGTGTGCATACTAAGTTGTTTTCTTAGTTTACTATTTACAATATTGTGGCTTTTTATTAATATGACACTAAATGAACTCAGAAGTTGGGAGGCAACACAGTTATTTAAAAATAAATCAAACCATTTACTTGAACATTTATCACTATTGGGATTTTTAAAATCACTTTTTTTTTTATCTTAACTTCTTTGGTTTGATGTTGATATACCCATAATTCTAAAGTAGAAAGAACACTTGCCACTTAAAGATGAGTCTGCTCTTTTTCTACAGAATCAAGGTATGCATACACAACAGCCTTTTTCAGAAGGCTGATTTTTAAATCTGTACAATTCTGGTGTTTTTGAGATGGGTTTCTTGATTTTTTTTTCCTATCTGTCCTGGAACTTGCTATGTAGACCAGGTTGGCCTCAAACTCACATAGATCTACTTACCTCTGTGTCCCAAGTGAGGGACTAAAGGCACCACAGCTAGTTCAGAAAGATAATTTTCCCAGAAGCAAACAGATAAGTGAGCACCACTGTCACTGCTCATTCTGCAGTAGGTCATTATCAATCATCTGTGGGTTAAATTGGGCTTTCAAATGCAACATCCACACTTTAGGATTATACTAGCAACTGGGTCAACTGACTAAGAGAGTGACTTAACAATATTCTGAGTATAGCCTGCAAAGGGAAAAATGCCCATTTCCTTCACTTGTTTGCACACATCACAAATGATACATGTTTTTATAGCTGTTAGCTGGCAGTCTAAGAATGGCCTTGTCATGTTTTCTGTACCCAGCATGAGCAGATGGCGACGGAGAAATTGGTTGATGGCAAATCCTTTAAAACATTACACGCGCTTTACTTGAATGGCGTCAGCAAGCATGACTCACTTCCTCCCTGACTCCGTGGGAACACAGCACACCTGGGTCTCTTGTTGGTCCTCCTGTTTTGGGATAATCAGATTTCAGACTATCTCTTGCTAAAAAGTATGGTGGCCCTGCTGGTGATGTATCAACGATGACAGAAAAGGGGAGGAGACCCCGTCACCTAGTCAAGGAGCCGTGGCTAGGGTGTTTCAAGTGTGTGCTGCTTTTTCATCACAGTGTGGCAGCTCCCTCTGTGGTTCAAGTGTTCGCCTGCAGAACACCTACAACCAGGTGTTCAGGACAGGGCTATCTGTCCTTATCACAGCGCTTTCTCTTTCCACCCAAGCTGTGCAGTTCTGTCAGGTCCTCCAGTCCCTCCATTTTGTCCCGGTTCTCTGGGCTTTCTTACAAACTGCTGAATGCTGAAATAGTCACCTAGGGGGAAGTTGAGAACCCTTCGATGACATGAAAGCTCTCAACAACAACACAAAAGTCTAAGAAAAAACTCGACCAAACAAATGTTTGGTAAGGATGTGGAAGTCCCTCTGTAACGTACGCTCATCTCAGTGTGTTCACGTAAGAACGGTGATAATACATTTCCACATCTCATTTATTAGGTGAACTTCATTTACAGGGTCTTTTTTTTTTTCCAGACTCAATTTCTTATTATTGAGTTTTAGAACTGAAATCAAGCCTAGCACATTATTTTGAAACGTCTGCAGATAACTGATGTCTGTGGCCTAAGTTAAGACCCAGTAAATGGTGGGCACGCAGGGCTCTTAATACAAGGCTTAGCCCACACAGGCTACGTAGGTGTGAAGACCCTTGGAAGAAATGGGATGTTAGGACGTTTGAGTTTTCACAATGATGTTTCTCAAAAATACATGGGCATCTGACCCACCTGAGGAATTGGGTTCGCGGCAGCACAGCAGAAGCCAATTCAGTGGGTCTGGAGATGACTGGCTCTTGGTGTGCCAAAGAGCCTGATAAGGCTGGCCCGGAGACCACACTGTCTCTTAGAGGTCTGCAGGGAAATCTAGCTTGTTGTAGTTACCAAGGAGGGTGCAGGATCTGCCAGCCATTCCCTACGCCCATAAACTGAAACCACACAAAATTCGCAGATGAGAGAACTGTACCTCTTGTGTTTTCTCATTTTTTTACATGATATTCACATCTCAATTTCAGCAAGTGTTAAGTATTTCCACTGATAGAAGTGCTTGCTACTGAAGCTATACATCTTCAATCTACCCGAAAACAGTTCACTCCTGCACATGAATCAGCAAAGTATGACTGACCTCAATACTACAATCCTTTGTCTTCACGCTATTTTTAACTAAGAGATTTGCCTTCAAAAAAAAAAAAAAAAAGAGAGATGAAAAAGAAGTAAATTAATGAAAGCACAAATGCTACAATACAAGTTTAAGAAAGAAATAATAATTCTTAATACCTAGTAAACGGCTTAGCTTCCTTCATAATCTTTTCCTCTCAGAATATTTGGATTGTGTTTTTTTAATGCAGAGTCATGAGAACATTTAAAAATTGTATAGATGAGTGCTCTCTGTCACGAACAATTCCACATTTGGCTAAGGCCGAGGATCTGGCCTGCTTCCATGTATGTGGACCTATCTGCATTGCCCCCGTGGCACGCCTGGGTTGGCTACCCAGAGGCTATTTAAGCTGTGGGCTGGCTTTCCCCGGGGTCCGAGGATTGTTCAATGTTCCTGAATAAACTGCATTGAAAAAAAAAAAAAAAAAAAGGACAGATATAGAAACTAGGAGTAAAGAAGATGAAGGACACACTTCAAATAAGAAGATATAAAATGCTGTTTTAACTCATCTTCACATCCAATGGGATTATAAAAGTGGGATGCAGTGGTTGTTTATTTACTTTCTAATTTTATCCTGGAATTTTTTCTCAAATAAATAATAAGATAAACACTAAAAAAAAATTGTATAGATATTTATATTTCTTCAATACAAACTATTTTTATCTCTTACTATGTTTTAGAGACTTTTAAGCACTTATGTTAATAATTAAGCATTTTGTTCATCTCCTACAAGAGTATTACAGCTAGCAGTGTTTTATTAATGTATGCTACCTATATAAACTAAAGGCTTTCATTATAACATTTTCATAGGCATTTATCACGCATTTTGTTAACCTTGCCATGCTGTTCCCCTTTCTTTTTCTCATCCCCCTCATGCTGGTTGTTTTCTTCTCCAATAATCTATCTTCTATATTAATATTTAACATGCACACTCACATATACATACACAGTCACCCACACACTGACACATACACATACGCTCACATATCCATACACACTCACATATACACACACACACGTGTACACACGCTCATAGAATCTGGATTCTGCAATTTTTATTTTATTAAGGAATGTCCCTCCCCCTATTTATTCCCCAAATAAGAATAAAAGATTCTATGTTTCCGAAAGGATCGAGTTATTTTTGTTTGTTTAGGAGTGTTTGAAGCTAAGAAAATAGTGTCTGTGCATTTTCATTCCACATTTGCAGAATGCAGCTCACAGCCTCCCATCTGAAATCTTTGTGTACAATTATGACCTTCATGCTGGATTCCAGCAAAGCGGTATCGCTGGGAATTTTGTTTTCAAAATTTGGGAAAGAAACAGGACCACTGCGCACTGACTTAAATACCCACTGTTCCTTGGTCCTGACAGTCTTACTGTGAGACAGGATTGCTTCTGTTACTATATTATTACTATGGTCATGAGTTAGGTATTCAAACAATTCAGCCCAGTAATTCAGCTTGGAGAGTTATAATTACAGCCCCAGTCAGATAATTTGCATCCAGGGGTGTAAGGAGTATGACTTTGATTGTCTATGTGAGAAAAAAATGTTTTCTGAGTCATTAGAATAGAACAGAACTGATAGAACTTACGGATAAATTTTTCTGCAGCATTATATGTGGAGGAACACAGATTTCCTCTGGGTTTGATCCCCGTGTGTGATAACCACCTCCACCAGCCAGTGAACATTTGGTGCCCGCTGACCCTTTCAGAAACCTTCTGCATGAAAATGTGACTGTAGCTGCCAGCTATGGCAATATTAAGCACGGGTGTTTGTGCACTTTAAGCACGGTCCCAGTTAGGTACGTCCATCTATGGAAAGTTACTGACAGACATCTCTCCAAAGCCTGGGAACCCAAGTCATTCTGTTTATTTTTACATGAAGTCAAATTTCTGAGGGAAAAAAAAGCCAATTCAGGAACAAGTTGTTTCCAACAATGCCATTATTTTTGCATAGCAGAGCAGAAACTTCTTAATGCTCCTCCTTTGCACCTTTTCCTTTTTCTTTTTACTTTTTAATTTCTTCCTTCTTTTCACAGTTTGGGTGTCTTATTAATTCAGCTCCTTTGTCAAAGGATTTAAGTGAAGTATTTTTTTTTCTTCCCTGTAGATCTCCTTCCAAATTTTAAAATGCTACACAAACACCAATACGGACAAATTCCTGTGATAAAAGCATATGAGTATTCACAAAATTGGCTTAAAATACAGATATAGAACAGAAATGAAAGGCATACCTGCTTTTATTTTGGAATAAACACTGCAGTAATGACAGGGCAGTGATGGGCAGGCTTCCTCTGGTTTAAAGAAAATTCTATTCAAAATACTGACTATTGTGTATCTGTTTATTGTCATTTGCTTTACTCGAAAGACAATAGAATACACGGTACAGAAATCAGGAAGAACTTGTAATTAGACACCAGATCCAGAATGACTTGCGTTTGGCCTCAGCCCCTGAAATTAATTTCCTTGTGTAAATGTGGGCATGGAGGTGCCCTGCTCTGCTTGTGAACACCATGAAGACAATAAAAGCTACCAAGTTTCTTTGACCACAAAGTGCTTAAAGCCTATGAGGCATTCATTCAGCCAGTTTCCTGCTGTCCAGACAAAGGAAAGCGGGCGCCAATTGGTGTTTTTATTGGCGTTTTTATTGGCAGCAGAACATTTTATTTTTGTGGATTTACTTATTTTATTTGTTTTTGAAAATTAGCACACAAAGTGTTAGGTTTGCCCGTGTGGCATTTTCAAACAAAATTGGTCTTTGTTGGATCTCTTGTCCCCCTGTACTTCAGCATCCCACTGTCCCCTTCAACTTCTCTACCCTCAGTAGCCTCCTTGCTGCTTTTCTTCTTAGTAACTTGTGTTTTGGAACAAGTGATCTAATCTCTAAACACTTCAGTGTTCTCTAAAAACAGGACAATGGGTTCTACCTCAGAAGACTAGCAAGAGGACCAAGTTATTATTATGTAAGCAGATGCCTGAGAAAGTTCTGGAAGCAAGAGAGCTACTCAGCAGGTCTTTATTCTCTTTATCCTGCCTTCAGGAGGCCACTGTTTGGTACTGTTTCACTGCTGTGCTGAATAAATGCTGTTTCTTGTTGGAAGTGAGATTTGTAGAACTTTGTGAGATAAGATCAGTTTTATTGATCCTGTTTAGAAATTCCTTATGTGCTGTGATTCAAGAAAAACTTTGATATTTCCTGGCAGGTGTTTATTAATTAAAGAGCCATCCTTTTATTTTAAATTATAAACTTTTTTTGACGTTTTAGCACATTAAAGCAACCATCAGCCTTAATCCAAGTTAATTTGCTCAGGTTATAGTTTATTTGCACCCAGAACATTAAAGTGGCATGGATTTTGAGTATGAGAGGGTAAGAAATGACAGCTTGCTGTTTGCAACAGATTTGTAGATAGGTACAGATACAAGGTAGCTTCCGCAGGAGCCTAGGGAGAGAGTGAAGTTAAAGATGATTTTAAATACAGACCTTATCTCTTTGTAGTTTTACGGGGTAATGACATACTTGCAGTTTAGACTAGATGTTTCCATAGGACTTTTCTTTTTAGATATCATGAGTCCTCAAGTCTAGAGTAAGAAAACTGATTTGAGAAGGTCAATAGGTTAGTATATCCGAGACCCAGCACAATAAGCCCGCCAGCTGTGCTTCCTGATGGTCACCGGTGCATTTCTAAGCACTCAGAGCAGCGGTCCTGCATGCTGAGCCAATGACTCTCTGGCTGACACATGGTACCGTGCTCTGCTGTAGAAGCTGTCTCAGGTGCCACAAATGCACACCGAGTGGATATTTGTCTACAGTGATCCAAAACACTACCCAGAGACAACAAAATAATTTTAAAGGTCACTTAGTGTGCATTTAATCAAATATGCTTTCATTTTTTGACTGCTTCAGTTACTCAGTGATATTCAGAAGACTCAGATATTTGCTATAGCAACTGCTGTAGGTGAGCACCACAGGGCGGATGGACCGACCAGATTAGTGTCTTTGCACAAAGGAGATAACCCTGTCTTTGTGACGTGATATCTCTGACCTACTTTAGATCCAAAGCAGGGCAAAAGTAAAGCCTTACAGATAACATTAGTTCATATTTTTATGTCCTTATTTTATGTCCCCAAATCTGATTTTCCCTTGAAGAATAATCACAAATATACTGTAAATATAAAACTAATGTCTATAAGATTCTTCCTACTTATCTTTCAAGAAAAAGGAAAGCAGGACTTACTTTTATCAAAATGATGTATCTCTGTCCCTTTTCTGCCTCTGTAAAAAACGATTGTGAATGTGACCAGATGTTCCTTATAGAAATTATATCAACCACTTGGGTGCGTCTAGATAAGGGCTTCTCAACCTTGACGCTACTGACATTTTGATCATAACATTGTTTAGTGTGGAGCAGTCTTCTGTATTTTAAGAAACTTAACGCCATGAGGTCTGCTCTAGATGTCAGGAGCAACCCCCAATCCCATTTCTCTATATCCAAGTATACTTCAGGGCATCAAATAGTGACCTTTGATGGAAAATAAAAGCAAGCAAGCAATCAAGCAAACAAACAAAGCAACAAACAGTTGAGAACCTCAGAAGCAAAGACAAATTAGAAACAGTAGAAATTCAAAGTATCAGACTCATTTCTGTTTCTTCTTTCTTTCTGTGTGTATGATGTGTGTATACTTGCATGTGTCTATACATGCAAAGGAAAGAGGATCATGTCTAGAGTGTCCCCCTAGAACTCTCTGCCTTTAAATTTTATTTTTAAAATATTTTAATATGTTATTTGAAAAGCTCATACATGCACATAATGTTTTATTCTCACACTCACATTTGCCCCCTAAAAATTAATCCAAGAGCCTCTAACATATTACCCTCCAATATCACATCTTCCCTTTCTTCTTGAAGGAGAGATTCTATCAAAGACTCAAAGTTTTGGCTACACTGGCCTGCCAGCAAATCCAGGGATTATAGAGGAAAAGTTCCCTGCACCTAACTTTGCACATGAATGCAAATATCTGAACTCGGGTCCTTATAAATTAACTTTTTCAGCAATTAACTTTTCTGACTGAGCCATCTTCCCTGTGACTCAGCACGCAAGTAATATTCCTCATGCCACAATATTATCCGGATAAGTGCTAAACATTTCTCAGTACATAGGCATAAAAGAATTTACTCAACTGTACATAATACAGAGATTCTTAGAGAGGTATCCATGGGTTTCTAGAAAACTCCATGGCAGTCTCCAGGGGTCATTTGAAGTCCCCCAAAATGGCCCTCATTGGCTCATATATTTGAACTCTTGTGCTGCTGGAGGAACTATTTGGGAAGGACTAGGAGGTATGGCCTTGCTAGAGATGTGCTACTGGAGGAGGGCTTTCAGATTGAAACACCCATGCCATTTCCACTTAGCTCTTTCTCTCTCTGCCTCCTGGTTGTATTTCTATGTGTGAACTCTAAGCTACTGATACAGCACCATGCCTGCCTGCATGCTGCTGTGTTCCCCATCATGGTGGTCATGAAGTTACCCTCTCAAATTATAAGCAAGCCCCCAATTAATGCTTTCTTTAACTTGCCTTGGTCATGGTGTTCCTTCACAGCAACGGTAACCCTACGACAGTCCTCTTGCCCACGTGTGTATAGTACGGAGGATGTCTGATGTCCTTTTATATCACTTCTCACCTCTATTGTTTTTAATCTAATGTTTCTCTCTGACCTTGGCATGCCTTTTAGGTAGATTGGCTGACATCTGTGTACCAAAAAATAGGCTTATCCACATACCTTCTTGTCTAAAATTACATGGTATATCTCTGAACCGAGCTTTTACATAAATTTGAAGAACACAAACTCAGTATTTGACAAGCACTTTATCCTCTGGGCCAGTTCACAGTCCATTTCCTGGTGTACACTGTCATTGAAGTTATTTGGTCAAACACCCTGCAGATTGAGATGGTTGGGGACACTAGAATGGAAGGTGAAGAGAGTTAAGAAGTCACATGGAAGAAGATAAGAGAGTATTTAGCCTATAATTGTCCTTTACACTTTTATTATCAGTTGCCTTTTTACCCTAAAGCCTGGTGCAGTCCTTGATACACTTGATAGGAATTCCACAAGTACTTGGAAAATGATTGACTAATGAATGAATGCTTTATTTTGCACAATAATGCTCAGCACATTTAGTTTACTAAAACATTTTTTAGTTTTGATCTTACAACTGAAAGAAAGAATTGTTACCTTACATATTTGCTCTAGCTAAGATACCAACAGACGCTGAATCATCAGAAAAGATTAAAGGCCATAACTTCCTCAAGGAGAAACATGCACTAGTTCATTTAGAAGATTTTTCTGTAAGAAGGTTCAGAGCCAAGGGTCAAGGCACTTAAAGGCCAAGTACCTCTTAGCACCAGAAAGCAAAGTTAAAAGGATAGTTTACTCTCTAAGCTTTCTGCATAGTTGCAGTTTTGCTGTCATTAAGTTTATTAAATACTAATTCCACAATTTCGTCTTTCACAAGATTATATTTTTCTTCTGGCATGAGTACTGACTGTACTTCTAGGGGATGAGGCAGTGTTTAAGGAGTACATAAAAAGGATTCGTGAATACTCTAAAGGAGTGTTTTACTGTACTGTGATAGTTACAACCTTCTAAGGTAGTGTTTCTCAACCTGTAGGTCAAGACCCCTTTGAATGGAATGGTCCTTTCACACAAGTTGAATATCATATCATTCATATGAGATCTTTACATTATGATTTGAAACAGTAGCAAGATCACAGTTATGATTAGCAACATAATTTTTGTTTGTGGGTCACCACAACATGAGGAACTGTATTAAAGGATCACAGCCTTTTAGGAAAGTTGAGAATCATTGTTTTAGGGGCAAGGTCATGAATGGAAATGTAATTCTTACCTGAAGGAAGGCCCTATTTTGGTTTTTTGCTCGTTCACGTTTTCTATTGAGTCTCTGACCCACAAGAGGAATTGGAGTGCAGCAGAGACTGGTGGGGGACTTATGTGAGTGAAGGGTTCCCTGGTCCTGTCCTGCAGGTACAACAAAGTTTTATAGAATAAGACCCTACTCTGGTTCCAAAGGTGGAGGCTTCTAATCTCCCCCTGTGCTACTGAAAGAAGTTTTAATGTTGCCTGGAATGAAGATGCTGCCCTAAATATCTTTCTTTACTCATTTGAAAAAAAAAAATTATTAGTATACTAAGTAACTTTTATCAGGCACATTTATGTTAATGTCTATATAAGATTAGGGTGTTTTTTTTCCTCATATGATTCCAGCATTAATACCAGTACAGCAGCAGCAGCAGCAGCAGCAGCAGCAGCAGCAGCAGCAGCAGCAGCAGCAACAACAACAACAACTTTTGACTGCCTGAATAATTATTTTAGATGTGCATACATGACTGACTGAATTGACTCAACAAGTGTACATTTTTACTTTTCTTTTTCATCTCATGAACTCACTGCATCAAAAATTTGAAAAACTGTCAACCAATAGAAAGATAATATTTTTCAATAGCAAGCACTATTATGCTCATTAGGTGCCTGAGATGTGAAGAAAAGGAAGATGAGGCTTTTGCTATGATGACTGACACACGCTACAGCTATTTCAGGCTGTTCTCTGTTATGCAGAAATACTAAGTTGCCATGCAAATAGTCATGGGAGAGGTTTTAGGGTGAAACCATAGCCAAGGAAAGGAGAAAAATTAAGACAGATCAGGTCATTAGGGCGAGCTGTGTTGTTTTGATATCAAATAAGTTTCTTGGAGCTTCAGGAAGGGAAAGCAGAACAAGTACAGAAGAAAGAGAGGAAAAGAACAGGACAAGCTGTGTGGAGGAGGAGTGGCCTCCTCTCATTCATCATCCACATTCCCAAATGAGTGTTTGAGAATTCAATTATTGTCTCATTTCTCAATGATTGGGGTCATGAGCAAAGGAAAAAGAAATGAAACTAAACTCTGTAAAAACCAACCAGCTAGCTACACCAGTGAAGTCCCAGGAGGCCAATGGTCTAATTATACGGTAGGTGGGTTCCTCACTCTGCAGTCCCCTCTCATGTTCTTGGCTTACACTGTGGGATCACAGTGCCACCTGGGTCTGGTTTTGTACATGGCTTTCTTTTTTTTTTTTTTTTTTTTTTTCAATGCAGTTTATTCAGGAACATTGAACAATCCTCGGACCCCGGGGAAAGCCAGCCCACAGCTCAAATAGCCTCTGGGTAGCCAACCCAGGCGTGCCACGGGGGCAATGCAGATAGGTCCACATACATGGAAGCAAGCCAGATCTTCGGCCTTAGCCAAATGTGGAGTTGTTCGTGACAGAGAGCACTCACCATCGGGAAGGTGGAAGGCAGAAACCAGCTCCATCTTTAAGGCATAGCATTCCGCAGCTCTCTACAGTTCCCCCTTTTTGTTTTAGACGCATCAGGCAAGAGTAGAGGTCTGATCTCTGATATTAGAAATAAATTGGGACTTTGTACAGATGTTCATTTAGGTGTCATCCACCCAAAGAGCATCAGACCCGTCCAATACCTTTTTCTCAGAGGCGGGACCTGGGGCATCAACCCGCATGCAATCAGACATGCTCTTCTCTGGGTCCAAAGCGGCTGACCCTGAGTGCAGTGCTTAGCCTCGCATCCTGAGCGTATCATTTTAGCTTTTTATGGTATCCAACCATGCTTGGGGAGAATGTCCTGCTTCAATGGCTGTAAAGGCCTGAATGATCATGGCTGCATCACACTGTTGTGAGACTCTAATCTTGCATATATACCACAGGCAAACCAAGGAGACCAACACCAGAAGGCCTGCTAACACTCCCATGCCCGCCCATTCCTTCAGATGATTCATGGCTGCAGCAATCCATGTTGATAATCCTGTGGCTAGTCCTGCGTCCACTCCGGTAGAAGTACATGGCTTTCTAAAGCACACATGCCATTTTTATTATGTGGGTCTCACAATAAAAGAATTTTATGTGATATGCAAAGACACCCATTTTTTTGACCAAGAGACATTTATTTTTCTTTGGAACTGTGGAGATCCAAATCTTTGAAAAGTCCTGTTCCAAGACAAGCACTTGCGGCTACTTACTGCTCAGCAGGGCTTCTCACTGATGTTTTTGCAAGACATTATGAGGGAACTTTCTCAACGTCGCATTGTTGTGTTTCTCTATATACTCTAACAGGGATTTCTACCTACCACCTCGAGAATTCTGAGCTAGAAATATTCAGTGTTCTAGTATGTAAGAGTCTATGCCACTGTTTATTTGGCCCTCAGAAAACTGCATTGTATGACAAGACACTGGACTCTCACAGGCACTGTAGTCATGGAGTCTGTTGCTCAAACACCACCCATGATGTTTGTTATACTGAGGTTTTAGAAAGGTGCCTTATTGTTATGACGATTTAATCCCTTTAACAGCATGGACTATCTTTGCTTCTCCAGAGTCTAATATCTCTGACTTGTCCATATATATCCAACAAATTCTTACTAAATTAAATGATGTGGTTAATATTACGAATGTCCATGTCTGTATTATAACTTCTAGGCTTACCCAAGAAATATGAAAATATCCTGTATTATTAATGAGTATACAAATTTACTCAGCTATACTTGTCTAATGCTAGGAACTTGTCTAATATAGGAGCTCTTGGTTTTATATATATGAAGAAGTAATATCATATATCAACAGTATATTGAAAAGAATGCATTCGTATGTTTAGGTGGAGAGTTCACCACATACTCTTGATGAGTATTTCCAGATCATAGTAGCTCAGGTTGTCAATGAAATAAATAGTCTGGTATACTTTAATGTAGAGAGTTGGAGGTTCAAAGGCATTTATTTGGCATTGTTCCAATGACCAAACAATATTGGGTAGTTCAAACATTTACCTTTCTTTTTCTTAGTCCATGTGTTCATGTGCGTGTGTGTGCACATGACCATGTAGCTGCTCATGCTTATGTGGCGGATCCTCCAGTTTCTACAATCCAACCCCAGCACTATGTTGTAGACTCACATTGCTGCCTTGCTTTTATGTGGGCATTGCTATCTGAACTCAGGTCTTCATGCTTGAGTGCACACATTTTAGTGTCTATGACATCCATCTCTCCATCCCTCTACCATCCTTTTACCGACAGAACCATGAAGAGGCCTAAATAGAATGTGCACAGTGGCACTGTTAATTCTTTTGACTGTGGAATCGCAGAGTCAAATATAGCTAGCTGTATTCTGTCCAGTTGTTACCTTCTTGGAACAGAAATACCAGACATGAGCATTCACACAATAACCAAAAACTACAAAACATGCAGTGTTAACGAGTTTGGTAAAGGAAACTGAGGGAAGCACAGATGCTCTGTTTCAACTTCTCCGGACGAGTATGTGTTTGAGCAGATCTGAAGGGTGTCAGAGTAGGCAAAGTAAGGAGGAGGTCTTCCGTTTCGGGAGGCTGTTATCTTTCTGCTGTGCTAGTGCTCTGAAAGGCGGGTGTTGTGTTAATAACTGCTGTGGCCTCCCCAGACATCCTCCATCCACAGTGCACTTTGTCCTGAGTTGGCTGAACTGGTGATCAGATTATTTGACTTTTCCCTTTCATGGTTCAATTTGGAATTGCCAATATAGTTGTGTTTTCCCATGTGCCTTCTTTCTATTACTTTAAAGCTCCTAGATTTTATTTTACTTTTTGTTAAAGTTGATACCTGTTTTCTATAAATGTTGGCAGACTGTTTGCTTCTTTGTAAATAAGACAAAAGAAGCAATAAGAAACGTTACATGTAGAAATCTATTAAAAAAATGGCTGTTTAACATTGTAGCTTCAGATGTGGAGGAAAACAGAGAATTTTTAATGTTTTAATGTCTAGGTGGTCTAGGGTGCCACCTCTCCCTTTACTCTTCTGCAGTAGATAAATAAGGAAGCACGTTTCCATTCTACCAGCACCAGGTCCATTGGCATTTATTGTTTTCCTTCACCTCTGGGGAAGTGTGTATTTCACTTCTATGTGCTGCCCTAATACATTGTGTTTAACCTTATTTATTTATTTTTATCAGTGTATTCTTTTTTTTTCCTTTTTTTCAGTGTATTCTTATAGAGACATATACACCCATTTTTTCTTGATTGGTTTCAGCAATTCCTTTGAATTCTGGCGTTTGAGTTTTCCTTGTCTTTTGCTCTTTTTTTTTTTTTGTTTGGTTTTGGTTTTATTTTAAATTAAAAATTTTTTTTCAATGCAGTTTATTCAGGAACCTTGAACAATCCTCGGACCCTGGGGAAAGCCAGCCCACAGCTTAAATAGCCTCTGGGTAGCCAACCCAGGCATGCCACGTGGGCAATGCAGATAGGTCCACATACATGGAAGCAAGCCAGATCCTCAGCCTTAGCCAAATGTGGAGTTGTTCGTGACAGAGAGCACTCACCATCGGGAAGGTGGAAGGCGGAAACCAGCTCCATCTTTAAGGCATAGCATTCCGCAGCTCTCTACAGTTCCCCCTTTTTGTTTTAGACGCATCAGGCAAGAGTAGAGGTCTGATCTCTGATATTAGAAATAAATTGGGACTTTGTACAGATGTTCATTTAGGTGTCATCCACCCAAAGAGCATCAGACCCGTCCGATACCTTTTTCTCAGAGGCGGGACCTGGGGCATCAACCCGCATGCAATCAGACATGCTCTTCTCTGGGTCCAAAGCGGCTGACCCTGAGTGCAGTGGTCTTTTGCTTTCTATTTTGGGGGAATGTACAAGTCACACTATGCAATCAATTTCCCAAGAAGCACTGAAGCCGGGTTCTAGCCTCACTTTCAGAAGTTTCCTAAAACATCGTTTGTTGGTTTCTATAATGAACGTTGTGGAGCACAGTGCTTCAACACGAGGCAACCGTAGAGCTCAGAGTCACAAGAGAAATTCATTTTCACACCTGGATGAAATCAGTGTGAATGAATGCCATGTTTTCTGGACCAGTGATGACCAGTTGAAAAGATCCCTTAAATTTATATGGCAAAAAAAAGAAAAAAAATAAAGTACAATTAGTTGTATATAAATACATATTCTCACATATATAGGTTATTTTGTTCTTTAACATTTATTTTGTTCTTTAACATTTCATTGATTGATTTTTTTTATGGATGGCAGGGATAGTACATGGTAATTGCAGTGATTCCTAGGCCTACAATGATAATGAATATTTAATTTTTGATTAATAATAGAGTAACACGGCCAAGTTAGATAAAATGGAATTTCCTTTCACTGTTGTCTCCCACTGTGACACTTCTTCCTAAGCATAAACATGTAGGCAATCACTGTTATTGTACTCATTTAAAGTTCTGTTGTAACTATGCAAACAAAAAAGAGATTTATTTTGTGTCCCGCTTTTACAATAAACAATAGCATATTATAATGCAGTCCTAAACAATGTCTGTTTTTAGCTTTTATTTTGAAGTAAGTATCAATGCCTGTGTCAGACCTGCACAATCATAACTTATCCACGATAGATGGGTGGAGGGCTCATAATACTTTACCCTTAGCTTAGGAGTAATTGCAGATTGACTGCTCACTTGGGGAGAGACGGTATTCTCCAAGTGTGTGAAGCCTGTTTGGTTTCACATATAGATGAACAGCCTTATACTCAGGTGCAATACAATACTAATTGGATTCAGTGAATCAAGAAAAGGGAAAGAAGAAACAGATATAGAGTGGGAAGTTAGGGGTAGGCTACAAAATGAATACATGGTAATAAATAATAAAGAAAAAAGAAAAAATGTATTCTCATAACATGACTGGGTTTTTAAAGAAACTGAAACTCTTACTACATCCCCCCTTTTAGTTAAAAAAAAAGACTTTTCCTCTAATCTTAATAAACTATTTACAATAAGAACAATAATGAGCAATATCAAGTAAGAATTACACTTACAAATGTCCAGTTTATATATATTTGGCAATCTTGGAGGAAGTTCTCCACTATCTATCCTATCCTGGTGAGTCCAAAGTTTTGTACCTAAATTACTTCCTTATAGAACTTGCATTTGCCACCTTTAAAACATATTTTAGACCCTAAAGCATTGTTTTAGTTCCTAAACAACTTAAATTTTAATGTCTTTATTATTTAATAAAGAAAAATTGTAAGACTATAGATAACTAGTTTTCAACTCTGTCAGACTTGAGAAGGATAAATATTACCCCTAAAAAAGTACAGAGCAAGCAGCTTCCAAAATGTATAGAAATGACAGAAGTTACTGGCTATCTGGACTGTCACCTAGGGTTTCTCCGTGTTATTAGGGCATCCAGTCTTGAGCCTACCGTCCCAGAATATCTGACCAACTTTTCTGTGAAGCAGGAATTTTGACGGACTGTCCTACCTTTCCTCTGAAAAGTGGGGCAGCTGTTTTTCCAGTGTCCTGTTTGTCCACAGTTTGGACAGCCTGCTGTCAGTAGTCAAGGAAAGGGTAGATTTTTTTTTTCCCTCAGTGGCTAGCTTTGACACAATTGAAGCAAACTCCATATGGAGATTCTTCAAAGCCCACCATCTTCTTTGAAGTAGTATGAGGGTACTGCTAAGAGCTGAGGTGTCTCTCTGCAAGGAAAGTCTTTCATTATTATAAAAACATATTAAATGCCGTATTCTGTAGCTCTCTGAAGTATTTGAAAATCACCTATTTATCTAAAGTATATCTGTTTCCTCTCTTCCACCACTTCTGCCGTCTATCCTGTTGGCCATTCTGAATAAGATTTAAGCCTCCTCCCTAGGGTCCTCCTTAGTGTTTAGCTTCTTTAGGTCTGTGGGTGGCTATCCTACATCATACAGCTAATACTCACTTGTAAGTGAATGTGTGCCATTACTGTCTTTCTGTTTCTGAGTTACCTCACTCAGGATAATCATTTTTAGATTATACCACCATTTGCCTGAAAATTTCATGATTTCCTTGTTTTTAATAGCTGATTAGTATTCTATTGTTAAATGTGCCACAATTTGCTGTTTCCAGATTCTGGCTATTATGAGTAAAGCTGTTGTAAACATAGTTGAGCAAATGTCCTTGTTGTAATGTTGAACATCTTTCAGGTATATGCCCAGGAGAGGTATAGCTGCGCCTTGAGGTAGTGCTATTCCCAATTTTCTGAGAAAGTGCCAGATTGATTTCCAAAGTGGTTGTACAAGTTTGCACTTAGACCAGCAAATATAGAGGGTCCTCTGAAAGGCTCCACCTAACAGGGGATTGAAGCAGATGATGAGACTCATGGTCAAACTTTGGGCAGAGCAAAGGGAGTCTCATGGAACTAAGGGTGGGGTGGGGATAGAGGGACATGGAGGGGACAGAAGCCCCACAAGGAGACCAACAAAGCTAAAGGATCTGAGCCCAGGGGGTCCTGCAGAGACTGATGCACCAACAGAGGACCACGCATGGAGAGACTCTAGACTCCCTGCTCAGATGTGGCCAATTGGCAGCTCAGTCTCCATGTGGATCTCTGAGTGAAGGAAGCAGGGGCTGCCTCTGTCATGAAATAGGTTGCCTGCTCTTTGATTACTCACCCCTGGTGATGCAGCCTTGCCAGGCCACGGAGGAAGAGGATCCAGATAGTCCTGATGAGACTTGATAAGCTATGGGCAGATGGCAGAACAGTAATCCTCTTTTCAGTGGACTAGGAGAAGGAAATAGGAAGAAGAGAAAGGGGGCTTCAATTGGGATATATAATAAAATAAATTGTGAAAAAAATAAAATTTCTTAAAAAAATAAGTGTATCTAAATAGGCAAACATAGTTTCTAGATTTTCACTATCTGTTTAACTTTAAAAACATCTACTGGAGGCCAAATAAAGCTTATTTCTGCAATTAACTAAACTAGTATCTAACATGACTACAAGTTTGATTGACTGAGTACTAGCTTGCATTTCTTAATTATCCTAAAGAGTTTGTAGTAGTAGCTGGACTAGAACTTTACATTACATTTTAAAATGAATTGCATTGGTACAATACTTTAAACAAGAGTAGAAACATAATACAGTATTTTGTAACAAAAAATAACTTTAAAATTTGTATCAATATAAAAAACCCATACTAATGTTAAACATTTGAGACCAATAGATGATTTTTAGTTTGAGGGAAGAGCGTACAGATTTCCTTGGAAATCATGAAATTTGCAGGCAAATGGTGGGATCTAGAAAAGATCATTCTGAGTGAAATATCCCAGAAGGAGAAAGACAAACATGGGATATACTCACTTATATAGACCTATAAGATATGATAAACATAATGAAATCTATACACCTAAAAAAGATAATCAATTGAGCAGACATGGGGTAAGATGATCAATCCTCATTTAGAAAGACAGATGGGATGTGCATTGAACATATGACAGGAGTCTACTGAGCGCATCTGAAAGACTCTAACTAGCAGTGTTTTCAAAGCAAAGACTCATGACCAAACCTTTGGCAGAGTACAGGGAATCATAAGAAAGAAGGGGAGTTAGTCGGATGGGGAAAGGATAGGAGCGCCACAAGGACCAAATATATCTGGGCACAGGGTCTTTTCTGAGACTGACATTCAACCAAGGACCATGTATGGATATAACCTAGAACCTCCACTCAGATGTAGCCTGTGGTAGCTCAGTAACCAATTGGTTTCCCAAAGTGAGGGGAACAGGGACTATTTCTAACAGGAACTCAATGACTGGCTCTTTGGTCTCCCCACCCCCGAAGGGAGGAGCAGTCCTGTTAGGCCACAGAGGAGGGCTTTGCAGCCAGTCCTGAAGATACCTGATAAAAGGGGATCAGATGAATGGGGAGGAGGTCCCCCCTATCAGTGGAAAGGGGCACGGTGGAGATGAGGGAGGGAGGGAGGGACTGGGAGGGAATGAGGGATCGGGACATGGCTGGGATACAGAGTTAATAAAATGTAACTGATAAAAAAAAAAGAGCGTACAGATGAAACACAAAGTGAATAAATTCTAATAAATAATAATAATAAAAATAATAATGGAAAATTTTCAAAAGTATATAGTCAATAATCTACCCTTTTTATTTCCATCATTCCTATGCCTCCTTTTTTATTTCCATCCCATCTTCCCCCACGTCTCCTCACTCTAGATAGGAGGGAAAGAATGATAGAGGAAATGATAGAAGAAAAAGAGAACTAGAGAAAGCGATCCCTGAAATTAACTCCTATACTTTCTTTCCTCCCTGACTCAGACCATTAACTACTTGCAACCAACCCTCCAATGATGACAAACATCCATCATCCCCTGAAGGACCAAAAGCCACCCACCCTCCCTCTTGAGAAGGGGGGCATTGTTTTGTGAAGATTGCTTCCTGATGTCTGGGGGGTGATGGCATCTTTTGGGGCCTCTAAAAACTGGGATATTGGTCAATTCTGGTTATGAGTCTCAGCATCTGCTTTGATACACTGTTAGGTAGAGTCTTTCACGTGCCCTCTGTGGTAGGCTCCTGTCCTGTTACTGCAAACCAGAACTCTTACTGCAAATAAGCTTTTAAAAGTTTCATTTATATGCAGGCGATTTTTACGAACTTTCTTGCTTCTGTTCTGTGTGATGGCTAGTTTTAGGTTTACCCACACTGTGTTAAAGGGTCTACATGTTTCAGGTTTCTGTTCTCTAGTGTTCAGAGGGTCGTCAGGGGAGTCTAGCCTGAGCTTGTTTCCACAGGGCATTCCCCTTATGTGCATGTATCTGCCTCGGGCCTACAGGTTTGCTTCCTTGCAGCACTCACTATAGAGTCAGCTACCACTTCATAATTCTTCCTCATTTTTCTCTATTTGATATTGGTTCTTCTTGGTTATATGCAAAAAACTCTACCACGAATCAGCAAGTTTTAAATCTCTCTGTGCCAATTACTGATGTGTCTTGTCCTGTTATTTGTGTTCTCATGTTGGTAGTTTACCTGGCCTGTGATAGTAAACAGTAACACCATGATTAGGCTTGTCCTCATGATATTTCATGTATGTTCATCATCTGTTAGTAATGTCCCAGCAATGGAATTTTTGAGATTTGTGCCTTCTAATGATGTTCTGAAGACATAACCAATTTAATCACAATTTTATCAATTTATTTTGCAAGTTCATCAAAAGTTACTAAAATACAACAAGCTTTTCTTTTAGTTGGAAAGAGCTAAAACCAAATCAAAAACCAAATAGGCTGAAATTATAGGAAAGCTGTGTAAAAAAATAATACTCTATTTTGTGTGAAAAAATGTTGAAAACCTTGTATAGTTATAGCAGTCTAAGACTTGTAAATGAAGAGAGAAATAAGAAATAGGGTTAAAGATCTGACAAGAGATCTGATCACATGAAATCTGAGTTATAAGATACCTTACCTTGACTGACATTATGGAAGAAAAAAAACTGGACTTTTTGTTTCTTATTTTTCTTATCCCCTTCCTCTTTATTGATCAGTGTTACCAATTATTACTATTTCCTGAATAATATCCTTTGTATGTTCGGGCTGTCATTTCTCTTGGTCCCTCCAGAAGTGATCTTCACCTGATCCACTCGGACCTCTGTCCAGAGGGCTTGGTCTGTCCACACAGTCATTTCCACTGGTTTCCAGTTAGGTACAGAAGTAGACCTGAAGGAGAAAAGGAAGAAATACCATACAAAACTCCATTACCATGCGCAACGAGTGTGTTATTAAAAATAAGACATAGAAAATAAATATATAAAGAATGTTAGTGAGAAAACTCCCATTCAGTGGGTTGTTACGCAAAATCAAAGGGACACAGGAAATTTGGGGGAAATGTAGCATAGTTCTGTAGTGATACGTTCATTATCACTGGTATCTGACTGAAGATACCAAGATGTAAGCCTTATGTAACTTGTTTATAAATTATATCCTCTAATGACGTTTTAAAAAAATCAATGAAATTATAGGTTTTTTTTTCCTTTGAAGAAAAAGACAGAAAACAGAAGGAATGGAAGGAAAGAAAAACAAAGTGGAAAGTATAAAATCACCATGGAAACACTAGGCTAATAGCCCCATCAGATAAGCTGCAGTTATGGACACTAACAGGTGTTTCACTTCAGATGACCAAAGGAAGCTTTCAACATCTGCACTCCTGTGTGCATTGTTGAACTTCATTGCAAATGTCAGCAGACAAACACAGAAATTATTTTATTAAATTTCATTTCTTAAAAAATTCTATTAGTTTATTTGCTTTACATCCTGAGGGTGCCCCATTCCTCTCTCCTCCCAGTTCCCCTCCTCACTTTCCCTCCTTTCCCCTTCCCCTCTCCCTTTCCCCCAAGAAAAGGGGAGGCCCCTCTCCCCTTATTAACCTTTTCAAGCATATCATGTCACATTAAGACTGAGAATATATTCATCCCCTAAGGCCAGGCAAGTTAGCGCTGCCAGGGGAAGTGATCCAAAAGCAGGCAATAGGGTCTATGTTAGAAACAGCCGACCTACATCTCATCAGCCACCCCATGTGAAGATCAAGCTGCCCATCTGCTGCATGTGTGCAGTGGTCCTAGATCCAGATCATAGATGCTCCTTTGTTGATGCCTCAGCCTCTGAAAGCTCCCGTGGGAAGGGATTAGTTGTCTCTGTTGGTCTTTTTGTGGGGTTCCTCTCCCCACCAGGTCCTTCCATTCTCCCCACCTCTTGAACACTTCCACAAGACCTCTAGAGTTCTGCACTATGCTGGGCTGTAGAAGTCCCCACATCTGTCTCTAGCAGCTGCTGGCTGGAGACTCCAGGGGGACAGTCAAGTTAGGCTCCTGTCTGCAAGCATAGCACAATATCATTATTAGTGTCAGGGGCTGGCTATCTACCATGGAGTGGGTCTCAGGATGGACCAATTATTGTTTGGACTTTTCCTCAAACTATGTTCCCTCTTTCTCTCTGCACTTCTTGTAGGCAGGATTATTTTTGCATCACAGGTTGTGTGGGTGGGTTATCGTTCCCCTCCTTCCACTAGACCTACCTAGCTAGAAGGTAGTCATTTCAGTCTTCATGTCTCCTTCCCAGTTAGGAGTCTCTGCTAGAGTCACACCCATGTCCTCCCACGAGACTACCCTGTCACTCACCTCCAGCTTGACAAAGAGATGCCCTTCCCCCCAGTTTCTCTTCTTGTTCCTAACCCTCTAACCTCCCACCCCTATTCTCCCCATATCTGATCCCTACCTTTATGTCCCTCCCCATTCCATGTCCTGCCCATTTTCCTTTCTGTCTCTGCTATCTATTCTATATCTCCTTCTGAGCGACATTCTGGCACCCTCACTTGGGCCCTCCTTGTTACTTATCTTTTTTGGGTGTGTGGATTGTAGTATGATTATCCTATACTATAGGTCCAATATTCATTTATAAGTGAGTACATACTATGTGTGTCTTTCTGGGTCTGGGTTACCTCACTTAGGCTGATATTTTCTAGTTCCATCCATTTGCCTGCAAAGTTCATGATTTCCTTGTTTTTAATAGCTGAGTAATATTCCATTGTGTAAATGTACCACAATTTCTGTATCCATTCCTCTGTTGAGGGATATCTAGATTGTTTCCAGTTTCTGGCTATTATGAATAAATCTGCTATGAACATAGTTGAGCAAATGTCCTTGTATGGTGGGACATCTTTGGGTATATGCCCAGGACTGGTATAGCTGGGTCTTGAAGTATAACTATTCCTAATTTTCTGAGAAAGCACCAGATTGACTTCCAGAGAGTTTGCACAAATTTGCAATCCCACCAACAATGGAGGACTGTTCTCCTTTTTCCACATCCTCTCCCGCATCTGTTGTCACTTGAGTTTTTGATCTTAACTGTTCTGATTGGTCTAAGATGGACTCATTTGCATTCCTCTGAAAGCTAAGGACATCGAACATTTCTTCAAGTGTTTCTTAGCTATTTGATATTCTTCTGTTGTGAATTCTTGGGTAACTCTGTACCCCACCAAAACAACTCTGTACAAAAGAACTTCTGTTGGTATTAACATCCCTAATCTCAAGCTATATTGCAGAGCAACAGTACTAAAAACAGCATAATATTGGCATAGAAACAGACAGGTTGAACAATGAAACCAAACTGAAGACATTGAAATAAACCCACACTCCTAGGGGCCCTTGATTATTGACAAAGAAGCATAAACCATACACTAGAAAAAAAAAAAAAAGAAAGAAAGCATCTTCAACAAATGGTGCTGGTCTAACTGGATGTCTGCATGTAGAATAATAAAAATAGACCTGTATTTATCACCTTGCACAAAACTCAAGTCCAAGTGGATCAAAGACCTTGACACAAAACCAGAGACTCTAAACCTATTAGAATACAAAATGGGGAAAAGTCTGGAACACCTTCTTCAACAGAACACTAACAGCATAGGCTCTGAGATCAACAGTTAACAAGCAAGATCTCATGAAATTGAGAAGCTTCTGTAAATCAAGGGACACTGTCATGAGAACAAAATGGCCACCAACAGATTGGGAAGAGATTTTTACCAGCCCTGCATCATACTACAGGATGATATCTAAAATATACAAAAAAAAACCTTAAATTAAAAACCAACAAATCAAATAATCCAATCAAATTTCATTTTTTAGTTAGGATTATTTTCTGAAATCACTATTACCCTATTTAAAAAGTTTCCATTTTCAGGAATTTTACAGTTTTCAGCTTAAGAATTGTATGCAGTCATGCAACATAATGGAATAGCTTGATAATCATCTCAATGTGCAGTCATCAGATATCACTTCCATTTCCGTCTCAGTTTTCTTGTATTTGTGACTTCCGAGATCCATTCTTCTTGTGTGTTTCAAGCTACATGATGAAGTAGAGTAAACTAGACTCTTTGTAAACTAGAGTCACCTTATTGGGGTGTGGAATACTAATATTTTTCTTCTTCGGTCACTTTTCAGTTCCTGAGGTCTGGCTTTCTTTCAGTCCCACCTTCCCTTATCTTCTTGGACTCTAGTGACTACTGCTTTACTCTGTCTCTAAAAGATGTCAATTCTTAGATTATGAACTTTAATTTCTCTACTTTATTTTTATACAGTAAAGGAGAAGTTTTTTTTCAGCTCTTTCCAAGAAAGTCTTGTAGTAAGCAGACTGAAATATCTTTTTTGAATTACAGTGCTTATGGGTTTGAACCCTTATATTTACCTTATAAATTCTAAATAGGCATGTGTTTTAATTTCTGAGGAGAAGAATTAGTTTGTGATTTTTTTTCAAAACAATGATATGGAAATGCATAACATAAATCACAAGCGCTCATTGTTTTCTACTTAATAAGTAGTTTACTAAAATACTGGACTCCTTTTTTTAATTTTATTTTTCTTTTTAGTTACATTTTGTTAACTCTGTGTTCCAGCTGTATCCCGCTCCCTCATTCCCCAACCCCACATTCCCTCCCTGGTCTTTTCCCTGCCCCTTTCCAAGTCCACTGATAGGGGAGGACCTCCTGCCCTTTCATTTGACCCTGTTTTATCGAGTCTCTTCAGGACTGGCTGCAAAGTCCTCCTCTGTGGCCTAACAGGACTGCTCCTCCCCTGGGGGAGGGGGAGGTCAAAGAGCCTGCCCTTGAGATCCTGTTAGAAATAGTCCTTTTCCCCCTTACTTTGGAAAACTACTTGGTTACTGAGCTACCACGGGCCACATCCGAGCAGAAGTTCTAGGTTATATCCATAGATGGTCCTTGGTTGAGTGTCAGTCTCAGAAAAGACCCTGTGCCCAAAGACCTTGGTCTTTGTAGAGCTCCTATCCTTTCCATATCATACTAACTCCCCTTCTTTCATATGATTCCCTGCACTCTGCTGAGGGTTTGGTTATGAGTCTTAGTGTCTGCTTTGAAACACTGCTAGTTAGAGTCTTTCAGATACCTTTTGCCATAGACTCCTGAGTTGGACTCCTTTTACAGTTAGTTCAGACACTAATATGTCTTTAAAATATCATTTATAATAATAGACTTTGTAATATATTATTTTACATTTATCTTAAATTCCAAATAAAATAATATATTATTTTAAATTATCTTAAATTCCAAATAAAAAATTGCCTCGCTTTGTATTTGATTACAAGTAGATATACAATATGTACATTTCATGCAGAAGAGAAAAAGAAACAACTAAAAATAATTAAAATTAAAATTGGAAAAACAAACTATAGCCTGTGAATAATGACTTAGTGAGTAACAATACTTGTGACTAAGCCAGATGATCTGAACTCAATAGACCCAGGGTCAACTGCAGTGGAAAAAGAGAACCAAATCTTACAGGTTGTTTTCTGACTTTTACTTCCACACTGTAGCGTGTGATTTTTTTCCTCCAAGTATAATGTAGAAAATGTATTTATACATAAAAATTAAACCCACAAAATTAAAAATAAACCTATAAACAAATTTGGTATTATTTTGAAAATGGACACATCATGGTCTGCTATGTGGTATTGATTGTGTGTGTTTATGTGCTTGATGGAGAGGCTGATGACGTGGAGTATTTTCCTGCTGGCTCTATTCTCAACTGTCCTTCCTTTCAAATATTCTTATTTCTTGTCTTATTGATCCTTTTTCTATTTCCTTGAAATAGAAACACTGTAGATTATTATATCAAACTGTCAGAAAGATCTGTACATTATATCTGTCTTTTCAGAAGGTGCTAAGCACTATGTAAATGCAATCAGGAGAGCTGAAATCACTGAAAGGCAGCGGGGGATGTTCTCAGTGACCTACGAAGAGGATTTGTAGTTTTCACAGATGAAAAGAGGAAGATGACAGCGATTTTCCATCATATATCACAGTGTTTAGAAAACTACTGGGAAATTCAATCATATTTCCTTGATGGCATCCTTCCCTGAAATGTATGGTTTCACTTTAATCATAAGTAAGGACTAACTGTGAATGGAAAGACACTTTTCTGTTTCCTGTTTTGTTAGAGAAGAGAAACAAAGGCAAAAATCTGGGTAATGCCGTGAGACACTTGATACATGTCTCAGTGTATCAAGGAGAATGAGCATAAGAAACATGGAGAATAAATTCACCCATCACCAGGAATACTGTGACCCTCAAGAAAGGAAGTGACCCTAGCTGAGGAGTGGGGAATACGGAGGCTGAAGTCATCGCCTCCTGTAATCTGGGAGGACTTCCGGTGGAGGGATGGGGACACCAACCCACCCACAAAACCTTCAATTCAAAATTTGTACTGCCTGCAAGATGTGCAGAGATAATGACGAAGCAGAGATTGAGGGAGTGGCAAACCAATCACTGTCCAGCTTGAGACCCACCATATGGGAGAGAGCCAAACCCTGACACTATTAATAATACTTTGCTATGCCTGGGGACAGGAGCCTTGCACAAGTGTCTTCTGAGGTGATTCATCCAGAAGTTGATGGAAATGATGCAGAGACCAACAGCCAAACATTAGGGGTAACTTGGCAAATCTTGTGGAAAAATGGGGTGGGGGGAGGACTGAGGGAACTGGAGGGGGTCAAGGACACCACAAAAAACCTACAGAGTGAACTAACTTGTGCTGTGGGGGCTCACACAGAGACTGAGCCACCAACCAAAGAGGATGCATTGGATGGACCTAAAATTTTCACATATATGTAGCAGATATGCCCCCTGATCAACATGTGGTTCCCTAACAATGGGAGTAGGGTGTATCTCTGACTCTGTTGCCTGCCTCTGGATCCCTTTCCCCTAGATGGGATGCTTTGTCTGGCCACAGCGGGAGTACATGCTCCTATTCTTGATGTGACTTGATGTGCTGGGGTGGGTTGGTATCCATAGGGAGCCTCCCCTTCTGAGGAGAAGAGAAAGGGGAATGGGGACAGGGGGACAGGGGACATGAGAGCAGACTAGAAAGGGAGACAGAATGGGGTGCTATGATAAGGATGTAAAATGAATAAGTAAATAAATTAATGAAAAAAGAAAGGAAGTGGTCTTCGTAATCAGCTTCATGTTTATGGGCTTGGTTTTGAATGTGAGGAATTCTACTTCCACTGACTCACCTCCTCCACAGTGAGCAATGGTGACGTTTGTCAGGAGATGCAAGATAGTAACTCTTAGGCAGAGCCTTCGAGGAGTAGTGTATGTTATCAACAAGTAGAATATTTAGAGATTTTTGAGAAAAAAAAAAGCATGGGTGAAGACATACTTTGATCTTGGTAATTTTTGTTATATATATGTAATTATTCAGAGAATTTTGTTGCTCCCAGTCATACCTTGAGAAGACTTTCAGGTAAATTTATAGCAATTTTTATCACATTTCAAAGTAACAAAAAATAACTACTTTTATTTCATCCAACTGTTTGTGAGGTTGGAATTAACTCATAGTATTTTAGAAAAGATATATATATATATATATATATATATATATATATATATATATATATTACACATATATCATGCTCATATAATATAATAAAATATAATGCGTTTAATATAATATATACATATATATGTACTTTCACAGGCAGTCCTTTCCTTTTGGTGGGAAAATTTACAAGATTTCTTATTACGATGGTATGAAGCAGTGCACATTCCACAGAAAGCATAATTTAGGGCTTTTAACTTTTAATTCTTGTGTCTTAGTCTCTCTCTCTCTTTCTCCCTTCCTCCTTTCTTTTCTTTCCTCCTTCTATCTTTCCTTCCTCCCTCCCTCCTTTTCTCTCTCTTCCTTTGAACATTATCTATCTAGTGTTGGGTATCCTGTTGCTCTCTGTGTAGCCTAGACTGGCATAAACTCACAGATACCTACCTGCTCTGACTCTAGAGTTCTGGAATTAAAACATATGCCACTACACCTGGCTTTATTTTGTTTTCTTACGATATATATTACTAATGCTGGAGAGATGGGCCAGAGGTTAAGAGCTTTTACTGCTCAGTACCTATCACCCATGTTACCATTGCCCTAACTCCAAATCTTAGGTTATCTGACACCTCTGGCCTTCACAGGCACATTCACATATACATGCGTGCACGTGTGCACAAACACACACCCACACCCACAAACACACATGCATGTAAGCACACACACACACACACACACACACATAAAAGAATCTTAAACAGAAACTCATATATTATCCAATTAATTGTAGTAATTTTTTTTTTCTAACAGAGGCAAAATACCTTGAGGAAATATCTGTACGATTAAAAAAATTTAAAAATGATCACCCTTTCTTGAAACAAACAGGAAATATTAAAGTTTTGACTGTTACAAACAATTTACTGAAACATACTTTTGAGTTAGACACATTGAGGCACTATGATATTTTGATACTCGTGAGCATTTTAATTGAAAATTTGAGAGCACAACATCCCATTGCTAAAATACGCACATGTACAACCATGCATGTCTTATTATTTTACTTTTGCAGAGGAACTAGCACAGACAGGGTTGGGTGAACATGACGTCCAAATAAATGATGATGCTCAGAAACTACTTAATTTCACTTTCCTCTATAGTTCAGACGGAAATTAAGAGTACACATTTTTAGACTAAATAAGGGAGCCACTAACATTGCGTGACCTTTTTAAGTGGGAGGAGGGGGTGAAAGTCTAAGGAAAAGAATTGTTTTATGCTCATTTTATGATTTTCACAGTGTGCTTCAACTTTTTGTCCGCATTGATATCAACAGAGTTAACTATGGCAAACAAAGGTTTTTAATAAAAATAGGAACACGTGGAGCTATGCAGGGGGTTCAGTCAGTAAAGTGCTGTCTGTGTATATAGGACAAGCTGAATCTGATCACAGCACCCATGGGAAAAAAGCTGGGCCGAGCAGCATTCACTTGAACCCGGTAAATAGGTGGTTGGAGAGAGTGGGGACCCCAGGAAGGTAGAGTCAGAAAGAGTTCTGGAGCTCATTACACGGCATGTTAGCCTGGTTAGTGAGACCGAGTCCTAGTGAGAAACCCTGCGCTGAAAAACAAAGTGGATTGTTCTTTGAGAGCTGTTCCTGAGGCTGGTTTTTGGTTTCTGCATGCACCTCTAAATGTGTTCACACACACCAACATAAAAATTCAGAAACCAGCATAATACATACACACACACACACACACACACAAAATGCACACAATTAAAAAAAAAAAAAAAGACAACAGCTTTAACTTGACCCTAATGGTTGACATTTGAGTTGGCAAGAATAATATTACCAGATATTTCACATTTTTTTAAAAAGAGAGCTGAAGGTTGAGATTTGTTTGTGAAGTCCATTTTTATGTATTGAGAAATAATTCAAAATATGGAAACGAAAACGTTCGGGGAGCTAAATATAGCCTGCCAAACAAAACATGCCAGACCATTTATAAAATTTATATAAGGCTATGATGGATTACGGCCTCGAACTCGGTTCCATTGCTTCACTGTAAGCCGGTTCTTCAGTGGTGCCTCTGTCTAACATTTGATTTAGAAGTTAGTAATAACAGAAAACTTTAATCAATACTTTGTACTAAATGACTTATTTAATCTTTGCAACTATATAACTACTGAATTATAAACTTAGGTCAGGTGAGGTAAATGTGTTTGTGGTAAGAAAGATGCCCCAGTTCTCCAAGGTAGAGACAGAAGACATGGATACCCTGCACAGCACTCACAGTTACTTGTAGATGAGTGGCCCTGGCCACAGGGATGGAACCTGACTTTCCTTAGATTTTTGGTAAGTAGTAAATGTCCCTCTGTCCCCCCCCCCATCTGTGCTTTTGCCATCAAGCCAGACTGCTTTTGAATTTCCAGGATTTCTTCTCGGGATAGAGTTGTTCCCGTGGGATTTACCGAACATGGTGAGGCTTCTCAGTTTGTTTCCCTCCATCTTTATTTAATCAATGTGTCAACAGTGCAGGAAGCACCTCTCTCAAGAGAGCAGATAAAAGAAATTCTGTATTTACATTCTTCTTAATATTTTCCTTTAAAACCATTCTGTGAGCACACAATGCTGCTCTGATGCATTTCTGTCATCTTATGCTTATACATCACAAAGCACCTCATTATACCCATTTCTTTCTAGTACTTCAAAGACTTAAAAGAAAAATATTGGTTTGCTCATGTACTACCCAAAATACAACACAAATCTTAGAAGGTCGTGAAAATTTATCTCCAGGGTCTCATAAAGAAACGTAACTTTTACCAGACGATGGCTGTCCCACTTACAGTCTCTGGAATAAAATGTCCAAAATCACAACTTTGTTGCAAGCGAAATATCACCTAACCCTGCTTGTTGGTGATCCCTCTTAGTCTCTCTCACCAATCTCTCTCTCTCTCTGTGCCTGTTTGTCTTTCTCCCACTTCTCCCCTTAAAAGTTAAGAAAATCACAAGTCCAAAGGCTGTGTTACAACGATCTCTTATATGTATGTTTTGGTAGACATGGTTGTGCCTATCTTTATTGTCCAGGCATAAGCAGTAATGTTCAGACACAAGTTCGAGTACTTTGCTTCCCTGGTCATCGCAGTGCTCAGATTTGAAAATCAGAGTTAATGGAGGGAAAACGAGCCCTTTCCCTATGTGGATACAGTCCGTGTGTTTGTGGAAGAATGAGATGCATTCTCTCGATGTGTGTGGCAGTCAGAGCTGCTTTGCAGTGTGCTGGGACTCGGGGAGAGCTCTGACACTTCTAGACGCGGTTTTGTTGTGAACACTGCAACCTGCGCTGCTCTCAGTAATTACAAGTGTTATGGATTTTCTCAAAATACCTAATTTTTAGAGTGTTCATAGCTTTCTACTGTAGAGTCATATTTTATTTATGGATTTACTGTATATATTCTTTAAAAGAATTGTTTAAAGTGACACATTTAACTTCTACCATGGCATAGTTATGCATTCGTAATGATGAGTTGCCTTTGTATAACTATACTTTTTAAATGTTTTCCTTTCTGAAACATAACATTAAAAATTATACATTCCTAGATAAAAGTAGTCTATAATTACCTAGATAACAGTCATAGTAACTGGATCCTTAACTAACACTTTTGAATAAGAAATAGGGGTCCATTTATTTAAGACATTGGTTAATTGTATTATTTGAAAGGTATCTTTTTTATGCAATAAAAGTCATAGAATGAAATCAGAAGTAAAGAAATCTAAGTTGTCTTATTTAAGAATTATATATTTTAATTTCAAGTAAGATTCAAGGTGAATCACTATTGAGAAATAAGATTGAGTAAAACTGTCCAGTTGAAATGATGACAATTGGCTAGCATTGGTATGCTCTAATTGTACAGCTATGGGGTCTGAGGCTTGGCTCATTTGATTCCATCAGCTGTTTATTGAACATTGAATGCTGCTCAGCGAAAGCTTTCCACCACTCCTATTACCTCTATGAGTGCCTCCATGGAAGCACGTGTGATTACTGAGATGTCATGGCCTAATTCTGAAATAACTCATGTCCCCAACCATGTTGTCACAAGTTTAATTTCTTCACCATTTCTACCACTATCTTCAGAGAGGTTGTTGAAGTCCCAAACCATAGTTGACATTATGATCTTCAGTAGAGTTCTGTTCTTGTTACTAATGCTCTCGATCATTTTTAAATGATATTATTCAGAAACGTATTGTCATGCAGGTCATATTTTCTTTCTCTTTTTTGTAGCATCTTGGGCTTATTTCTTTTTTGTTTGTTTATTTGTTTTTCAAATTTTATTTATTTTTTTATTTATTACTATTTATTCACTTTGTATCCCAGCTGTAGCTCCCTCTCTCATCTGCTCCCAATCCCACCCTCCCTCCCCTATATCCTCCCATGCCCCTCCCCAAGTCCACTGATAAAGAGATCCTCCTCCCCTTCCATCTGACCCTATCCTATCACGTCTTATCAGGACTGGCTACATTGTCTTCCTCTGTGGCCTGGTCAGAAGGGCCAATAGGACAGACATCATGGGAGGAGGGAGAAAGTGTGTCATATTTTCTAAAGCATGCTAGAGTTTTCTCATTTATCTTTTAATAAAATGCCAAAAATGACTGCTGTGTTCCACACAAACTCTACTGATAGAGTGCACTAGGACTATCACTTCTTATGAGTTCAACTTCTACTTCTATCACCAGGTCCTATGAATGCAGTTGTATTAAATAGTAACTTTACTTTACTTATTCTGAGGCCACTTTGTATCTGAGGCCACTGCCGTCCTCTTCTTAGATGACAAAATTTGGTGGATGGGTAATTTTTGTGACTAGATAGCCAAAAGGATTAATTTAATTATAAATGCTCACATGAGGCACACTTACTGCCCATCTTTACTTCTTTCTTAAAGTATACACACATAAAATGAATAAAAAATAACAATGAGACTCACATGAAAAGAGCTTGATTGAGAATAAATAACCTTATGTAATATTTCTGACAAAGTTTCATAATTCAATTCTATTTGGTTCATTTACCAATGAACTCTATATGTGTACTTGTAAAACAGTCCATTCAGGTGATTATTTAATTATCGGTAAGTATTTAAACCCAATTCCAATTCTTAAATAATAACTATATTGAAGATAGTGTTACAAAGAAAGGAGGATCCTTCTAAGAATGTTCTCCGAAGAACTTAATTAATAGAGGATAAAGGACATAGTGAAAATTGGGGATCATCATTGTATCCACACACCTGTCTGTTTTTGATACACTAGAATCACCAAAATCATGATAGACATTTTCTTACTGTCTCCTAAGGCATTTTTGGGTCCACTAATGTTGATATTTCTTAGTGCTTAGTGTGGAGATTACTTTCTTGTTTAAAATGTTGAAAGCAACAAGGAGGACCCTAGGGATGATGCTTAATCCTCATTCAGAAGGGCAAACAGTATAGACATCAGAAGTAAAAGAGAAGGAACAGGACAGAAGCCTTCCACAGAAGACCTCTGAAAGAATCTACCCACTAGGCTATCGAAGGAGATATTGAGACTCCTAGTCAAACTTTGGGTAGAGTGCTGAAATCCTTATGCAAAAAGAGGGGTCAGGGAGATCTGGAGGGGACAGGAACTCCACAGGAGTACAACAGAGCTAAAATACCTGGGGCCAGGGGGACCTTCAGAGAAGGATACTTCAACTAATGCATTAGAGGACCATATATGGAGAACACCTAGACCCCCTGTTCAAAGAAAGCCCATAGGTTGTTTAGTTTCCAAGTGGGATCCCTAGTAAGGGGTACAGGGCCTGTCTCTGACAAGAACTCACTAACAGGCTCTTTGATCACCTTCCTCTGGGAGTTGCAGCCTTGCCAGGCCACAGAGGAAGATGATTCAGCCAGCCTTGTTGAGACCTAATAAGCTAGGGTCAGACAGAAGGGGAAGAGGCCCTCCCCTTGGGGACTAGAAAAAGAGCATAGGGAGAGAAGAGGGATGGTGGGTGGTACTGGAAGGAGATAAAGGAGGGGGCTGCAGAGTGGCAACAAAGTGAATAAATTGTAATAAATAAAAAATATTGAAAGCAAAATGAAGATTAAATGATACATTTTCAGCCTTCCCATTTTTTCCAACTAAAGATTTTTCTTCTTTTCTTTCTAGTTTTACTCCATTGTGGGCAGAGATCACACCTTTTCCCCTAAATTTGTGACAGTTCCCAAGCTCTTCCTTATCTAATCTTGTTTGTAGGCTAGTGGAAATTTGAAAGGAATGTTCTGCTGCTTGTTCCCATATTTTCTCTTAATCAATTTTCGATAGAGTTGTGTTAATGTCTGTGATGACTGATTTACCTCTTTCTGTCTTTAGTTCTCTCAGGCTTTGCTTCACTCTTTTAGCTTATAGCTCTGCAGTTTGGTGCCTGTATTCTTAAGCTGCTGTGTCTTTTTGGTAAATTGACATTTTTTTTTCAACTGTGTAACCTGCAGAGAATCTTTACATCAAAGGGACTAGAACATAGGGATGAAGGCTTCATGCAGGCACCACCCAACCTCTCCACATTCCATGAGCTGTGTGGAGGTTGTTTTCAGCAATGGGGTCCCACTATCAGTTTTGGAGAGCAACCCTCTGTTCCAGCACCCGGACTCAAATGCAACCAAGTACCACCAGTGGGACTTACCCGGCTGTGGAAGATGGCTGTTTCAGGCTCAGTAGTCCATACAGCCTTTTAAGTGTCTGGGTTTGTGGTGGTTATAGCTCTAGGTCCTGATTTCTGGGCTTTTCTGATTTGGATGAGTGTTTTGTTGCTTGGTTTCTGTTTCCTTTCTGAATTTTCAGAAAGTGTGTTACCTGATTTACTGACCTGCTTGGCTTGTTCAAAAAGAGTCCTTGCTGGTGTTGGAAAGACGAGGGAGGGAAGGCCCTGGAGAGGTGGTCTGTGAGATCCACAGAAGCATGGATATAGGGGAAACAAGCTCCTGCTGGTATTCTGCTTCACCATTAGGGAATTCTGCTGGTATTCTGCTTCACCTGGATTGGGTCTGGGGGAACAGAAGGAGTGATAAAGTCTGTGGGAAGCTACCTGGTCTCCTGATTGCTATTCTTTAATTGATTGTTTATTTTCAATCCTCTTATTAAACCAATCATTTCACCTTAAATTCTAAATTTTCCATTAAATACTTATGCATATCTTGTACTTCTTTTGGATGTTGCAAACATTTCTACTTGTTTTAGACAGGTTTGTAATTGAGTTATCATTTTTGTGAACTTTTTATTGGTGTCTACCATGGCTCGTAATTTATTTTTTTATCATGGACCTATTTTAACATTTTATTTTCTTGGTACTAGTGGAATTTTCATTTTAAGTAGCATTTATTTATTTTAGTTGTATAGCACTTATTTATTTTAATTGACTGGGTTTTTGTGGGTATAGTACACACACATGCTGTGGGTGTTTTAATACATGTTATCATATGGAATGACTGAATCAAGCTAATTAATTAGTGTTATTTTATGTTTATACCCATTAGTGAGAAACTCCCCACCCACGCTCTTCTCTCTTGCCTTTTTGAGGGAAAAGAATTCATGTTATTAACGTGTCATGTCATTAGACCCTGAACTTACTCTGACCAACCTGAGAAACCACTATTCCACCCTCTACTCCTCCAAGTTAGACTGTTTAAAAACTTCTCCACGTGAGTACAATCATGAAGTTTTTACCTTGTGTTGACTTATTTTAGTTATCACAGTGCCCTCCTGGTTCACCTACAGTCTCACAAAAAACTGAATTTCCTTCTGTTTTTAGGCTGGCCGATGCTCCAATATGCGATGTATGCCACATTTTTTCTTTACTTGATTGTCTTAGTCTGCTTGGGCTATTAGAATAAAATACTTCATATTGGATAATTATGAACAAAGGAACTTATTTGTCCTAGTTGAGATCCCCACAGATTTGGGGAATATTGAGGGTCTGCTCCTCAGAGGATGCCTTGCTATTTGGCTTTTATGAAGGAAGGTCAATGTGTTTCTCTTTAATCTTTTTAAATAAGGCCATTTTTTTTCAAGTTGACAAAACTACAGTTGCTTGGGAAGAGAGCACATTCATCAAGTTGCTTTCATCAAATTGGCCTATCGATGTGTGTGGGGAAACTTTAACTTGGTGATTGATGGAGGAGAGCTTAGTCCACTGTAGGTGGTGGATTTGCAACAGAAGTGGTCCTGGACTGGAAAGATAGTCAAGGGAGTCATGGACAGCAAGCAAGTTGGAAGAACTCTTCATGGTTCTGGATCAGTTCTGTCTCTTTGGCTCCTGCCATGAGTTCATGACTAGCTTTCCAAAAGATTAAAATAACTCTCCCCAAATTGCCTTGGGTCATGATGTTCATCACAGCAACAGAAAATAAACTTAGATAAGATTCCAACTCTACTATTTCGGGAAACATAATAAACATATATATGCACATATAAATACACACACATTTATATATTTCCAAGAAGAACACAATTACAAATGGCAATCATCATAGTAAGCAAATAACACTTTTTACATTTCACATTTCATTTTATACTAACTACATTCGCACTTTGAGAATTTCATACACGGGTGTTAAGTGACAGCATGAATTTGAGGTAGGCAGCAACATTCAGTATTTCACTCATGTTCTCCAAAGTCATGTTGTTTTCACAGGCAGGAGACATTCATTTCATTCAGGACTTCCACATCCTTAGCCCATTCCAGCATCGACTGAATGGTTCAACACCCGGAGTCTCATCTAAATGTCAGCCGGATGCACCTCTGTGTGTCTGCCCTTGCTGGCATGTGCAGGTTGTACATTCCATCAATGCTGTGTTTGCAATGGAGGAGGCAAACAGCAGATCCACAGGACTCACCACTGAATTGTTTCTCAGCTCCCCAGGAACACAGCAAACCTGCTTTATTCTCTCCATCTTTCAGATTTTTTTTTTTCATTTGTGTTATAGCTAAGTTTTTTTTTTTTTTTTTTTTTTTTTTTTTTTTTTTTTTTTTTTTTTTTTTTTCATTTTTACATGTGCTTAGTGGATCGGAAAGTGCAGCTAGATTTTAGACACTGAAGTCCGGGGGGTGGTTTCTACTATGACATGTGTCTGCTCCTCATCAGTAAAACCCAGTGTGCTAAAGTAGATGATGTGTCAAGTCAGAAACATTTCCTCCCCTTAGAAGGGGTTGGATGATCAAGCTTGGGTCCGTAATAAAAGAGCCAGAACTTACTGGGTAATAAAACCAGACACGATGTAAACAACCACCACACCGTTTTTTTCATGGTTTGTCTTGTTTTTCATTCTAAAATGGGAAAAGATATTTGGAGACTTAACAGCTATCTTGTACACAAAACAAAACAAAACAAAACACACTTATTAATCTAGTTGATTAAGAAGCTAAATGTAACTGAGTCCTTTACCAGCTTTTCAAGGAACTTTACCAACCTCAGGTTTTCTAAACTAAGGCTTCCTTATTAAATAGAAGCAACACCAAACAAAACCTAATCCTGGTTCCTTAAACTCTGCTGGTTCTAGGTTCTATGGATTTCCTAAAGGTATTGTCAAGGGACATCATTTCTGCTCTTGACTTGAAGTCAAATAACGGGGTTCCTTTATTAGAACTCAACTCACACTGCTTCTAAGATACCCTCTATCTTTCACAATTGAGAACATTATTCAGCTGTGGTCACACCAAGGGCAACCCACTCATTGTCCCAAATTAGTTTTTACAGTTCTGTCATCTTCACTAGCCAACTTCTTAAAGACAAGAGTTATGCTCAGTATAAGATTCTGTGCGGGATGATATGTTTTGGCTACACAATAACTGGTTGTGAAAAAGGCAGATCAACGTTTCTAGTTTTTATTTATGTCACTACAACTCAAACATATTATTTGCAAATGTTTTCTAAATAATCATCTTCATAAAATAAGGCTGTGTTGGCATATCTAACTTTTTCTCAGCTCAAAATAGCTGAGACACTAGACAAAAATCATTGCCAGAGTTATATTAAATACAATTAAAGTAAAACAACATTAATTCATCTATTCTTCATGAAGTTGGCAAACACAGTCTTCCCACAGTGCTGAATTTTTGGATGTGCGTGTTTAGTTTGAATCTAGAACAAGTTTACAGAGCCTGAAGGCATGAGGCAGATTCCTGTGCAGATTTTCTATGTTCTGCCTCCCTGAAGTTCTCAAGCGAGAAGCAAAAGTGTCCTCTGGGACCCATTGTGGAAAAGCAATGGGCTCTCTGTTTGTTTGCCTATGCAATGCTAGGATGCTTTTATGGCCCAGCCTTAACATTCTCTGATTTTGCCCGAGACAGGTTGAACTACTTTTCTTTTCTGCTGATGTCCTCATCCTTTTTCCATTACTGAATACCACTTCCCATCTTTTCCCTTCGTTGACTCCTGGTCAAGTCTGATAAAAAGAACTCAAGGAACATTTTAAGTCCAGCAGCGTTCCAACTGCAGAAGAGTGAACCCTCAGTACTGTGTTCTAGAGTATGCTCTGGACAGGACACCAGGCAGCATAAACTCCAGGAACAGCCTGGAAGGGCTGAAGCAGTTGATGTGGCTACTGTTTGTCTCTTGCTTCCTGCTTTTCAGATCTGAGTCCCTCTGTTATTTCTGCTTCCTTTAAGAGGTATGGTAAGCATTCTAATACTTTGAAAAACTTTCTCATAAATATAAACCCATCTACCCAAAGTAGATGTATAAACTCATTAATACATTTTAAATACTTTTCTATTCAAAGGTTGATAAAAACGAGAGATTCCAACATTAATAATGGGTGAGCGCAAATGGTAATATTGAAACACACAAGCAAAAAATCATTAACTATGTAATCCATAACACAAGTATCAAAATGAGACTATATTTTAAAATTCCAAATTAAGATGAAATCTTTTCCTAATTTAACTCTTATTTTTATTGTTAGTTACATTTTATTAACTCTGTATTCCAGCTGTATCCTGGCCCCTCATTTCTTCCCAATCCCCCCTCCCTTCCTCATCTCCTCCCTGCCCCTTTCCAATTCCATTGATAGGGGAGGACCTCCTCCCCTTTTATCTGACCCTGTTTTATCAGGTATCTTCAGGATTGGCTGCAATGTCCTCCTCTGTGGCCTAGCAGGACTGCTCCTCCCTTGGGTGGTGAGGAGGTCAATGAACCTGCCATTGAGTTCCTGTCAGAAATAGTCCCTGTTCCCCTTACTAGGGTACCCACTTGGATACTGAGTTACCATGGGCTACATCCAAGCAGGAGTTCTAGGTTATATCCATACATAGTCCTTGGTTGGAGAAACAGTCAAACAGTCTCATAGAGGACATCTGTGCCCTGATATATTTTGTCCTTGTGGAGCTCCTGTTTTCTCCAGGTCATACTAACTTCCTTTTTCTATCATATGATTCCCTGCATTCTACCAAAGGTTTGGTTATGAGTCTCAGCATCTGCTTTGATAAGCTGCTAGGTAGAGTCTTTCTGAGGCTCTCTGCTGTAGGCTCCTGTCCTGTTACTTGTTTTCTCCTACTTTCTCTTGCCATCCCATTTGTCTTTCTAAATGAGGGTTGATCATGTTACCCCTAGTCCTCTTTCTTGTTTATCTTCTTTAGGTGCACACATTTTAGTATATTTATCCTCTCTTATAGGACTATATAAGTGAGTATATACCATGTGTATCTTTCTGCTCCTGGGATACCTGACTCAGGATGATCTTTTCTAGATCCTACCATTTGCCTGAAAATGTCATGATTCCTTGTTTTTAATTGCTGAGTAGTATTCCATTGTGTAAATGTACCACAATTTCCGTATCCATTCCCCTGTTGAGGGACATCTGGGTTGTTTCCAGGTTCTGGCTATTACAAATAAATCTGCTATAAACATGCTTGAGCAAATATCCTTAAGAATTCATCTTACTTGTCTGTACTAAAGAAAATAGTATTCTGTAGTAAAAGAATATCTCATACTTAAGTCTGACTCCAAAATATGCATGGTTAGAAGGTTTAAAATTTAAAAATACAAGCACATTATAGTAAGTCAAATCATATCAGATAATAATGAGGAATGATTCTTTATATCCAGCTCTTATTCCTTTTTTTAATTTTATTATTTTTCTTATCAGTTACATTTTATTAACTCTGTATCCCAGCCGTGTCCCGATCCCTCATTCCCTCCCAGTCCCTCCCTCTCTCCCTCATCTCCACCTTGCCCCTTTCCAAGTCCACTGATGGGGGGGGACTTTTACTTCGTTTGTTTTGAGATTTTTCTAAATATATTCCTAAAATTATTTATCGACTGTATGTTGCTTTAGAGATTTGACCCCTTAAATGTCCCTAATAAAAACAAATATTTCACTTTTGTTTCCTATCTTCAACCTATCACAATGTTGTCTTTCCAAACAGGAGTGATTACCATGAGCAGTGCAGAATCAATATGCTGACTGCAGTTCAGCAACCCCAGCCAAATTCTTCCCAGTGATGCCATTCAGAGTGTATCATGATGGTCCACATTTGTATGTCCCATATGTGATACACTGTGTTTAATCATGCCTGTAGATCTCTGTAGATCACAGTTCTCATTCCCCACTCTATATCCCTAACAGTTCAAATGCATCTGCTTTTCTCTGGCTTCCTTTGCTGTCTTCACATTTGCTATATTATGACCTTGCTTCCAGATTCATAGTTCATTTTCTTTTTAACTGTCTAGGGATTTAAAACATTTCTTTCTTGTATTATAGACTGAGAAAGGTGTCTTTCCTTTGGCTTAGAGTCTTTTTGTGTATGTGCTGATGCTAGTCAGGTTTTTCTATTAGACATGGGAGTTATTTCTTTCTGTGACATTAGACTGAATTCTTAAACAATTTCCCTGAATCTCACTCTTTTAAATACCCTTTGTCATCTCTCTCTGTCTCTCTTTATGTCCAGTCTCTCTCTTTTTCTCTCTCATTCTCTCCCCATTCCTTCCCCTGCCATGCCTGCTCACTTTTCCCTTTTCTCCTTTATTTCTTCAAAGATTTCATTTAAAGCTTCTCCTAGAAATTTTCAGTAACTGAATTTTCTATGATGGGGTATTAGTTTTTCCCCAAACAATGGGAGGCAAATATCTATGATGGAGACAGGGTTCCCTGTCCTTATGTACTTCTTATTTAATTAAATTTTCTTGAATGTGAGAGAATATTCTGATGGTACTCATTGTCTTCGGTGTATTGTTTTATGGAGAGGGATCTGTCACCTGTCGTGGAGACTACTGATTCTTAGTCTTTAGGTTACTTGGAATGGAGAATGGACTCATAATTGGTTGAGCTTCTTGTGAGTTGGAGACTTGGACACGTGGTACCTTAGAGAAAAGTAATGTTCATGTTGTGAACTTCTTGGCAAGAAAGTATGGATACCCACTAGGGCAGTGGTTTTCAACTTTCCTAATGCTTCAACCCTTTAATGCAAAACATCCATGGTGGCTCCCAACTAAAAAAATTATCTTTGTTACTACTTCATAACTGAAATTTTGCTACTTTTATGATTCCTAATGTAAATAATCTGTTTTTCTGTGGTTTTAGGTGATCCCCGACCCCAAATAGGTCGAGACCCACAGGTTGAGAAGTTTTGCTCTAGGTATTCAGAGCAGTCTTGGACATAGCTACATTAAAAAGAAATGATGATCTGAGTCCTATAACAGACAGAAAGGGATGCTATTATCACACTTTTATCTTTAAAGAGAGGCCTGCAAGTGAGCTGAGCTCACATCCCTAGAAAACTTCTGACTGTAGCTCTCTGAAACCCTTAAAGAGACACTGTGAGACCTGAATGAGACCCCAGGTCTCTGGAAGTTTATTCATGGCAGTAGAAGCAGAGATTCTGTAACTTGCTCTTGTGTTGTGAGTGGGAGTTTCTTATCCCCTCCGAGGATGCTCTACTAGTTCTATTGTTCCCCCATTACTCTCATGACTTTACCATTTTAAGCTTGTCCTTGAGCCAAAAACCTTTTCAAAGAATAGCTATTCTTGTTCTTCCCTAGGCTTAGATGTGAGGCCCTGGAAAAGAAATCAGGCACCTGAGTGAGACCCTCTAACAAACAAGTTTCCATTCCAGTAGAATAAAAAGGAAGATATTTTCTTCCTTTGTATTGAATTTCTCAAATAGAAAAATGTTTGATCTCTGGCTCAGTGCTAACACCCAACTGCTAAGACCCAGTTTGTGAAAAGTGAGGAAGTCGAAGCATTTGTCAAACTGGCTAACCATTGTTAACCAAGCTTCTGGAAGGCTCTTGTTGTGAGCTTTCTTGTTGCACTAGACCCCAGAAGATCAAACTAAAGCAAAATGGAATCACTTCTGCTAAGTGAAAGGAAGAAGGCACGCCTGCCAACAGAGGTGCTTCTCCTGCACACACAAATTTGAAAATCGTTTACTAGAATGTAACTTATCTTCTTGAGTCAGTGTCATAAGGTGGCCTCCTTTGCTCTTACATCAGACAAGAAGTGACTTGTATTAATATGATAGTAACAAATGAAATTTCTGTATGATTATTATTATTATTATTATTATTATTTTACCTTGGAAACCTAACCATTTTGTCATGCTTAGTGAAACTCATTCTTTCTGTTTATACAGAAGTACTTCCTGATACTACAAAATGAAAGTGGAATTTCTAGTCATTTTATTTTCTTCGTTCCCTTTCTTGGTGACTGATCCCAGGGTTTTGTTTTTGTTTTTGTTTCTTTGTTTGTTTTTTTTCGTGTAAAGAAAACACTTTGCTCGGGACCCACAGAACCTATCTTATTATAAAACTAATAGGTAAAGTCAGTTCTAGGGTCCACAGATGCCCCAGGTCTTACCCCACTTGCTGGTCGATGTTCAGACCCTGAGTTTTCTGGTCTGTGCATAGCTCCTTGTTTAACTGACTTGCAGCACATCTTCCAACACAAAGAAGCACACATCTTTCACCACATGTGAGGCAGGCCTCTGAACCCCCTCCCCCACGTCTTTGCCATAAATCAATTTTCTGCAACTTTTTGTCTGTACACATTTCAGATTAAGGTACTTAAATATTTTAACAATTATTTTTTGAAAATAGAACTTATGAGCATATGAGAAAAACTATTTAATACAGGCTAGCATTCTGCGGAACTTTACTAAAGGCATTTTCTGCATATGATGTATAAAATATAATGCATGTAATAGAAAGTTTTAAATTGTGGTGTAGGAGAGGCCTTTCTTGTTTTGTAAAACTCAGAATTAGAGTTCAATCAGTGAAGACTGTTACATATATTGTGATTTTGAGGGCAGCTGTTAACCACAGCAGAATAACCAGTTGTTACACCTCTTCTCCCTTAAAGAGACCAAGTTTAAGCTCAAGACGCATTTATCTAAGAGCCTCTTGGCTGATGACTGCCCATGCTTGACATGACATATATGCCCTGTTCCTCTGCTCACAGCCACTCTCCCACATTTCAGCATTCCTGATTTGATGGAGGTGACTTTCTGATGAAACTGGACATTTTCCTTATTTCCATGCAAGCAACTCATGTTAATCACCAACCATCAATGGGATGACATCAGTTAATTACTACAGAATTATTATCTAGTGTCTCCTCTCTGTTTTCTTTTTCTTTTTTTTATTTGTTTGGTTTCGTTGTTGTTGTTTTAGACAGTGTTTCTCTGTATAGCCTTGGCTGTCCTGGACTTGTGGATCAGGCTGGCCTTGAACTCACAGTGATCCACCTGTCTCTGCCTCCCCAAGTACTGAGATTACAGGTGTGTGCCACTGCACCCAGTGGCTTCTCTGTTTTCTAAGTAATGCAGAGGAAGAACAACAGAAAGTGAAATAAACTGTTTGGAAATTTTCTAATTTATAAAGAACTTATAGTTATGAAATAATAAATATTAACACACAGAATAAATTTATGGAGGCTATACTAAGATACAAAAATTAAAGTTGTGTAGGACTTATAATTTCTGTCCTACATTCTAATGAAATATACAAAATTATCAGACTCTCTACTTAAGCACTCATAGGCTCAACTATTCCTAAAGATATGAATGGATCATGAGGTACCTGGAAAGAATTCATGAAAAGGGGCAGATACTGTGCAATAAATCATACATGTGTGCACTGCTGTCACATTTCTTCTATAAAGGTAAGATCTATCTTCCTAACAAAAAATAAAAGAAAGACTTGTGTTTATAGTCAGAAGGATAAAGGAAAGTTGAGAGTGATCATCTTTAGTTGACATGTAACTCATCCTTACTTCCAAAGAACGTTTCGGCTTTGAGGAGAGGTTTGTCATAACTATATCTGAGCTGCTAACTTATTTCGACTATTTTTCTTGGCTTCTGAAAATAAAAAAAACAACATTCATATAATTATTGCTTTCTGAAATGGGAAAGAAAGCAATTATTATTATTAATATTAGCAATAAAAACTGTTGTGATTGCAAAAAAAATAAAATCAGTGGAGACAGTTGAAGGATCACATTTTATTTACTTATTAGCTTATGAAAATTCGTCTATAACAACAGCTTGTAGGCACATAAAGATATGAAAGCTAATTATAATTATAGGTTGAAGCACAAATGCAGTAAGCATTCAGACAAAACAAATAGTACAAGAATATGCTTCATTCTCTCAACAAAAGAAACTAAGACCAGGATGGCTTCTGCCTGATGTTTTATTATTTCGAAACACCTTGTTTCACCTTTTCAGTAATGCAAAGGAAGAAACAGTATCTAAGCCCCCTTTCTCTTTCAAATTTTATTTATATTATTGAAAATATATATTTTTTCACAAAATATATTCTGAGTATGATTTCCCCTTCCTCCACATTTCCCAGATCTTCCCTACCTCATCACCCACCCAAATCCATAGCTTTTCTTTCTCTCTCTCATTAGAACACAGTCTGGTAACTAAAACCAACCAACCAACCAATTAAACTAGAATAGGACAAAACAAACAATTCACCAGAAAAAAAATATAGATGCAGAGGCACATAGTCATGTACACAAAATCTCATAAAAACACAAAACCAGCATCCATAATATATAAGCAAATGACTAGTAAGTTAACAATGCAAAGACAAAGCATTATGAGACAACAACCCACCAAAAATATCATCCAGTTTGTTTAGTTTAGACTATCTACTCTTGGGCATGGAGCCTTCCCCTTAAATTAGTGTACTTAGTGAGATTCCTTTGGAGAAAAATAATTTTTCCTTTGTGAGTGATTGTCAATTGAAGATTGCTTCTGGATTAGGGTCGGGACCTGTGCCTACTTCTCCTTTCAGATCTGGGAAAACCCATCTGGCTTAGATCCATGCAGGCCCTATGTGTGTTCTTCTGTTTTCATAAGTAATTTTTTTAGGTTTTTCAAAATAATTTTATTTTTGTGTACAAGTGATTTGCCTGCATGTATACCATGTATATGCCTGGTGACTGTGGAAACCAGAAGAGAATGTAGGGAATTGAACCAATGTCAGTCATTTATTAATTAATTAAAAATATTTATTTTGTTCTTCGTATTCATCAGACTGTGTATTTGGACAAACAAACAGTCCATTCTTTCAGAGGAATCCTTGCCCTCTGAAACCAGTAGATGACCAGGTACAGGAAGACTTGCTAACAGGGGCAAAAGTGGTAGAGGCTGCAAGTCAGCAGTGTCTCCACAACGACTCAACCCATCTGCCAAAACTGAAATTACTAATACAGAGTAAACAACTGTTAGAAGGGTGTAGCATTCAAGGAAATCATAAGCAAAGGCATCAGAAAGTCAGAATAAGACTGGAAGGACACATGACAGTTAAAATCACTTACAAAGTCGAGGTAGAATTATCACTTAACTCCTAATTAATTCAGAATCTGAAGACTGGATGAGGACTCATGATGGAAGCCTTCTGAGAGCAGGCTTTACTATAGACCAAAAGACATCAATACGTCAGCTGAACTTGAAATATTTCATAATTTAAATGAAAAGTCAAAATGAAAGTGATTTTTAAACATATAAACTATCAAGCGGGAAAGTGAGAAATGTGGATCACTCTAATTTTAAACCAAGTCACCTAAAAGGACTCAAAGACAACCATCACAAGCTAAGGAGCCCCAGGAAATACCAAGTGGCCACAGACTGCTTAACAGAGCTGTTTTATTCAGGCTTTTGTTTGGGGTAAACTGTGATTTATGTACAATCTAAATATTAGTAACTATAAGTTTGCTATGGCTATGTGTTATGCCCAATTTGCGAGACCCCCCAAAAGAGCACCAGGAGTTGAGTCCATTGCAAAACACATGAAGATCTTTTTTTTTTTTGCAGCTCGATCTGAGACTCTCACAGACACCAAGGCATTGGTATCCAGCTGAGAGCCCCAAACTCTGGACTGTGGGTGATTTATAGGTCCCATTACACCCAAAGCAGGAGGATTCCAGCCTGGCAAGCTTCTATTGGTTAAAAAGGGAGGCTACAGTTCAGAAATGAATTGCTGTGGGAAAGTGCAAAATCATGAACAGGTCTTGCTTTGTTTTCTCTCTTGTCGGGGAAGGGGTAGAAGAGGGAGAGGGAATGGCTGGCCTTGAGTAGTCTGTGCTATTTTCAGGAGCAAAGGTGGGAGTTGGAAAGAGTTGGGAGTCATCTGGTGGGTATCCTGGCAACCGTATCTCTAATGAGCAGCAAGGTCAGCTCCTCCCTGCAGCTGGCTGGATCTACCTAGAAGCAGCAAGGTCACCTGACCTGATATGCTCTAAACTTTTTATTTCAGTAACCCAAGAAACCTAATTTTTAATTATCTGGCCTCTCATGTGATTCATAATGTAAATATACGATATGCAGGATATCTGATATGTGACCCCCAAAGGAGTTGCAGCCCACAGATAGAGAGCCGCTGATTTAGAAGATTTCATTTTTGGATGCATTTGGTCTCAGGCTTCTATGCCAAGAAAAAGCACCAGTGGAGCTGGGCATCTTGGTGAACGCCTGTAATCCCAGCACTCTGGGATGGAGATACAGGCAGATCTTTGTGAGTTCTAGGCCAGCCTGGTCTACAAAGTGAGTCCAGGACAGCCAAGGCTACACAGAGAAATCTTGTTTCCAAGGCAACCATGAAAGAAAGAAAGAAAGAAAGAAAGAAAGAAAGAAAGAAAGAAAGAAAGAAAGAAAGAAAAAAGAAAAAGCAGCAGTGTTTGTTGGAGGTCAGCTCAATAGTGAAAGTACCATGCTTTTAAGAGAGCTTCTGAGACATTCCTGTATAGGAAGAATGGCTGAAGGATTTAACCTGTGGGTGTGTGGCATGGTCCAGCCTTCTTCTAGAAGCCAGGTTTCCATCTGAGGTGGTGGCAGTGCAGCACATGGTGGCTCTAAAGAAAGTCTGCGCATCCAAATACTTTGATGTGATATGAAACTTCGGAAAGACTGCCTGTCATAGCTATGCTCCCTAAAGTTCAAGACTCAGTCCTATCGCTTGGCCATGAGCTGGTTAATGGACCACTTCTGCCTCTGACCTCTCACCTATGAAATTGGTGCATCACTACGTGAAGCCATGTTTATCTCACAGAATTGCTGTGAGGATGGAAAAACCAGTGAAAATAAAATTAAAATGTCAGTGTAGATAATGTTTAAGAACTTATCAGGGCTGGGAGGATAGTCTTTTACCTGACTTGTAAGCAACAAGGACCCGAGGTTAATCACTAAAACCTACGTGAAAATGTGAATCACAATCATGAACACACTCTGCGACTAGTGATAAAGAGGCAAATGCTGGGAGATCCCTGAGGCTGTCTAGGTTGACAATCTGGCAACACTGATGAGTTCTGAGGTAATGTGAGAAACTACCACAAAGGACTGGGGAGTTTTTCCTGAGGATTAGTTCTGAGGTAGTCCCTTGGACTCCACATAGAGTCTTGGAGCAAGCAGTGCTCTCCACAGTCAGAGGAAGTGGGGATTACTGTGTGCTTTGCTCTACTGAGGGATTGTTTCTTTAAAAGTCAGCCAGAAATCTCCTTGTACAGCTATTTCTAAGAGTAGCTGACTAAACCTACTTCTAAGTCAAAAGTAAATGTTATTTTTCCTTTGTATTACTCTTATGAAGTCATTTTACCTAGAGAAACAAGGTCTCTTTATTGACACTTTAATTTCATATTGCTTTGCCATGGTGTGCACAAAAACATGCCCTTGAGCATTAACCCTTTTTGGATTCAATTATTTATTACAGCAGACTCTCTAGTTCTGATTTTTTTTTCACATTAAACAAACCACAGAGAGTAACTGCCAAACTGCTGTTTTCATTAGACTTGTTACATAGACAAATTTGCAGATTCATTTGGTGTATTCTAAGACATAAAAACGTACATACTATCTTGAGGTAGCGACTACTGTTTTGTGATCACCTGTAGAGTGGATCCTACAACAGAGTTAGGTTATTTCTGTCTTTGATGTTGTGCACTAAAACACTGATAAGAGAGATATAAGGTAAATTAGAAGATGATGCCAGTAAAAATGGTATGGGCCTCCAAACAGTCTTTCCTCCATAAACATATGTTTATTGTTTAAAAACTTGTTAAATCTTTTTATAAAACTCTGGAGATTATCTCAAAGCTTCTCAGAATCTAAGAACTCAGCTGAGTGCCCCTGAGAACAGGCTTGTAGCTTCTTAATGTTCCTCACAACCATGCTTTTATGTCCAGTGAATATGTCCTTAGAACAGTCAACACCCACAACACAAAGTGCAGCCGTGCCCATTAGAAGTGCAGCTGGAATGAAAAATAAGGAAATCATGAAATTTGTAGGTAAATGGTGGGACCTAGAAAGGATCATCCTGAGAGAGCTGTCCCAGGAGCAGAAAGACACACACGGTATATACTCACTCATATAGACATAACATAGTATACACTTACTAAAAACTGTACATCTAAAGAAACTAAGCAAGAGAGAGGACCCTGACTAAAATTCTCAATCCCCATCCCTAAAGGCAAAGAGGATGGACATCAGAAGATGAAGAAAACAGGAAACAACCTAGGAACCTGCCACAGAGGGCCTCTGAAAGCCTCTGCCCTGCAGACAATCAAAGCAGACGCTGAGACTTATGGCCAACTGTTGGGCAGAGTGCATGGAATCTTATGTAAGAAGTGGGAAATAGTAAGAGCTGGAGAGGATGGGAACCACACAAGGAGAGCAACAGAACCAGAAAACTTGAACACAGGAAACTTCCCAGAGACTCATACTCCAACCAAGGACTATTCATGGAGATAACCTAGAACCCCTGCACAGATGTAGCACATGATAGCTCAGTGTCCAAGTGGGTTACATAGTAATGGGAAGGAGGACTGCCTCTGACATAATCTGATTGGCCTGCTCTTTGATGACCTCCCCCTGGGGGGGGGAGCAGCCTTACCAGGCCACAGAAGATGACAATGCAGCCATTCCTGATGAGATCTGATAGACTAAGATCAGAAGGAAGGAGAAGAGGACCCCCCCATCAGTGGACTTGGGGAGGGGCATGCATGAGGAAGGTGGAGGTAGGGTGGGACTGGGAGGGGAGGAGGGAGGGCCTTATGGGGGAATACAAAATGAATAAAGTGTAATTAATAGTAAAAAAAAATTAAAAAATATTGAGAACACTTTGAATGAAGGAAAAAGAGGGACATAGCAGTGCACTATAGGAAGTGTGTTCAAACTTACTCCTAGAGCAATGCCTGTAACATTAACTTGTTTTCTTTCACATTCCTTTTTCATCTTGTATTCAAATCTATATGTATTTTAAAAAATGTTGACACAAAGCAATTCTTGCTTAAATAATGAGAGAACATTAAAAAAAAAGAAGAAGAAGAAGTGCAGCTGGTGCTATGGCTCCTCTCTGGGCGAAGCTGCCATGACTTTACCCAGGTAATGCATATTTTGTTGTTGAGCTTCTTCGCATGTGGAGTTCACTTAACACAAATAACTTTCTTTGAAAAGCAACTGTCCCAAACAATTAGAGATGACTGTTACATATTTAGACTGCCTGAGACTGCAGTTATTCTATAAGAATAAACAATGGGCTAAACAAAGAACCTAGGAAGAAAATCTGGGGAGAAAATTTTTGGAAGATTTTGGAATGTTTTTATTTACCTGGAGATCTGGAAAATCACATGCATGTTATTTAACTACTGACATGCCCAAGGCTGTATATATGTCAAGAAAAAAATCATCACTAACAACAATAGAATCAAAAGCCCCGTACAAACAGAGAAAACCTAAGCTTTCGTCTATGTTCAAGTTGAAAGATCTTTGCAATCCAAAAGTGAAGGCTATAGTAGAATTATAAGCTCTGGAACAGTGCTGTGAAACAATTTTCTCTGAATTGAAACATGTCATTTGGGGAGTGGCTGCTTAAGACTCATGAAGTAAATGCATTTTAGAAGGCTCAGGAAATAAAAAAAAAAAATCAAAAGTCTAGGAAATTACAGAAATTTACAAGACTCACAAGCCCCCTCCCTAAGGTTATGTAATCTATAAGAACTGCTGGGGATGGAGGTAAAGGAAAATAGAGGAGGAGAGAGACAAACTTCCAGACTTCAGACCTATAGAACTGTGCCTACAAGTTGGGCACAGAACTCCAAGGGTGGAACTTTCACGATTTGTCACCCATGGTTAGGTGGCTTTCTCATGGATGCAGCTGCTTTTAAAGCAGTTTATGCTCCTGTGAGTAACTCCTCACCCATGTTCCTGTAAACAACCCAAATAAACCAACCGGTTTATTAATCTAGACTTGGAGGGAATAGTTTTTCTGTCCTCATTTTCTTGTCTGTGGTGAAGAGCTGTTTATTAATGTTGACCAAGAAAAGACACGGAGTATTTAACACATTCTCAAAATTCACACTGACCTTTGGCAGATATTGAGAGTATTATTTCCAGGTGCTTACGGAGGACTGCTGAATCATTAGCTGTATTCTGAGATAGCCGAGAAGACACTTCAGGAACTCGACAAAGAAAGAGACTTAACGGGATTAGTTCAAAAACATCAGTAACAAACAGCAAGCACAGCAAACTTCAAATGCAGGGAGACTCTGATGCCCCATGTTGCTTGCTGCATTGTATCATCGAAAATTCCTAGGTTTCAATACGTGATAAGCAAGCATAATGAAAGATGGCTCATACATGTGGGGAAAGATTAATGGAAGATTAACTGTCCCATGATCATTGAAGCAAAATGTTTATGCCTCAACTTCAGTCTGGTAGTGTTAAGGTCTTTAGTGGAGTGGTGTTAGAAGGGTAAAACTGTAAGAGATGGACTCAAAGTACAAAGTAAAGAGGTCACTCAGATTGGTTCCACACAAAAGTATCAATATAGTTCCATGTGCTTCCAGAATGTTCTTGTAAAAGGGGTTATAAAACAGCAAGACTGACTATTATCATTCTTTTGTTATCTGTATTACCATGTGATCATTGTTCCCTAAATCACCACTGCTGTGATAGCATTCCCCCATGCTGAGATCTTGAGTTTGAACAAATGAATTCCCTGAAAAAAATTCATTCCTTAAACTCATAAGATAAAGAGATGTCTTTCCAAGTTACTATCCCAACGCAGTTTGCTATGTGAACGGAAAAATTACAGATAAAATAGAATGGCGTGGAACAGCAGATCATTTTTCAGTAATAGGGTCCTGAAAGAGAGGATCAGGAGATCAGAAGGTAAGAAAATAGATAAGCTTGGGATGAAAAATTTTCTGCAAACTATGTTTTTGCCAATCAAGTTTATTAAGAAATACAGCTTTTTATATAGTATTCCCAGGGAGGAACAGGAAAAGTCAGTGGGAATATAATTAATTTTGTACAAGAAAACACAGGGCATGTCAAGAATATAACAGACCAAGAACACAGTGTTCTTGAGACTGATTCTTGGCTGTCTTGGGACCAATAGCCATAACCATGTATGGTAGGAGAATGGGTTCTCAATATCCAAAACCATATCTACTGTACAAAGAAGCTGCTCTAATGAGTGTTGAGTGAAACACTAAACTGAATCCCAGCCTAGCCTGAAGGTTTTTAAAGGAAGGAACTTTAGAAAGTTATAAAAATGCATAAAACAAACAATACAACCCTAAATAAACATTATTATATTGAAGAAAGAACAGAGAAATTAAAGTACTTCAGAATGAATGAAACTGAAGCAAAGCAAAGTTTTATGCAGGTAGCATAGTATTTGATGGGGAGTTGATAGTGAATAATGCCTAAAATAGAAAGAAAAGTTGTACATTGCACAGCCTATTCTCCCATTTCAAACACTGCAAGAAGAGAAAAACATTGTAAAACAAAGAGCAGTAGAAAAAATGAAGAATACAGTAGCAGTGAGTAAGAGATGGTGCTCCATTGCACAGCACTGAACACAGTTTAAATCAGATGAGCTAATGGATACAATATGTACCCTAGTTACTTGCTACACATGGATGCATTACGAAATGTCACATTGTACCGCGTTCTATAAAAGTGGACACAATATGTACAAATAAAAACATTACAACTAGTAAAAAGAAAAAGAATGAATTAGTTCTTTGAAAAAAAATCAGTAAAATAGACACAATTTTAATAAGAAGGGAGATATATCAATCAATAGATGGATAGATGGATAAGTGGATAGATGGATAGATAGGTAGATGGATGATAGATGGATGATAGTAAAACAGGAAAAGATAGGGGGAGGCGGAGATAGAGGAAGGACGGAGATAAAACTAAGTCATTAACTAAAACCTCGAAGAGGAAATGAGATTTAACTAAAAATCTTATTGAAAGAAAAGGATAATAAGGAGATTTTGTAACAACTTGTATGCCAACCAATTGGCTTGCCTGGATGAGATGAAGAGATTTCTAGGAATGCAAACACACCACTGAAATTGGATCAAGAATACAACGAAAATCTGACTAGATTTGGCAATATTTTCATAAAAAGATAGAAAGACAAGAAATGAATGAAATCTTTGTCTTACTCTCAACCACTTTTCTAAACATGTTTTCTACTTCTATGGCTTTTCCATATGGAAGATGACTTTAAACCATGTATGCTGTTTAAATAATACTGGTGTCCTGTGAGCTAGGAACACATGACTAATACATGGGTGAAAATGAATACTAACATACTAACCTTATACCTGACTTTATAATGCTTTTTTTTTAATTCCTTATCTTTTTTTAATTTTTTGTTTAACTTTTATTAATTACACTTTATTCATTTTGTATCCCCCATAAGCCCCTCCCTCCTCCCCTCCCGGTCCCACCCTCCCCCCCCCTTTCTGCATGCATGCCTCTCCCCAAGTCCACTGATAAGGGAGGTCCTCCTCTCCTTCTTTCTGATCTTTTTGTTGTTGTTGTTGTTCTCAATGCAGTTTATTCAGGAACCTTGAACAATCTTCTGACCCTGGGGAAAGCCAGCCCACAGGTTAAAATAGCCTCTGGGTAGCCAACCCCAGTGTGCCACGTGGGCAATGCAGATAGGTCCACATACATGGAAGCAAGCCAGATCCTCAGCCTTAGCCAAATGTGGAGTTGTTCGTGACAGAGAGCACTCACCATCGGGAAGGTGGAAGGCAGAAACCAGCTCCATCTTTAGGGCGTGGCATTACGCAGCTCTCTACAGTTCCCCCTTTTTGTTTTAGATGCATCAGGCAAGAGTAGAGGTCTGATCTCTGATATTAGAAATAAATTGGGACTTTGTACCGATGTTCATTTAGGTGTCATCCACCCAAAGAACATCAGACCCGTCTGATACCTTTTTCTCAGAGGCGGGACCTCGGGCATCAACCCGAATGCAATCAGACATGCTCTTCTCTGGGTCCAAAGCGGCTGACCCTGAGTGCAATGCTTAGCCTCGCATCCTGAGTGTAACATTTTAGCTTTTTATGGTAGCCAACCATGCTTGGGGAGACTGTCCTGCTTCAATGGCTGTAAAGGCCTGAATGGTCATGGCTGCATTACGCTGTTGTGAGACTCTAATCTTGCATATACACCACAGGCAAACCAAGGAGACCAACACCAGAAGGCCTGCTAACACTCCCATGCCTGCCCATTCCTTCAGATGATTCATGGCTGCAGCAATCCATGATGATAATCCTGTGGCTAGTCCTGCGTCCACTCTGGTAGAATTTACCGTGACAATGGCCACTCTCAGCTGCTCCATCATAGTATCAAATTCTTCAGTCCAATTACCTAAAATATAGCTAGACAATTGTTTAGACAGATTTGCAGTACGGGAAAAATTCTCATATTGTATGCTAGTAACACAAAGTCCAGTATACTTCCATTGACAGCCAAGTTGAGCGATTTGCCATAGGGTATCAATTTGCTCCTGCACGAGGTCAATCCTCTGATTGAACACCATCAAGTCTCCTTTTAGTTGAGCATTAATTCCTGTTTGTACATCTAAAGCATGAGCTACATTGACTAAAAGATTATTTAGGGTCTGAGCAGTCTGCATAGTATGACTCATGGCTAATAGCACGGTGGTAGCTCCAACAGCCGCCAATGAGATGGCAGTAACACTGGCGGTTGTAATTCCAAGATCCCTTTTCTGTCTGAAGAGAGTCATAGCGTGAGGGGCATCAACGGGCACAGGCACTCAGCGAGGCATGCGAATAACCAGGGCATACCTAAATTTACTAGCATTCCGGCATTGGGCAAAAAAGCAAGTATCATTACCACAATTACCTGGCTCTATCTGGCTAACAATGAATAAAAATGGGGGTTATAAACAAACAGGTGTGGGCTTATAGGAAATATTATGATAAGCCTTAACCCCCTCATTGGAACATCCTGCATCAGTTCTAGAACTAGCAGTGGTGGTGTCTGAGGTCTGAGTAGGTTCAGGAGACCATTGCCCCCAGGGGCGAGACGTGCTCCATGTAAATTGACTAACTCCATGTTTTCCTCTACTTTTGAAAGTCATTTAAGGTTCTTAAATTATCTTTTCTTTTTTTTTAATTTTTCATCAATTACACTTTATTCATTCTGCATCCCCCCATAAGCCCCTCCCTCCTCGCCTCCCAATCCCACCCTCCCTCCTCTCTCTGCATGCATGCCACTCCCCAAGTCCACTGACAGGGGAGGTTCTCTTCTCCTTTCTGATCTTAGTCCATCAGTTCACATCAAAAGTGGCTGCATTGTCCTCTACTATGGCCTGGTAAGGCTACTCCCTCTCGCGAGGAGGTGACTAAAGAGCAGGCCAGTCAGATATGTCAGAGGCAGTCCCTCTTCCCATTACCATGGAACCCACTTGGACACTGAACTGCCATGGGCTACATCTGCGCAGGGGTTCTAGGTTATCTCCATGAATAGTCCTTGGTTGGAGTATGAGTCTCTGGGAAGTTCCCTGTGTTAAAATTTTCTTGTTCTGTTGCTCTCTTTGTGGAGACCCTGTCCTCTCCAGCTCTTACTATTTCCCAGTTCTTACCTAAAATTCCATTCACTCTGCCCAACAGTTGCCCATCAGCCTCAGCATCTGCATTGATAGTCTGTAGGGCAGAGGCTTTCAGAGGCCCTCTGTGGTAGGTTCCTAGGTTGTTTCCTGTTTTCTTCTTTTTCTGATGTCCATCCTCTTTGACTTTCAGGATGGGGATTGACCGTTTTAGGTAGGGTCCTCTCTGTTGATTAGTTTCTTTAGATGCACAGAGTTTAGTGGGTTTGTCCTATATTGTATGTCTATATCAGTGAGTATATACTGTGTGTGTCTTTTTGCTTCTGAAACAACTCACTCAGGATGATACTTTCCAGGTCCCGCCATTTACCTGCAAATTTCATGATTTCCTTACTTTTCATTGCTGAGTAACATTCCATTGTATAGGTGTACCACAATTTCTGCATCCATTCTTCAGTTTAAGGGCATCTGGGTTGTTTCCAGCTTCTGGCTAATACAAATAAAGTTGCTATGCTTTTTAAGTATTACATTCAAAATATGTACATATTAAAAATCTCCTCAGTTTACATAGAAAGCTAAATAATGTAAAGACGTGTAAAATTTCACTGTAGGAGTCAATATGGTTTACATAAGTCACCATCTAAAAGTCAATTTTTAAAGGCTTGTTTTGCTTAATGTATATGAGTGTTTTGCTTGCGTGCATCTATGCCTGTGGACCACCTTCAAGCTTGGTGCCTGCAGAGGTCAGAAAAGAGTGTCCCGAATGAGAATAACAGATGGTTGTGAGCCACCATGTAGATTCTGGGAATATCACTCATATCCTCTGAAAAAACAGCGTTAGCACGAAGCCCAATAATTTGGGTTTTAATCAAATATTTTATATTTTGTATGTGGTTTCTTGCAAAAAGTTTGAAATGGAGAGTGCAGAACCTTGCCTACAAGGGATTGTAGCCTGCAATTCTCTTTTCTTTCAAGCTCCTGTCTAGCAGAATATTCATGTTTTCAGGACCGTTGTATAATGAGCTTACTACCAGTTTTAAAGTGAGATGTGCTTTATTTTTCATTGTGTTTTAAAGCACTGTGTGTTTCTTTCTAAGAATTCTGTGTAGCAACCATGAAAAACAACCTGCTTGAATGTCAGCTCAGAAAGCAGACAAGTGAAGTGCCTTTAGAACTTTAGAAGAGGTTGTGTGAGTCGTTTTCTTAAAATTCCTATTTGTCTATGGCTCTTCAGTGTGACCAGTTAGCTGTAATTGCCACTTTACTCCTTGGCCACCGAGATATTATATCCATCAGTCAAATAAATAAATGGGCCAGTTAATTAATATTTTATTTTGTTGAAACCAATTTAAGGAAATTATAACAAAGCAATTTTGATTTTCAACATTTGATGAGACTGTCGACATCAGTTTGGGTTGCTAAGCAATAAATACTTGTGCCTTGACTCCTGAGTCACTGGGATCATTCTATTACTGTGTCATTTAAACGTGTCACACTGTGGGGTGTGGGACTCCAATTCCTGCACAGTCAGCCATGCACACCTGCTTGTCCGTCCAGGAGAAAGTGATAAATAAGAGAATTTGTGGAAAGCAATATGATCAAAAGATTGGAAAAGGAAGGCCACATAAACCTCAGAGTTTAAGGGATATGCTTTTGAAAGGAAATATAAGTCATCATAAGCTCAGGTATTTTGTCATTTTAAAACACAGGTAAATTTCTCACCCAGCAGAAATGCATGGCCCTTGGCATATTTAAATTAACTTTGTCATTTTAGCAAAAGTTCTAGGGTAAAATATAGTATGTTTAGTAACAGTATCTGCCACATACTCAGTTTATCAAAGTCTTGTGTTCATCTTTTCATCACATCTCTTAAAGTTCTGACTCCCATAAAGAAAGCAAATTCTGGGAGGAGCGTAAGCTTTATTTGAAGGAATTACAAAGCCAGCAATCTCAAAAGGCCAGCTACTAAAGTGGCGCATAATTATTTCTTTAAAAACATCTTGATATATTTTAATTTTCTTTTTTTAATACTTTTTATTTTTTATATTAATCACAGGTTTGTATCCCAGCCATAGCACCATCCCTCATTCCCTCCCAATCCCTCTCCCTCATCTCCTCCCTGCCCCTTTCCAAGTCCACTGATAGGAGAGGTCCTCCTCCCCTTCCATCTGACTCTGGTTTATCAAGTAACTTCAGGACTGGCTGCAATGTCCTCCTCTGTGGCCTAGCAGGACTGCTCCTCCCTTGGGGTAGGGGAGAGGGTCAAAGAGCCAGCCATTGAGTTCATGTCAGAAATAGTCCTTGTTTCCCTTTCTAGGGTAACCCACTTGGATACTGAGCTACCATTAGCTGTATCCCAGCGGGGGATCTAGGTTATATCCATACATGGTCCTTGGTTGGAGACAGTCTCATAAAAGACCCTTATGCCCTGATATATTTTGTCTTTGTGGAGCTCCTGTCCTCTCCAGGTCATACTAACTCACCCTTCTTTCATATGATTCCCTGCACTCTGCTGAAGGTTTGGTTATGAGTCTTAGTATCTGCCTTGATCCACTGCTAGGTATCATCTTTCAGAGGCCCTCTGTGGTAGGCTCCTGTCTGTTACTTATTTTCTCCTACTTCCAATGTCCATCTCATTTGTCTCTCTAAGTGAGGATTGATCCTTACCCTGGTCCTCTTTCTTGTTTATCTTCTTTAGGTGCACATATTTTAGTATATTTATCCTTTCTTATAGGTCTAGAACCCACTTATGAGTGAGTACAGAGTGTGTGTCTCTCTGCTTCTGGGATACCTCACTCAGGATGATCTTTTCTAGATCCCACCATTTGCCTGCAAATTTCATGATTTTCTTGTTTTTAGTAACAAAATGACAGGCCACAGACTAGGAAAGGCTCTTCACCAACCCTATCTGACAGAGGGCTGATATCCAGAATATATAAAGAAGTTAAAAGGCAATAAATCAAGCAACTCAATTAAAAAAATGGGGTACAGAGCTAAACAGATAATTCTCTGTAGAGGAATATCGAATGGCAGAGAAACACTTACAGAAATGCTCATCCTTATTAGCCATCAGGGAAATGCAAACCCAAAACAACACTGAGATTGCACCTTACACCCATCAGAATGGCTAAGATAAAATCTCAAGTGACAACACATGCTGGAGAGGTTGTGGAGAAAGGGGAACCCACCTCCACTGCTGGTGGGAATGTAAACTGGTACAATCACTTTGGAAATCAACCTGGCGCTTTCTCATACAATTAAGAATACTGCTTTCTCAATATCCAGCTATACCACTCCTAGGCATATATCCAAAAGATGCTCAAGTATACAACAAGGACATTTGCTCAACCATGTTTGTATCAGCTTTATTTGTAATAGCCAGAACCTGGAAACAACCCAGATGTCCATCAACGGAGGAATGGATACAGAAATTGTGGTACTTTTACGTTTTAAATTTCATCTTAATGTTGTAAGAATGTTTACTGATTTTATCTTATCACATAGGCATATGTATTTACTTCTACAGTTTCATGTCCAGTAAAATGGCTCTAAGAATTTTGTCGGAGCCACAGGAATAATGATTGAAGGACGGGCATGGGAAACATATAAATTTCTCTAAGTTTTCGAACAAAATCCTGAGCATATATCTCATATTGGTGGCTTAGTTCTTTGGAGGAACTAATTTGGATGATGTAACACAGGAAAGTCTTGTAAATAGTAATGCAATGATGTTGAAGATATTATCTTGTAGATAACAATGCCACTAGGCAGAAACAGACAGATTGTAATCCCCACAACTTCTCAAATGTACTTCCTTCTAAGTTTAGTTTTCTGATATTCAAAATAACTGGGTTGATACGGAGAGTGTCAAAGTTCACATTTAACTGAATTTTTTTTTCATTGTTAATGTGGAAATGCATCATAATGAGCTAGATAGTTTTACACAGTTTGAAGGAAGTTAGTCAAATCAAGGCAAAACTCCACTTAAGTGACTGATTGACCTCATTCATACCACATTTTAAGACATTGTATTGTGCACATGAAAAGTCATTATGTTTTAGACATTGTTCATTCATGCCAGAGAGCAGCTTTGGGGGTAAAATTGTTTCACAGAGGGAAATGACCTGTGGTAATGCAGCTTCATTATGACCCCTAAGGTCAGAAACCAAAATGCAGGATTCAGATGCCCTACCCTTACAGGCAGGTTGTGGCCCTCACAGTACTTGCTGTTCACTGTGCAGAAGAAATATTCCAGTATTCTTACTCTTTAGCCTCAGTAATAGTCTTAGAGAGATGTAAAACGACTGACCCCAAAAGACTACAGAAGGGAGACTGGCACCCGCAATTCCCAGGCTCTTTTTTTTCTCACAACATCTAGACTCACAGGGACTTTTCATTTTCTCTCCAAACACTCCATTTTGAAAAACAAATGTAGGGGCAAGCAAATGAAGAAGTTAAAATATTACATTATTTTAGTATGAAACTTTCATATATTTTTTATCATTGCTATGTTAATTGATTTTCTAAAAAAATTATACATTTTAATTGAAATATAATTATATTAGTTTCTTTCCTCCTTTTAACTTCCTCTAGCGCCTCTCAGTTATTCTTCCTCAAACTCATCCACACAACTTTCAAATTAATAACCGCCTTAAAAAAAAGCATGCCCAGATAGATAAATACAACCTGCTGAGTCTTTTTGTGTGTCGGGGGCGAGGATGCATGTTTGTATAGTTTCAAACCTGACTACCCTGCATTAACCTAAAGGGCTACTATTCCTTGGAGATGCTAATTCTCCCTCTCCCAGTAGTCATTATTTGCCTAGAGTTTTTTTGTCTTGGGGTGGAAGCACATAAAAATTCCCCCTTCCATGTTAACATACCCATTGATCTTCTGATTTTTTCAGTTTTTTTTTAATGCAGCCATTCCTGGAAGAAATTGTTTCACAGCAGACTTTTTGGTATTCTGGCTCTTACTATACTTCTATCCCCTTTACTGCTATGTTTTCTGAGCCATAGGTGTAAGAGTTGTGATGTAGACACATCATCCATTGACACTGGGCCCCCCATGACTGTTGATTTCTGTGTTGTTGTCCATTTGTGATTTTCTCTGATAGATCCTTTTTTTTTTTTCTGTAAAGAGGAGCTTGTTTGATGAGAGGGGGTAGTTACACTTATCTGTGGGTGGAAGCATAAAATTTAGAATGTGGTAACTAACATATGCTGGTCTATCAGAATGGCAGTTGCAGTAGGTTCTTTTCTAAGGAACATGACTTCTGTTGAGAGAGTCTTAAATCCAATTAGACAATTATTGGTTACCACACACATGTGCATGCCACTGATTGAACCCTTATGGATGTTTTGTAATACGCTGGTAATTGTTGGGGTTCATAGGTGTTGCAGCTGAGGACTATTAATTGCTTTCCTTTCTCAACAGTGTGCATATTTTCTGGTAGTATGGAAGGTAAGACACAGGAAAGAGTCTTTTGGGCTAGATCCACCTCAAATCATCTAAGTCCTGTGTCTTAAGTGTGAAGTGTCTTCAGCAATGGGGGCCTACTTTCAACCTCTGAGAGGCAACAAAGGCCTAAATCAATAGTGTGTGCTATACTGAGAGTCATTTGGACTTGTCTTGACCAAACACCAGAAAGAAGGTTTCCCATTTTGGTACTGGAATTTTTGTTAGTGCTAGACAAAACTGTAGAATTGAGACTGTAACAAATAATCTTTACCTTCTTTGTCCTTCACCTTCTCGTTCTGCATTGGATTCTTGCTCCTCACTTTCAAGTGGGAGCCCTCACCCCCATCTTTCTCTCCTCTCCTATCCCCTGTATTCTGCTACCCCTCTCTCTCCTCTTCCTCCCCCATCTATGGCCTCTTTATCCTTTCCTGGTTTATTTGATTATTCCATATTGTACGATCATATCTGAGGATTTGGATCTAGGAACCACAGATGAGAGAGAACATGCAACATGTCTTTCTGAGGACGAGCTTTGTTATGAAATATAATGTCTAGTTTCATCTACTTAGATGAAAATTTCATGGTCTCACTGGTTAAGGTTGAATAGTATTCCATAGTGCACGTAAACTGTATTTTCATTATCCATTAATCTGTTGAAGGGTGTTTATTGTTTTCATTTCCTGGCTATTGGCAATAAGGGAGAAGTGAGCATTGCTAAGCAAGTATCTGTGGGATAGGATTTGGAGTCCACTGGACACATGCCAAGGAATTGTATAGCTGAATCATATGGTAGATTTATTTTTAGTTTTCTGAGTATTTTCTATAATGATATCCAGAGCAGTGAACCGATTAGAAGTCCTTCCAACAGCTGTCTTAACCCTTCTGTCTCTTATAGGATGAAATCTCAAGGTTTTAAAATTTCCATTTCTATAATTAATAAAAAAATCTGAACATTTGTTCATATGTTTTTTTTGGCTATTTTTATTTCTTCTATTGGGAACTCTATATTTAGATCAACAACCTAGTTTTTAATTGAGTCATTTGTTTTATCAATTTTTTTATGTTTGCTTTTGGGTTTTTTGTCTCATTTTGTTTTAGTTCTTTGTATATCTTAGACATCAATTCTCTGTCAGATATAGCTTACAAATATTTTCTTCTATTCTGTGAGTAACTTCTTCACTCAACTGGTATTTCCTTGAAGGTTTTTAGTTTTACGAAGTCAAAAGTTGACCTTGATTTCTGGGCAAGTGACATGTTCATAAACTCTAGTCCTACACATTTCTGTCTATATTTTTTTTTCTATGAATTCTAGTCTTTCAGGTTTCAAACTGAAGTCTTCGATCCATTTGAATCAAATTTTTGTTCAAGATAATAAATACAGGCCTACTTTTATTCTTCTGCATGTGGACATCCCTAACTATTTGTTGAAGATGATGTCTTTTCTCAAGTGCATTTTTTTCCTTTCATTATTCACAATGTATTTATTTATTTATTTACTTTTTCAATGCAGTTTATTCAGGAAACTTGAACAATCATCTGACCCTGGGTAAAGCCAGCCCACTTTAAATAGCCTCTGGGTAGCCAACCTCAGCATGCCACGTGGGCAATGCAGATAGGTCCACATACATGGAAGCAAGCCAGATCCTTAGCCTTAGCCAAATGTGGAGTTGTTTGTGACAGAGAGCACTCACCATCGGGAAGGTGGAAGGCGGAAACCAGCTCCATCTTTCCGGCGCAGCATTCCGCAGCTCTCTACAGTTCCCCCTTTTTGTTTTGGACGCGTCAGGCAGGAGTAGAGGTCTGATCTCTGATATTAGAAATAAATTGGGACTTTGTATTGATGTTCATTTAGGTGTCATCCACCCAAAGAGCATCAGACCCGTCTGATACCTTTTTCTCAGAGGCCGGACCTGGGGCATCAACCCGCATGCAATCAGACATGCTCTTCTCTGGGTCCAAAGCGGCTGACCCTGAGTGCAGTGCTTAGACTCGCAAGGAGGTTTGATGGTGTTCAATCAGAGGATTGACCTCGTGCAGGAGCAAATTGATACCCTATGGCAAATCGCTCAACTTGGCTGTCAATGAAAATATGCTGGACTTTGTGTCACTAGCATACAACATGAGAATTTTCCCTGTGCTGCAAATCTGTCTAAACAATTATCTAGCTATATTTTAGGTAATTGGACTGGAGAATTTGATACTATGATGGAGCAGCTGAGAGTGTCCATTGTCACGGTAAATTCTACCAGAGTGGACGCAGGACTAGCCACAGGATTATCATCATGGATTGCTGCAGCCATGAATCATCTGAAGGAATGGGCGGGCATGGGAGCGTTAGCAGGCCTTCTGGTGTTGGTCACCTTGGTTTGCCTGTGGTATATATGCAAGACTAGAGTCTCACAACAGCGTAATGCAGCCATGACCATTCAGGCCTTTACAGCCATTGAAGCAGGACAGTCTCCCCAAGCATGGTTGGCTACCATAAAAAGCCAAAATGTTACGCTCAGTGCATTTTTTTTGTCTTTTTGTTAAAAACCAGATAGCTGTGGTTGTGAATGTTCATGTGTGGGTTTCCTGTTTCATTTTATTTAGTTCTAGTGCCATATTGTTTCATTACTATAGCTCTATAAGATAATTTGAAGTCTGAAATATCAGTCCTTTCAGTATTCTCTTAGCTAAGGATTTTCTTGGCATCCATGGTTTTTTAAAGCTTGATGTACATTTTTTTTTTTTTTTTTTGCCAGGCCCTTAGAGTTTCCACTTTAAAAATCTGCTGTTGTTTTGGTGTGTTTTCTTTATATGTATGTGGCTTGTGGTTTTGCTCTTTCAGCTCTCTTTTTTTTCTATTTATTTATTTATTACAATTTATTCACTTTGTATCCCAACTGTAGTCCCCTCCCTCTTCCCCTCCCAGTGCAGGGAATTTTATGAAAGAAGGGGGAGATAGAAAGACCTGGAGGGGACAGGAGCTCCACAAGGAGAGCAACAGAACCAAAAAATATGAGTATAGGGATCTTTTTTGACACTGATACTCCAACTAAGGACCATTCATGGAGATAACATAGAACCCTTGCTCCGATGTAGCCCATGGCAGCTCTTTCAGCTTTCAATAGCCACTTTTTGCTCTGTATATTTAGTGTTTTAATTATAATATGTCTGGAGGTTATTTTTTTTCCTGTCCTGTGTTTTTGGTATTCTATATGTATCTTGTATGTGTATGCGCATGCTTCTCCTTATTTCGTGCAAGTTTTCCGTTGAATATTTGGTTTGTGCTGTTAACCTTAGAATCCTTATCCTATGTCTATAATTTGAAAATTTGTTTTCTTATTGTGTCCTAAAATTTATATATGTTTCTTTAGCTTGTTTCTTTTTATTTTATTTTCTTTGCTTGGATAGTCCAATTACTCTACTAGATAGTCTAGCCTTGACATTCTTCTACTTGGTCCATTTGATGGGTAAGGAGTTCTCCTCTGTTTTCTAATTCGGTCATTAGGTTTTTCAATTCTTTCTGCATTACGTCTCGAGTTCTGTTCAGTATTTCTTGGTCTATACTGAATTCAGTTTCAATCTAGAATGGACAGCTTGTGCCATTTCATTAAGCCACATATTTGGATTTCTTGGACATCATTCTTGAATTCATTACTATATTGTTTTAAGTTTACTGAGGTGTTTTCAAGTTCTTGATTTCTTTTTTCAGGTTCATGATTGTTATTTTAAGTTGTGTATTTTGGGGTTCATCTAGGTAATTCATATTGAAGACTGTGTCTATAGGACTGTGCATTTGGTGGGCAGATGACATAATGTTTTTGTCTTTCATCGTGTGTGTGTGTGTGTGTTGTAGGCATGCTAGTTTATTTCATTATTTGTGTTCTGATGTCAGATTTTACCCTGCCCCTAAGCAGAATCAGAGCTTGGCCTGTGAGTGTCGGAATGGCTTGGGGAAGGCAAGATTCTGGCAGAACTAAAGAGGAAATGATCATGGGTTAACTGCAAGACTAGAACTAGGTCTTCAAATGTGTGGATGGTTCAGGTGAGTGGATTTCTGGGACATATTATCCATTTATTTAGTTTCAAATGGTTTATTGTTAGTAATAAATATATTTTCTTGATATGATTATTTATTTTCTTTCCTTTTTAAAATCCTCCTTATGTTCTGCTTAAGGTGATGAAAATTCCCTTTGAAATTATCAAGTTAGTAGGGCATGTTTACTACAGATTTTACACTTTGGATTTTATGTAGCTATCCAGGGATAAAATGAGTGACTATCTTTGACTCAAAAAGGATGTATTAGACTCAACTAGGCCATGGCTGAGATTAAGTCCCTCTATCCTAAATCATAAATTACCCCTTCATCTTCCTATTCCGCACACATAATGCAGGTACCACTGTTGTTCTTATTCAGGAGGTAATGTGTTGTTTGTTGTGGGTCTCTAGTTTCCAATTTTGAAAAGATAGGCTATCTAACAAATATCTGCCATACTCACTGTGCTGAACCACAGAAACGCAAGGCCTTGACCATCACATTTATAATACTGAATTAAACTCCAGGAAGATAAGGTGAAATGCAGTGACAAGCAAATTGGCTTGGTGGTGGAGATTAAACATATGTTTACCTCTCCTCTATTTTTGAGCAGACGATTTAGTTAAAAATGAAGTTTTCAATGACCAAGTAGGCTTCATCCCAGGTATGCAGGGGTGGTTCAATATACGGAAATCCATCAATGTGATCCACCATATTAACAAACTGAAAGAAAAAAACCACATGATAATCTCCCTAGATGCTGAAAAAGCCTTTGACAAAATCCAACATCCATTCATGTTCAAAGTACTGGAGAGATCAGGGATACAAGGCACATATCTAAACATAGTAAAGGCGATATACAGCAAGCCTATAGCCAACATCAAACTGAATGGAGAGAAACTTAAAGCAATCCCACTGAAATCAGGGACAAGACAAGGCTGCCCACTCTCTCCATATCTCTTCAACATAGTGTTGGAAGTCCTTGCTAGAGCAATAAGACAGTTGAAGGAGATCAAGGGGATACAAATTGGAAAGGAAGAAGTCAAATTATCACTATTTGCAGATGATATGATAGTATACGTGAGTGACCCCAAAAACTCTACCAGGGAACTCCTACAGCTGATAAACACCTTCAGCAAAGTGGCAGGATACAAAATTAACTCAAAAAAATCAGTAGCCCTCCTGTATACAAAAGACAAAAGGGCTGAGAAAGAAATTAAGGAAACAACACCCTTCACAATAGCCACAAATGACATAAGGTACCTCGGAGTAACCCTAACCAAGGAAGTCAAAGACTTGTATGAAAAAAATTTCAAATCTCTGAAGAAAGAATTAGAAGAAGATATGAGAAGATGGAAAGATCTCCCATGCTCATGGCTTGGTAGGATTAACATAGTAAAAATGGCCATCTTACCAAAAGCAATCTACAGATTCAATGCAATGCCCATCAAATTACCAACACAATTCTTTACAGACCTGGAAAGGAAAATTCTCAACTTCATATGGAATAACAAGAAACCCAGAATTGCTAAAACAATCCTCTACAATAAAAGATCTTCTGGAGGTATCTCCATCCCTGATCTTAAGTTGTACTATAGAGCAACAGTTTTAAAAACTGCATGGTACTGGCATAGAAACAGAATGGTGGATCAATGGAACCGAACAGAGGACCCAGAAATAAACCCACACACTTATGGACACCTGATCTTTGACAAAGACGCCAAAACCATACAATGGAAAAAAGATAGCATCTTCAACAAATGGTGCTGGTCTAACTGGATGTCTACATGTAGAAAAATGAAAATAGATCCATACTTGTCACCCTGCACAAAACTGAAGTCCAAGTGGATCAAAGACCTCAACATAAAACCAGACACATTAAATCGGCTTGAAAAAAAAGTGGGAAATACCCTAGAACTCATTGGTACAGGGGGAAACTTCCTGAACAGAACACCAACAGCACAGGCTCTAAGAGCAACAACCAATAAATGGGACCTCATGAAACTGAAAAGCTTCTGTAAAGCAAAGGACACCGTCATCAAAACAAAGCGACCACCTACAGATTGGGAAAGAATCTTCACCAACCCTTTATCTGACAGAGGACTCATATCCAGTATATATAAAGAACTAAAGAAGCTGAAAAGCAGCAAACCAAGTAATCCACTTAAAAAATGGGGAACAGAGCTAAACAGAGAATTCTCTGTAGAGGAATACCGAATGGCAGAGAAGCACTTAAAGAAATGCTCAACCTCATTAGCCATTAGGGAAATGCAAATCAAAACAACCCTGAGATTTCACCTTACACCCATGAGAATGGCCAAGATCAAAAACTCAAGTGACAACACATGCTGGAGAGGTTGTGGAGAAAGGGGAACCCTTCTCCACTGCTGGTGGGAATGTAAACTTGTACAACCACTCTGGAAATCAATCTGGCGCTTTCTCAGACAACTAGGAATAGCACTTCCTCAAGATCCAGCCATACCACTACTGGGCATATATCCAAAAGAGGCTCAAGTACACAAAAAGGACATTTGCTCAACCATGTTTGTAGCAGCTTTATTTGTAATAGCCAGAAGCTGGAAACAACCCAGATGCCCCTCAACTGAAGAATGGATGCAGAAATTGTGGTACATCTACACAATGGAATATTACTCCGCAATGAAAAATAAGGAAATCATGAAATTTGCAGGTAAATGGTGGGATCTGGAAAGGATCATCCTGAGTGAGTTGTCTCAGAAGCAAAAAGACACACATGGTATATACTCACTCATATAGACATACAACATAGGACAAACCCACTAAAACCTGTGCATCTAAAGAAACTAAGCAAGAGAGAGGACCCTAACTAAAACGTCCAATCCCCATCCAGAAAGGCAAAGAGGATGGACATCAGAAGAAGAAGAAAACAGGAAACAACCTAGGAACCTACCACGGAGGGCCTCTGAAAGCCTCTGCCCTTCAGACTATCAAAGCAGATGCTGAGCCTGATGGGCAACTGTTGGGCAGAGTGAACGGAATTTTAGGTAAGAACTGGGAAATAGTAAGAGCTGGAGAGGACAGGGTCTCCACAAGGAGAGCAACAGAACAAGAAAATTTGAACATAGGGAACTTCCCAGAGACTCATACTCCAACCAAGGACTATTCATGGAGATAACCTAGAACCCCTGCACAGATGTAGCCCAGGGCAGTTCAGAGTCCAATTGGGTTACATAGTAATGTGAAGAGGGACTACCTCTGACATAATCTGATTGGCCTGTTCTTTGATCACCTCCCTCTGGGGGGGGGGGGAGCAGCCTTACCAGGCCACAGTAGAGGACAATACAGCCACTTTTGATGTGAACTGACAGACTAAGATCAGAAAGGAGAGGAGAACCTCCCCTATTAGTGGACTTGGGGAGTGGCATGCAAGCAGAGGGAGGAGGGAGGGTGGGATTGGGATGGGAGGAGGGAGGGGCTTATGGGGGGATGCAGAATAAATAAAGTGTAATTGATGAAAAATTTAAGAAAAAAGGGAAAAAAATAATTTAAGAACCTTAAATGACTTTCAAAATTGGAGGAAAACATGGAGTTAGTCAATTGGCATGGAGCACGTCTGGCCCCTGGGGGCAATGGTCTCCTGAACCTACTCAGACCTCGGACACCACCACTGCTAGTTCTAGAACTGACACAGGATGTTCCAACGAGGGGTTAAGGCTTCTCATAATATTTCCTATAAGCCCACACCTGTTTGTCTATATCCCCCATTTTTATTCATTATTAGCCAGATAGAGCCAAGTAATTGTGGTAATGATACTTGCTTTTTTGCCCAATGCTGGAATGCTAGTAAAGTTAGGTATGCCCTGGTTACTCGCATGCCTCACTGGGTGCCTATGCCCATTGATGCCCCTCACGCTATGACTCTTTTCAGACAGAAAAGGGATCTTGGAACTACAGCCACCATTGTTACTACCATCTCATTGACGGCTGTTGGAGCTACCACCAGGGCATTAGCCATGAGTCATACTGGGCAGACTGCTCAGACCCTGAATAATCATTTAGCCAATGTAGCTCATGCCTTAGTTGTACATAAAGGAATTAATGCTCAACTAAAAGGAAGCTTGATGGGGTTCAATCAGAGGATTGACCTCTTGCAGGAGCAAATTGATACCCTATGGCAAATCGCTCAACCTGGCTGTCAATGAAAGTATGCTGGACTTTGTGTCACTAGCATACAACATGAGAATTTTTCCTGTGCTGCAAATCTGTCTAAACAATTGTCAAGCTATATTTTAGGTAATTGGACTGGAGAATTCGATACTACGATGGAGCAGCTGAGAGTGGCCATTGTCACAGTAAATTCTACCGGAGTGGACGCAGGACTAGCCACAGGATTATCAACATGGATTGCTGCAGCCATGAATCATCTGAAGGAATGGGCGGGCATGGGAGGGTTAGCAGGCCTTCTGGTGTTGGTCTCCTTGGTTTGCCTGTGGTATATATGCAAGATTAGAGTCTCACAACAGTGTGATGCAGCCATGATCATTCAGGCCTTTACAGCCATTGAAGCAGGACATTCTCCCCAAGCATGGTTGGATACCATAAAAAGCTAAAATGATACGCTCAGGATGCGAGGCTAAGCACTGCACTCAGGGTCAGCCGCTTTGGACCCAGAGAAGAGCATGTCTGAGTGCATGCGGGTTGATGCCCCAGGTCCCGCCTCTGAGAAAAAGGTATCGGACGGTCTGATGCTCTTTGGGTGGATGACACCTAAATGAACATCTGTACAAAGTCCCAATTTATTTCTAATATCAGAGATCAGACCTCTACTCTTGCCTGATGCGTCTAAAACAAAAAGGGGGAACTGTAGAGAGCTGCGGAATGCTATGCCTTAAAGATGGAGCTGGTTTCTGCCTTCCACCTTCCCGATGGTGAGTGCTCTCTGTCACGAACAACTCCACATTTGGCTAAGGCCGAGGATCTGGCTTGCTTCCATGTATGTGGACCTATCTGCATTGCCCCCGTGGCACGCCTGGGTTGGCTACCCAGAGGCTATTTAAGCTGTGGGCTGGCTTTCCCCGGGGTCCGAGGATTGTTCAATGTTCCTGAATAAACTGCATTGAAAAAAAAAAAAAAATGAAGTTTTCAGTTTTCTGATAGAATAAATATGGGTCAGTTATAATAGTCCAGATTGAGGGACTAGTAACAGTTTTCACATCCTATCTGTAATGATTAATAGAAGAAAAATATAATTTAATTGTACTATTTTATCACGCTTGCTATTCTAGACTAATAGGTTTATTCAGTGAATGGTGAAGGAAGCTCTAGAAAGATATGGCCAGAGTACACATTTCGTAACCTTGGCAAAGGCTAACAGCTTATGACCATGAACTTAGGTTTTGTGGAGGTTAGATAAGGAAATTATAAGAACTATTTGAAGCTGATCTGGAAATTGGAGTCAGTGTGTTTGATGAAATAATTTTATGCCTTTCAGAATAAAGATTTGTAAAAACATTAAGAAATACTAATTCGACAATTTGTTGATTCATTAGCTGAGATTATTATTCAGGTTCATAATCAAGATAATTTAGATGAATATGTTTATAGTTATTAATTAAAATATGTGCACACATTTGGATGTATTTTTAAGAGAAAACCTAAGAAAATAGAATGTGTGTATATAAAACATGCGTATTTTCATTCCACTGTCATTTCCCAGTTAGATGAGAAATACCTGGAAAGCAAAACTGTCTGCTTGTTTTTGTCTTCATTGCTTAGAACATTTTGCAGCTTAGAAAAGTGATAATCAAGGGCTTTATGGAATCTCTCAAATAAAAGCTTATTGAAAAGTGAAATGAATCATAGGAAGATGAATGGAATAAAAAAAAGAGGTTTTAATACATGCCACATAACTCAATCTATATATAGGGTAAAATCACTGCAGTCTTGGTCTTTTAGTAAAACTATTATGCATTATTTTTGTACCTTTGTTACAATAATTTTATTGTAAAACTGTACTCTAATATTGGTAATATGGATTAGGATACATTGGTAAAACAATGCCTGTGAGCATGTATTAAAAAGACAAAGTACACCCTTCAGCCAGATTGCTGCAGGGCAAGTGCTGTCTCAAATACCATTTAAAAATTTTTTTCTTTTATTGAAAATAGATTCTTTTCTCATACATTATGTCCTGATTATAGTTTGTCCTCCCTCTACTCTTCCCCATTTCTTTCTACGTTCCCTACACTCTGGATACACTCTCTTTTTTTCCTCTAATTTGGAAAGAACAGGCTTCTAAGAGATAGCAATCAAATATGATAAAATAAAATAGAGTAAGCTGAAAGAAATCTATCATATCGAAGTTGGACATTGCAGCCTAAAGGGGGGCGGAGAGGGGGTAATCCCAAGGGCAGACACAAGAGTCCTGGATCCACAGTCAGGAATCCTATGAAAATACTAAGCAAATAGCTATAATGTATCTCATAAGATGACACATAGGCCCTATGCTAGCTGCTCCAGGCTCTGCGAGCTCATATGCATGTTGCTTAGTTGATTTAGAGTGCCTTGTTCTGCATGAGTCCTCTATTCCCTTTGGCTCTTATAATCTTCCCTCCACCTCTTTTCCCGGGCGATTCTCTGAGCTCTGAGGAGGAAGGATTTGATGGAGACCTCCCACTTAAACTTTCTTTCCATATATCTGTATCTATTCCCACTGGAGGAAAACTCTCTGATGAAGACTGGAAAATGCAGTGATCTAAGAGTATGGCAGAGTATCGTTAGGAGTCATTCTATTTATACTTGTTTTTTTTTTTTTTTTAGATCAATTGGTTTTGGCTTTACCCTAGTTTTGTGGGCTTTGTAGTCTCTGGTTCTTTGTCACCCTGGCAGTGTTAGGTATGTGTTACATCTCATGGAGTTGGCCTTAAGTCAATTCAGACACTGGTTGGTTACTCTCATAATGTGACACCATTGCCCTAGCATATTTCAAAGGCAGGACAGATTGTAGGAAAAAGGTTTGTGGCTTGTTTGGTGTCCTCTTTTTCCTTTTGGTAGCATGCAGAGTAACTTCCTGCACCAGAGACTAGAATGTAAGGATGAAGGCTCCATGTAAGCACCAGCTCTACTTGTTCAATGTGGATGTTGTCATCAAAAATGTTGTCCAACTCTAAGTTTGTAGAGAGCAATTCATTGTCTGAGCAACAGCTTCTGTTGTTTGGGGATTCCATACAACCTTCTTGCACAACAACTCAATTGAATGCAAACCAGTTCCACCATCAGAAGCCTCACCTGACTACAAGAGGTGGCCAGCTGAGACTTAATATCCCCCATTATTAGAAGTCATCACCTCCACAGACTCTAGAAACTTTCCACTGCAATTTTCTCACACCCACAAATGACCTCATTTCCAGTTTCTCTCCCCTCAACCTCTTCCTCTACCATCTCTCTCCCAATCACTTAATCTCCCTTCTTCTGTCTCCATCTGTTTCAATATGCCTGTAAAATTTATCCTATTTCTCCTCCCAGGAAGATCCATGCTGTCTCCCCACACCCCTCCTCTCTACCTAACCCCTCTGGGTCTACAGATTGTAACTTGGATGTAATTTGCTTTCCTTTTCATTTTTTTTATATATTACAATTTATTCACTGTGTATCCCAGCTGTAGACTCCTCCCTCATCTCCTCCCAATCCTTCCCTCTTTTCCTTTTCTCCTCTCATGCCCCTCCCCAAGTCCACTGATAGGGGAAGTGCTCCTTCCCTTCCATCAGGACTGGCTGCATTGTCTTCCTCTGTGGCCTTCTCAGGCTGCTCCCCCATCAGGGGGAGGTGATCAAAGAGCCAGACACTGAGTTCATGCCAGAGACAGCCCCTGTTCCTCTTACTAGGGTGTCCACTTGGAGACTGAGCTGCTATGGGTTACATCTGTGCAGGGGTTCTAGGTTATCTCCATGCATTGTTCTTGCTCACAGCTAATATGCACTTATAAATGAATGCCTACCATATTTGTCTTTCTGAGTCTGGGTTACCTCACTAGGGTTGATTTCTTTTCTACTTTCATCTGTTTGTCTATAAATTTCATAATGTCATTTTTTTAACAGCTGAGTATTAGACTATTGGAACTATGTATAAATGCACTACCTTTTCTTTATCCATTCTTCTGTTGAGGGACATCTCGAGGTATTTCCCATTTCTGGCTGAATAAAGCTGCAATGAACATAACTGAACAAGAATGCTTGTGGTAAGATGGATTGTCCTTTGGCTATATGTCCAAGAGTGGCATAGTTAATCTTGAGTTAGAGCATTTTCCATCTTTCTGAGGAATATAACTGCATATTAGCCATTAGGTAAATATTGATTTCCATAGTGGATGAAAAGTTTGTACTCACACCAGCAATAGAATGAGTGTTCCCTTTATTCAACAACCCTGAGGCATGAGCTGTCACTTGTGTTATTGATCTTACCCATCTGACAGATGTAAGATGAAATCTCAAAGTAGTTTTGATTTGCATTTACCTCATGACTAAGGGTGTTGAACTTTAAAAAAAAATTAAGCATTTGTGTTTCCTATATCGAGAATTCTGTGCTTAGATATGTTCACCATTTTTATTAACTTCATTAATTGTTTTTTTCTGATTTTTAGTTTCTTGATTTCTTTACATATTTTAGATATGTATCCTCTATCAGATGTGGAGTTGGTCTTTTCTCCTTCTGTGGGCTCTCACTTATTTTGAATGATGGTATCCTTTACCTTACAGAAGCTTTTCAATTTTATGAGGTTTCATTTAATTGTTTACCGAAGTTCATGGGGTCTTCAGCAGTATAGCTTTATCATCAGTAGCCTGTATTGTTGGGAGGGGGCTCTATAATAGGGCCTCCTTGACTTCATTGGGAGTTATTCCACAACTGGGACTAGAGTTTTTACTTAATATCCCATAGCTTGTAGAAAGAGCATTATCCAACCTTGGAAGGTACCTCTAAGTCATTTTTCTTTTTTCATTATGTTTTTTTAAAAAAGCTCATTAAATGGTCGGTTTCTATATGAACTTTTCATATTGCCTTAGTCTTAGTTACCTTTAACTTCTCTGCTTCCCTTTTTCTTATTCTTCATATCTCTTCTTCAGAACTTTCCACCCCTGGCCACTTTCAACAACACTTAAATTTAAATAAATACTTTGACAATTTTCAACATCCGTGATAAGTAAGGATGTTAACATTTTGTAAAGTATTCATTAGCCATTTGTGTTTCTTCTTTTGAGAACTGTCTGTTCATTACCATTAACTGCTTTTTATTTGGGTTGGGTTAATATGTTTTATGTTGAGTTTGTAAGCTCTTGGTTGTAGACACCAATTTTCTGTCAGATGTGCATCTGGCAAATATTTTTTTCTGGCATCTTGTAAGCTGATTCTGGTCTAAACTGGCAGTTCCCTTTGTGGTACAAAAGTATCTTTTAATTTTACACTGTCCCACTTGTCAATGTTTTGCCATATTTCTTGAATTATTGGAATCTTACTCAGAATGTCTTTAAGTATACATGTATATTTAAGTGAATTCCAGTTTTTCCTCTGGTAGTTTCAGAGTTCAAGTCCAAGATTATGGTCCTTGATCCATTTAGAATAATTTTTGTACAGGGTGAGAAGTAAGAATTAAGTTTCAATCTTCTGTGTGTAAGATCAAGTTTCCCAGAACCATTGATTAGAAAGGCTTTCTTGGAATTTGTCAGATGTTTTCAGAGATGATTTAGTGTTCTTTTTTCCTTCTGTTTGTTTATGTGGTGAGTTACATTGATGGACTTTCATATATTGAAACACCCGTCCATGCCTGGGATGAAGCCTACTTGGTCATAGTGGATAATATTTTTGATGTGTTCTTGTATTCGGTTTGCAAGTATTTTGTTAAGTATTTTTGCATCAATGTTCATAAGGGAGATTGGCCTGAAATTCTCTTTCTTTGTTGAGTCTTTGTGAGGTTTAGGTACCAAGGTGACTGTGGCTTCATAGAATGAGTTTGGTAATGTTCGTTTTATTTTTATTTTATTGAATAGTTTGAAGAGAATTGGAGTTATCTCTTCTTTGAAGGTCTGGTAGAATTCTGCACTGAAACCATCTGGCCCTGGGCTTTTATTGGTGTAGAAGCAGAGGCTGAGACCCATAGCCAAACTTTGGACAGGGTTCAGGTAATCTTATGAAAGAAGGGGAGATAGAAAGACCTGTAGGGGACAGAAGCTCCAAAAGGAGACTGACAGAGCCATGAAAACAAACTGAGCCCTGGGGGCCTGCAGAGACTGACACCCCGACAAAGGACAAGGCATGGAGAGGACCTAAAATACTGGCTCAGGTGTAGCCCATAGACTCAGTCTTCAAGTGGGTTCCCTAGTAAGGGTAGCAGGGGCTTTCTCTGGCATGAACCCAGTGACAGACTTTCTGATCACTCCCCCCTGGAGGGGGGTACAGCCTTGCCAGGCCACAGAGGAATACAATGCAACCAGTCCTGATGAGACCTGATAGGCTATGGTCAAACAGAAGGGGAGGAAGACCTCCTTTATCAGGGGACTAGGCAAGGGGTATGGGGGAGCAGGGTGAGATTGGGAGTAGGCAGCCAGAATACAAATTGAATAAGTTGTAATAATGCTAATAATAACACATAAATAAATAAAAAGAAAGCATGCTGAACAGGCCTTGCCTAGCAAACCAGTAAGCAGCAGTCCCCATAGCCTTTGTTTCATTTCTTCATATGGGTTCCTGCCCCGACTTCTTCAGTGATGGGCTGTGATGTGTAAGCTGAAACAAATCCCTTCTTCCTCAAGTTATTTTGGTCTTAGTGTGTTATCACATCAAAAAGAAAAATAAATAAATAAACTTTAATAAAAGTCTCAATAGATATTTTCTGAAAGAAATAAGGTAAAAAAATGTACAAACACTTCATAGCAGTGACGATATAGAAATTATTTTACAGTTTACAAAGTGCTTTCTCAAAAACAGACTTAAGTGCATCTTTTCTGATGGTTCGTTAAGGAGGACTGGTTCTTTGGGTAGACAGCATAAGTTTAAATCTCAATTCTGACACTTCTTACTTTTGATACATTGTAAGTCTAAAATTATATTTCTGTATCTATCAATAAAAGTTGATAGTTGTGCTTTAGGCATTAAAAATAGAGCACAAGTTTTTATTAGAGAGTAACTAATCTATAACTCTTAGTAGTTAGTTTTCATTATTATCTCCAATTTGCAATAAGGCAGAGAATTAGTTGAAGAGTCTAAAGAACTTGAATAACAAATATAGCTAAGATCCCTAGTGTCTAACTTTGTTCTTAGTGCCATTCATTGTGCATGAAGCTGGGGAGAATTTTACATCTGAAACAATGTCTTCACGAAGGCACAATAAAGAGGCACTGATTATTTCCCCAACATTTGCCTTTGTTAACTGTCACTTTCCTGCAACTCATGACTGTCTTCTGCTTTCCCAGGTCACTTTTCACTCTGCAAGGCTAGGCCCTCACTGCTTCTCTGGGAACAGTAATAACCAGAGGATGAGTTGCAGGTCATTGAGTTAACTAAACCACAGCACTGAGTTCTCTCATGAGGTTTGACTTTTCTGAGCACATAAATTACTTCTTAATATTTTGAGAAGAATCTTGAAGTCTCAAGTGCACCTTTGCAGTTAATCTATGGTGCGATCACAGATTTTATAGCTTGTGGAAGACCACCCAGCAGAGGTGTGATAAAATGTGAGTAAAGAGGGAAAATGATTTTGTAGTAATACTATGGAAATAGCTTTTTTTTTTTTTCTCAAGCATTTGCAGCTAACACGGAGAACCACTGATTTCATCTGTCTATGCTATGCATGTGTCTATGGTATTGGACATATAAAATTATAGTAAATAATACAAGCAGATTGATTCAATTGCTATGAAGTAAATTTTAAAAGTTAGTGCATGATAACTGCTCTTCTAGAAGCCGTATATAAAAGAGGAATTCTTTAGATTATTTTACAAGGCTTAATTTAGTAAAATAAATAAATCACAGATACTTGCCAATCACTCAGAAATGTGGAAGAAACATCACAGTAAAGAGGGTCAAAAGAGAAAAAAATTACATTAGTTTGATGCATTTAATACTTCCTATTACAGAGAAATTAGTAGAATTTTATATTTGATAATGTCTCTTGAGAATATGAATTTAGTTTAGATGCTATTCTGAGGTATCTGTTCATATAGAATTTTTTATAGGATTTTTTATAATTTATTTTTTTATTTATTACAAGTCATTCACTTGTACCCCAGCTGTAGCCCAGTCCCTTGGCCCCTCCCAATCTCACCCTCCCTCCTCTTCTTCTTCCATGCCCCTCGCTATCAGTGGACTGGGGGAGGTTCCTTCCTCCCTTTCCATCTGACCCTAGCCTATTAGGTCTCATCACATCTGTCTGCATTGTCTTCCTCTGTGACCTGGTAAGGCTGTTCCCCACAGACGTGGAAGGTGATCAAAGAACCAGCCACTGAGTTCATGTCAGAGACAGTGCCTGTTCTCCTTACTAGGGAACCCACTTGGAGACTGAGCTGCCAAAGGTTACATCTCTGCAGGGGTTCTAGGTTATGTCTTTATCCTTATAGTTTTTCTGTGAGTCAAGTTATATGATTTTACTTCCTTAAGGAACACAGCTACAATTTCTCCAACAATAATTCAAGTAAATGTATTGTGTAAGAAGGTTGTTATAGAGCAATCAGAGGCGATAATGTAATTGTAGGTAGGGTTGACTGGATAATCAACAATTCTAAATCAAGTAATGGCATGGTAGTACAAAAGTCACTGCAGATTACGCTTCAGGAAGCACTGGTTCACAGGAGAATGTGTACACACATTTGAGGGCAGTGGAAAGGTTTTGAAGACACCTGAGAAAACAACAGAAGTTACTAAACTAGCACTTGGAGTAAGAAGGGTTAGAAAGGACTAGAAAAAAAATTACTTTTATTGAGACTGAGACTGAGACGAAGTGTTTTGAATTTTGATGGTGCTAGTGCGAAAGGAAAGCAGTCTACAGTAGAAGGGGAATGTATTTATGAGGTAAGCAATGGCTCTGTGTGTGTTGGAATGAGTTAATTGCTATTATGTTTGGCTATCCTGTTACATCCCCACTGACAGTGCACTAGGGCTCCGATTTCTCTAGTCTTCACCAATATATTCTTTTCTTTTTCCTTTTCCTCTTTCTCCTCCTTCTCTTCTTCCTTTTGATAGTAGCCATGTCAATGAGTATAACATATTTCATTGTAGTATTTAAATTTAGATTTCTCTATTTTGTGATATTGAACTGCATTTCATACTCATATTGGCTATTGGTATATCTTTGATTATTGTTTCTTTATTTTTTGTTATTGTTTTTTTCTGTTTTAAAATTTTATTTATTTTTATGTTTTATATTTTTATATTAATTACAGTTTGTTTACTTTGTATCCCAGCTATAGCCCCTTTCCTCACTCCCTCCCAATCCCATTCTCCCTCCCTCATTTCCTCCTTGCCCCTCTCTAAGTCCACTGATAGGAGATGTCTTCCTCCCCTTCCATCTGACCCTAGCTAATCAGGTCTCATCAGGACTCTCTATAATGTCCTCCTCTGTGGCCTAACAAGGCTGTTCCTCTCTCAGGGGTAGGGGGGGTGTCAAAGAGCCAGCCACTGAGTTCATGTCAGAGACAGTCCCTGTTTCCATAACTAGGGTTTTAATATTTTAAATGAATGAAAGTTATTTTACTCAAATAGAGTTGAATTTGTTAATCAGGAATACACTAATTCACAGGCTTAATGTTAATAAATTTAAGCAAAATTGGTTTAGCTCATATACTATTGATCCCAAATATGCTTTCTTTATATTTCAGTAAATTTAATTTCTATGGATTCCATCCCTATTATACGGCTTTGGAGGATGAGGGCAATGCTCATGTAGTTCTGTTACTGAACAGCAATGGAGTAAGTAAAACTATTATTTGTCAAATAAAATAGATAAATGTGATATAATAACAATTAACAGATAAAAATTAAGACTTTAAAAATTTTTTCAGATGTTATATTCCAGCCAACTCTTGCTTGTTTTTTTCTTACTGTTTAAGAAATGTCTCATTCATATCATATAGGATAATCATATTAAAATTTGTACACCCAATGAAGCTAATCAAGAAGGAGGACCCTGGGTAAGATGCTCAATCTTCATTCAGAAAGGCAAATAAGACAGACATCAGAAGAGGAAAAAAACAGGGAACAGGACAGGAGCCTATCACAGAGGGCCTCTAAGACTCTACACAGCAGGGTATCAAAACATATGCTGAGACTCATAGCCAAACTTTGGGCAGAGTGCAGAGAATCTCATGAAAGGAGAGGTAGTTAGTAAGACCTGGAGAAGACAGGAGCTCCACTAGGAGAGCAACAGAACCAAAAAATCTGGGCGCAGGGGTGTTTTCTGAGACTGATACTCCAAACAAGGACCATGCATGGAGATAACCTAGAACCCCTGCACAGTTGTAGCCCATGGCAGATCAGTGTTCAAGAGAGTTCCCCAATAATAGGAACACGGACTGTCTCTGACATGAACTAATGGGTTGGCTCTATGATCACCTCCACCTGAAGGGGTAGCAGACTTACCAGTACACAGAGGAAGACAAAGAAGCCAGTCCTGATGAGACCTGATAAGCTAGGGTCAGATGGAAGGGGAGGAGAACCTTCCCTATCATTGGACTGGGGGAGGGCATAGGAGAAGAGGAGGAAGGGTAGGTTTGGGAGGGGGTGGAGGATGGGGGATAGGGCTACAGCTGGGATACAAAGTGAATAAACTGTAATTAACAAAAATTAAAAAAAAGAAATGTCTAATTATGCAGCCCAGCCTTCTCTTTAATTCATTGTCTTCCTGAGTGTCCTCATAGCCCTCCAGAGTGCTATAATTACAAGCATGCCCCATGATAATTAACATATGTATATATACTATATATACCATACCTATTTATCTACACATATTTTGTGTAAATTTCAGCTTCATTATATTGTCTATGGATATCTAGTTTCCTTAGCATACTTTGTTAAGAGGACTGTTCTTTCCTCTTGATGCAATTGCAGTGCCTTTTGCCAACATCATGTCACTAAATTTTTGCAAGATGAAGACCTTTGGTGTGGCTAACTGTAAAACAGCCAACCTGCTTCTAAGGCCAGTGCATGACACAATAGAAGGAATATGTGTCCATGGTATTTTTCAGAAGCTTCACAAATTGTGTTAAACAAGTCAATGTTTACTGCAATAGTATACTCAAACAAAGCAGTTGCAATCCTGCATACTGGAAATGTTGCCCTATAGTAAGAATAAGAAAACAGACTTTATTGTCTTCCTGGAGACTATATTCTAGTGATATAGAGTTGCGTGACAAGAAAATATTAGTATATAAAAAGTAACAAACAGGGTCTTGTGGTGGAGGTGAGGGAAGTGCTTATTGGAGAAATATCTCTGAGTGAGTATGGTGAAAATACCAGAGCTATACTTGAATGGAAGAACATGACAGGATCTTCAGGCTGAGAAAAACTTGGTCTCCTTTGGAGACAGTGGCCAGCCTGTATATTCAGAGATTCATAAAGTGGGGAAGAAGGTCCAGTAATTAGAGACACAGGAAATATCAGCACAAATTATCTTATGGGCTAACATAAAAAGGTTTGAAACAGAAAGGAGCCACAAAATTTAAGCAACGTCCAAACATTGGGAAAGGATGGCATAATTTAATACTGTCATTAATTGAATACATAAAGTCATAAACATGCCATGATCTATTTAAAAAGTGAAAATAATTTCATCTCAGTTGATAGAAAATATTTAGGTTATTCACAAATATAAAAACAAATGCAGTTCTATTACGTCAATTGGTGGAGTCTTGTAGCAAATGTGGAAGGCATTAGTGAAAGCCTGAGCATTATGAACTAGTTATAAACGCTGAAATAATGCTTATTTCAAGATTATGTGAAGTAGACATCAAGTGATCAATTTGTTGATACAAATGAAGACATTAATTAGTAATTAAGTTTCTCGAGCTCCAGTGACGTTTCACATTGCAATGTAAACATTTCCTCCTATGTTTGGGCCAAAACCAGATAAGAATTGTCTAACGAAATTGATCTACAAGAACAATTAAATAACAAACAAGCAAAACAAACTTTGAGGGTGCTTTCTGCTTCCAAAAGTAACTGGATTCTTTTTTTTTTTGGAAGAGAATTTTTTTTTTTCCAATGCAGTTTATTCAGGAACATTGAACAATCCTCGGACCCCGGGGAAAGCCAGCCCACAGCTTAAATAGCCTCTGGGTAGCCAACCCAGGCGTGCCACGGGGGCAATGCAGATAGGTCCACATACATGGAAGCAAGCCAGATCCTCGGCCTTAGCCAAATGTGGAGTTGTTCGTGACAGAGAGCACTCACTATCGGGAAGGTGGAAGGCGGAAACCAGCTCCATCATTAAGGCATAGCATTCCGCAGCTCTCTACAGTTTCCCCTTTTTGTTTTAGACGCATCAGGCAAGAGTAGAGGTCTGATCTCTGATATTAGAAATAAATTGGGACTTTGTACAGATGTTCATTTAGGTGTCATCCACCCAAAGAGCATCAGACCCGTCCAATACCTTTTTCTCAGAGGCGGGACCTGGGCATCAACCCGCATGCAATCAGACATGCTCTTCTCTGGGTCCAAAGCGGCTGACCCTGAGTGCAGTGCTTAGCCTCGCATCCTGAGCGTATCATTTTAGCTTTTTATGGTATGAAGCAGGACATTCTCCCCAAGCATGGTTGGATACCGTAACTGGATTCTTAAAGCTAAAAATTGAATCATTTAATATAACTTCAAATGCAAGCAAGTATTTAAAAAAGAACTTTGAAAAGTTGAGACATATGAACAGCAAGACCTAGAAGCATTTATGTTATTTAGCCCTGTCTTTATTAGAGTTTTATTGCTGTGGAGAGACACCAGGACCACAGCAACTCTTATAAAGGAAAACGTGTAAATAGGGATGTCTTAGAGTGAAGAGGATTTCTCCATTATTTTTATGGTGCCAGGAAGAGGACTGGCTGGAGCTTCTGAGACCTCAGAGCCCACTGCCTAGTGACACACCTCCTCCAACAAAGCCACAACTCCTAACTGTGCTACTCCCCACAGTTCTATGTAAGCCAGTTTTATTCAAACCACCATACCCCCTCCAGGAAAATCCAGATTATTTTATATTTTGGATATATATATTCTAAATATAGTCTGTGTGCAATAATCAATAAACTCACATGTACTTAGTGTGGTATTATCTACTAGATTCTGTTGTTTTGTCTTGTCTTGTCTTCAAGACAGGGTTTCTTTGTGTAACAGCCTTTGCCGATCTAGACTTGCTTTGTAGAACAGGCTAGCCTCAAACTCACAGAAATCGACATGCCTCTGCCTCCAAGGTCCTGGGATTAAAGGAGTGCACCACTAATATAAGATGGCTCATATTCTTTTTTTTTAATCTTTAAAAAAAACACTATTCCATTAATTTTTTAGAAACTAAGGAAAATCATTGATCAGTTAAGCTGATGCGTTAGTTCATAGACTGGTAATCCACAACTTGACTATAGTCACAGTGATCCAGGGAGAATACAAGAATGAACAAAGATTGAAAATAAAAAAAAATGTAGGTAGGTAATTAGAGATTTGTATATTTTCAAAGGTATGAGTTCTCTTTTCCCTAGATTTGAGAGCACTGGTAAGGAGGGTACTTGACAGTCAACATAGGAGCCTACACCAGTTGTTCTTATGGAAATCTTAGCTAAAGCAAGAGCAATTGAAGAAATATACATTGAGTCTTATTTTTTATTTTTTATGTTAATTGCAGTTTATTCACTTTGTATCCCAACTATAGCCCTTCTTTCTTTCCCTCCCAATCTCACCCTCCCTCTCACATCCTCCCATGCCCCTTTCAAGTCCACTGATAGGGGAGTTCCTCCTCCTCTTCCATCTAACCCTAGCCTATCAGGTCTAATCAGGACTGGCTGCATTTTCTTCCTCTGTGGCCTGGCAAGGCTGCTACCCCCTCAGGGGGAGGTAGTCAAAGAGCCAGCCACTGAATTCATGTCAGAGACAGTTCCTGTTCCTCTTACAATGGAACCTACTTGGAGACTGAACTGCCATAGGCTACATTTAAGCAGGGGTTCTAGGATATCTACATGCATGGTCCTTGGTTGGAGTATCAGTCTCAGAAAACCCCCTGTGCCCAGATATTTTGGTTCTGTTGCTCTTCTTGTGGAGCTCCTGTCCTCTCCAGGTCTTATTATCTCCCACTTCTTTCATAAGATACCCTGCACCCTGTCCAAAGTTTGGTTATGAGTGTCAACATCTCCTTTGATACCCTGCTGGTAGAGGAGAGTCTTGTTCCAAAGTGAAGGAACAGTAAATGCTTGTTATTGAGAACTAAAAGAATTTTTTTGTCTTCTAATGCTTTTGATCTGAAACATAATTCTGGAAATAGAGGATCTATTGAGTAGAAAGCATTTTTTTTCTCTTTTCCAAGAAAAGGGAAGAGAGTATGAGCCACTATCTGAGAATGATATTCTTAGTTTTCTTAACTATGGTCTCCATGGAATATTTGCTATCTAAATTTAATCCACATCTTAATGTTTGCTAAACCATTATACAGTAATTTCTCTAATTAAGGCACTTTATATGATTTTGTGACTGCTTGCTCAACGAAGTGCTGAAAAAGTAAACTGCTTTCTATCTAACTATTCCACCATACTAGTCAAGATGAGTTTTCTGAGATAATCATCAAAGTTTGCATGGATTTTCATGTTATATTGGAACTCATTTGGGTTGCATTTATGATCGTCTGCTTTGCAGTAGTCTTATCCCAGCATTCATTGCCAGCACCAAAGTGATCTTGCAGACATGAGTGCAGTGCAGCCTTAGGATAATGGATTTTTAGAGGCCTAATGTAGTGGAAAGAATGAAAATTCTCTTGAGGAATGATTGATCTTGAGTATATCCTTGGATTGGGAGTGAATGACCACCCATCATGTTAATGCTGTCCAAGAGGACAGTTACTGTAAGAGTATTCTGATATAGTTCATCTTAAGGTACCCTAAATCAAGGGTAAATAAATGTCTTCTAAAAAGACCCAGGAAATACATGTTTTGTTTTGCATCCCATAGAGTATCAGTCTCAAATGCTCAATACTTGATGTTGATGACAGATACCACTAATAAACAGTCATCATTTTGTCCTAATAAAGTGTTATTCACCACAATAGGTAATGTGTTGTTTTGTTCTGTGGGGTTTCATGGGCTGGTTCCTGCCCTAAAGAGATATCTGACAAAAAATAGTTTCGCAGGAATTCATTTCATGGTTATGGTGAAAAAGGCTCTTGTCTAGTATTATACATCTTAATACAAAGAAGCCGCATGGAATGAAACAAGAACAGTTACAGAAGACAGAATCTCATGAGATGTTCCATTCTCAACTGCTTGGGGCATGTATACGACTGAGTCAAAGAAACAAGGTATGGGGAATATGCCTCTCGTTGTCACAGTATTTATCAACTTGGGTTAGTCTTTGGCACAAATCCATGTCTCCTCTAAGACAAAAAGGAACTTTTTACACTCAAAGAGTTCTCTGGTAGATTCTTTGTTTCTAGAATATTCTAGGGTCCTCTACAATTTACATTATTAGAGAGTAAAACTTCAGCTGCAGGACTATAAGTAAGTACAATTCAAACTTACTTGAAACTCCTAGCCAACCTCTTCCCATGTCTCTTGCTCCAAAAAGGTTGTTTCTCATGAAAAAAAAAAAAAATCAGTACTCAAAAAATTTGCTACGGTTTCATTGCCAAAAATGTTAGGCATGATTTAATTTCAATCTCTCCTTTGGAACGTATGTATAGTCTTTTAGGTATCCCAGCAAGAAAAAACATTCGCCCAATGCTGATTATGCCTTCTTCAAAGTTCCCGGGAGCTCTGTATCTTCAGACATTCACCTAGATTCCATGTTAGAACTTCCCAGACCACATGATTATATTTGGCCACCTCATAGAAAAATGTTCAAGGCCTAATGTGGTGGTGGTTTACAGCTCCTATGTTTTCCTGGGTCTCTTCACTGAATAAAAGGTAGCTATATAAAGTTTATGAGTGTGGTGGTGTATTTCTGTTGCTGTGACAAGATATTGGAGAAACCAGCTTATTGGAGAAAATATTTATTTTCTTGGGGCTTCAGAGTATTTATCACCTACTCACAGAGCTCCATTTACTCTGGGCCATGATGAGGCCATGATCATGGTGGGGAGTGTAAGGGTAGACAGGAAACAGAAAAAGGGAAGGAGAGCTGGTATCACTCCAATGACCCACGTTTGCTAATAAAACCTCACTTCCTAAAATTTCTAGGACCTTGAAATATGTTCATAAGCTGTGACTCCATGCATAGTTTAATCTGTTGATACAGTCAGAGCCACTATGATCCAATTGCCTACTGAAGGCTTCTTCCCTTTACACTGTAATATTAGGGTCAAATCATCAACAGGTGATCTTTAACAACAACCCTGTATCATATATAAGTTGAGTATAGGGCCCAAAAGACATGCTGGAGTGATACTATTATTCTTAGTTACTTAGTGCCTCTATTCTCATCTGTAAGTAAGATATAACTATAACTATGAGCTTGCTTCATCCATAATATGTCTGTGCATTTTCTTATAGCCAACTCTGCATTTCCTTTTTGGAACCCTGATCTGCTGGAGCTGGATCCCAGCAGCATCCCAGAAAAACATTCAGTGATTGCACAACAAAACAAACCAACCAAACAAACAAAAACTCAGGGTCCACTGTTTGTCTAAATGAAAGAAAAATAGTACTAGGAAAAGACTGCATATGTTTTTTTTTTTTTTTTTTCTTGTAAAGGTTCTGGCCGTTTCCCCTGTAGACTCATGAAAATTAAATAGTTCACAGCTGTCACTTACCTCTGCCTGTATTTTTCACCCCAGTGTGTGAAGAAGAAACTTTGATTTCTATGCCTGTCAAAAATAAAGTCAGAACAAGTTACAGAACTTCAAAAATTTTCTGTATGTACAAAGAAGTTTCTGAAGCAGGAGGTGCCCAACCACAGTTGTAGAGAGCTCTGCTCGCAGCAGTTAAAACATCATTTATGCAGCAGAAAGGAAGAAGGATTTTGATCTTTTTTTCGTGTGATTAAGTGTTATACATTAACATGTTTTTGTTTTTGTTTTTTTTCAGGGCAAGTATCAATTTTCAGCCAGATCTGCCTATAGCAGATTGGTTTGATTTCTGAATCATGCTGACTAGGCTATAAAACCCAACACTTTGCATTCAAGTCTAGACTTAGCTTTTGGGGGAAACCAGGAAAAACGACTTTACTTCTGATTGTGTAAGGATGGGGGTGGGTCTCTCGGGTAGGTCTAAGTGCTGGCTTCCATTGTAATGTTTTTCTTCAACAAGATGCACGCCACTTAAGGAAGGTGGCACTTGGTGTACTGAGTTTTGTATGTTTCATTGTTTGCGTTGTGACTGGGCCTTGCTTCTGTGATAAAACAGTAAGTGGTTTTGGTGGTCAAAGACAGTTGCCACTAGCTCTTATGTAAGAGAGATCTCATGGGCTTTCACTGGTCCCCATGGCATGGCTATTTCTGTGGTCCTTGTTCAGCTCATGCTTTTGTAGTCACCATATATATTTATGTATTTTCTGAGTATGCTTTTATTTTTTTCAGTTGAAAATATATATATATATATATATGAACAGTTGTGTATACATACATAAAGTAAAAGCCCTGGTAGTTATGAGGCAAATGTGGGCCTTCATGATTATTGCATTATCGTTCCATGTCCTGGGGAGTCATGTTTTTCATGTGAAGCTTAAAGAAAGGACTAGTGAGTGTTATGGGAAGTTCAGAATCTGAAGTGGCATTGCTGGGCTCAGTGCTGTTAAGTACTGCTGTTGAGGTGGCTGGCTGCTCACCTCCTTTATTTGTACATTTCTTTTCTCACTGGAGAGATTAGGACAGTGTGATGAATCCACTTATTGATGGAGAGAAAGAAACCAGGAGGAGTTTTACAGTTTAATTATGAATAGTGTACCATGGGGAAAACACTGAGGTCGGTCACCAGGCAAAGGGACAGTGGGCAGCTTGGACGTGTACCTTCATTGCAGTTTCTGAGAGAGAAAAGCATGATGCTGTGCAACCCAGCACAGGATTGCCTGATTTGCATATTTCAAAAGCTCTGGACAGAAGAGTTACCTTTGGTTATGTGGTATGCACCCCTGTTTCATTAGGACAGATGACAATAACCTGCAGTTGAAAGCCCAGATAAAAGAAGACGTAGTTAGGGTGTGATCTATGCTCCTGAGAAAGGACCACCGGACTTTCCAAGGCACAAGAGTGGGTCAGCCCAGCACACACAATAGGTTACAATACAGAGGCCAAATGAGGTGAACTTAGTCAGTTTCTAGGTTTACCGTCAGGGCTGAAGATTGGTGTGTTCCTCGATTGTTGGTGACTGGGCCATGCCAGCAGGGAGGCTGTGGGACACTTCACTTGATTAGAACGATTCGAGTTTCCCCTCTTAACCTTCTCTTCAGGAGACACAGAAGAGTCATCTCTCTGAGGTGGCATTGGATCAGGAGTGCTAGCCTTTAGACAATAGCGGTTTTCTGAACTTTACTGAGGTCATTTTCTTAGATTGTTCTGGGCCCTATGGACCTGTACTACATATAGACTGACCACTGACTTTCTAAACAAATGGTATCTGCCTCAAACCCTCACAGGGCTTTGTACACCGCTTACAAATTGATGTTTCAAGCCATTTGTAACACTTCAGGTGCCTTTATGGTGTAAGGCAGCGAGCAGTAAACAGCATAAATGAGCATCGTCTTGACTCTCAGAATAAAGACTCTGAGTCCATTCAAACATCGGCAGAAAGAGATTCATTTCAAATTGAATTCAGCCTAGGGTGAAAGTGCAAAATTAGCAGTAGCATCAATATTTTCTCAGTTTACACAGGACGTTGCTGGATTTTATTTTTTAGCATATTATATAACATTTCTCAATATAAAGTATTTAAAATATGGATATAGCTATTTTAATTGGTAATTTATAATTTTTGTATTTTGTGAAAAAAAATGAGCTCAAATAAAATTTAGTTCTGTATCTTAAAAGGAACTTTTTTTTTTTTTTTTTTTTTTTTCAATGCAGTTTATTCAGGAACATTGAACAATCCTCGGACCCCGGGGAAAGCCAGCCCACAGATTAAATAGCCTCTGGGTAGCCAACCCAGGCGTGCCACGGGGGCAATGCAGATAGGTCCACATACATGGAAGCAAGCCAGAACCTCGGCCTTAGCCAAATGTGGAGTTGTTCCTGACAGAGAGCACTCACCATCGGGAAGGTGGAGGGCGGAAACCAGCTCCATCTTTAAGGCATAGCATTCTGCAGCTCTCTACAGTTCCCCCTTTTTGTTTTAGACGCATCAGGCAAGAGTAGAGGTCTGATCTCTGATATTAGAAATAAATTGGGACTTTGTACAGATGTTCATTTAGGTGTCATCCATATTATGCTTCAGTCCCTTTGAATTTCTTTATAACTACATTTACGGTGACTACCCAAGCATGAGCTGAACAAGGATAACAAAACTAGACATGCCAAAGTGGACCAGGGAAAGCCCAAGAGGCTTTGACCATACCCAGAGAGCTACTGGCAACTAAGAGATGATGAAAGTGCAACAGTCTTCCTCAGGGAAGAGGACACTCATTGATTATCCAATATCAAATTGTTAGTTCTGAAAATATATATAAAAGTAATATTATACAGGCTGAGCAGGTTATCACGTACATACTCATATGTGCATATAATAATTATGGGTAAAGGAAATCATGAATTTGAAAGAAAGAAGGGTGTGTTGAAGGAAGGGAAAAGGGAGAAATAATGCCATAATATTATGCTCTCAAAAATAAATGAGAAATGAAAATTTTGTATTATGATATATTTGAAGATTGCTTATTCTTTAAACCAGAATAGAAAGAAGGATTGAATTTGTGTTACTTTCTCTGATACTTTTACTGAAGAGCACAGAATGGGCACTTCGGGCCATTTGTTTGATCTTCACGTGGATCTTCATATGGCCAAGCAGAATACTGGGGATGTTGAGAGCCTTTATAGAGACAAAGATGCGGATATAAATATTTTAGCTGGTAGTCTCTAAAGACTGAGGGTATGAACATTTAATGATGAGGACATAACACTTTCCTGCCTTTAAAATTCCTAACAACAACAAGGATAGCAGCCTGCTCCCTTGTATCTTTTTCAAGTTGGCTAAGGGATTCAGTGGTACCTGATTAGGACGGACACAGGTTCTCTCATGGGAGTTAATGCAATATTCAGTACATCTTGCTATCTGGAGAAGGATATACAGTCTTTAACCCTTGGAAGGTATAAACGTTTTCTCTCTGTGCCTCTCTTCATATTTAACTTATTCCCTCAGCTCCTGAACACTTTGTGCCATCTCAGGTCTGCTTATGCACTAGGCTGGGCTAGAGGGAGAGAAGCTTAGCAAGGGCAGACGGGGTGCAAGCAGAATCTTAGTTAGCACGAGTTCAGGAGAAACAGCCTTCTCTGGAGATAATTTTCAGTGAAGTAGCTCTCTTTATTGGGGGTGGGGTATATAAACCTTGGGGGGTGAGTAGGGGTTTTGGGAATGAGTATACATCATTTTCTGAGATCAATGTGCTGAAAACGCTTCATTTGCATGAAGAGGAATTCCAGGTGCTTGCTGGACATGTACTTCTAAGGAGAGAGGAAGCTTAACCTAAAACCTGGCCACTAGACCATGTGGCCACTTGGCAGAGCTGGGGGACATAAGGCTCCATGCACTGGAACATACAGGGCAAGGAGGGACAGTCCTGCTCCTGCTGGCCTCAAGATAAGATTTTCTGGGTTGAGACAAGCCTGAACCTCACTTTTTCTCCAGGATGATTCCCCGGGTAGCACGGATCATTGGACCTGCATGCTTGGGTTGCCACTGGATGTCTGTTTTCTCTTTAATCTAAAGTACTTGTCAAGATGGTACATAACAAGTGAGGGAGTCTACATGTTATGACAAAGGTATGAAGACCATCAGCAATGGAGAACTAAGGACATAAAACGAGAGCAGGGTGATAGACAAACCCTGGGCCCTATTGATAGCAACTAACTGATCTAGTCTGTGTGAGCATGAGCTGTGTTCTCCCTGTGCACCCAGTCATCACAGCGGTAGTCTGCTGCTCTGTCCCCTTGAGGTATCTCTTCAGGTAAAAGAGAACACGCAGAATACTCATGAATTTCAGAAGGCAAAAGAAGTTAGGGGCAAGAACTGCCATTGCTTGATGCTAGCTACTGGGGTTCAGGATTTCCAAATTGGACAGATTTTCTGTATCTTTGAAGGTTTAGAGAGTCTGGGACTGACACAACATTGGGGCACAAAAGGGTAATTTTGTTTTCTCGAATTCGAAGTATAACTGGATAATGGGAACAAGGATTTATGTCTCTCCACCCAGACTAGGATTTTAGTTTTTCTTTATTTTTGTTTCACAGTATTTTATTTCTTTGTGTTTCCTCCCACAGATTCTCAGCGCGCCAACAACCCTGGAATGTATATGCGTAGTCATAACTTCAGCACCTTTATACAAAGTCAGAAATATTGGCATAATCTGTAAATCTTTACATTTGGAGATCAATTTTTTTGTCACTAAATAGAATGTTCTTCCATTCTCTTATGATAGGTAAAAACTGTTCCTAGCCTGCTTTCCCAGTTGTCAGTTGGTGACACTAGAATGCAGCCAGTCTTTTGCTCTGACATACAATGCTTCCGTGAGCAATTAATTCTTCCATAGGCGAGCATGTCTGAGAAATCGTGTTGCTCCGGTGAATGCAACCTATGTTTGCTACGTTTAATAATGGTCTTCTGTAAAGGTTGTATAATTTAAAATATTACAGACAAGGCATAATAGTATCTGTGAATCCTAATCCCCACCTCATAGTATCCCTCCTAATGTTCAGATCATGTCTAATCTGAGAATTAAAATGGATCTCATAACTCCAAGACCTTAATTTCTTTAACTTATTTTTAGTCCAGGACAACTAAGGCTGCACAGAGAAATCCTGTCTTGAAAAAAAAACAATAAATAAATGAATAAATAGATGGATTAGTAAATAAATAAATAACTCTGTCTCTCAGACAGAGAAATAATCCTCAAACATTAGGAAATGAATTATCAGTTTATCAGGCCTAATAAAAGACATGAATGAAAACTATGTTTTTGCCTCGTCAGGCCACTAACTACCCCAGGAGCAACTAACCTCAGTTTTGAAAAACAGCTGCATACTAAAACAAACCAAAACAAAATCAAAAGAATGCTACAACATTGATCACTGTTTCTACTGTTGCTATAAAGTGACTTCACAGGCATGAGAAAATCTTCCAAATTTTCTGTGTCCCAATTTTATTTCATTCATTTTATATAATCAATTTTACTCTGGGCTTTCCGATACAGAGTCTGTGCTGATTATCTATTTGGTCAGTGTGACACAATCTGGAGTTGAGAAAATGCCCTAGTCACACTGGCCTTAGGCAAGCCTGTGGAGCATTTTTTAAAATAAATGATTGATGTGGGAGGGTTTAGTCTACTGTAGGCTGGAGTATATAAGAAAGAAACCTAAGCAAGCCAGGAGGAGCAAACCTCCTGGCTTAAGTAGCATTTTTAAAAATTAATTACAGTTTATTCACTTTGTTTCCCACCTGTAGCTCCCTCCCTCCTTCCTTCCCAATCCTATCCTCCTTCCCTCTTCTCCACCCATGTCCCTCCCCAACTCCACTGATAGGAGAGGTTTTTCTCCCCTTCCTTCTGATCCTAGTCTATCAGTGTCATCAGGAGTGGCTGCATTGTCTTCCTCTGTGGCCTGGCAAGGCTGCTCCCCCCTCAGGGGGAGGTGATCAAAGAGCATGCCAATCAGTTCATGTCAGAGACAGTCCCTGTTCCCAGTACTATGGAACCCACTTGGACACTGAACTGCCATGGGCTACATCTGTGCAAGGTTCTAGGAAGTAGCATTTTTTTGATCCCTTCTCCCTAGGTGTGGGGGTTGGGTTTTCAGCCTTTCCAGGCCACAGAGGAAGACAATGCAGCCAGTCCTGATGAGACCTGATAGGCTAATGTCAGGACCTTCCCTATCAGTGGACTAGTGGAGGGACATAGGGGAAGAAAAGGGAGGGAGGGTAGGATTATAGGGAAAGAAGAGGGAGGGAGGGTGGGATTGGGAGGAGATGAGGGAGGGGCCACAGCAGGATACAAAGTGAATAAATTGTAATATATATTATATATATATGTTATCTATAATATATACATTATATATAATGTAAAATTATATAGAGATATATATTATTTTTTATTTTTTAAGTAGTGCTCTTTTCTGGCCTTTGTTTCAGTTTCTGCCTTCAAGTTCCTGCCTTGAGTTCCTATTCTGGCTTCCATGATGGGCTATACAGTATAAGCTGAAATAAGCACTTTCTTCCCTGAGTTGCTTTCAGTAATGGTGTTTTATCACAACAACAGAAAGCAAATGAAGACAGTCTTAATATGGAGCCGAGGCTGGCTTCAAACTTGTGATTCTTTGGGCTCAGCTTCCCAGCTGCTAAAATTATAGGGTGTGCCACCATGCCTTGCTAAACTCTGAGTTTATTACAAACAAAGGAAATTGCATATTGGTGCATGAAAACTTCAAAGATGGATGACTTCTGAGGAAATATGTACCATAATTCATGTATTACAATAATAGAGGAAATTAGTAACTAAGTATCAGCTACAAATTAGAAACAACACCAGTTCTTAACAAACATTCTAATTCAGTATTTCCATGCTCTGGCTAATCTTATCCTTCACTTGCCACTGTGAGTTCTGTCTCTACACATCATTGCAAGTAATCTGAAAAGTGCCTGTACTACGGGAGTAAACAAAATGAATTTGCATGCATCATTTACTAGTTCCGTTGACTTTAATGTTAATAAACAGAATAGAAGAAGCCTTAACATCTTTTCAGAGTTTGTGTTTATAAGATCTGCTAGATTCTAAATTACTTAATGTATCTAATTCAATGGTTCTCAACGATGGGCAATTTTTCTCAAAGGGAACACTTCGTAATATTTAAGAGATTGTTACTTATCACACTGGGAGCGTATTGGTATCTCATGGGTGCCAATCAACCCAGGATGTTGTTGCTGAGATTCCTGTAAAATCTGGTGGGCCTGGAGTCCAGTGATGAGATTTGTCTAGTTTTAAGATTTCCAATGAAAGACCAACGTAACTCTGTCAAACTTCAACTTAAAGTTGCAGAATTTGGTTCAGTGATTTTTTTACAGTATTATTATTATTATTATTATTAGTTGTAGTAGTAGTAGTAGTACTTAAATTTTGTTCACTCTGTATCCCAACTGTATCCTGCTCCCTCATTCCCTCTCAATCTCACTCTCCCTCCCTCATCTCCTCCCTGCCCCTTTCAAAGTCCATTGATTGGGGAGGACCTTCTCCCCTTTCATCTGACCCTGTTTGATCAGGTATCTTCAGGACTGGCTGCAATGTCCTCCTCTGTGGCCTAGCAGGGCTGCTCCTCCCTTGGGGAGTGGGGAGGTCAAAGAGCCAGCCATTGAGTTCCTGTCAGAAATAGTCCCTGTTCCCCTTACTAGGGAAAAACAATTGGTTACTGAGCTACTGTTGGCTACATCTGAGCAAAGGTCCTAGGTTATATCCATACATGGTCCTTGGTGGAGTATCAGTCTCAGAAAAGACCCCTGTGCCCAGATATATTTGGTCCTTGTGGTTCAGTGATTTTTGCTGTAAGTACTAGTAAACTCCTTCATCCAGGTTGAACATGTATGCCACTCTTCCTCCTACTTCAGTTGGTAGACTAAACAACTGACAATGATACATCTGACTGTACCACACCTATGCAACATAGTCAACATGCTAAACAGCATATCTAGATTTTAAAGGTGAAGATTTTCCCAGTCTCAAAGTGGCAAATTATACCAGAGCTAGAAATAAAAACTCTTAATATAAGGTACAGTTTCTTCTTGTTTGGATGATTTATGCTCTACCGTGGGGCCCTTAACTGTTCTTCCTCCCACCTCCCAGCTCCTGCTCTTCAACTCAACCAGTTCTTCTACAGCTCCAACTATTTTATTTTCAGATGATGGTCTGCATTATTTGTTGCTCTGGAATGTCCTAGGGAAAGGGAAAGGAAATAAAATTATGCATCATTAACTAATCTTACTCTGGTTAAATGATGAAGGGACAATTAGCTCTCTTGTCACAATAACACCAGTGAAGTAATAAAAGAATCCTATAAATGAATAGATGCCAGCCCCTTGGTTATGCAAACACGTATATGCACATAATCAACCGTATCTGTGGTATGTTTTGTTTATGAAGGATCATCAATGGAGCAGGAGTTAGAATCAGTTGACTCATAAATAAGCCTATCTGTTATGCTTATTAATTAATTAATCTGCACAATTATCGTGTTCTTCATATGCCCCTGATTGCTTTAGAAATAGTATGCGAAGATAAGAGAGAAGCAAAGTGTACCAGGAGCATGCTGTACTTACAAAAGTGTGAAGTAATTATAAGAAGCAAAAAGGTACTTTTATTTTTCTTAGAAGGCTGTTAAGAAGAATTGTACTGTACAGACAATTCCTTATCAGATGACTACAGACATTTTCACTGTTTGTTATTGTTTTGGTAGGGTATTGATATGTATCTCAGGTTGATCTCAAAGTAGGGCAATCTTCCTGCCTCAGCCTTCAGAGGTCTGGATCCATAGTCATGTGCCTGGCTTGTGTTATTTTGCTATATCTTGACCACCAAATCTCTAGAGAGAAATAAGAGAGCAGAGAACATAACTCATTTTATAAGTTTAATAGCAACAATTTGACAAAAAGCTTTGCTCTTTTTCTATTTTGTTAGAAGTTATGCCTAATATATATGATGAAAATACAATAATATGCGTGTCTCAACCTAAAATCCTGTATCTTTTAATTCAATCACGTGTGCATTGGTAATGCTAAACTACTGGTTCTTAGTTTTATTCTCCTGTAGAAAATGGTATTGAGATCATATCTGCTATTAAATAGCCTCATAAATGGCATCTCCAAAACATAGTCCACACCCTTGTAATATGATTAGATATATTTAGTTCTGTCTGTCACATTATCATTCAAAACATTTAAAAGAACTTCAATGTAAAAGATATTTGAGACCCCTGGAGTGACTTGTGCTTGTGTGGCAGGATCTCAGTGGGAAATTTGCTGTGCTCTAGGGTTTGGAGATAGATGAAATCTGTCTATAGTCATTTTACTAAACATTTTATTATCTTGACAAAGATAATGTTCAGTGGATAAAGAAACAAGATACATTTTAATGTGGTGATGTCTTTGTCATATCTTTATGTTTTGATAAATAATACAAAGGATTCAGAAACTAGGTTTATAATAAAATTATTTCTCCCCAAAAGATAATATATTGTGGTCAGGAGTTGTGGCACGTGCCTTCAGAGGCAGAGGCAGAGGCAGACATATCTCTGTGAGTATAAGGCCAGTTGACTCTACAAAGCAAGTTCAGGACAGCCAAAGCTACACAGAGAAACCCTGTTTCAAAAAAACATATAGATGGATAGATAGATAGATAGATAGATAGATAGATAGATAGATAGATGATAGATAGATAGATGGATAGATGGATGATATAAATAGATAGATGATAGATAGATAGATAGATAGATAGATAGATAGATAGATAGATGGATGGATAGATGGATGATAGATAGAAATAGATAGATGATAGATGGATAGATAGATAAATGGATAGATAGAATAAAATGTGAGCTTTGAAAGCAGTAAAATAAATGTGTCTGTCTATGTTTATATGTGCATGGCAAAATTTATCTACGTTTGTTTCTATGTGTGAATGTTTGTGTACATGAGTGTTTCTGTTTCAGGCTCTCTACACACACATGTGTGTTTGTGTGTGTGTGGTGTCTGTATGTGACAGGAGAAAAATTTAATGTTATAAAGTAAGTTTCTTTAGTTGAAAAATCTCAATATCAAAAATTCTGAGTCAGAGTACATGAAGTTTTATATAGAACTGAATCAAACTTGTAGATGGTATTACTGTCCAAAGACTGATAAACTAAGAAAGAAAACTCTAAATCCACAAGGGCTATTTCACTGAGGACAAATTGCTGTATAATATATATATATATATATATATAAAGACTAGTATACTTTACCTCTCACTAGTTTGGCTGACTAATCCCCAAGGCTACTTATTTATTGGAGTATCAAGGTTAGGTGAGGACACAATCAGGTCAGCTTTAAAGAGAGGAAATGGTGCCACTGAGCCAATGAATAACATCTGTTCCTATCCATTTGGATGCCTTGGTATTTGATTAAAGAACTATAAGTGAGTGGCTTGTTCAATGATGTGTATTAGCATCCATGGGGGTAGAACATCATATCCATTTGGCTATTGTAAGACTCATTTGTAGAGGACACACCTTTTAAGCATGTATGTAAAATAGAAGTGTGTTTACATTTCAGACCTATTCTCTCTCCACAATCTGTTCTCAAAGCCTCTTGTCTCTACTTGTCCAATTTTGTTCATTATAATCTCCGGGTCTATCAAAGTAATTACACAGGAATCAGTTAGCCACAGGAACAGCTACAGGAGTTTTTGCTTCTCATAATTACTTCTTTTTGTATTAAATTTGTTTATTATTATCATTTATTAAAATTTATTCAATTTGTATTCTGGCTGTGGCCCCCTCCCTTATCTCCTCCCAATCCTACCATCTTCACCTAGTCCAATGATTGGGGAGGTCCTCCTCCCCTTCTATCTGACCCTAGCCTATCAGGTCTCATTAGGACTGGCTGCATTGTCTTTCTCTGCGGCCTGGGAAGGCTGCACTCCCCCAGGGGGCTATGATCTGAGAGCCTGCCACAGAGTTCATGCCAGAGAAAGCCCCTGCTCCCTTTATTAGGGACCCCACTTGTAGAATGAGTCTATGGGCTACATCTGAGCCAGTGTTTTAGGGCCTCTCCTGCATTGCCCTTGTTTGGGGTATCACTCTCTTCAGGGCTCAGAATTTATGGCTCTGTTGGTCTCCTTTTGGAGCTCCTGTTCCCTCCAGGTCTTTCTTTTTTATTTTTTAATTTTTATTTAATTTTCATTAATTACACTTTATTCATTTTATATCCCACCCTAAGACCCTCCCTCCTCCCCTCCTGATCCCACCCTCCCTCCCCTTTCTGCATGCATGCCCCTCCCCAATTCCACTGATAGGGGAGGTTCTCCTCTCCTTTTTTCTGATCTTAGTCTATCAGTTCTCATCAAAAGTGGCTGCATTGTCCTCTTCTGTGGCCTGGTAAGGCTGCTCTCCCCTCAGGGGGAGGTGATCAAAGAGCAGGACAATCAGATTATGTCAGAGGCAGTCCCTTTTCCATTACTATGTAACCCACTTGGACACTGAACTGCCATGGGCTACATCTGTGCAGGAGTTCTAGGTTATCTCCATGAATAGTCTTTGGTTGGAGTATGAGTCTCTGGGAAGCTCCATGTGTTCAAATTTTCTTGTTCTGTTGCTCTCCTTGTAGAGTTCCTGTCCTCTCCAGCTCTTACTATTTCCCACTTCTTACATAAAATTCCATTCACTCTGCCCGACAATTGCCATCAGGCTCAGCATCTGCTTTGATAGTCTGCAGGGCAGAGGCTTTCAGAGGTCTTTCTGTCTCCCCCTTCTTTCCTAAGATTCTTTGCACTCTGCCCAAAATTTGGCTATGAGTATCTGCCTCTTCTTGGATACCTCAATCAATAGAGTCTTTCAGAGGCCCTCTGTGGTAGGCTTCTTTCCTCTATGCACTGTTTCTGAAGGGAAGAAGATCTGAAACTATGATTATTTCTTACCTTCTGTGCCTTCTGAAGCCACGAGTAGTGCTATTTCTCCATAAAAACTTACTCGGCTACTTTAAAGGGTGTTGTTTCCCTAATTTCTTTCTCAGTCCTTTTGTCTTTGTTATACAGGAGGGCTTCTGATTCTTTGAGGTAACTTTGTAGCCAGCCAACCCCTGCTCAGAAGTAGCCCATGGCAGCTCAGTATCCAAGTGGTTTCCCTAGTAAGAGGAACAGAGACTGTCTGTGACATGAACTAGACCACCCCCCATCCCCTGAGTAGGGAGCAGCCTTGCCAGGCTACAGAAGAGGACAATATACCCATTCCTGATGAGACCTGATCAGCTAGGGTCAGAGGGAAGGGGAGGAGGTCCTTCCCTATCAGTGGACTTGGAGAGGGGAATGAGGAAGGGAGGTTGGGTTTAGGAGCTAATGAAGGAGGGGGCTACAGCTGGGACACAAAGTGAATAAACTGAAATTAATATAAAAATAAAAATTTAATTAAAAAGAAAAGAAAAAGGAAAAAAAAAACCCTACTCAGATAAAGAGTCACACTACCCTGGTAAGAAATCTATCATATTGGCTCACCTGTTTTCTTTTCATTCTTTTGGTTGATGGAAATCCATGAGATCCAAAATAAGGGTCAGTACAGGTCTAGTAGCAGATATTTAGATAAAGCTTTTTCAGTAAAACCCATTTGTGAAGGTCTACATGAACTGGACATATGAACCTACCTATCCTTGGTCTCATTCATAAGACATTCCCTTGTTAGGCTATTGCTGATACTACATTTGAATGGTTTGCCCAGATAACTTCCAGATTATAAAAGATACTCCAGGCTTTGACTATTTACTTAAGTCAGTTATTTTATGTTTTATTGGAATGCAGAAGTAAGGCAAAAGATGCCTGTTAAGTTGAGGATATTTACTTTCAAACTCCAGGGACATCTGGTATATATTTTCTACCAAGATTGCAAGAGTCATTATTCAGCATCACAATCTGGCATAGATATTTCAAGAACATGGCATCTGTGGTCTAGTCATAGCAGCATAAGCAGAGAGTTCTCTTTTGGGTGGGACCCATTCAAAATTGCTGGCCCTTGGGTCATTCAGTAAATGAGTTGCAATAGCACATCTAAATGTGTTATTTATTTTGAAAACCCAAGGAATTTTAACAAGTATTTTATCTTCCACTTTTGAGTCAGAGCTTGCAAAATCAAGATTTTTCTAGAAGTTTCTTTGGAAGGTTCAGGAAAGCATTTCACACTCTTTCAGTTCACTTTTTTTTTCTTTTTTTTTTTCTTTTTTTTCAATGCAGTTTATTCAGGAACATTGAACAATCCTCAGACCCCGGGGAAAGCCAGCCCACAGCTTAAATAGCCTCTGGGTAGCCAACCCAGGCATGCCACGGGGGCAATGCAGATAGGTCCACATACATGGAAGCAAGCCAGATCCTCGGCCTTAGCCAAATGTGGAGTTGTTCGTGACAGAGAGCACTCACCATCAGGAAGGTGGAAGGCGGAAACCAGCTCCATCTTTAAGGCATAGCATTCCGCAGCTCTCTACAGTTCCCCCTTTTTGTTTTAGACGCATCAGGCAAGAGTAGAGGTCTGATCTCTGATATTAGAAATAAATTGGGACTTTGTACAGATGTTCATTTAGGTGTCATCCACCCAAAGAGCATCAGACCCGTCCGATACCTTTTTCTCAGAGGCGGGACCTGGGGCATCAACCCGCAATCAGACATGCTCTTCTCTGGGTCGAAAGCGGCTGACCCTGAGTGCAGTGCTTAGCCTCGCATCCTGAGCATAACATTTTAGCTTTTTATGGTAGCCAACCATGCTTGGGGAGAATGTCCTGCTTCAATGGCTGTAAAGGCCTGAATGATCATGGCTGCATCACACTGTTGTGAGACTCTAATCTTGCATATATACCACAGGCAAACCAAGAAGACCAACACCAGAAGGCCTGCTAACGCTCCCATGCCCGCCCATTCCTTCAGATGATTCATGGCTGCAGCAATCCATGTTGATAATCCTGTGGCTAGTCCTGCGTCCACTCCGGTTCACCTTTTATTCTCAACAGCCTTCTGGAAACAAGTGAAGTGAATGTTCTTTTGTTTCTCAGACTTTTGGTCTGCCCCCTAGGTCAGTAGTTCTCAACCTGTGGGTCGCGACCCCCACAGGACGCATATCAGATATCCTGAATATCAGATTGTTTACATTACAATTCTTAACAGTATTTTTTAGCTTTGTTGGTCTTCTTGTGGCCCTCCCTTCTTTTGTAAGTCTCCCTGCACTCTGCCCAAAGTGTAGCTGTGAGTCTCAGCGTCTGTTTCAATCTCTTGGTGGGTGGAGCCTTTTTGAGGAACCTCTATAGTAGGATCCCATCCTGTTTCTTCTCTTCTACTGCTTCTGGTGTCTATCCTGTTCCCCATTCTGAATGAGATTTAATCTGAGCCCAGATGGTCTTTCAGAGACTGATGCAACAACAAAGGACCATGCATGGAGAGGTCCTAGACTCCTTGCTCAAATGTAGCCGATGTCGGTTCCTCAGTAAGGGGAGCAGGGGCTGCTTCTGTCATGAACTCAGTTGCCTACTCTTTGATCACTTGCTTCTGATGATGCAGCCTTGCCAGTCCACAGAGGAAAAGGACCCAGGCAGTCCTGACGAGACTTGACAAGTTATGGGCAGATGGCAGAGGAGGAGAACTCCCTCTTTCAGTGGACTAGGGGAAGGAGAGAAGGGGAAACAGGGAGGGAGGGTGGGACTGGGAGGAATTGAGGGCAGGGCCTTCAGTCAGGATACATAATGAATAAATTGTATAAAAAAAAACTTAAAAATTAAAATTAAAGAAAATTCCTAACAGCAAATTTGCAGTTAGGAAGTAGCAATGAAATAGTTTTATGGTTGGGGACTCACCACAAAATTAGGAACTGTATTAAAAGGCCAAAACCTTTGGAAAAGTTGAGATCCACTACCTAAAGCTTTTTGATACCTTGGTTTGGGGAAGCTACAACATATACTCAAAGTTTATACACATGATCTCTGTCAATGAAGGAGAACTAATGGCATCTTGGTACTCTGTAACTAATTGAATATGAGTGATACTAGATGGATGCTTATGTGGATGATTTTGAGTCAAAGTGATAAATCCACAAAAGCCCCACAGCACTGTATCCTTTTTACTTTAGGTGATTGACACTGTAAGATGGATCCTTTTGGAAATCTACTGAGATTTCACGTTTTACAATTTACAATTACAACTTTTGACCAATGGGAAACTGAGCTGCCATTCCTAGCTGGTGCTTGTACTTTACAACTCAGAGAGCCCAAATGCTGTGGGTTGGCCAAAACTTTCCTTTGCCCTCTTTTCACGTTTTACTTTGTCAGTGCCTCCCTGCTGCTTCTTGGAGCCACTTCCTGAATTATCCTCCTGCATGAGTGAGGCTCTGCTTTACAGTCTAACATAGGCTAAGAAAAGTGCCATCTCTCAGCAGGTCTTGAACTTCTGAGCTGTAACCTTGACGTAAGTGGCAGTTGCCATTTATCTCCTGTTTTCTGGCATGTATCTTACAGAGCATCTGGACTCCTGTTTTCCCTTTAATCATATTCTCTGAGCAGGATTCCACTTCTAAAGTTGACCAGGATGGGGGCTTTTGTGATCATGGGGAAGTTAAGTTCCTATGGACTAACTGAATAGATTCTGTGGCCCAGTTATGAAGAGCTGTCAGAACCCAACTGCAGGATGCTGGATGTGTGCAGCTGTTGCTGTCAGATGGAAGCAAATAACTTCTGGGGTTTTCAGATAATTGGAATAGAAATGGAAAAAAAACAAAAAACAAAAAAAAAAAAAAAAACAGACCAGCAATGCAGACCAGGTGCCTGGAGCTATGGTGATTTGCTCCAGGAAAGAACTCCCATCTGGAACACAGCTTGGACTAGATTCACCACCTGACTAAGGTTATGCTAATCCAATATTATTTCCAAGACTCTTTTACCCGCAAAGGCTGATCATGTTAAATAGTGATTTTAGGAATAATCATACTTGCTTTTATCCCACTTTGGGTGGGCTATTCCTGTACAGATGCGATTTTAAATGCAAAACGATAATGACGATGTCATCAATATAGAAAGGGTGCCCTTTGGAGGTAGGATTTTTGCACTTCACTTTACACTTAAAGTAGGAAAGTGTGCCGTGAAAACTCCACTTGAACTTGAATATGCACAGCTCTGACTAATAAGAACCTGGAAACCTCTAGACAGTACTTTTACTTTCTGAAGATCTGGGCACTCTAGTGAAGAAAACACACAACCTTGTCTTTTGCTATTCTAGCCCTTGATGAGTGAAGGTGCTGCACCCAGAGACAAACAGCACACGGATCTGCTTCCTTCTAAGTGCTTACCATGTGAAGTGTGAGAAAGAGTAACCTCAGAGAAGGAACTTTTCCAGGCCAGTGGATGTTCTTATACTTGGGATTCATACATACAATGAATAGATTGGCCATATGAGTCAAGTCTTTGTTTTGTTTCTTGGTTTCTTAGTTTTGGGGTTTTTGCTTTTCGTTTTGAGACAGGGTTCTGTTATGTAGTGCTCGCTGGCCTGAAACTCACTATACAGACCAGGTTGTTCTTGAATTGACAAAAATCTGCTTCTCTCTGCCTTTGATATGCTAAAATTAAGGGTGTGCATTACCAAGCCTGACTCATAGGAGTCATGTCATTTCATAGTCAAAGTGGGGCAGTAGAGGTCATTCACTCTGAAATACTAAATTTTTCTAACTTTTATTAATTACACTTTATTCATTTTGTATCCCTCCAAAATCCCCTCCCTCCTCCCCTCCTGATCCCACCTTCCCTCCCCCTTTTTCAAGCATGCCCCTCCCCAAGTCCACTGATAGGGGAGGTCCCCCTCTCCTTCCTTCTGATCCTAGTCTGTTAGATCTCATCAAAAGTGGCTGCATTGTCATTTTCTGTGGCCTGGTAAGGCTGCTTCCCCCCTCACGGGGAGGTGATCAAAGAGCAGGCCAATCAATTTATGTCAGAGGCAGTCCCTCTTCTGATTACTATGTAACCCATTTGGACACTGAACTGCCATGGGCTACATCTGTGCAGGAGTTCTAGGTTATCTCCATGCATGGTACTTGGTTGGAGTACCAGTCTCTGGAAAGACCCCTGTGTTCAAATTTTTTGATTCTGTTGCTCTCCTTGTGGAGGTACTGTCCTCTCCGGATCTTACTATTATGCCCCAACCAGCGGGGCTTGAACGTGGATTCCTAAGGGAGGAGAACGGAAGGAATTGGGGAGGGGAACAAGAAGCGCAAGAAAGAAAGCCAAGTCTGTTTGTCTAATCAAGGCTTCCGTTTATTAGAAATTTTTACACAACTTATATAGGGAGAAGGCAGGAAAGGGGGAAGGTAATTAGCTGCTGCAGGAGACAGGAAGAGTGCTTTCATGGCTTAACTATTATACCTGCAAGATACCATAAGGATGTTCTCTTAAGATATCTTACAGATGCTCTAACAAAGGATGTCCTCACAATCTATCACCCATGATTTAGGGTCTAGATAACTCTTTCACTACATAGCTTTAGGTCTCCACTAAATGACCTTTGCTCTCTACTTGGCTTTGGCTTCAGTAACTACCTTTGTCTCCACTAGATAGCTTTGACTTTGGCTTCCATACGTAGATAGCCTTGGCTCACTAATTGACTTTGGCTTCCGTAGATACCTTTGTCTTCACTAGATAGATTTGGCTTTGGCTTCCTTAGATAGCTTTGGCTCCCGGCATACTATTTCCCATTTATTCCATAAGATTCCATGCACTCTGCCCAACAGTTGGCCATAAGTCTCAGCGTCTGCTTTGATAGTCTGCAGGGCAGAGCCTTTCAGAGGCCCTCTGTGGCAGGTTCCTAACTTGTTTCCTGTTTGCTTCTTCTTCTGATGTCCATCCTCTTTGCCTTTCAGGATAGGGATTGAGCATTTTAGCCAGAGTCCTCCCTCTTGATTAGTTTCTTTAGATGTACAGATTTTAGTAGGTTTTTCCTATATTATAATTCTATATGAGTGAGTATATACCGTGTGTGTCTTTCTGTTTCTGGGAGAGCTCACTCAGGATGATCCTTTCCAGTTCCTACCATTTACCTGCAAATTTCAAGATTTCCTTATTTTTCATTGATGAGTAATGTTCTATTGTGTAGATGTACCACAATTTCTGCATCCATTCTTTAGTTGAGGGGCATCTTGGCTGTTTCCAGCTTCTGGCTATTACAAATAAGGCTCCTACAAACATGGTTGATCAAATGTCCTTATTGTGTACTTGAGCCTTTTTTGGATATATGCCTAGGAGTGGTATGGCTGGATCTCGAGGAAGCGCTATTCCTAGTTGTCTGAGAAAACACCAGAATGATTTCCAGAGTGGTTATACAAGTATATATTCCCACCAGCAGTGGAGAAGGGTTCCCCTTTCTCCACAACCTCTCCAGCATGTGTTGTCACTTGAGATTTTGATCTTGGCCATTTTGATGGGTGTAAGGTGAAATCTCAGGGTCGTTTTGATTTGCATTTTCCTGATGGCTAATGAGGTTGAGCATTTCTTTAAGTGTTTTTGTGCCATTTGATATTCCTCTATGGAGAATTCTATGTTTAGCTCTGTTCCCCATTTTTTAATTGGATTACTTGGTTTGTTGCTTTTCAGTTTCTTTAGTTCTTTATATATACTGGATATTAGCCCTCTGTCAGATAAAGGGTTGATGAAGATTCTTCCACTGAAATCAGGGACAAGGCAAGGCTGCTCACTCTCTCCATCTCTTCAATATAGTTCTGGAAGTCCTTACTAGAGCAATAAGACAATTAAAGGAGATCAATAGGATACAAATTGGAAAGGAAAAAGTCAAATTATGACTATTTGCAGATGATATGATAGTATACCTGAGTGACCCCAAAAATTCTACCAGGAAACACCTACAGCTGACTAACACCTTCAGCAAAGTGGCAGGATACAAAATTATCTCAAGAAAAAAACAGTAGCCCTCCTGTATACAAAAGACAAAAGGGCTGAGAAAGAAATTAGGGAAACAACACCCTTCACAATAGCCACAAATGACATAAAGTACCTTGGTGTGAACCTAACCAAGCAAGTCAAAGACTTGTATGAAAAAAATTTCAAGTCTCTGAAGAAAGAATTAGAAGAAGATATCAGAAGATGGAAAGATTTCTCATGCTCATGGCTTGGCAGGATTAACAGAGTAAAAAATGGCCATCTTACCAAAAGCAATCTACAGATTCAATGCAATTCCCATCAAATTACCAACACAATTCTTTACAGACCTTGAAAGAAAAATTCTCAACTTCATATGGAATAACAAGAAACCCAGAATTGCTAAAACAATTCTCTACAGTAAAAGACCTTCAGGAGGTATCTCCATCCCTCATCTCAAGCTGTACTATAGAACAACAATACTAAAAACTGCATGGCACTGGCATAGAAACAGAATGGTGGATCAATGGAACCGAACACAAGACCCAGAAATAAACCCACACACTTATGGTCACCTGATCTTTGTCAAAGAAGCCAAATCCATTCAATGGAAAAAAGACAACATCTTCAACAAATGGTGCTGGACCAACTGGATGTCTACATGCAGAAAAATGAAAATAGATCCATATTTATCACCCTGCACAAAACTAAAGTCCAAGTGGATCAAAGACCTCAACATAAAACCAGACACATTAAATGGATTAGAAGTAAAAGTGGGGAATACCCTAGAACTCATTGGTACAGGAGACAACTTCCTGAACAGAACACCAACAGCACAGGCTCTAAGAGCAACAATCAATAAATGGGACCTCATGAAACTGAAAAGCTTCTGCAAAGCAAAGGAAACCGTCATCAAAACAAAACGACAGCCTACAGACTGGGAAAGAATCTTCATAGATTAGTTTTTACTACTAATTTTTTAGTGCACAAAAGTGGGTTTAATTATGACATTTTCATATGTTTATCATTGTACTTTACTAATTTTCATCCCCCATTACCCTTTTTTATCCACTTCCCATGTGTGTCCTTCTATCTCTCCAAAGGGTCTTTTTTCTATTTTCACATTATATGTAAGTATGCAAATATGGGTACTACATACAAAATGCAAAGTTTTGCAGCCCAGTCTCACCAGACAAATCTACAATACAGCTCCCACACTGCAGGCTCAAGAATGATTGTGGAAGATGGCAAAAAAGCTTATAAGAGACAGAAGAGCAAGGAGTTTCCTATGAGATTGTATCTCCTAGGAAAGCCACGTACTCCACCCATAAGACATCACCAGCAAGAATGACTAAACAGGAGCTACACAAGAACAGCCACACTGGACATGATAACTTTGACTAGAGGAAGCCAGGAAGTCTCAGCTCCACACAAAGAACTCTAGGAAACTAAGAAACACTGCGAGTGGGAGAAATAGTTTTCCCAAGACAGGAGCCTTCTGATTGGTTATCTGATACCAAACAGCCAACATTGAAAACCTACATACAAGTAACATTTATACAGATTGTGCAGCTTCTACATATGTATTTAGGAATATACATGCACATACACACATTCATATATGTATATAACAGCAATTAATGAAAAAAGTCCATTAATTAAATCTGAAAAAGAAAAAGAAGAGTATATGGGAGGGTTTGGAAGGAGGAAAGGGAATGGACAAATGATGTAACTATATTATAATCTCAATGAATAAAATCAATAATTTTAAAAAGTAAATATGTGAAACCACTTTAAAAACTAACTATATAAATATGTGATATTTCTCTTATCTCTTCATTATTTTTCTATGCCTAAATGTAAATTTATTACATCTCATATTTACTTAGTATACAAATAAATGTGTTTGTGCGTGTGTTCTTGCCTATGTGCTCATTGGTATAGATCAGAAGTCAATACCAGGTATCTTCCTTTTATTGCTTTCCAATGTACTTTTTTGAAGAAGGGTCTCCCACTGAGCCTAGGGCTTACTATTTCAAGCAGACTCCTGGACAGCAAGACCTCAGGATCTGCCTGTTTTTGTCTTTGTCATTTTATAGACTTTGTACCCTACAGTAATAATACCTTTCCCAGCCCTTTTTGTACTTAGGTTTGCTATATGCCACTCTTGTCAATGAGAGCGCTATAGACATTATATAATGATTTCAAGAAGATCTTTAAGATAGGGTAGGGCTATATGTATCTTTCCATCTCTCTTTCTCTCTTGGTTTCTAGTATTAGAGATAGAACTGAAGCTTACATCACTTTGGACAGTGTAATGATTCTCAAAAGATCAGGATTACTAAGATCACCCTTAGTCTGGAATGGTACATAATTCAAGGAACACAATTCAAATCCTTCATCACCTCTTTTTGGTCTATTTTAAGGAACTTCGTTTTCCTGATAATGTAGCTAGATGTCCTTCTTTATACATTGCATGGTGACTGCTTAGGTGACATTGTTAAGGATCTCCAAACAAGACTAGGGCAGCCCCATCAGCTTAGTCTACAGAGTATGCAGGACAAGAAAATACACTTGTTTCTCAAAATCAGTGCTTTCGGTAGAAGTGGTACTTCTTTCTGCAGGATTTCCATTACTTTTCACTACTATCCAAATGCTAAAAGTCCCTCAAGTGCAAGCAAGTCACTGCGCTAAGGAAGCCTCTGAGGCTAGGCTACTTCTGGTTCCAAAGTTCTACATTAAGCAACGCCCATTTGCCCACAAGTCCTGCCTCCAGTTGTTTGGAGAACATACTTTAAATATTTACATGCAGTTTGGCAAGGTTGCAATGCTGTAACGGCAAACCAGAAGAAATTCACCTAGCACAACACAAGAAACCTGTGATCTTTCTTAATCTTCTTTGGAAAAGTAATGAACTCTGAATTGCTGTCTTCTTTCTCTGTTACTCCTGTGCCATTAGAAACCATTGCTCTAGCTCAGTGGTTCTCAACCTGTGGGTTGTTAACCCTTTGGAGGTCAAACGTCCTTTTCACAGAGGTCACCTATCAGATACCCTGAATATCAAATATTTACATTACGATTCATAACAGTTGCAAAATTACAGTTATGAAGTATCAACAGAAATAATTTTATTGTTGGAGTTACCACAATATAAGAAGCTGTATTAAAGGGTTTGCATTTGGAAGGTTGAAAATCACTGCGCTAGCTAAACTTCCTAACATTTTTTCCAGAAATAGACTTGAATCTTTGAAGTCTTCTTGTCATCAAAAGACATATAATGCCAAGTGACCCCAGCTGTTCCTAGGGAAATCTGTTGTGTTAGAACATGCTGTGGCTATCAAAGTTTCACATTTTAGTACAAGTTAGACTTTCCACTACCTCAGACCAACTAAGCTGCAAGAGTAATCCCCATGTATTTAAGAACCAGTTTTCTGCACTGAAATTAGCACCACTTCCTGAATTAGTAAATGAATTTATTTGCAATGAGCAAAATTCATCCAAGTCCGTTTCAGGCCTGAAGTGCAGACTATTATCCTCTTACTTCATGCATGCATTTCAGAAGCTTCTGCAGTTGTATGTTTCCACGTGGCTTTTGAAAAGTCCTTTAGGGGTAAGTATTCCTCTCCATCACTTCTACCCTGCCCTCTCCTCCCTCACTCGACTTAATCCTTTGTTTCAAGTTTCAAGCTTCTCCTTTATCCCTCTATAAACCTATATTATACTTCCCTTCCCTTGGAAGGTTTCTTCCCTCCTTCTGGGTCCCTTACTAGGAACCGAACCTCTGTGGGTATTCTAAATGAGGCATACCCAAAGCATAAAAGGTAAAATGAACACATGTGAGAAAAAAAAATGCAACCTTTGTCTTTCTGGTTCTAGATTACCTCACACAGAATTTTTTTCTATTTCTATCCATTTACCTGCAAATGTATTTTTTTCTTAATAATATTCCATTGGGTAACTGTGCTACATTCTTATTATCCATTCATCAGTTGATGGACATCTAGGTTTTTTTCCAATTTCTTGCTATTATGAATAGAGCATCAAAGAATATGGATGGTCAAAAATTCTGTAGTAAGTTATAGATCAATTTGGTAAATACTTAACAGTATTACTGCTTGATCTTGTAGTAGAATCTATTTTCAGTTTCCTAAGGAAGCATCATATTGATTTTCATGATGGCTGTACCAGTTTGCACTCTCACTATCAATAGGTGAGTGTTTCCCTTTCCTTGCATAAGCACCAGCATTAGCTGTCATTTATTTTCAAATTGTAGTAGTACGTAATCATTAAAAACAGTAGGGTATTGGCAGAACAGACACATATCCATAAATGCACACCTGGTATTTTACAAAAAAAATCCCCCAAAATACATACTGGAGCAAACTCAGGGTCTTCAACAAATTGTACTTATCAGACTAGATAGTGGCATGTAGAGCAATAAAGATAAATTCATATTATCAGCCTACTCAAATCCAGATGGATCAAGGACCTCAAAATAAGACAAATACCGTGACTCTGACAGAAGAGAAAGTAGGGAAGAGGCTGGAAGTTATCACAAAAAAAGACTTTCTTAACAAAACCACAATAACATAGGCATTAATACCAATAATTAATACATGAGACCTCTCATTGGAGACAAAATATTGATTAGTAAAGTCTGGTCATTGGTGGGACTTTTCCTTTAGTTTCTGTCCCTTCTGTGTGCATAGTGTACAGCAAAGATGATTCGAGAGAGGACATTGTTTTCATTGTGGAAACATTTTGTTTGTTCGCTCAGATATTGGTTCACATTATTGTCCATTATTGATTAATACTGGGACAGAGGATATGTACTTTAATTGTTCATCCATTCATCACATTTTCTCAAGAATCTTTCAATTAAATATTGTTTTATTTAATAAAAATCTGATGGCTCAAATAAGTTCAATTTTTATTGATCTGAAAACATACTTAGTAAATGGACTCAGTGAGGAAAAGACTCTTCTTCCCTTAATTTTACTGAGACGAGATCTGAGAAGCAGCAATGGCATCTCTAACCTTACAGTAGACTTGGTGGAAATTCCACAGCACTTTTATTTGAAATGTGACCTTTTCAAATGTGACCTATTGTAGCTCATCACCATCTGACTTAAATGATGCAATGTCACTAATTAGTGAAAAGTGTAACGTGTGTCATTTAAAGTTTTCAAAAGTGCAATAGTTTAAACGTCCTGAAGCTCTGATTGACACAGACCTGAATTCTATAATTAACTGCTTGTACTCTAGCAATAGCTCATTAAGGAAGAGAGTAAAGGGAAGCTGAGCCTATACCATCATAATGAAGTAAATGAGGTTTCCTTCTCTAAAGAGCTTAGTAGGTCACAATTGAGTCATTTTGGCAACTTGAATAATCACTTTCCAGAAATATAGAGCTTTTTGTGGCTGTGTGTATAACATATACTAATTAGTAAAGTTTTATAGAAATTAGTATTATAAATTTTGTGTAGTTTACTCTGATTTATAAAAAGGCTAATCTATATATGGCTACTATAAGTTTTAGGATTAAAAAGGGTTTTTTATTTAGGATTTGGGCAGTTCAGTTGATCTTGTTGACTCTAAATATGACACAAAGTTGAGTGAATGGGAAAGGAATGGATCTGGGATGAATTATTGGAGAGGAGTAAGTATGATCAAAGTATATTATATGAAATTCTCAAAGAACTAATAATTCCTTTCTCTTAAACCAGAAGGAGTTACAGAACAATACAATTCAAATATTTTGTAAAACAAAACCTGTTTCCTGAAGGTTACTGGAAAAAGTAATAGGATTTGTGCTTCTTAGTGACACAAGTTATAAAGCAGGTGAGCCTCTCTCTGCTTATTTCCCAGCAAGTAATTCACAAAGGAAGATGGAGAAATTAGACTATATCACAAAATAAAATGAACCTAAGAAATCTAAGGAACACACTCAACCATGGCTCAAAGTACTTAAACAAAACAAAATCAGAGTATACTCTTAAATAAAATTTCACATTTACTTTGAGATTTTAACAAACTACTGTAGAAAATGTAAATGAGAAGAACATAAAATTCTACAACAAGGTGTTGTAGATATTTCCCGGTAAGCAATTTATTTTAAAAGTGAAAGATAAACTTAATAAAATGAAAACTGACTTGGGGTATACAAATGGTAAAACTACGGACAAAATATTTTGTCATGTTACTAAAACAACTTTCAAAGTTTCAATTGTAATGCCAATAATATTAATTCTAGATGGGTACTTTAAGAATACCTATAATGGAAATTCTCATTATATTAGTGGAGATATGCTCAGGTGTCTTCAGGCTGCTAATTCTCAAGCAAAGCACCAAAAATAGTTTTTTGACAGAAGTCTTTCATAAGATTCTAAGAAGACTGAGGATCCAGTAGAATAATGAAATTTAACCATAGTCTCATCTTAAATGAAAGAATAATCATAATAATAATCATAAATTAATGAAAATAACAAAACAAAAAACAAAGACATCTGAGAGCCAAAATTCTGTAAGTACCAGAAGAAACTAGGGGAAATACTTTGAAATAATTGGCACATTATTTTTAGTTGCTTCCCAAAAGCACAGGAAAAGCAAGCAAAAATAGAAACTATGAGTATATCAAGCTAAGACTCTTCTGCATAGCAAGGAAATAATTAATCCACTTATATGGCTTATGGATAGCTTATCCATAGAGATAAGCTATATAGTAGAAGCATCTTTATTTATAATAGCCAGAACCTGGAAATTACAAATGGTTGAGCAAATGTCCTTGTTGTGTACTTGAGTAACTTTTGGATATATGCCTAGGAATGGTATAGCTGGGTCTTGAGGAACCACTATTCCTCATTGTCTCAGGAAGCACCAGATTGATTTCCAAAGTGGTTGTACCAATTTACATTCCCACCAGCAATGGAGGAAGGCTCCCCTTTCTCCTATTTGTGGTATTCTTGAGTGAATTTGTTGGCTGTGTGTATATATGTATGTACATGTATGTGCAGGTTTGATGAAGTGAAACCTCGCTTTAAAGTTTATAATGATGTTTTTAGCATTTGTAGACAAAAGTGTAGGGCTTTTGAAACAGCTTAACAGGAAATAATTGTTGCACAGTCCTGATTAGCTAAGTATTATCCCTGGTGGAAGGAGGGCATTGGTCTCCCTGTCTTCCGCATGTACACTGTGGTGTATATACACTTACACTCACACACACAAACAGATATTTCTCTCTCTTACACATGCATAAGTAAAATAAAACTTTAAAACTTAGACTTATATTGAAGAGGGTTTTTTTACAGTTGAGAATAGCAGCAGGCATGTTCTTAAAAGAATACTTCTCTCCAAGTGTCTATGATAGTCAGGGAAATAGGACCTTCATAAAAAGAAACTTTCATGTATTTTTTTTATTAGATCATTCTCCTACCTACCGTGGTGGGAGGCAAGGCACAGCAAGGCAAAATGATACATGGGGCAAGGCCACTGGTCTCCAACCACTGTTGCTGGAGCCTGGTTCCTCATCATTTACTACCCTGCTGATGACTAGATCCCACTTGGTATCTGTGTTCTTTGCTCTGTTCAACACCGAAACCTTCTGAGAGCCTAATTAGTGCAGTGCATATCCAGCATCACCTGAACTTATAACATCCCCCTGCAGCCTACTTCCAAAGTAGGTTTCTAGGCTCTTCCTTGGGGGAAACGAGGATCTAATAGAAAAAAAAAAATAGCCCAAAGAGGAGAAGAATGTTCAAAATCTTTGGGGAAATATTATTGAAACATTTACTATAATTCATTCTTTAGCTGTCCCACTTCAGCATTCCTTCTTCCAAGTTTCAACATCCTGACAATGAACAACAACCACAACATGCATTAATGTTAAAAAATGCAACTGTCAAATATATAGGGGAAACTTTTCTGTCTTTAAGTGTATGTAATGAAAACTCAGCAGTTAATGTGACCTCCTTAAACTCTACCAAGCTATAGTCATTTCATGTCTTTCTCACTCAAATAAAATAGCCTATGAATAAAACAGAAAGACAGAGAAAATGGAGGGTGAGGGGAATAAGCTAAAATCATGCTGTGTGTTCATGACTCTGATCAAGTAAACATAGGAGTACATACTTCAGGTGATGGATACAGGATACACTCTGGTCTTCCTGAATTTCTGGCCATTAGGGCTAGCGTGTTTCCAGAGGAAGTTGGCACAAGACACAAAATGACTTCATCATTTCTAACATATTTAGTTTCAACCTCCTCCAGGGGCAAGAGCTTGACTTTTCCCAGGCTCCGTTTATTGTGCAATATTGGAGACTTAAAGAAATAATATGTATTCCAGATAAGGCCATTGAAGCCTCAACTATCCCAGTGGCTATTCAGAAAACCTGGCTAACACACCCTGGGAAGCATGGAAAGTGGAAAAAGAAGAGCTACCTGCCTGATTGGTTACCTTTGTTGAGGAGAGTTAAGGAATGGTGAGGGATCCAATATACTCAACACTTCCACTTCTTGACTACAGTGAATTATTCCTATAAATATTACTTTCATACCCAAATTCCTTTTTTTCCTTCTAAGGAACTGCAGGAGCATGAAGATGCACCAACTTAAATTTTTCCTTCTTTTTTGTTTCTGTCTCTGCTTTGACATTGCTTCCCTGGAATTTAATTAATCTTGAATCATTAGTGTGTGTCTGTATTTGCTTTAAACTACATTTTCTAAATTCAGGTTTATGCATGGTACAAGAACTCAATGACTGGCTCTTTGGCCTCCCCACCCCGAAGGGAGGAGCAGTCCTGTTAGGCCACAGAGGAGGGCTTTGCAGCCAGTCCTGAAGATACCTGATAAAACAGGATCAGATGAATGGGGAGGAGGTCCCCCCTATCAGTGGACTTTGAAAGGGGCACGGTGGAGATGAGGGAGGGAGGGAGGGACTGGGAAGGAATAAGGGAGCGGGACATGGCTGGGATACAGAGTTAATAAAATGTAACTGATAAGAATAAAATAAAATTAAAAAAAAGAATGTAATTCCCTATTTTCCATGCACAGGTCTGATTGAGAGACTCCTGTAAAGTCAAATGATTATGCATTATAGAGTACATGGTAAAACCTTAACATCCTGAATTCTGGGACTATTGTCTGGATTTGTCCAGTTAAAATGAAAATTAGCTTTTGGTCAGAAACTCAGTTATGGATAAAGTGCTAAGTCCAGAGAGAAGACGCTGTAAGAATCATGTCAACCATGGAATGAAAAAAACCACACAAAGAGTAAATGCTTGTCTGGTTTGAACAGATTATCATCTCTTCAATATGGAAATCAGTTAACTCATTGGAAATCCAGTTGTGAGGAGTCAGCACTCTCCAGATGGAAGTGGTCCAGCACTTTGCACTGTGATTATAAAGCTTGCTCGGTCCGTAGAGAATAATAAATATAGGTCACTATGTTTTGCTGGTGCTGAATGTGTGTATGTAGCGGAAAGAGAAGCCAGCGAACTGCAGACTGGGGAAGTGTTGGTGCTGCACGTCCATTGGAGAAAGGAGGCTTGGCAAGGAGCCGCTGTAAAGGTGCCAGAGAATGGAATGATCCTCTGCACTGGACAATTTTTTTGCTGAGCATTTTCATCTTGGATAATACTTTCACACTCTAAACCACTCCAAAGGTTATATGTATATTTTTTTTCAAAGAAAGCTTGTAAACTATCCTTACATGCCCACATATCCAAGTTCTCCGTTCAACTTTTCACCATCTATTTACACAGTTCCCTATTCTGTCTCATCTAGCCTCCTATTTTGCCGAAATAGTCAGACATTATATCATATTTTAAGTATAGCTGACATGTACCAACATTCTTAGTCCCCTTTTCAGCATTTTATAACAAGAAAACAATAAAAAAGTACCCAAAATATAGGTTGAACTCTGGGTAAGATTTTATCAAAACACTGTATATTATATGGCCTGCAACATACACTTTCATCATATCAGAATCCAGTATCTTAGCTCTATGAAAGAGCTCTTGGCAGATATTCCAATCGGTTAGCCTAGCTCCTATTTTTTTTCCCTCTCAATACCGGTAGAATTTGGGGTTTTCAGTAAATGGATCAGAACAACATATTGAAATAAATTTCCAACTTTTCAACAAAGTCCAAAAGAATACCTAATATCTTATGTTCCATCCTCTGTGCTAAAATGCGAAGCAAATTAGTTTTCATTGTCAAAGGAACATCCTGAAACTCCCAGGCTTATGAATTCCCTAGAGCATTGACGAAGAACCGGGGCTCTTCATGCGGTTTGTTTCTTTGTCTTTGGCAATAATGACTTCTTAGTCATCTGGTGTACCTGCCTGTTGCTTGCTATCCAATAGTCGCTAGGAGCCTAATATAGGGAATGTAGCAAAGCAGCCATAGCCATGCTGAGATTCAAAGTGGTCCAGAGCCCTGATGTGAATTAATGAAGGTATAATATTTCCTTTATTATAGTTAAAAAAAAAGGACAAATTTTCATTAGTTTTTTTTTAATTTTGAGGATCCAGGTATTTGGGGTTTCTTTCCTATTTCTTTGTTTATTTATTACAGTTTTTTCATTGCATGTCACAATTGTAGCCCCCTCCCTAAAATCCTCCAAGTCCCCCATTCCCTCTCTCCTCCCCCCATCTATTTCCCCTAGTCCACTGAAAGAGGGAAATTCTCTCCCCTGCTATTTGCCTCTAGCTTATTAAGTATCATCAGGACTATCTGGATCCTCTTCTGTAAGTGAATGTATCTTGTTGATCTTCACAGAAAGACACAATTTCAATACAACCTAAAATAATAATAGAAATTTCTGGCTTTATTATATTCCACTATTACTCAGGGTCTACCTACCTTTTTCAGATGACAATGAATATAGTAACTGAGTATAGTCACAATGTCATTGGGCTGTCCACCAATGATCACTACATCTCTTGCCTTTGTTGGAAGTGCTCATCTCCAGGAATTACCCAGGCATGAAACACTACAACTGTTTTAGATTTCTGAGGCCCAGGGAAATGACTAGATTCTACTTGGCTCCCTCCCAAACTATATTTTAGAATTTAGGACAGTGGATTGCTAAGAATTTTCTTTCAGTTGTTTATCATTTTTAAAATAATCTTAATGTAGGAATCAAGGTAGCAACTACCTGTTTGGATCAAAGAGCCACTATGTCACATAACCACATTTAAGGGATACAGAGTTAATAAAATGTAACTGATAAGAAAAAAATAAAATAAAATAAAATAAAGAAAAGTTTCCATTTATTAATTGATTCTAAAAGAGCTGCCACATGGGCCTGTGGGTGATGTATCATTCTGGATTTCTAGACATTAAAATAAGCATGGAAGCAGTGTCAACACAAATAGTTTGGAAATTTCCATTTCCTGGTATGGTAGTGTTCTCGTAAGTAACTGAAGTTGTTTTGGGAAAGTTGGTATAAAAATTACAGCATGTGCTTCTGACATCACAAGAGGCATTTTCAACTCTGCCCACTGTTTCATGTCATATTTTTCTGCTCTCTATGCTTCACTAAGAGTTCAGACGCCCATACAGGACAAACATACCAACAAAGACTTTATAAATATGTCCAATGCCAATGTTATGGTTCATTTCACTTATAAAACTTCCTGTCAGAATTGCAAGGAGCAAGCAAAGGTCACTGCCATAAAAATATTTTATTTATATCATTATCCAAATTAATAAATATGATTTCATATTAGATTGAGCCAATTTATTTTTAGACAGTCAAAATATCTGAAAAGAATATAAAAAACAATCTCATTGATGCATTGACATGTGAACATGCCAGCCAAGCTCCCACAGGCAACCCACATGCCACACAATTACTCTTCAGCCATTACTATTTTTTAGAGCACAATTTGCATTTATGATCTTAATTGAAATGAAAGATTAAAATGTATATGCTGTGTTTTAGACACCGGAAGCATCTGTTTATCACATTGATGTAACGTTTGAAAGAAGACAGTCTTTGTCTTAAAAGGCATTTGACCTAGATAAGCTGGCTCGCTGGTGATGAAAGGTGATGGGGCATAAAGCTAAATCCTATCTATAAAAGGCGAAATGTCACAAGAACAGAATGCACTGTTTTTATATCAGAAACATCAGAAACTCTGCCGAGTGGATATGATGCTGACAAGTTTCTTGAATTTGGACAAGAAGTTTAAGTTTTGAGATCTGTGTCTGAAACTGGAAATAGAAATTCCTGTCTGGCTGACTTAATGAGTAGAAGGCACATATCCAGTTTGTTGCCGAGCACTTAAGGAGACAATACACAAACTGTATATGTGACAAGATGTATAAACACTGAGTGTTGTGAGTGAAGACCTCGTAGAGAAGCAATAGGTCGTGTGAATATGGGTCTATACCACGATGTGTGGACACACTGTCTCTCCTCAGTTAATGGCCCCAAATACATCACTACTCACTAAATGAGTGTGTGCATTGGAACCTAACACATGTAGGGCCTGAGGGGTTTGGGTTTCATTGACTTGTATGTTCAATGATATAAAACAGTGCAAGAGACAATGTATAAGTCAACATTAAGATCTGGAGATTTGGCTGATGTCTTCACCCTGCTCAGAATCATTGTTAAAAAGAAACAAGCACAAGTACCCCTTTTCAAGAGTGATACAGTTACTCTTTCACACTGCTCATGGGGACATGGGTCTTGTTAGCTTTATAGCTGGTCTGAGCTAAAGTAAGAGGTCTTGTCTCCATGGAGACTTCCCTCATCACTTACTTTTTCATCCTCAAATTCTGGAATTGGAGTGCTTCTTCATGAGAGGAACAGGAGATGCTGTGTACATGGCTTGTGCTTTCTTTCAGGATGCCATGCTGGGCAGCATTTTTGAGGATCAATACTTTCTTGCAGTTATTTTATGTTGTGGAGGTTAACTGATGTTCTGTGGTGCCCTTCAACACAATCTTCTTGAAGAGTCGAAAGACTTTCTAATCTGTGTGCATTCCATCCTAAACAGCATCTGAAGCCTGAAGAACTTTTCTTTCTATAGCATTCACTATACTTACTGTACGTTAAAAAACACAAAATACCATACAAAAGCCAATTAACACTGAGAAAAAATATCCAAATTTTTTCATTCTGATTGATTTTAATCATGTGGTTTTAAATAAAGCTAAAATAAAAATTGTCTTTTAATTGAAATCTATAATTCGTAATTTTATATTGATATTTTACAACCTATATATATTACCAGTTTTATATATATATATATATATATATATCTTAAGGAAATCTTGACTGTTTTTAAAAGAGAACTAATTGTCTGTTACAGAGGCATGATGAGTAATACATTCAAAATAAAATAAAAAACTTTTCAAAATTTAAAAATAATACTTTAAACACCCATAATAATAAAGTCGTTTCTCATATTTCTTATCATAACAACCATAAAAACATTCCAACAAAGATAAATCTCATATTTGTTCCAGTAATCTATGAAGTGAATATGGAAAAATTCAAAATTGAACATTGTAAACTACAGATTTTCCCTTTCTCCACATCCTCTCCAGCATGCATCATCCATTGAGTTTTTTATATTAGCCATTCTGATGGATGTTAGGTAAAATCTCAGGGTCGTTTTGATTTGCATTTCCATTGCTGGTGGGAATGTAACCTTGTACAACCAGATTGGAAATCAATCTGGTGTTTTATTAGAAAATTAGGAATAGTGCTAATTCAAGATCCAGTTATACCACTCCTAGGCATATACCCAAAAGATGCCCCACCATTCTATAAAGACATTTGCTCAACTATGTTCATAGCAACTTTATTTGTAATATCCAGAATCTGGAAACAACCTAGATGTCCCTCAACGGAAGAATAGATACAGAAGTGTGGTACATTTACCCAATGGAATACTACTCAATAATTAAAAGCAAGGAAATCATGAAGTTTGCAGGCAAATGGTGGGAACTAGAAAAGATCATTCTGAGTGAGGTAATCCAGAAGCAGAAAGACACACATGGTATATACTTACTTATAAGTGGATATTAGTCACATGGTATAGGATAAACATACTAAAATCTACAGCCCCTTCCTAGGGAAGATACTCAATCCTCATTCAGAAGGGCAAAGAGAATAGATATCAGAAGTAGGAGAAGACAAGGAACAGGACAGGAGCTTTCCACAGAGGACCTCTGAAAGATTCTAGCCACCAGGGTTTCGAAGGAGATACTGAGACTCATAGCCAAACTTTGGGAGGCTTGCCAGATCCTTATGGAAGAAGAGGAAGGTATAAAGACCTGGAGGGAACAGAAACTCCATAGGAGAACAACAGAGCCAAAATACCTGGGCCCATGGGGCTCTGCAGAGATCAATACTCCAATCGAGGACCATGCATCAAGAGGACATAGGCCCCTTGTTCAAAGAAAGCCCATTGGCTGCTCAGTTTCCAAGTGGGTTCCCTAGTAAGAAGTACCGTGGTTGTCTCTGACATGAACTCAGTGGCCAGATATTTGATTACCTTCCACTGGGAAGTGTAGCCTTGCCAGGTCACAGAGAAAGATGATGCAGCCAGCCTTGATGAGATCTGATAAAGCTAGGGTCAGATAGGAAGGGAGGAGGTCCTCCACTATCAGGGGACTAGGGAAAGCACATAGGAGGAAAATACAGAGAGTGGGTGGGACTGGGAGGAGACCAGGGAGGGGGCTGCAGTGGGGATACAAAGTGGATAAATTGTAATACATAAATATATAAATAAAATTAAATTTAAAACAGTACAAATTTTCATTTAGCATTTATATTAGTATGGAGGAGACACATTGTTTTGTGAAGTAAGAGCAGTATGATAGGGAATATGTGTAACAAGTAGAAAAAAGAGTGGCAAATTTTTGAAAGTGCTATTTTCTAGGTTTTATATTGATTTATTTGCAGTGTTGGGAATTTAGATAATTCCGTTCATTTTTTCTGTGCTTTCAAATTCACTCATTCCAAGACGACTTAATAAATAGTCACAGCCATGAAAAGAAAAATCATGTTGAGCATGGGGGAGATAATAATATGAGAAACATAGACATTTTCTTGTGGAGATTCCAGTGTAATGGGAGGAAAATGCTTATGTAACAATTATAATTATACAGGAACCTTTAAGACTACAATGAAGGAAAGTAAGTTTCAACAATAAATGGATACACCCTGCCTTGAGGAAGCATTCTCTGGAAGTAACGTAATCTCTGAATGTTTACTTTGTATAATTGAACTTTTTATTTTTATAATGACAAGCATTCAGAAGCACATTGCTTGGTCCAAAACTTACATTTACAGCAAGAATTTAAATGCACCTGCATGTTCTTTTTTTAATTTAATTTAATTTTATTAATTACACTTTATTCATTTTGTATCCCCCCATAAGCCCCTCTCTCCTCCCCTCCCCTCCCCATCCCACCCTCCCTCCCCCTTCTTCACGCATGCCCCTCCCCAAGTCCATTGATAGGGGAGGTCCTCCTCTTCTTCCTTTGCCTGTGTCAGCCTATATTTCTTTTAGAAGAAAAGCTCCATGCTTAATTTTGAAGTTCCTGTGATTTTCCTTTTCTATTTTACCATACTCATAATAGTTAAATACTTACCAATTATCCATGGAGCTCTGTTGTCCTGGGTTTTACTGCATAGAGAACTTGTCACACTGTGTATACATTACCCTTTGCTAAAAGCAATGATGTTGTTAGACACACCTGGTGCTCCTGAGCACTCCTGTCTTAGCTGAGGTCCTGAGGCTAGTTTTACTAACACACAGTTGACACAGAAGTAATGGACTGCAGTAGCTAATTGTGAGCATGTAATTTTTATATTGTGACCTTGTGAGAGATCTTGTTATTGAAATGATGTGGCATCAGAAATCCAATAAAACGATAACTATGAGATATTACTAGGTACAGGACATAGTTACTGTTTGTGCAACATTGAAAAAATGTATATGCTTTTCATAGTATGTTCATTAAAATAGACATTTCATGGGTGATCATAAAATACCTTAGTGTTTAAGAGGTTTAAAATAAAAAGAAATACTTGTTTGAAAAACTAATTAAGTCAGAAATTAGTAGCAATACTAATTATACAAAAATTATCATAATTTACTCTAACTTCTGCCATAAAAAGAAACTTCTAGGTTTTATTGCTTTGTTGTATTTGACATTTTAAAAAAGAAAATCTAAAAATATTGAGCAAACATAAAAATTTGAGAAAAGTTTTTATTTATCTCATGAAATAAATGCAGGAATCACTTTCTTAGAAAGCAAAGGAAATGTATATAAATGTTTACAAACCAGTATCTCTCTTGAACTTAGACAAAACATTTGATGAGGTGGTAGATAACCAAGTCTAGCAATATTTAAAGGTGTGCATACATCCCAGAAGTTAAAGACACAGGCATACCCTTAGAATTCAAATCTGGATTGATTTTGTACCCTATCATTTTTGAAAATCAATCTATTCAATTTGAAGCTGTGTACAATAAAAGCAATATCTTTTATAGTGGTGTAATTAGAAATAGAAAAACATTCAATATGTTTCATGTTATCTGTTATAAAATAAGACAAGTTCATGAATAAGTGGCCAAGGCATAATAAGAACACCAAATCTTGGCTTCCTGCACTTGGGATTTCTGATTTATATTCAAACATAGGAATTGAAATTCACACAAAATCACAAAACCAGAGGACATAGCAGGTTTATCATGACAAACTGCAAAAACAGAGAAATGAAGCCACTTAGCTTTAGTATAAAGTTACTGTTATCACAATAGTGAGAAAATTGCTGAGTAATAAACAAATATACCAGTGGAAGAGAACAGAGATCTCAGAAACTGAAGTGCACAAATATACACAACTTATTTCTTTTAAAAAATTAAATCAATTTAAGACATAAAGTACCCTTTCCACTGGCAGTGAGAGGACATAGAGAGGACATAGATGTAGCCCACAGACAGCTCAGTCTTCAAGTGGGTTCCCTAGTAGGGAGAGAAGAAACAGTCTCTGACATGAACTCAGTTGCCTGCTCCTTGATCACTTCTCTCTGGTAGGGCAATAACCAGGCCACAAAGGAAGAGGATCCAGACAGTTCTGATAGGAACTGATAGATTAGGGTCAGATGGTAGAGGAGGAGTACTTCCCCTATCAGTGAACTAGGAGAGAGGGATAGGGGAGAAGGAGCAAGGGAGGTGGGAGAGGAAGCAGAGGAGGGAGGGGGCTACAACTGAGATACAAAGTGAATCAACTGCAAATAATAATAATATTAATAAAAAGGTAGAATTAAAAAAGAAATAAAGTAAAAAATTGGTGTAGGAACAAAGGAACAACATACTAGATAAAGGTTAATAAAACTCATCATGATAATAATGGTGATTGAAGCAAAAAAATATGCTTTTCACAAATTAACTTAAAATGGGTCATAGAACAAAACGTATAACTGTGGAAATCAGTGCGGAAGTTCTTCAAAAAGCTAGAATTAGAGCTATGATATTTTTGCCATTATACTTCTCTTGTGTGTATACCCAAAGGACTCTATATACTACTGAGATACCATCGCTCTAAGATGTGCCCAGTCACTTACATGGGACCTTTGGGTTTTTGACATAGCTAGGACCATGTCAAGCAATGCACATTCACTCAGGACTTTACTTGCTCGCTACATATAAAGGAACATTTTCCTGGAGAAATCTGTTTAATTCTCCACCACTCAGCAAAAACTAATTGCCTGTAATTCTTCATCTTGGAGTGAGGCCTTGTGAAATTTTTCCCCTCCACTTCAGCATGTGAACTAGTGCTGTTATTTTGTAGGCCTTGTTTAAGTAGCCATTATTGTTCTGATTTCATGGTGCAGCTTTTATGTTTTGTCTAGAAAACACAGCAGCAGCAGCAGACATTCTGGTCCTCTGGCTCTTGCAACCTTTCTGACCAATCTTTTTTAACTAATCTCTAAACTACAGGGTTGCATTGAAGATGTAACAGTTGGGGTGGAACCTTCCCATTAACTTATTCTCTGCATTTTGGTCATTTTCAAAAATCAAAGTGGCAGGTACTCTTCTAGCATCTGACCTCTCCAACCATGAGTAGTTAGGCTTAAAGTATCAGAATGAGTTTAAAGTATCAGAATGAGGTAGATTGAGTGGTCTCAAGCAGGCAGCTGTAGATCACGGGAGGCTCTTCTGCCACTTACAACTATTACAGATTATTTTGCTGAGTACAGTAATTCTAGTTGGGATATGGTATTTTAGAGCTTTGTCTACAATTATTCAGCCTTTTTTGGATTTTAAGGTTTCCATTTACCATGGGTTTTCTTTTATATGTTATTTATAGTTTTAATCTTGTGTTTTCAACACCTTTTGTTTTGTCTAGTTTTTGTTTAACTATAGAACATGGTGGGGGAGTTTCTTCTCTGGTTTTGTTTCTTTATGTTCTTCTTGTTATGTATACGGCATGTCCTCCTAATTTGGGGAAATATTTCTTCTATGACTTTTGTTGAAGATTTTGGTCAATGCTATTGACCTGAGGTTTTTGTTGTTCTGTGGCAGGAATGAATAGGATTACTATTTTGGGGGGTCTAAATTCTTGTAAATTCATTTTGTGTGTTTAAAAAAAATTTATCAGTTTTGTTAAATGAGTGCTACAGTTATTCTGCTTTATCTCTGAGCCATGATAGTCTGTTTTCTGCTTGATCCATTCTACTGGTAATGATTCCTTGAGTTTTTAAATTAGTATACTGCAGGGTTTTGTTTTGTTTTCTTCAGTTTTAGCTTCATTCCAGCCTAAATTTTCTTTGATATTTCTATTCTATTTCTATTTGAATTCAATTTTCAGATCCTGGATTGTCATCATTTTATTTACCCATGGATTTGTGTTTTCTTGGACATCACCCGGGGTATTTTTTCAATTTTATTTATTTATTTATTGTTTTTTTTTATAATCACTGAATGTGTTTATGCCTTCTTTTATTCTCTTGAACACTTCAATGAAATTTGTAATTCTTTCGTAAAATTTCTGTCCCAAGTTTCATCTAGGTAGATTTTTTAGGGGGAGGGAGATTTTTTTCTTGTTTTTTTAAAATTCATTTTTATTTTTATTAATTACAGTTTATTCACTTTGTATTCCCCCCTGTAGCTCCCTCCCTCCTCCCCTCCCAATCCTAACATTCTTCTTCATACTCTACCCATGCCCCTCCCCCAGTCCACTGATACGGAGGTCTTCTTCCCCTTTCTTCTGATCCTAGTTTATCAGGTCTCCTCAGGTGTGTCTGCATTGTCTTCCTCTGTGACCTGGTAAGGCTGCTCCCCCTTAAGGGAGGTGATCAAAGAGCAGGCCAATCAGTTCATGCCAGAGGCAGTCTGTTCCCATTACTATGGAATCCACTTGGACACTGAACTGCCTTGGGCTATATCTGTGCAGGGGTTGTAGGTTACATCCATGAATGGTCCTTGGTTGGAATATCAGTCTCAGAAAAGACCCCTGTGTTCAAATTTTCTGGTTCTGTTGCTCTCCTTGTGGAGCTCCTGTCCTCTCCAGGTCTTACTATTTCCAACTCCTTTCATAAGACTCTCTGCACTCTGCCCAAAGTTTGGCTGTAAGTTTCAACATCTGCTTTGATACCCTGCAGGGTAGAGCCTTTCAGAAGCCTTCTGTGGTAGGCTTCTGTCCTGTTCCCTGTTTTTCCCCTTTTGTGATGCTCAATCCCCATTCATCTAGTTTTAATTTGAGAACATTTCAATAGAAGTAGTGGAGGTCTTCCTTTTTTGTGTAGTGGCATATTGTCTTGGGTATTCATATTGCTTGTGTTTTTGTGGTATGACCTGGGCATGTGGACTTATTCTGCTGGTTTTATATCTGATATGGGATTCTAGCCTACATTGGGTGTACTGGTCCAGGGGCTATGAAACTGGAGCTTGACCTGGAGGTATAGAGACAAGTTGGGTAAAATCAGATCTGGTAAATTCACCAGTCTAGGGTTATGGCAATCTGCACATCTGGAGCATATCATGGGACTGTTGGGGATGGCACAGGCTGTGAGATTAAATGTGTGTGTGTGTGTGTGTGTGTGTGTGTGTGTGTGATGTGGCTATTCACTTTTTAGCATATTGATTCCTTAATAAAGGATAATGAATGAACATTTTTAGTTTCTCAGAGGATTAACCTTTGAAGTGGTCTGTCCATCCCTCACACTGCCCAGATGATGGGAGCAAGACAGGCACATAACAAAAGCAATTGGTTTGCCAAATGCACTGCCATTCAATTTAACTCATCTGAACAAATAGCTCTTCATGTCTATGATAATGGTCAAATTATGACAAATTTGTTAGAATACCATTTATGATTTTGTTACACAGCAAATAATTTCCTGAAAATAAGAGGAAAGGGGCAGCGTTGCTTCTCACGTCGCATTGCTTTGTAACTTTAAGGTCCTCATTTATTTTCATCCAGAATGACTGCACACACTGCACATTCCCTGGCATGCCATCTGTTCCCACACTCAGAGCCAGTAACACAGGTGAGTGGAGAACATTACATATTTGATTTTTGAAAAGATCAGTTAGCACATATAGAGAAGCACTGAGTTTTGTGGCCACATATATCTCAAACCATATAAACATGGATGAAAATGTGTGAAATGTTACATTGGGAGGTTAGATATGAAGGATATGAAAACGGGACATTCAGCATTACTTCAGCATTCACAGGAATGGTCTTTAATCAAACACTGGACTAAGATTTTAGCTGAGCCATTCATCAGCTTTATGACCTTGAACAAGGTAGAAGCATACTTTAAGTTTTAGCATCTTTATCTGTTAATCTTAGAGATAACAAAGTACCTACCACATATATTTATCAACCAATATGTGCAGTAGTCTTACCAGAGCACCTCACTTATTACAAATGTTTCACCTTAGTTATTACTATTATCCTTATTATTCACTCTCTGTGTGAATATATGTGGCATGTATTTGTGGTTTGTAACATGCAGGGGCCAGAGGTCAATATCTGGCATCTCCCTCTATCTGTCTTCATTTTAATTTTTGGAACAAGGTCTCTGAATCTGAACCTTGACACTTTGTCCATGCTCACTGGCAGGCAGGTCGCCAGGATCTTCCCGCTTTTGCCGTCTTCAACACTGGTGCTACAGGTGTGTAACTCCACTAAGTTTTGTTGTATGAAGAAGATTAGAATTCAAATCCTTATGTTCACCCCGAGACCAGGTACCCACAGAGTCATCATCCCTATCCAGTTACTCTTATTTTTATGTTTATCATTAATACAACAACAATTTTAACTGTCTACTAGTGTTTTGACTTCAATCGTGAAATAACACACAAATTTATTTTACTTTATTTTAGATTGAGCTAAAGACAAATGAAGATACCCTACAAATTTACAATGTTGTCAATGACTGGTTTAGCTGTAAAAATCTAGTTCTGATGTAATTCAAGTTTATACCAGCCTAGAATGTTCAAACAGATTTGTCCATTAAAGACGCATCAATTTCTGCAACAATTTACTTTGCTTTACATACTTTGTTCATCTTTATTTCATTTCAAAATAAGTAGTTCCAGTCTATTGGCAATAACTAAAACATAGAAAGGTATAAAGAAAAGCCAGTTAGGATGGTTCTAGAAACAAGACGGAGAAGCCATGTTTTGATGAGTCACTGAGATGAAACACCAGCCCTGCTACTTATTCCAACAAGTGAGTTATCAACCTGCCCACAGATAAACAAGGTGGACACATAATAGACACTCCAGTTGAGAATAGTCAATGCAAACCACAAACATAAACACAACAGTAGCTCTTTTCTTTTTTTCAATGTGTTTAGACTTATTAATGAAAATCATTTCATTAAGTCATTTTATATACCTATGGTTTTCAAAGAAAAACTTTGAACATTTAATGGATTGTGTTGATCAGTGAAACCAAATTACCATTTTAATACTAATACTAGTATATTTACTCTTTTCACTGGGTTAACTTTTGTTTATGACACAAAATCTATGCAGTTTTCAGTTAAACTTTTTTTGCATCCTCATAGTTATTTGAATTTAAATATAACTAATCTAAGAATCAAAAGAAATCATAGGCTATTGAGCAGTTTTCTTAGTGCACGGAATGGGATATTGGTCAAGAAAGCCCAGAGGGTTCCAAACAGCACATACTGTGGCCATTGACCTGCTTATTTTTTTATGTATTTTTATGTATTTACTATATTTTTAATTTTACTATTCTGTTTGCCACATATTTATGGATATAATATCTCTCATACTCAAAGGCTAGCATGAATACTGTAATTTTTTTTATAAGAAAAAAATCCTGCCCATATATAGATCATGACTTTGGCTCAATTCAAAACTTCATCACAGACCTGCAGCTAAGAGAGACACGCCCATAATACTTTACACATAAAATTCAAGTGATGCTTAAAATTATTCTCCTTCTTCCTTTTCCTTTCCCGCTCCCTGACTCACTCTCTCTCTCTGTGTTTCTGTGTCTCTGTTTCTCTCTGTCTGTGTGTCTCATCTCTGGCATATTGGAAAGAGGTCACATTGTGATTCTTGCCATTTCAACAAGTATTAACACTCTTGAAGGTGTGTCCTGGTTTCATCACTTTTAAGACCAGCCTTGAAGACCATTACTTTCTAAGTCATGAGGCAGGCAATTCTCTTAGGATGTCCTACTCCAAAGGATTTAGAGATAGAGCCTGTTTCTTTAGACTGGCCTTTGTGCAGGACCTAATGGACTGATCAGCCTTGCTCAGAAATATAGAAGACTAGTTTCTCTGTGAGGATTCTAAGGAGAGAATCTCTCAGGCTACTTAGCCCCTCAACTTTCTAGCCATTGGAACTGTAAGGTCTGTAGAAGAACAAAGGAACCTGAACTCCAAATGGGCCCAGTGGAGGGCCTCAAGGTTGCTGCTTTTGAATTTTGGATCAGGTCTAGCAACCCACCTCCTAAGAGGCCAGCTAGATACCATGTCCTCACAGCAGGAAACAGCTAGATCACTCTCTCAATGACAGTCAGTGTTGGTCTCTGAGAAAGGGGAATGAAGGAGAATTACCTTCCCCTCCCAATAAACAAGGAGAACAAAGCCTGTCCTCTGACATGGTGTCTTTGTATTCCCAGAACTGTGAGGAGAAACGGCAGAGGGGTACATGCATCGGTAGGCGGGGACGTGTATCAAATGGGAACAACAGTGGGAATGGAGGGTCATAGGAAACAGAACCCAGATTCTATGAGCAGACTCTCCGACTGAGCTCCTTCCAGCTCAGAAGGGTTAAAGCTGTTACTTTCACTGTCTCCTGGGCTCAGCTCTTGTCCTTAGAAAGGAAGGAACTCAGAGATTCCCTAGACCTAGGCCTACACCTGTGTGAAATCCATGTGGAAGGAAAAAGTACAAAATAAAGCAGCACTCAAAGCAAAACAAAGAAGCAAAGTGTGGTGCCCCATACATTGGAACAGATTGGAAAACCACAAATAATTTGTAAACAGTGAAACATTAAACGACAAGTACATGAATATTATCTTAAATAGTATAGGCATCATTTCAACGTATTTATCGAATGCGGATAAGAGAAAATAAATTATTTAAGATTTGTAGAAGGGATTTTAAAAGTTGCTTAATATGGAGAAAAAGAAGTTAGATCCCTACCTACATCCTTCCATTAGGTAATTCCAGATAAATTAAAATAGCAGATAAAAAGCATGTAAAAACCAAAGAAGAGCCAAGTTAAATAAAGTATACTGGATTTTTAAAAAATTTCAAACTGAGAATGTTTTTTCTCAGATATGTAACCCAGAAGTCAAAACAGAATAACCTAGAGGTTGAAAATGAGTATACTGCAGATTTTTTATATGTAATAAAATGTTTTTTATGTTTTAAATTATGTAAATCAATTTTAAATTTAAATATATTTTGATCATATTTTTGTAAGGAAAAGTATTGACTTAGGACCCCCAAGCCTAAATTCTCAGCACAAACATGATTTATTTGCCCCAGAAGTATAGAGGGCAGGGAATAAGAGACAGAGACAGGAGATAAAAGATGAGGGAGAAGGGGAAAGGCTCAAGGAAGAGGGAGCAGGGGTTTTGCTCCAGAGAACAAAGGATTGTCTCTGGATAGAGAGAAGACAAAAGTGGTACATAGGGAAATGGTAGTTTATAAAGGGACAAAGGGAAACTCAGTGCTAAGATGAGCTGCTTAATTTTAATTGCACATCTTAATTAGGTGATCCAAAGGGGGCTTTTGATTGCTAGACTTCACTACTTTGATAGTTAGACCTTGGTAGTCAGCCTCGGGAAGGGGAAGAGGCCAAATAAAGGAATAGACTTTGCAGGATAGCTTCTGAAATGCAATCTAGTGTTGTTTAGCAAGGCAGAGGGAATTGGGGAGAAGGGCAAGACCCGTCAGAGCCTTGCTGACCACACTCAAGCTTCATTTTTCCCCTCCCTCACGTCCCTCCAGATTCTTTCTCCACCTCAAGGACCCATCTTTAGGTTCCCTCCTAAAAAACAAACAAAAACTCAATATAACAACAAAACCAACAAAAACAAACAAACAAAAAACCTCCAAAGCAAAAAATCAAACCATAAGCAAATGAAAGCACACCTTAAAACTTTGGAGTCTATTGTATGTTGGTCAACCACTCCTGAATATACTTCTTCCAGAGCTAATATACTCACTGTGGACTACAGCTTTCAGCTGATTGGCTTACAAGTCAAAACTATAAAACAGCCATGTAAAGTCAACAAACTAGGAGCATGTGAGAATCTGTACCAGCTTGCTTAGATCCAAAGACTTCTTTTCAGAGAGCACAAAAAATCATGAAAAGAAATCGTGCAGGTGAAAGATGTGGAAAAGCTACAAAACAAAACAAAACAAAACAAAACTCCAATCAAAGGACAGTAAACACATAAAACCCACCAAATTTTACCAGTATTAGAGAATATGATAAGGTTAATGAAAATTCCAAGTTTGAGAGTGTCAAGGTCTGTAAGGAATATAGACACAGGAACACAGACTGTTAGTAAAGGAACAAAATTAAGATTACTTTAGAGTGCAATTTGCAATATATATGAAAGTTGCATTTTGTATGAATCAATCCTTTAATAATTTTTCACATTTGTCTACAGTAAACTCTTAAGTTACATTCACCTTTACATTGTATGCTGGGGGAAATAGAAATAATCAAACTTCTGCTAGTGACCAGTTTTTGGTATGAACACAGATTGGAATGTTTTCTATTGAAAACGAAAGTAACCTAAATGTACCTAAGTCAAAAGCTACGACTATCATTCCTTACAGGCATGCATTTCTACAGTGTTCCGATTCATATAAAATCTATGTATGTAAACAAGCCTACACACATTATTTAAGGCCAGGTGAGGCATGACGTATTGCTGATAGTTTTATCTATTTAAGGGCAATTATAGCAGTGACTGCTAAAGGAGAGATGCTTATTTTTATTATGTCTGTTTCTTATCATAATTTTAAGGGCTTTTTAAAATATGTATATATATTATATATATGTGTGTGAGTATATATATATATATATATATATATATATATATATATATATGTGAGTCTGAGTTTTGTGCCCATGGCTTCAGTGTCGGTTTCCCTGGGGCTGGAGGTACAGGTTGTTGTGAGCTGGCCGATAATTGTGTTCTGACATGACATATGGTCTGTTGCTGCACCAACACATGCTCTTAGCTCCTGAGCCACCTCTCCAGCCCCAGAAAGATTGTTTAATCTTTTGCAAGGAGAACATTTCCATGTCATTAGCCATAAAAAGATAAGCAAAAGTTACACACTTGGAAAATGTCACCTGCACTTGTCTCAGCATTTTCACTTAAATATAAAGTCTGTGACCATCAAAATCACACTAAAAACATTCCCGTTGAAATGATCACCTCTTCACAGTACTGACCTCAGATATCTAATAGGTCTTAGCAGAAAAATGAAAGTATAGTTGTAAATTTCAGAATCCTACTGACAAGCTTCTAGAGACTATTTTCTGGCAGGTTCTTAGGTTTGATTTTATTGATCTGTTGACTGACTTACTAGTCTATTAGCCAAAAAGAACTAAAAAAATAAAGTAAAAAAAAATGTGGTGTAACAGATGTTAACAGCAAGATAAAACTGATGTATTTATTGGCCTAGGTCACATAAAACTTGTGAATCTAAAAAAATATGTGCTTGTCAACAGAGTCACTGCTAAACTTCTTTTTTTTTCTTGTTTTATTTTTATTTTATTTTATTTTGTTTTTTTTTATCAGTTACATTGTATTAACTCTGTATCCCAGCCGTGTCCTGATCCCTCATTCCCTCCCAGTCCCTCCCTTCCTCCCTCATCTCCACCGTGCCCCTTTCCAAGTCCACTGAGAGGGGGGACCTCCTCCCCATTCATCTGATCCTGTTTTATCAGGTATCTTCAGGACTGGCTGCAAAGCCCTCCTCTGTGGCCTAACAGGACTGCTCCTCCCTTCGGGGGTGGGGAGACCAAAGAGCCAGTCCTTGAGTTCCTGTTAGAAATAGTCCTCGTTCCCCTCACTTTGGGAAACCAATTGGTTACTGAGCTACCACAGGCTACATCTGAGTGGAGGTTCTAGGTTATATCCATACATGGTCCTTGGTTGAATGTCAGTCTCAGAAAAGACCCTGTGCCCAGATATATTTGGTCCTTGTGGAGCTCCTATCCTTTCCCCATCAGACTAACTCCCCTTCTTTCTTTTTTTTTTTTCTTTCACCTTTTTAAAATTGTTTAATTTTTTTTTTCAATGCAGTTTATTCAGGAACCTTGAACAATCCTCGGACCCTGGGGAAAGCCAGCCCACAGCTTAAATAGCCTCTGGGTAGCCAACCCAGGTGTGCCACGGGGGCAATGCAGATAGGTCCACATACATGGAAGCAAGCCAGATCCACAGCCTTAGCCAAATGTGGAATTGTTCTTGACAGAGAGCACTCATCATCAGGAAGGTGGAAGGCGGAAACCAGCTCCATCTTTAAGGCATAGCATTCCGCAACTCTCTACAGTTCCCCCTTTTTGTTTTAGACGCATCAGGCAAGAGTAGAGGTCTGATCTCTGATATTAGAAATAAATTGGGACTTTGTACCGATGTTCATTTAGGTGTCATCCACCCAAAGAGCATCAGACCCGTCTGATACCTTTTTCTCAGAGGCAGGACCTGGGGCATCAACCCGCATGCAATCAGACATGCTCTTCTCTGGGTCGAAAGCGGCTGACCCTGAGTGCAGTGCTTAGCCTCGCATCCTGAGCGTATCATTTTAGCTTTTTATGGTATCCAACCATGCTTGGGGAGAATGTCCTGCTTCAATGGCTGTAAAGGCCTGAATGATCATGGCTGCATCACACTGTTGTGAGACTCTAATCTTGCATATATACCACAGGCAAACCAAAGAGACCAACACCAGAAGGCCTGCTAACGCTCCCATGCCTGCCCATTCCTTCAGATGATTCATGGCTGCAGCAATCCATGTTGATAATCCTGTGGCTAGTCCTGCGTCCACTCTGGTAGAATTTACTGTGACAATGGCCACTCTCAGCTGCTCCATCGTAGTATCGAATTCTCCAGTCCAATTACCTAAAATATAGCTCGACAATTGTTTAGGCAGATTTGCAGCACAGGAAAAATTCTCATGTTGTATGCTAGTGACACAAAGTCCAGCATACTTTCATTGACAGCCAGGTTGAGCGATTTGCCATAGGGTATCAATTTGCTCCTGCAAGAGGTCAATCCTCTGATTGACCACCATCAAGCTTCCTTTTAGTTGAGCATTAATTCCTTTATGTACAACTAAGGCATGAGCTACATTGGCTAAATGATTATTCAGGGTCTGAGCAGTCTGCCTAGTATGACTCATGGCTAATGCCCTGGTGGTAGCTCCAACAGCTGCCAATGAGATGATAGTAACAATGGTGGCTGTAGTTCCAAGATCCCTTTTCTGTCTGAAAAGAGTCATAGCGTGAGGGGCATCAATGGGCACAGGCACCCAGTGAGGCATGCGAGTAACCAGGGCATACCTAAATATACTAGCATTCCAGCATTGGGCAAAAAAGCAAGTATCATTACCACAATTACTTGGCTCTATCTGGCTAATAATGAATAAAAATGGGGGATATAGACAAACAGGGGTGGGCTTATAGGAAATATTATGAGCAGCCTTAACCCCTCGTTGGAACATCCTGCGTCAGTTCTAGAACTAGCAGTGGTGGTGTCCAAGGTCTGAGTAGGTTCAGGAGACCATTGCCCCCAGGGGCGAGACGTGCTCCATGCCAATTGACTAACTCCATTAGTCCCCTTCTTTCTTATGATTCCCTGTACTCTGCCAAAGGTTTGGTCATGAGTCTTTGCTTTGAAAACACTGCAAGTTAGAGTCTTTCAGATGCGCTCAGTAGACTCCTGTCATACGTTCAATGCACATCCCATCTGTCTTTCTAAATGAGGATTGATCATCTTACCCCATGTCCGCTCAATTGATTATCTTTTTTAGGTGTATAGATTTCATTATATTTATCATATCTTATAGGTTTATATAAGTGAATATATCCCATGTTTGTCTTTCTCCTTCTGGGATATTTCACTCAGAATGATCTTTTCTAGATCCCACCATTTGCCTGTAAATTTCATGATTTCCTCCTTTTTGATTGCTAAACTTCTTATAGTTTTATTTTTGAAACAAGAGTTATAATAATACACACACACACACACACACACACACACATACATACATACACACATACCTTTACCAAAAATTCTTGAAAAAGTGCGCTTGAAATGTCTAGAAACTGAGCTTGCATACCTAGAATATGTGATTTGAAAAATGGCCAAGGATTTTTGTAGTCCTCTTTTACCTTATAACATAAATAAACAAATGAGATGTGTTTTTGTTCAAAGAATGGTAAATATTAGAGTGTGATGTAGGCTGAGTCCTAAGCCTCCCAGTTTGTACCTAAGCACTGTTCCTTCAAGCGTGTTTCATGTAGTGATAGTGGATATCATAAGGGTTTTCCTTTCTTTTTCATTTTTAAAGTGATTAAGTGATTTATTCGCTTTACATTATACTTTTCAAAATACACAAAGATTTTTTATTGCTAAGACTGAAATTGTATACTTTAAATGATAGTGGAATATATACTTTTTTAATTATCCTGAAAAACAAGTACCAGGTACTGATCATAAATGAGGACACATGTTGACAGCTTTGAAGAGGCCCTGTGGGACTCCTAAGGCCACTACAAGCCTTCATGTTTGTAGTAGATGAGAGTCCCTAATTCTAAGAATGAATTAATTCAAATTTTTGAGAACTTATCTGAAAGATTTAATGTGTGACTCAATGTGTGCCTCCTCTACCATTTACAAAAATGGCACGTTTTTACATGGATAAAACATGATAAACCTTGCTTTCAGAGTCATTTAAACAGCTACAAACAGCCACCATTTGTACAAATTTTAAGCTGTTGTAGAAACCAGGAAGCTTTGAATATGCTTTAGGAAGAATTTTCAAATGTTCTCCTTGAATTAAAACTTTCTCTTGACAAGTGCTTACGGAGGGATTATATTCTGGCAGTAAGCCTTGTTTGAGCACCTTCAGTGTGTTTGACCAAGTGCTAAAAATTGTACATATGGTAATTAATACTATAAACCAATCTCCTGTTCTTACCGACTGTAACTTCATGTGTAGCAGAAACCATTGTCCATGAAACTTGTCCAAGTCAATGTTAAAATGCAGCCTTGGAAAGACACAGGGTGCATATCAGTAAGTACACTTTTCAAGCAGTTACTGTACTCACAGCTCTGACAAACCCCGCCGAACGGCTCTCTTCGGGAAAGGACAATGCACAGGACATGTTTCAGTGTGTCACTGAAGAAACGCACGTACTATTTCTTAGCCAGCAGTTTGCATTGAAGTCTCCTAGGAGATTGTACAAAGCCTTGTGCTTGCTCAGGGTTAGGACTGGAGAGTCTTTTTCTCACCGTGGCTTCTCCATTCACCAAATTAAGATCTATTACGGTTAAACATCCTTATTTTGATTAAATACTTTAAGAGTAAGAAGGTCGTAGGCAAGCAAAGTAAATGATGTGTTTAAGTTGGTTAATGCTACATCTCTGTATGCAGTTTTTGAAGTGGTTAAGGCCTGAGATAAGTAGGTAAGTAAAACAAAGAGGAGGATGCTTTCACTTCTTGTTGGATATAAGTTTTATAAATGAATATACTACAGTGTGAGACATCATGTGATTTCCAAAAGGTCAGGGGACAGTGATAGATGGGTCTGGCTGGTGCATTTGCATCATTTTAATGTTTGTAAATATATCCATGTAAAGGTAGGAAAAGTAGAGTGAACATTGAATATTTGCCATGTAGCGCATGCTTAGGATATAAAAACTGTCCACTGATAGGATTTCCAGCACATATAATTAAGAGAAATTATACATTCTTATGAAATTATAATAGGGTGGAAGCTTTTCTGATAGTAACAGGAAGAAACAGAATGAAATGTCCAAATGATAGCATGAAGTTAGCTACTGAGTTGTTCCTGAATTCATAAATGGTAGTATAAAAACATTTCTTTGAAGTTGCATGTATTTTTAATGTTTCATTTTCTATATTGCTGTGTGCTCAAATACAACACATACCTAAAGCACATTGTCCCTGTGGCTGCACCGGATTGATTTCTGTTGTCATTAGAAATGCAGAGGGTGTGGGGTCTGAGAGTCCACATTTTGTTCATATGTTTTGACTAAAAATAATAAATGAGTTCTTAATTAACATGCAAAGAAACATGTTTTGGTCTATAATACAAGTAAATTCTGTTAACTGGGTTAACTATTTTATTACCAAGGAAACTGTAAAACTTTATGTAGGAAACAATTCAAAGTGAATCACTAAAATAAAGTAGAAGAAAGAAGATTTAAAGGTAGCACATCAGAACATTTGTGTCTAATCTCTATGTCTGAAAAACGCCTTCATTTCATTGTGCTTATAATATATATATGTAAACCCGCTAAAACTTTACCTTGAGGTATTTATGTTTAATATTTGCATACTTGTCTATCTTCTATGAATTGTTTTGCTTATTTTTAACCTCCTTTACTTATGATTTAAAGCATTTTGTGATTGCTTAGACCAATTAAAATATTTTATATTTCCTAAAAATTCATAAAATATTAAATTTTTACAAATTATATCTGTTTTAAACATTAATTAGCATAGCCATTCAATAATATTTAGTTTCATATCAATTTTTGAAGGAGCAGTTCAATAAAAAATATACCTAGGACAATGGAAGAAAGGGAATATAGTCAGCATTTAGAATTGCATGCTTGGAATTGGTAAGAGTGTAGGAAAAGCAAAGAAAACTGCAAATAGTCCTTGGATAGTTACAAGAAACCTCAGAGATACTTTGTACCAAGAAGAAAGAAACTCAAAGGAAGACGGAAGGTGGCTCTGTAAGGAGAATCACTCATGCCCTGGTTGGTTACATCACACTTCATATGTCCTACAGACAATGTTAAGTTTAATGAATGAATAAAATAGTGTACGTAAATGATAATAAAAATCAGTGAATATCAAACCTATTCACGACTGTACGTAATGCTCTTTCTGGACAGAATTAATTATATTCACATGCTATCTACTTTGTCTATCAGAATAGCTCCATATTCACACACACACACACACACACATACACACATATATATACACATAATTCTTGGTTTACTTAGTTTATCAAATTCAAAGTCAGTTAAGGGTTTTTCTCAATTATATGTTCCATATCTCTTTTTATTTTTTAAAATGTACTTATTTTTATTAATTACAGTTTATTCACTTTTTATCCCAGCTGTAGCCCCTCCCTTGTCCCCTCCCAATCCCACCCTCCATCTTTCATCTCCTTCCATGCCCCTCCCCAAGTCCACTGATAGGGGAGTTCTTCCTCCCCTTCCATTTGACCCTAGCCCTTCAGGTCTTATCAGAACTGGCTGCATTATCTTCCTCTGTGGCCTGGTAAGACTGCCCCCCACCCACCTCAGGGAGGGGTTATCAAACAGCCAGCCACTGAGTTCATATCAGAGACAGTCCCCTTACTAAAGTACTCACCTGGAATCTGAGCTGCCATGGGCTGCATCTGTTCAGGGGTTCTAGGTTATCTCCATGAATGGTCCTTGTTTGGAGTATCAGTCTTCAGAAAAGATCCCGTGCCCAGATTTTTTGGTTCTGTTGCTCTCCTTGTGGAGCTCCACTCCACAGGGAACAGGACAGGGGCCTACCACAGAGGGCCTCTGCAAGACTCTACCCAGCAGGGTAATAAAGCAGATGCTGAGACTCATAGCCAAACTTTGGACAGAGTACAAGGAATCTTATGAAAGAAGGGGGAGATAGAAAGATAGAAAACGTAAATATTTTTAGATGAATTCTTTCCACTTCTTGGCAAAGAACATCTTGTAACACAAAGTGTCTTGCTCCATTTGTAATGGAGGGTCAATTGAGTCAACAAGAATAGTTGGAGTCAACTTGATTTCTCTACTTTTACTAACTCCTTAACATTGCATGTATGCCTTTAGAGCCCATAAAATGAAGATTTTGCCATATCACATGGGATACGATGTTCCTTATTTTATTATTTTCTCCAAGCGTTGTATATAAAGCAGAACACTTTTTTCTTCTTGTGTCATACTGTGCATTCTGAATGCAGCCTCCCCTTTCATTTCTCTCCCTCCCTCCCTCCCCTGAACACTTTTTAATCTGGACACATTTTATGAAGAACATTGTCTACTTGTTAACTAATAGTAAGTTGGATATTGAGCTTATTTCAGAATTACAAGATACACACATAACCATTTTCCTCTGTTTTTCCATTTTGATGTAATTAATTGGTGCATTAATTAATTAATTAATTGCCAAAACAATAAACCATTGATTGACATAATTTCACTATAAATATAATAAGCTTTCATGGCATACTTTAAGGAGTTGAATCAGTTGTTCATGCAGAGATCAAACTGCTCCAGACTGTTGGGGAAAGTCCTTACATGCTTATTCCTGTGCTGAGTTTCATGACCCAGTGTCCAAAGGTAGAAGAGAAAGAGGGTGGGAGGAGCCTACCACAGATCTCCTCTAAAAGACTCCACCTAACAGGGGTTTAAAGCAGATGCAGAGAACCACGGTCAAACTTTAGACAGAGCACAGGGAGTCTTATGGAAAAAGGGGGAGATAGAAGGATCCAGAGGGGACAGGAGCCCCACAAGGAAACCAACAAAGCCCCCAAAAAGCTGGGCCCAGGGGGAGACTATAGAGAATGATGCTTCAACCTAAGACCATACATTGAGAGGACCTAGACCCCTTGCAGCTCAGTCTACATGTGGTTTCCCTAATAAGGAACCCAGAGAGAAGAGATGGTTTCTGACATGAATTCAGTTGCCTGCTCCTTGATCACTTTTCCCTGGTGGGGCACGAAGAATGAAGATCTAGACAGTTCTGATGGGACTTGATAGATTAGGGTCAAACAGTGAGGGAAGAGGACTTCCAATATGAGTGAACTAGGGGAGAGGGATAGGGGAGAAAGAGGGAGGGAGGGTGGAATAGAAGGCAGAGGAGGGAGGGGGGTACAACTGGGATACAATGTGAATCAATTGTAAATAATAATTGAAAAAAGTTTCTCAAAGTTGAAAAACATAGTAAAACAACATGTTCATCTTGTATATCTGTGGCCCTAAATATAAAATAATCACTTTTGTGGGTGATATCTGGCTTCTTTCCATAGAAATCAATATTCAAAACTGTAATTTAAGCTCGACTTCATGCTGCTTTTGAATTATTCCCTTCATATAAGAAAATTAAAACTGGCAATTAAATAAAAGCTAAGAAAATCCCACCAGATATTTTTCTGCCTAAAAAAATACTTTCACACATTTGAGTCACTAATGGGATTTAGAGAAAGACATTTAATTTTTTTGAGGTGTCATGTTCTCTGCATTTTTCCTTTTATTAAAAATAGTTTTCTCTCATGTAACATAAGGTGATTATAGTTTCCCCTCTCTCTATGCCCACTTCTTTCTACTTCTCTTCCCATCTAGAGTCACCCTCTTTCTGTCCTTGGAGATTTTTAATTATCTAATGTGTGTTTTTCTTTCCCTATGATTTATTATAATTGACCACTAATCCTGAGTTTGGTTTATTTAATGCCTCCAATGCCTAACTCAAATTAATATTATTTTTTACTTTAATGAATTGATTAAATTCAGGCAGAGTCTGGCTATGTAGTTTCAGCTGGCCTCAAACTTGAAAATATCCTGCCTCAGCCACTAAGGACCTGGCACATTACAGACAGATAGATGCCACTGTGCTCAGCGCAAATCCATTCTGTTACCTTAATATGCTGGGGAAAAAAGACATGAAAAAAAAAACACAACTATACTTAAAAATGTAAATGCATATTTTTCTTTTAATATTAAATATTATGAAGAGTAATATTTTATTTCTATAGATGCCTTCTGATTTACAACTTTAAGTACACAAACATTCTCATATAAATCAGTTTAGAATTATATCAATTGTGCCTAAATAGCTATGAAAACAAAGATGAGTAATACAGGCCCTTGACACTTGAGATTTTGAAGTTCAAATACGTTGTTTAGGCTTGCATCAGATCATATTATAATTTATAAGCTCCATTTTGTGTTTGATAAGGTATGGAAGTCAGTTACTCAGCTGCTTATCTTAGTGACTGTTTTTATTCTTCTTTCAAACAAAGCATTACTCACAATCCAAATGTTGAAAAAGATGCAAGCTGTGAGAGTGAGGTAGAAAAATTATGTTCTTAACCAGGAGACTCCACTCTGCCTTCAAACGTTTCTTAGCTGTCCTAATGGCAGGTGTTCTGGACGCCCTTCGTATGTAATGTGTGCACATCTCAGCCATTTTAAACATGTTGCAAACAGATTGCAGCTTTGGCAACATCTGGTATCTTGAGATGAAAACTATCTGGGCCTATGCTGGTTAGAAGGCCTCATAATTAGACCAAGTACCACATGATATAATGGACCCTAAAGTTCTATATTCCTTGATGCTTTCCAGGATCACTTCCTTCTGTGTACTCTGTCTTTCTATGTAGGATCCAGACAGGTCAGTCTCTTAGCTGTATTTGAGAAATCTGAGAAGCTCCAGAGAAATTATGACTAACACGCTGGTTTTCACATTATGAGAGGGTACGCTTTTTCCTGTATGTAGGTGGTAAATGTAACCTGTCTTTTCTCTCAAGGAAATTCTATATTTCAGTTGTTGGAACATAATTTAAAACGACTCTTGGCATTTATGAAATGAAAGCACAAAACTGTTGACCTGTAAAAGTTTCAAAGTTGACAGGAGGTATAGACATTAATGTTAAACATTAATCTGAACTGAGACCTTAAATTTACCTTAAGAGGCTGCAGGAACAATGTTGAAATTATTCTCTAGGATATCCATCAAGGGACAGTGGAGTGTTCCTACTTGTGCATGAAAAAAGATATGACAACCATCATTCTCTTTCTCCCCCTCCTTCCTTCTATTCTTTATCCTCCTCTTCCCCTGTTCTTTTTCTTTTCCTCTTTCCCCTAACAGCTAATTTTTAAGATGAACAGCAGTAATAATACAAGATGGTTCTGTTTCAAGTGGCTTTTATTCTCGATGTACCCTGAGGCAGAAGAACACATTAATTGTTCCTTGCAAGACATGCAAGAAACTGAGTTTTAAGATAAGACTGTACTTCTTTCCCTAACAGGCAAACTGCTTGATTATTTGTGCAGGTCTCCTGAGATGCTGGAGCAGCAGGCTCTGTGTAAAGGGCATCATGTGCAGTGAAAGGGAGATTCAGCAACCAAGGAAATGAAAAAAATATTAGAACTGTTATTATCTCTGCTTACAATAGAAGTAGTGCACTGCAGATAACAGTGTTCAAAGCTCTTTTTTAAATTTATCTTGTATCACATCTCCAGAACAGAACCAATATGTAGACAACTGAGGCTTGCTTTAATAATAAAACTGTTGGCTGAAATGAAATCCTTGACATACCGATCACTCTCTGTTGCCAAATCACTTTTTCATACAAATTAAGTTTGTAGACACTTTAATAAGTGTTTTGCACTTAGTCATCTACTTTATTTTCTGTTCTAAGTGGACCTTCAGCAGCCACAAATGAACACAGCTTCTCAGGGAGGCACAGAACACTTGCCTGTCAGGTGACTAGCCTGGGATCTTCCTAAGGAGGCAAGGAGTGAAAAAGGAAAGAAATATGAACAAAATGTTTCAGTGAGTAATTTGAAGATTTTTTTTTTTGAATCTGCAGTTGCATTTTTCTTCTTGGTGTGTGTGTGCGTGTATGTCTGTGTGTGTACAAGTGTATAAGTGTGTGCATGGGGCTCATCTATGTGTGTGCATTAGTGTGGAGGTGAACATTCAAACTTTGAACTCTATCCTCAGCATATCAGTCTGCCTTGTTATTTTTTAATTTTATTTTATTTTTATTATTTATAGTTTATTCACTTTGTATCCCAACTGTAACCCCCTTTCCCACCCTCTCCCAATCCCACTTTCCCTCCTTATTCTTCTCTTATGCCCCTCCCCCTGTCCACTGATAGGGAAGGTCCTCTTCCCCCTCCATCTGACCCATCAGGTCTCATCAGGACTGGTTGCATTGTCTTCCTCTGTGGACTGATAAGACTGCTCCTCCCTCAGGTGGAGGTGATCAAAGAGCCAGCCTGAGTTCATGTCACAGACAGTCCCTGTTCCTATTATTGAGGAACTCTCTTGGACACTGAGCTGCCCTGGGCTACTTCTATGCAGGGGTTCTAGGTTATCTCCATGAATGGTCTTTATTTGGAGTATCAGTCTCAAAAAAGACCCCTGGGCCCAGACTTTTTGGCTCTGTTGCTCTCCTTGTGGAGCTCCTGTTCCCTCCAGGTCTTTCTATCTCACTCTTCTTTCATAAGATTCTCTACACTCTGCCCAAAGTTTGGCTATGAGTCTCAGTGTATGTTTGATACCTTGCTGGGTAGAGTCTTTCAGAGGCCCTCTGTGGTAGGCTCCTGTCTTGTTCCCTGTTAGCACTGGCTGCTCTTCCAAAGGACCCAGGTTCTTTTCTCAGCCACGTGGCAGCTCACAGTTGTCTGCCTCATTGTTGTTTTGAATCGGGATCTCTCACTTCCCTGTGGCACCTTAAGTTTCCTAGGTCGGCTATTCATTAATCCATAGGGATCCTCTTGTCTCTGCCTCCTCAATGTACCTGAGGTTTTCAGTGAGAGCATTCTAAGAAATTTCCTGAACATTCTAATAAACCCTGAACTCTAATTTGACTCCTAACTTATGGAAGAGAAACACACCAGACTCAGGCCATGGTCCAAGAACTGGATGCAATTTCTGGGAGACAAATTTATTGGAAGGAACAGTGATTGTGCTTAACTAGATATATTAGCACTTTCATTTTCACCTGTATTGTAGTTCCTCCATCAGCAATACCTAGCCTTACATCTCTAACCACACTATTCTAGAGCCTTATGTACTATCATTAGAAGTAACATTTTGCATTTGCTATCATTGAGTAGGAAAAATTCTGTCTATATTTTAACACATCTGCATATTTTATAAAATAGAGAAACTCTAAGGACAGTAGTATCAGAGGGTTAATATGTCCAGTATGTTTGATATTCTGCTAGGACCAGGCCACCAGTTTTGTTGATTATTGTGTTTAGCATGCCCACTATGTCTGTCATTGCTTACTTGCTGTTTCAGTAGGTGGGATGTGAAGAAATGTCACCAAGACTGGAAAAGGTAGCACAAGGTGACCCCAACAAATTTCAATGATGTCACTAATATTTGTATTTACAGCTTCTATTTCATGTAGCAATTTTTAGTTGGCCGTTTCTAGTTAATTCTTAAAATAAGCATTAAATATTGCTAGACAGATCTAAAACAGGGCTTCTTAAACTATCTTTACTGAAGGATCAGTTTTCCTTTTTGCTGCTTTTGAATTCTGTTATGGGTTAATACTTTGATAAGATATAATAAAAACAAATTACTAGAGGAATATAGGAAGAGGCTACACAAAGGCAAGCCTTTGCTGTTTTATTATTGGTTTCTCTAGACCTGAGCATTCCCTATAAGTTCATTAGCAATCTCTCACAGCATCCTCTCTGCCAATCTCTGCTTATTTTTTCTATGTACTTTATTGCCACTCAGTGACAATCATTTCAGGGGAAATGCCAGTCTTCTGAACATGTTTCAAGATACACTAAAGCATGCTGTCAGCACCTTTGTGCCACAGGGAAGAAATAGAATGTGCTGGAATACATCTCCAGATAAACTGTGGGAACAGAGAACTGGGAGTCAGGAGCAGTTTGGTTGGCATTGCATGTCAATCTCACATTCTGAAACAGAGGTAGTGAAAATTTAAAGAACAAGCATCTCTTAAACAGTCACAAAAAAACGTGTCAAGGTGTTTAGCCACTGAAAAAGTAATTAACAAAAAATAAATGCTTTCTTCTTGTGCCTCACCAATACCCTAAGGACAAAGGCTGTAGACAGAGTTCTAGGTTTTTTGTTTTGTTTTTTGTCGTTGTTGTTTACAAGAACTTTCTTTGTCTTTATTTTCAGTGTAAGCCTAAAATACTGACTGTATTGGATACTCTTGCTTATTTATTTGATTTTTTTTTAATTCTATACAAAATCAGTACTCCATTTTATCACCTATGTTAATAGTACTTATTTATATTTTAGTCACTATTGTTCACCATAACTACTTCCTTCCTGTGATTTTAGTGGGTGTAACAGTGCTAGTTAATAAATAATTCTCAACAGTACAAATTTTGTTTATGAAATGTATTTCATCATTAGTCTTTATAACATGATTTTGTTGAATTCATTAGTTTTGGCATATTGCACTTTTATTTTATTTTAGATTTGACAATTTTGCATTTTACTTTTCTGTCTATTTCAACTGTGATGTGCATTGTTAAAATTTTAGGAAATTTTTGGCTTCAAAATATATTTTATCGAAGAGGATCCACGATGGCGGCGCTGAGAGGACACTTTTTTCTGACCAGCAGCACAGCAGGATCAGCACAGTGACCAAGAGTCAGAACTCTCGGCCCTAAAAAAAAAAACCAAAAAAAAAAAAACCAAAAAAAACCTGTGTTTCCCAGGTGAGAGGATACCCCATGGTATGGGATTCAATCAGCTTCAACTCACCCATCTAAACCACAGAAGAGGTCCCAGTTCCACCAGGTGATTGATTACCAGCCCAGAGCCACAAGCCAGCATGCTTTGATCACTGTCCCAGACTGAACTGTGGGCCCCACAACATCAGAGACTGGGATTTCCAGTCGAGAGATAACCCCATGGTCAAGTAAATGATCAGGACCAACCAACCTTAGGTCATCCAGACAATCCCTGAAAAATACCCCAGAGGTCCAGGAGGTGCCCAGCAACCAGCCCAGAGCTGAAAGTCCTGTCTGTATGCCTGACTCACGGCCCAAGATAGAACTGTGGGCCCCAGGGCACCAGAGGCTGAGTCTCTCCATAGGGTGCAAACCTGCAGGGAGGGAAACAGCAGGTCTGATCTCAGAGCACTCAGCCAACACCCCCATCCCGAAAAGTTATTGGGAAAAGTTACCCAGTTTCGGCAGACTCCCAGGTGCCCAATCACCAGCAAGGTGGGGCCAAGAGCACCTGTGCCTGTGTGTTCTACTCGCAATCCCAGACAAAAAAGTGGTCCCCAAAGCAGAGTCTGGGTGTCCCTGTTGGGAGGAAGCTCCACAGCAGGGGGACACCCAGCTCCAGAAGACTTTCTGGATTCACACAGGCTCTAGGCTCTAGCCTTCTACTGCAGGCATGAGTGCCATGAAAACCTGCCAATGATTACCTCTAGGGCACAGGGGAAAATAGCTACGTCCTCAGAACTACAAAAGCCTGAGAGCCATTAGAGCAGCCCTCAGATACTGCTCCAAGGTGCGACCAGTTATCCCTAGCTAAATTGATAAAACTGCGGTACTCCCTGGTTCTTCATAGGGCTGTACCAACAATTAAACCTTAAGAGCAATAGCTGCAGCTCAGTAAATTCAGAGCAAGAAACCCAGCAGCAGGGCAGCCATCACCAGGACTTCTCCTGATGAGAGGAGAGCCTTCCTGAACATAACAGTTACCACACAGGTCATTATACCTGACTGAGGTGAACTGTGACAATTCCTGAGAAGCACCACCATTCAGTTGACCATACACAAAAAGCTGAGGAGATCTCCTTCAGAACCCCACCAAGCAGATTCTCCCCAACTCAGGACCCAGCAGGCACTAGAAATTAAGAATAACACCTGAGACAGCCAGATGGGTAGAGGCCAGCAAAAAACAGCATTGCCAACAAAATGCAAAGCAATATGGCATCCCCAGAACCTGGTTATCCAGTTGCAAGTAGCCCTGGACACCCTAACATAAGTGACATTCAAGAAGATGACCTTACATCTATGCTTATGAGCAGGTTAATGGAGGAAGCAAATAAAATGCATAAAGAATTAGAGGAAGGTATAATGAAACAAATTATGGCCATCGATAAATAAATACAAGAAGATGCAGCCAAACAGTTTGTGGATTTAACAGAGGAAATGATTAAATCACTGAAATAAAAAAAAAGAAACAGTAATATTCAAACAAACAGCTGAAGGAATTGAAGGAAAAACAGGAAAATACAGTCAGACAGGTGAAGGAAATCAACAGAACGGTTCAAGATCTGAACACACAATTGGAAAAGTTAAAGAAAACCCAAACGGGGGAAATCATGGAGCAGGAGAACCTAGGAAAGAAAACAGGAAATACAAAGGTAAGTATAACTAACAGATTACAAGAGATGGAAGAAAGAATTCTAGATGTGGAAGATACAATGGAAGAAATCGGTGTATCCGTCAAAGAAAATGTTAAATCTAAAAAATTCCTGACACATTCCATCCAAGAAATTCAAGACAATATGAAAAGACAAAAACCTAAGAATAATAGGAATAGAGCAAAAAGAAGATTCCCTCCTTTAAGGCCCAGAAAATATTTTCAACAAAATCATTGAAGAAAATTTTCCCAACTTAAAGGAGAGGCCAATAAGAATACAAGAGGCCTATAGAATACCTAATAAATTAGAACAGAAAAGAAAATCCTCCCGCCACATAATAATCAAAATATATAATAGCAAACCAAACAGAATCACACCTGACTTCTCAACAGAGACTATGAAAACCAGAAGGACCTGGATGGCTATCATGCAGACCCTAAGAGAACACAGATGTCAGCCTAGGCTACTATACCTAGCAAAAATCTCAGTCCTCATAGACAGAAGAAACAAGATATTCAATGACAAAAACAAATTTCAATAACCTACACACAAATCCAGCATTACAGAAAATACTAGACAGAAAAATACAACCCAAGAAAACTAACTACTTTTGAGAAAACACAGGAAATAAATAATCTCACTGCAACAAAACAAAAGTAGCCAAGCACACAAAAACACTACCATAGCTGACATCAAAATCAAAGGATCTAACAGCCTCTGGTCATTAATCTCTCTCAACATCAATGAACTCAATTCTCCAATAAGAAGACACAGACTAACAGAATGGATGAGTAAACAAGATACAACCATATGTTTCATACAAGCAACACACCTAAGCCAAAAAGATAGAAATTACCTGAGAGTAAAGGGCTGGAAGATGCCTTTCCAAGCAAATGGACCCAAGAAGCAAGCAGGAGTAGCCATTCTAATATCTAATAACACAGACTTTCAACCAAAATTAATCAAGAGTTCATTTCATACTCATCAAAGGAAAATTCCACCAGGAAGATATGACAATCCTGAACATCTATGACCCAAATACAAGGGCAACCACATTTAAAAAGAAACATTGACAAAATTTAAACCACACATAGATCCCCACACATTAATAGTGGGAGACTTCAACACCCCACTCTAAAAAAGGACAGGTCAACAAAACAGAAATTAAACAAAGAAACAATAACTCTGACAGAGGTCATGAATCAAAAGGACCTAACAGACATCTACAGAACCTTTCTCCCAAACACAAAATAATTTACCTTCTTCTCAGCACTTCATGGAACCTTCTCCAAAATAGATCATATGGTTGGTCATAAAGCAAGCCTCAACAGATACAAGAAGACTGAAATAATTCCTTGTATCCTATCAGATCACCATGTACTATAGCTGGACCTCAAAAACCAAAATAGCAAAAAGCCTACACACACATGGAAATTGAACAACTTGCTACTAAATGACAGCTGGGTCAGAGAAGAAATAAAGAAAGAAATTAAAGTCTACCTAGAATTCAATGAAAATGAAGGCACAACATACCCAAACTTATGGGAAAAAAATGAAAGCAGTGCTAAGAGGAGAGTTCATAGCACTAAGTGCCTTAAAGAAGAAATTCAAAACATCTCATTCAAGCAACTTAATGGCTCACCTAAAAGCCCTAGAAAAAAAAAAAGAAACAGACACACCAAAGACAAGTAGATGGAAGTAATCAAACTCAGGGCTGAAATCAATCAATTAGAAACAAATAAAACAATTCAAAGAATCAATGAAACCAAGAGCTGGTAAGAAAGTAACAAGATAGACAAGCCCTTAGCCAAACTAACTAAAAAGTAGAGAAACACTAGCCAAATCAACAAAATCAGAAATGAAAAGAGGGACATAACCACAGACACTGAAGAAATGCAAACAATCATTAGGTCTTACTTCAAAAGCCTATATGCCACAAAATTTGAAAATCTAAATGAAATGGACAATTATCTTGACAACTTCCACATGCCAATGCTGAATAAAGAACAGGTAAACCAATTAAATAGTCCTAAGAAAATAAATAAATTAAATAGTCCTAAGAAATAGATTAAATTAAATAGAAATAGATTAAATTAAATAGATTAAATTAGAAAATAAATAAATTAAATAGTCCTAAGAAATAGATTAAATTAAATAGAAATAGATTAAATTAAATAGATTAAATTAAATAGTCCTAAGAAAATAAATAAATTAAATAGTCCTAAGAAAATAGAAACAGTTATCAAAAGTCTCCCATACAAAAAAAGCTCAGGGCCAGATGACTTCAGCCCAGAATTCTACCAGACCTTCAAAGAAAAGCTAACACTTTTCAAACTATTTGAAGCTAATACTCTTCAAACTATTCCACAAAATAGAAACAGAAGGAATACTATCAAACTCATTCTATGAAGCCACAGTTACCTTGATACCTAAACCTCACAAAGACCCAACAAAGAAAGAGAATGTCAGGCTAATCTGCCTTATAAACATCAATGCAAAAATACTCAACAAAATACTTGCAAACTGAATCCAAGAACACATCAAAGATATCCAATATGACCAAGCAGGCTTCATCCCAGGCATGCAGGGGTGGTTCAATATACGGAAATCCATCAATGTGATCCACAAACTGAAGGAGAATAACCACATGATCATTTCCTTAGTTGCTGAAAAAGCATTTGACAAAATCCAACATCCATTCCTGTTTAAAGTCTTGGACAGATCAGGGATACAAGGCACATACGTAGACATAGTAACAGCAATGTACAGCAAGCCTATAGCCAATATCAAACTGAATGGAGAGAAACTTAAATCATTCCCACTGAAATCAGGAACAAGGCAAGGCTGCCCACTCTCTCCATATCTCTTCAACATAGTACCTAAAGTCCTTGCTAGTGCAATTAGAGAATTAAAGGAGATCAAGGGGATACAAATTGGAAAGGAAGAAGTCAAAGTATCACTATTTGCAGATGATATGATAGTATACCTGAGTGACCCCAAGAATTCTACCAGGGAACTCCTGCAGCTGAGAAACACCTTCAACAAAGTGGCTGGATACAAAATTAACTCAAAAAAATTAGTAGCCCTCCTGTGTACAAAAAAAAGGGGGCTGAGAAAGAAATTAGGGAAACAACACCCTTCACAATAGCCCCAAAGGACATAAAGTACCTTGGTGTGAACCTAACCAAGCAAGTCAAAGACTTGTATGAAAAAATTTCAAGTCTTTGAAGAAAGAATTAGAAGAAGATATCAGAAGATGGAAAGATCTTCCATGCTTATGGTTTGGTGGGATTAATATAGTAAAAATGCCATCTTACCGAAAGCAATCTACAGATTCAATGCAATTTCCATCAAATTACCAACATAATTCTTTACAGACCTTGAAAGAAAAATTCTCAACCTCATATGGAATAACAAGAAACCAAGAATTGCTAAAAAAATCTTTACAATAAAAGATCTTCTGGAGGCATCGCCATCCCCAATCTCATGCTGTACTATAGAGCAACAATACTAAAAACTACATGGTACTGGCATACAAACAGATTGGTGGATCAGTGGAATCGAAAAGAATACCTTGAAATAAATCCACACACTTATGGACACCTGATTTTTTACAAAGATGCCAAAACCTTACAATGGAAAAATATAGCATCTTCAACAAATGGTGCTGGTCTAACTGGATGTCTACATGTAGAAAAATGCAAATAGATCCATACTTATCACCCTGAACAAAATTAAAGACCAAGTGGATAAAAGAACTCAATATAAAACCAGTCACACTAAACTTCTTAGAAGAAAAAGTGGGGAAGAGCCTAAAACTCATTTGCACAAGAGACAATTTTCTGAACAGAACACCAACAGCACAGGCTCCAATAATCAATAAATGGGACCTCATGAAACTGAAAGGCTTCTGTAAAGCAAAGGACACTGTCATCAAAACAAAACAACAGCCTACAGATTGGGAAAGGATCTTCACTAACCCTATATCTGATAGAGGGCTAATATCCAGTATATAGAAAGAACTCAAGAAGTTAAACAGCAACAAATCAAGTAATGCATTAAAAAATGGGGTATAGAGCTAAACAGAGAATCCTCAATAGAGAAATATCGAATGGCCGAAAAACACTTAAAGAAATGCTCAACATCCTTAGTCCTCAGGAAAATGCAAATCAAAACGAACCTGAGATTTCACCTTACACCTACCAGAATGGCTAAGATCAAAAGCTCAAATGACAACACATGCTGAAGAGTTTGTGGAGAAAGGGGAACCCTTCTCCAGTGATGGCGGGAATGTAAACTTGTAAAAGCACTCTGGAAATCAATCTAGTGCTTTCTCAGACAATTAGGAATAGCTTTTCCTCAAGATGCAGCTATACCACTCGTAGGCATATACCTAAAAGATGCTCAAGTACACAATAAGGACATCTGCTCAAACATGTTTGTAGCAGCTTTAATTGTAATAGCCAAGACCTAGACACAACTCAGATGCCCCTCAACTGAAGAATGGATACAGTAAGTATGGTACATCTACACAATAGAATATTACTCAGCAATAAAAAACAAGGAAATCATGAAATTTGCAGGTAAATGGTGGGAACTGGAAAAGATCATCCTAAGTGAGTTATCTCAGAAGCAGAAAGACACACAGGGTATATACTCACTCATAATTGGATATTAGACATATAATATAGGATAAACATACTAAAATCTGTACAACTAAAGAAACTAATCAAGGAGGACTCTTGCTAAAATGCTCAATCCCCATTCAGAAAGGCAAAGAGGATAGACATCAGAAGGAGAAAACGGAACAGGACGAAAGCCTGCCACAAAGAGCCTCTGAAAGGCTCTGACCTGGAGGGTATCAAAGCAGATGCTGAGACTCATGGCCAACCTTTGGGCAGAGTGCAGGGAATCTTATGAAAGAAGTAGGAAATAGTAAGTCCTGGAGAGGGCAGGAGCAACACAAGGACAGCAACAGAACCAAAAAATCAGGGCACAGGGGTCTTTTCTGAGACTGATACTCCAACCAAGGACCATGCATGGAGATAAGCTAGAACCCCTGCACAAACATAGCCCATGACAGTTCAGTGTACAAGTGGGTTCCATAGTAATGGGAACAGGGACTGTCTCTGACACAAACTCAGTGGCTGGCTTTTTGATCACATCCCCTGAGGGGGGAGCTGTCTTACCAGGCCACAGAGAAAGACAATGCAGCCACTCTTGATGAGATGTGATACACTAGAATTAGAAGGAGAAGACCTCCCCAATCAGTGGACTTGGGGAGGACATGCATGGAGAAGGGGGTAGGGTGGGACTGGGAGGGGATGAGAGAGGGGTTTATGAGGGATACAAAGTGAATAAAGTGTAATTAATAAAAATTAAATTAAAAAAGCATAAAAAGCACTATATATATATATATATATATATATATATATATATATATATAAAATCTGTCATTGTTTTGAGGCCTAATTTTACTGAAGTGCAGTGTGTGAACATGAGCTCTATGACAATTTCTTTCTTTCTATTCTTTCTTCCCTTCTTCCTTCCTTTCTCTTTTGAGAGAAATCATTGAGATTTCATTTGTCAAATAATAAATATATAAAATATTATATCACATAATTAATGTTCTCTTGCTGTGAAAAGACACCATGGCCACAGCAACTCTTACAAAGAAAAGCATTTAACTGGGGCTTGCTTTTAAGTTTCAGAGGTTTGCTCTGTTATCATCATAGCAGGGAGCATGGTGGCATACAGGCAGATATGGTGCTGGACAGTAGCTCTACAGCTGTATCTGCAGGGAGCAGTCAGAGAGAGACACTGGAACTGGCTTGAAGATTTGAAACCTCAAGTCCCAACAGCAGTGACCCATTTTCTCTAACAAGGCCATGTCTATTCCAGCAGGACCACACTACCTAATCCCTGTCAAGTAGCACCACTCCCTAATGACCACGAATCCAAATATATGAGCCTATGGTGGCCATTCATATTCAAACCACCACACCCATATTTTCTGTTCAGTAATATAGTGTATCTCTTTGAATTTTTGTCAGTCATCTCTTCTTTGACATATTTGTTTCTAATGTGATTGAATTTTAGTCGGTCTTGGTGTAACACAATTAGTTTTTAAAAACTTTTGTTTTTCAGCTTTGTTTAATTTATTTGCATTGTTTACATGCTTCACTCTTCACAATTTTGGACTTGACCTGACTGGGCTGAGGGGGAATGAAGAAAGGAAGCACATGGACACTTGAGCAGCAAAGCTGGGATGGGTGGGAACGAGCTCTGAAGAGGACACACCACCAGATGGAAGCTCAATCCATTTGCTGTGCCCTGCTTAGACAGGAAGAGGTTTATGGTGTACAGCCAGCAGAGTGGGAATGAGGAGGCATAGTGGCTAATCTTGGGAGGAGCTCTCTGGAGCGGGGGGCCAGCACTCAATCCAGGAGAGCAGGCTGTGGTGGAGAGTTTCTGCATGTGCTACTTTAGCTTAAGCTTACTTTAACTTTAGCTTACTGATTGCTCTTAACATCAGTACTCGGACCAGAGGAATCCATTGCTGTTTCTCTGACCCTGACTTGGGGAAGGCTTTGGAAGTCTCCTGGATGTGAGGCGCTGGGGACCTAGCTCTGGTGTGCTCCTGTCAACAATATACATTCACTCAGGTCTTAACTCACCCCCACATTTATAACCTAAAAAAATATACATAAACTCTCTAATTTGATTACTCTGATCATTCTCTGGATGTTCGTACTTAGTATCCACCATTTGGCAAAAGCTGAACTCATTATTTTCATTTCACTTCCACTCCCTGCACCCTGCCCCCTCAAGACAGAAAGACGAGAAGACAGTTCAGAAATTATCTTTCTTCCCACAAAGCAAAAGACAATTAGAGACATAGAGAAAAGAGACTTGCTGAGGTTAAAGTCCCTACAGCCTGAACCTGATTGGAGTTAGTAGGGGAAAATAAGGCTGCCTGTGACAGCTGGCTGGTCACTATGGAGGTTGTCAGGCAATAAATACAGACAAAACTGACATCCCAGTAGGGAATGCTTGCTGTAATTTCCTCTTAGGCACTGTTTGTAGTCACTGATCTTCAGATATTGAAAGTAAACATTCTTTAATATCATAATCAGAAGATCAAATATGTTCTGTGGCTGACACCTTAAAGGGAGTTGGTAGGAGTGGAAATATATAATGTTCTTCAAATGCAGTCTCTGCTGCCAGAAACAACCTGCTGTGACTGATGGCAAAGAAGGAAGGAAGTGGTGGGTAGTTTCTACCCACTACTTGAGGAGGGTGGCTCTGATCTCCTTATTTGGAAGCAAACAAAATAAAACAAAAACAAAGCCAAAAACTAAAATAAAAATAAAAATAAAACAAACATGTTCACTGTATTCAGAAGCATCAGACACTGTGAGGAACGTAACCATTTCAAAGAGTCCTTTGAAAACTTCATAGCTTATCTTTATGTTTTTCACTAGAATCTGCTTCCCGTAATGCCCTCCTTCCACCAGAACAGCCATCACATAGAATTAACCATTGCCATACCGCTTCCCCATTTTTTTTCCAGAAACAGCAAAAACGAAGACAAAACTTAGACCTTTCTGAGGGTCACAATGAGGGGGGAGAAAAGAAAGGGTTTGAGACAGGAGGAAGAGTGAAGAGCATACATCTCCTGCCCTCGCTGAAAAAGAAACAATGACAGAGCCAGAGCCTATGACTGACAGCCTCCTCCTTGTTCTCATTCCCAGCATAATGGCGGTCTTCTCTACTTTTTGTATTCCTGCAGAGTCTATAAAAGAGGAACAGCCTAAAATTGGAGACTTTGGAGGTTGTTGATTTTTTTTTTTCTCAGAGCTCCTCTGCTCTCACTAACTCTGGATGGATGTGGTAAAGTAGGGACCCCAATGATGAGCTTCTTCAAGGAGTAGGTGTTTCTAATGATTTGCAGTCTGCCGGCGCAGGTTCCCAAAGGGTGTTCCAAGGAAGAGATGTCTTCTCACATGGTTACATGGGAATGTGCTGAAGAGGGTTATGTACCCTTACAGACAATAGTCAACCTTGTCTAAGTTGACACAGAGAAGAAAAAAGAAGAGAGCGTCTAGTTAGCATTTATTCCATAGTAAGAAATTTATTTTGAAACATTTTACCCTGAAACAATTCTATACATTTTGAACACTTTGTTTCACTGTTCAGTCAAACTGAATGACAAGATCCTTAAGCAGGAAAAAAAAAAAAAAGTAATATTTCAGTTTTCACAAATACTCTGACTACTTCCACATAATAAACTCACAAAAACTTAAGGAAATAAGTGAAATAGTACCAACATTTCATACCTCTATGTGAAACATTTCATACATGTTTCACAATGTAAGAATAAATGTTACTTTTGGTATTCTAGGAGAGAGACAACACAAACATCCTAAATCATTTTGCTGATTGTAAATGCTTTCACACATTTTATTTTCATTTTCTTGGTCAAATAAATATCTTATGACATGGCTTTATTTTTAAAAAGTGTAATTTTATAATTTAAATTCATTTATTTTAAATGTATATTTATATTTTATTGAAAAATATTTAATAAAATATATTCTAATAATTGTTTCCTTTCACCCAATTCCTACCAAATACTTCCCACTTCCTTACCATCTAACTCCACAACTTAACTTCTCCCTTTAGAAAAGAAGCAAGTAAAAATATTAAACTAAACAAATCAGAATTAAAACCAAAAACAAAACCAAAAAAAATAAGCAAAGAAAAAAGAACACACACAAGAAAGACATGAAAACATGCACACAAAACTATATTCATCTGTTTTTTTTTTAATTCAACTTCAGGAGTATTACTATATTCACTTAATGAGGCCATCCATTTAGTGGATTAAGCTTTGAGATTTTATTAGTTTCACTGTATAGTTGCATTTTACATTTTCCGTGGCTGAACAGCATTATGAAAATAGCGATTTTACCAGGTGCTTTCTGTAAGTAAAAATATTAAAATGTAGTGCTCTGTACTTCCAGGCGATTCTTCAACTCAATTGACCTAATGCATAATTTTTCCTTCAAATTTTTCTTTTAAAGCTTAACTTGGTGCACTGTTTCCTTGCTGTGTTGTGAGAACACTAAAAGCAGCCACAACCCACAAGCTTTAAATGTCTTTGGGGTTTATCTTGGATTCTGACAGCATTCCAGCCTATTTGAAAAAATAAAACGACTGGTTCTACGACTGAAAAAGGAAATGCACGGGGTGTTTGGAAAGCATTTTGTAGGATAAGAAAGTAGCCTTACTACCCAACGATAAGAAGATGCTAAAGGTGCTAAGAGTTCTACATCTTGATCCACGGGCCAGACTGTGCAATACTGGCTGAAGCTTGAGCATAGGCTACTTCAAAGCCCACCCCAACAGTGACACACTTCGTCCAACAAGACCACACATACTACAACAAGGCCACACCTCCTCATAGTGCCCCTCCCTATGGGCCAAGCAGTCAGACACCTGAGTCTATGGGACCCATGCCTATTCAAACCACCACATCTGGTATGTTGACAATGATTGTTCATGGTCTGAGGAATGCATTTTGTTATGTCTCTTTATTCATTTATTTTTTCATTTACCTGAGTCTCTTGAAAAAAAAAAAGTCAAATTAGTTTACTTTTTAAAACTGAATTAGCTTTGTTGATCCTTTTCCCATCGTTTACTTTGTTTGGTTTAGTTCCCATCTCCTCCCCATAATTTCCTAACTACAGGTTTTGTTTACTCATCCAGTTCTAGTTGTCTGAAGTCCGAAGAGTAAAGTTTGGGATTGTTAATTTCATCATATATTTGAAACCAGAAACTTATTCTAGCCCAGGCTGGCCTTAAACTCACCATTCTCCTTCCATAGTCTCCTGAACGGTAGGAATGCTCGGATTATAGGCCTACTAGCACATCCAAATCACTGCTTTTTTAAAAATTGTATTTCTTATTAAACATTTCTTCTTAACACTTTTTTATAGCATTGTCTATGTTCTGGTGAGTTATGTTTTTGTGTCAGTTGTCCCAAAATACTTTTTGAATACTCCTTTGATTTGTTCTTTGACCTGTGACGAACCATAAGTAAGGTTTTTAGTTTCTAAAGTTTGGTCATAAAAGGTCATAGAATTGTGATCTAATACGCTGTTGAATTTTTCACTGGCATTTAACTGAGAAGATATATATATATATATATGTGTGTGTATGTGTATATATGTGAGTATATATATGTGTGTGTGTGCATGTATGTATATACACACACATATATATGATAGATAGATGATAGATATGCTCAAGGAATATAGAATTATAATTTGCTCTTTTTGTGTTATCTGTGTGGGGTTTTAATATCAAGTTGGTATTAGCCTCATAGAAAGAGCAGTACTCCCTCTCATTGAAAAGTGTAGTATAAATTAGTTAAACAAACAACAACAGAGAATATCCTGGTAGTGTCTAGTAGTAAGTGGGGGTGGAGAGATGATGGTCAAAGCATATGAAGTTTCAATTATGGAAATGAATAATTTTTGAAGATCCAATATCCATTGCTACAAGTTAACAATCCCACATTGAATTATTGAATTTGCTGTAAGAATACATTTCTAATATTATTAAGACTCATCCTCATGCTCCCCACAGTATAATTTGAGATTTTGAATGGATTACCATAGATGTAGTGACTGGTTTACAATGTACACACGTATTAAAAGCAGTAGTGACTTTTCTGTTGCTCTGATAACATATCCTTACTCAAAGGAGAAAGGATTTGTTTTGGTTTATGGTCTCAGAGCTGATGCAGTCTGATTATAGTGGGGAAGTCACAGGAGCTGCAGCAAGAGGCCAGCCTTATAGAAGCAGAGCATCAATATGCAGGAAGCATGAGTCCGGTTTCGGGGAAAAGGCAAAAAGTGAAGTACTTTTTTATTCAAGACTTCGTCTTCTAAGCATTTCCTAAGTGTCCTCTACAGGCCCACCAATTGCAGACCAAGTGCCCAGATATGAAAGCTGTTGGCAGATATTTCTCATTCATCACATCAAGTTAGCAAGTTGTGTACTTGATATTTAATTGTCAACTATTCTTTGATACAGCTAAAAATCATTAGAATATCATTTCAAGGAAAGATCTCTGAGACTGTTTTTTTTTTTTTAATGATAATATTTAAAGCCATAGAAAAGCCTCCAATACCAAAATCTAAAGTGCTACTGTTTGGATAAACAAATCCAGAAATAGACCCAACTGCATATGTAAACATAATACATTATAAAAGGGTATCTCAATCCACTGGCCTTTCACATAAATGGTATTGGGACAATTGGATAAACATTACTGAAAAAAATGAGACAATCTACTTAAAACAAACAAAGAACAAACTCCACAAGAACCAGAGTTCTAATTAGAAAATGCAATACTAAGCACAATACTCAGAAATCAAGTGAATTTTAATAACAGTGCAGAGAGTGTGGGTTTCTAACTAAGTGTCAAAATAAAAGATACAACAAATGAAAAGGTTATTATTTAGACTTTATAAATATTTATATTTATAAATATTTTATGTATGAATTATACATAAATATATAAATGTTTATATAAGTGTTTGTATAAATATTTGTAATAAATCACTTATATTAAAATTTGCATGGAGAAAAGCACATCATAAGCAAAATCAAAAAACAAATGACAAACTGGAAAAATTATTTGCAACATATATCAAAGGTAGGTATAAAAAGTTAATCTCAGCATATAACACATTATAAAAATTGTGAGAAAAAATATCATGACAAAAATGGATAGATGGCATGAATAAACCTTTATATGTCTGTATACATAAAAGCTTCTAAAATGCTAAATGTAAATAAGTGTTCAACTCATGAAAGACAAAGTTTAAAATCCTGAGAAAACATTCTGACATGGTTACTGACAAAGCTATCAGGAACAGCCATTATCTCTACTGCTAATGAGTCTGACATGGCCCTACCTCTAGGGAGGGGAACTTGCCATTTTGGAGAAAGAAAAGTACCTTTGCCCTTTGAGTCATCAATCTTTATTGTGGGAATAAACTGAAGAAGTGCTTCTAATAAAAAATTTAAAAAGCTTTTTTTTTCAGTGTTATTAATCAAAAAGTAACTTAATTCAAGTAGTGGCAGAAAGTTTAAATGGTTAAGTGTGAGGATAAAATAGAAAGCAGTTAGCTGGAAAAAGAAATGTCACTTTCTAACTATACAGTATTGATTGAGAGGTATATGGGGGTTAATAACATTGGAAAATTATTACAATTTATCATTACAAACACTTAAAGAAACACTAGTGACTATTAATTCTAGGTAGCAAAGTTAGATAGACATGAAAATGGCTATGAAATTTCAAAGTGTTAGCCCATGCATAGTTTGTTATGTGCAAAACAACAGTAATTGTTCAGTGGAGAAACTGGAAAACATTTTGACCTTGTGATCAAAATTAGCATCTCCAGTAAAGGGCAGACAGACACTCTGTTCTCCAAATGGGATATCCTCTAAAGGTCACCCCCATCATTGATGTAGCATTCCAGCAGCTGGGAGCGCATAACTTGAATCTAATTATGAGGAGACATCAGACCAAAATAACCCAGAGCCTTCTGTAAAATAACTTACTAGCCTACTTCAAGCCATTGATGCTACAAAACACACAACAAAGAGATACTTCCAGATTACAGGTTAAGGGGCAATAAACAGAAGGTTCATGTGATCCTTACATAGATCTTGTACTATAGGAAAAGCTGCCATCAAAGTGTTATGGGTAAATGAATGAAGTGGGAGGATGAATTACAAGTTAGACAAAAGCATTTTAGTGATGTTACATGTTCTGCATTTGAAATGGTATTGTGGTTATGTCTTAACTCCTTTAACTCTCATGCTCATGTTCTATACTTTTATGTAGTCATTTATATACATAGAAAACCACAGAAACAACATGCCTTTTCATTTTATTCCCCACACATAGTTCAAAGATCGGGGCCAGGGGGGGGCGTTCTATGTTTATTCACCTATTTGCCACGCTTGTTACTCCCTTGGCATCCCTCAGGTTGCAATTTGGCTCAGTTGTAATTTTCCCAGTCTGAAATCTTGTGGAAGTATGTCTTTCAGGAGCAGACTTTTTTTTTTTCTCTGAGAACAACCTTCTTGTTTTTTTTTTTTTTTCTTTTCTTAATTTGTCTTTATTTCATCTTTACTAAAAAATATTTTGTGAGACACACAATTATTGGCTGCTATTTCTTTTTCCCATTTTTTTTTTTTTTGAGATTTTAGGGTAGTTTTCCACATCTTTCAAACTCTGGCTATCCCCATGCTACCTCCTCTCTTCATGCAGTGAGTTAAGACTTTTATTAATCATTGATTTCAGGTAATTTAATTATAATGCAATTGGGGTTTTGTTTGCTTGTTTATGCAATATTGGTTTGCTTTACCTTCTCAAACCTCTAAAGTTTTCACTGTCTTCCAATAAGTTTGGGAACTCTTTTCATTTTGTTGGTATATAATGAAGCTGATGGTAAATATTCTCTCATTTTCCTACAGGTCTGTAGAGATGTAATATTTTTGAAGGATTTTAGGTTTTTAATTGTGTCATTTCTATGAGTTATTTAAAAATCATTGACTTTTCTCTGTAGAGTCAAATAGTGCATATTCCAGATAATACTCTTATTTATAAAAATTTCCACTATCTTTGTTAGTTGTGTTGTTGTTGTTCCTGAGATACTATTTGTGTGGAGAACAGCATTCACTGTAACATTTAGTATATACCTTTTCCCTCAAGTTTGAGCTTTGAAGTGTCTGTGACAATTCTCATTGATTTCTCATTTCAGAGTCATTATTTGTTGATTGTTCTTCTCCTCAAAATTGATAATATTCATAGTTTACATTCCCTTGGGTGTTTTTAGTGTCTAGTAATTTTCATTTATATGCTGGACGCATAGACATGAGTTGCTTTGAGAATGTAGATTTTGTTAGTACCTTCTGGAGAATGATATGTAGATTCTGTGCTTACTTATAGTTCAGTTGAGCTGCTATGGATTCTTCCTTGCCTTCTGGTAGTGCTGATTCCACTGTCAGTGATGTTTATGAAGCTTTTGTTTCTCACCATACCAGATGTGGAATTTTAGGAGCTGGCAGCTAGTTTATACATACACAGGTCATGAGTAAATCCACTGTTTTCACTAGCTCAGGCACATTAGTATAGAATTCCTTTTATAGTTCTATTCTCCTCTACTATTACCCATAACTTCAAGTGCCTTATCTCCTAGTTCCTTGGGCCAAAGGGTGGGACTTTTTCAATGTCAATCTACTACCTAGCGGTTACTCTCAGGAGAATTATATTGGTGGAAAAAAAAAAGAAAAACATATGTAATTCCCCACCAAACACTCTTTAGATAGCAGTGAGCCCCCTTTGTGTTTTCATCTTTAATAGAGACCCTAATTTGGCTTTGGGTTTTTCCTACTTATGACATAACCTTATAGCACAGTCAGTAAGAAAGGAAAGGAAAGTCCAGCATACTGTCATTGACAGCCAGGTTTTTTTTTTCCTGTGCTGCAAATCTGTCTAAACAATTGTCGAGCTATATTTTAGGTAATTGGACTGGAGAATTCGATACTACGATGGAGCAGCTGAGAGTGGCCATTGTCACAGTAAATTCTACCAGAGTGGACGCAGGACTAGCCACAGGATTATCAACATGGATTGCTGCAGCCATGAATCATCTGAAGGAATGGGCGGGCATGGGAGCGTTAGCAGGCCTTCTGGTGTTGGTCTCCTTGGTTTGACTGTGGTATATATGCAAGATTAGAGTCTCACAACAGTGTGATGCAGCCATGATCATTCAGGCCTTTACAGCCATTGAAGCAGGACATTCTCCCCAAGCATGGTTGGCTACCATAAAAAGCTAAAATGATATGCTCAGGATGCGAGGCTAAGCACTGCACTCAGGGTCAGCCACTTTCGACCCAGAGAAGAGCATGTCTGATTGCGGGTTGATGCCCCAGGTCCCGCCTCTGAGAAAAAGGTATCGGACAGGTCTGATGCTCTTTGGGAAGATGACACCTAAATGAACATCGGTACAAAGTCCCAATTTATTTCTAATATCAGAGATCAGACCTCTACTCTTGCCTGATGTGTCTAAAACAAAAAGGGGGAACTGTAGAGAGCTGTGGAATGCTATGCCTTAAAGATGGAGCTGGTTTCCGCCCTCCACCTTCCCGATAGTGAGTGCTCTCTGTCATGAACAATTCCACATTTGGCTAAGGCTGAGGATCTGGCTTGCTTCCATGTATGTGGACCTATCTGCATTGCCCACGTGGCACGCCTGGGTTGGCTACCCAGAGGCTATTTAAGCTGTGGGCTGGCTTTCCCCAGGGTCCGAGGATTGTTCAAGGTTCCTGAATAAACTGCATTGAAAAAAAAAAAAGAATTATTCAGTGGGATCCTAAACATGTCAATTATATCTGATAAATTATCAATATTCGCTCCTGAACTCCTGTGCAATAAAAGGCTTATGATGTAAAAAAAAAAAAAAAAAAAAAAAAAAAAAAAAAAAAAAAAAAAAAAAGAAAGGAAAGGAAAGGAAAGAAAGAAAGAAAGAAAGAAAGAAAGAAAGAAAGGTCACAAAGTTTGCCTATTTGTACAGTGCATGTCTATAAAATTTATATTGATGATTCTTCTTTGGGTTAACATAAGAAAGACTACATTTACAAGTAACACAGAAAGCATGCCGCTAGTGGCCATTTGTTGTCACTGGCCTGATTTTGTCTCTGTGTCACGAACTGGGTTTTCAGAGACTGTTTAGAATCACAGATGCACCAGACTGCTTTAGCTGTGATCTAGTGTCACTTGCCCTGATTGTCACGATTGATGACAAAGGGAGCAAGTATTTAAACACATGAGCTTACAGAGGGTATTTTCCATTTGTACCTCAATAGACATAGGATACAATAGACATACAGAACATAGCCTACACCTAAAAAAACAAATTAATGAATTATTGCATCTAATAACAGACTTAAATGAGGATGAATTCTAGGATGTAATAAAATACCTAAAACTTATAGTTGTGAGTAATGTAGAGTTCTCTCTTGCAAATTTTTAGCGGATTTTATTGATTTGAAAAGAGCTTCCTAACAAATTTTTCAACATATTCCATGTATATTCTTTCTAATAAAATATCTGAATTCATTCATTTCCCAATACTCTTTTGAAAGAGCTTTGCATTTTTATAACTTGCATTTTCCTCAGTAACAAAGACTAAAAGTTTTAACATTATAACATTTTTTTTTTCTAAGAGAATATGTTTCTAGAGTAATTCTTGATGCCTCTTTTGTATCCAATTCAGAAGGCACTCTTGTCACAAATTAATAGGATATAGCCATAAAACTGATGAAAACACATTTGGGCAATTTATTAGGAATCGATTAAGTGTTTTTGAAATGGTCATTGTATTAACTTACATAAAATCTTTATCAAAACAATCAAAACAGAGACCCAAACAGGACAGTACTTGATTTCAGCTGCAAAAGAGACTCTCCTGCAGTACAAAAGTTCTACAACAGATTTCTGGAATCAATGCATCAGTTTTTCTCAGGTTAATTTTTTTTTTTCAATGCAGTTTATTCAGGAACCTTGAACAATCCTCGGACCCTGGGGAAAGCCAGCCCACAGCTTAAATAGCCTCTGGGTAGCCAACCCAGGCGTGCCACGTGGGCAATGCAGATAGGTCTACATACATGGAAGCAAGCCAGATCCTCAGCCTTAGCCAAATGTGGAGTTGTTCCTGACAGAGAGCACTCACCATCGGGAAGGTGGAGGGCGGAAACCAGCTCCATCTTTAAGGCACAGCATTCCGCAGCTCTCTACAGTTCCCCCTTTTTGTTTTAGACGCATCAGGCAAGAGTAGAGGTCTGATCTCTGATATTAGAAATAAATTGGGACTTTGTACCGATGTTCATTTAGGTGTCATCCACCGAAAGAGCATCAGACCCGTCCAATACCTTTTTCTCAGCGGCGGGACCTGGGGTATCAACCCGCATGCAATCAGACATGCTCTTCTCTGGGTCGAAAGCGGCTGACCCTGAGTGCAGTGCTTAGCCTCGCATCCTGAGCATAACATTTTAGCTTTTTATGGTATCCAACCATGCTTGGAATCAAGCAGTGGGAAGAACTGCATTTGTCTTGATGGTTTATTCATATAAACCTACTTGCCCCAGCATCAACAGTATAATGCATGGAAGACTCCCCCTTTCTTATTGGTCATATATGTCGCTTCTTCTACACTGAATTTCACAGAAGCCAGGGAATTTTCTTGCAAGATTTCATTCCAAAATATTCAGTACTTTAGGTTATGATGAAACCTAAAAGCATAGTAACTGGAAACAGTGTTTGTGTTTATAAAAAAAGGTAATGCCTATGTAAACACAAAGCCTTCATAGGCAGAGTCGTCGTTCATAAGGATAAAATAATTGATTCCAACTCTTTCTAAGGCATTAAGATTAAAGGCATTAAAATTCTACAGTGATTTATATGCTTCCTAATCTTGTTTATCATGAGTTGTTCTTCTCTCATCACAGGTAATACCTCACACAGGAGACTGAATCTGCAGGTGAATTTTTTTCTTATGAAGCTTGTCAGTGAACAGAAAACTAATCCTTTAGCTGCCATTTTAAAATGTTGTATTTTCAATCTCTTCAAACCTGCAGTTACAACCTTCATCATCCAATCATCTTTATAGTCAAAGTGCACAGCACATAGCATACAATTTGCACTTGAGTATAGGGAGGGTGGTAGAAGAGCTTGATCAGCAGAAATCATGGGAGCATGACCAGCAGAATAAATGGCATGAAGGCAGAGAGAGAGTGGTAGGTCACTACATTGGCAGATCACGGTACTATTCACGTCTAACAACTGGCTAACTAAACACTCCTTACTAGCTCTAAAGTGGGACATTACAATTCAACTTGAGGCATGACAACCGGAAGAAGAACTGGGAAGAAGGGTTTCAGTGGAAGAGAGCTAAGAAAAGGGAATAAGGAGTGGAAATGACTAAAATTCATCAAATATAAATGGATATAACTATCCACCTATAAACCAAATTTAAATAGAAAGGATTCTTGGATGAGAATGCTGCATAGTCTGAGTGAGATCCGTTACTGTGGATGAATTAGGTTAGAGAAATGAAATCACAGAAGAAACTCAAATAGAAACGGACCGGTTTTGTTTCAGTGAGGTAAATAGATTTTGGAATAGACCAAACATTTCACATTGTGTGTAACATGCAGTTGTATAGACAGAGAAAATGAACTGAGATAAGGAAAAACAATGTGATATTCATGTTTCCAAAGTCATTCATCAAAACTAACCCACCAGTTTCACTTGTGCATAAGAGATGTAGGAAAATACTTGATTACCAAGGCACAGAATGGTTAGTAAAATATGTGTGAGGAATTACAGCTAAGTAAATGAGATTTGTTGATGGAATCCACGTTAAAAAATGGTGAAGATTTACCAATTTCAAAACACAGTAGGAAGTGATGGAAAAGAAGGAAGAAGGGAGGATATATGGAGTGAAATTTCTCAGAGTGGCAGAAGTTAGTATTTCAGTCATAGATAAGCACAATAATTTTAAAAGCAAATAGAATATATCCACTTGTTTCCCCCTGCCAAAAAAAAAAAAAAGAAAATGAAGAACAAACTCAAGCTTAAGAAGGTAGTAATATATTTTGAAAAGCAATTATGGAAATTTTGCTAAGTAATTATGTTAGTCAAAAATACCCAGAACCAATAGATGTCTACAGAGCTTTGAGTAGACTTAATATAGGAAGTGTTATTCCAAAATCCCACAATGTGCTGTTAGCAATAGGGAGCCAGGAAAGCTAATGATGGAATTGTCAGTAGAAGTCTGAGTTCAGGACAAACAAGGTGTTAACAGCCCACTGAAGCAAAAAGTCTGAAAAAGGAGGTGTTGGAGTACTCATCCTGAGAGTTAGAGGCTCAAGAGTCTGAGGCTGTGTAAAATCTCTCCACAGGAGAATATGAAGGTACCAACTGCATGAGAGGGAGAGAATCTGCCTTTCTAATATTTTCTTCAGTTTCAGATAATTTGTAGAGTTTAAATGCCTTTCCATGTGCTGGTGAAAGTGGCTTCTTCTTCACTCAGACTACCTACTCAAAGGCTGACGTCTTTCAGTAGTTCTTCCACAGATCTGTTCACAGGTATCTTATGTATATCTAGTCATCATCCCAGTCAGGTTTCTCATAAATTTAGCCATTACACCCGATTTTTGAAAAACAAACAATTATGGTGTTGATGTATTTTGGAGAGTATAACTGCAAACTTGAAACTGCAATATATTTTACAATAATCTGGTACTGGCCTGTAACATCATTTACATGAACCAATACAATAACATTATTCAACAAAATTTACCAGAACTTTTTATGTTTTTGTGTTGGCAGGGAGGATTGAACCTAGGACCTTGAGAATTTTAAGCACACACTTCGTCATTGTGCTACATATCCAGCTTATCTTTTATTTATTTATTTATTTATTGGATAATTTTGTATGGCTCTGAGAAACATTTATATTTAACCTGCCTTGAAATTTTATATAACTGGAAATAATTAAATTTTCTCTAAGGATATTTAAATTCTTATATTTCACTTAAAGAAGTGAGGCAAGCATGGAACTGACTTTCAAGATAATGATATATTAAAAAAATGATGAAAAATTGTAATGTTTGTGTAAGTGGTGAGAATATGTTGGTGATGTCATGGGCATATGCCTTCAAGTATAGGATCATAAAATATTAATCTGTGTAGATAGCACTGATCTTAAGGCATTAGTCAGCTTAGCTGATAAAACATTTAGACCCATTGGGGTGATACTGACATACAAAGACTTTCTCCTTGATTGCTGTATTGAGCTATTAAATTTCCATCTTTCCAAAATTGTTTGGGATTCAAATGCTACACAGAGTAAAACATCAAATTGCTTAAGGTTGTGAAATTGAATATGAAAGCTTGATATGGAGAGAACATTTAGATTTCCCAGAGAAACTGAAAGTAATTAAAAGGGAATAAAAGGAAAGTAAAATGCATCACTTTCGTAAATAGAGTTAAAATTTAGTGAAGTTGACTGCTAATGAATTTTAACTAGACCTTGGAATAAAAAAATTCAATTTGGGGGCAACATGCTTGGTATTGATGTGGTTATGTAACACTTTTAAAAAGTGTCCTCCTGTTGATAAAAGAAGACATGTCGGCTCACATTGGCCTTCTTTTGCAGCTTAATATGCTGAAAAATAACTTGAGATCTTTTCAGTAAAAAACAGGGACTGGGTATTTTATGAAGTTTCAAAAACACAGGCATAGAACAATCACGTTTCCATATATTACATATGATTCTATGGTTTTGGCAAGAGAGGTTTGAACATTCTGTGTAGTAAGTCGAAGCATCCTGTTTCTCTAGATTTCTGAACAAGCAGAGCTGATATAGTCTATGTGGTTCCCGAGAACAAGTGTAATGTGATAGCTAATCATAATTCCACAGCCAAATCACTTACCTTCGAGTTCTATCTGCATCACAGAATACCTGAATAATCTTGCAAACATAATGTCATTGCTTTGGGCATCTACTTTCTCATTTTAAAATGGAGATGCAATCTATTCTATAGGATTGTTGATGGGATTAATATATACATATTAATATTCAATGACTTCTCCTTACAGCAACATTTGAGGGCTACCAAAAACACAAGAGAATCTTTAACATCATTATGCTGAGGAGAATAATGGATTAGGTGAGCCTCTGGGCTTGAGCAGTGTCTCCTTAAACCACAGTGCTAGTTTTTACAATGAAATTTCTCTTAGTTTTAATCATCTTATGATTTAATTAAAGTCCCATTTGTCATATGGCCTGTATCTAAGGCATTTTCTGCTTTATCCTAACCAATTATGACTAGTGTCGGAACTGATCTGTGGTTTCTATAATTCTTCTTTTCAAATTTGATTGTGGAATAACTGTTAGTGGTATTTAAAAAAATTAGACATTGGACGCTAACTTTCAATATTACATTCCCACTCTAAATTAGAATCTAGAATCTTTCAGAGGTGCTTAGATTATAAAGGAACATCTTTCATAATTGGAAGCAGAGACTTTACAAAGGAATCAGTACAGTGCCCATGATTGTTTTACTCTGGGGCATAGTGAGAAGGGCATGCCTATGTTGAAATTGCCACCAGAAAACAGAGAGTGTGCTGCAGGCTTGAAGTTGGATTTCTAAGCCTAAAGACCTGTAAGGAATAAATAAATTACTGATTGCAATCTACCAAGTTTTTGATATACTTGTCATAGCATCCCCAAAAGGCATTTCCTCATCTTGGAGTTATTAGGGGACTCATTAAACATCTTCTCCTTAATTTCTCTTGCTTTGAAATGTGTCCACTGAGAAGCTGCGATTTCTGACTCTTGGCTGACTAAAAACACAAAGCACCACTCAAACCAGTTTGAGGCCACAGTGGTCTTGTCAGATCTAAGACACCTTATTCCCTTCAAGTCAGACTTGTGCAAGCTTAGGAAAGGAACTCAGGAGGGTTGGAAGGTTTAGAATACTTATGGGGGGTGGGGGAAGAGGCTCTGTGCTCCACAAGTGCTTACTGAATTAGTAGGAGTCTAGTTTATGCCTCTCACTGATAAGTTGGTGTTGTCCTCATATCTATGTAACATAATACCAAAAACAGTCAGTCTCTACAGCCAGAGGGCCTAGGGCCTGATAGGAGTTCTTTATTCTTGCTGTATGACCTTGGTTAGTTGACCTAAATAACAATTTATCTTATCTCATCTTTAAAAAGAAGGATGTTCACATTTTTCACAAAAGTTAATCTCTGAGTACAACACATTTGTACATACACTTAAGAACAGAGCTTATCTTTGGTATGACATTCTGTACTGTTAAAGAGATATGTTGTTAATGAAATTTCAGCCCTACATTCTTCTCAGGAACTGTGTAGCAACCGATGGAATTTATAGGTAGTGAATGTGTCACCCACCAACCCACGTGCTGGAGGACATGATGTCATGATCATCCAAATGGCAGTGAAATGTTGTGCATTATGCTGACCTTTATGCTGAGGCCACAGCCAAGGAGTCCACTTGTAATCGCTTTTCAATGAGCTCATGCTTCATTGGTATTACAAATGAGTCTCTTCCAAACTTTGGCTAGGCTGTCTGGGATCTTTAATGTATGAGATTAAAAAATGGGTTACAAAACTATACAGAGAATTCTCGAAAGAGGAAGCACAAATGTCTGAGAAGCACTTATTAAAACGTTTATCAAGAAAATGTGAATCTAAATTAGTTTGAAATTTCATCTTATACTCATCGGAATGACCAAGATCAATAAAACCAATGACAACTAATGTTGGTGAGGGAGCGGTGTAAGGGGAAGGCTTCTCCATTGTTGGTCAGAGTGCAAACTTGTATAGTCACTACAGAAATCAGTGTGCTAGTACCTCAGGAACCTGGGACAAGATCTACCCTAAGACCTAGCTATAACAATATTGTGCATATTTCAAAAGGATCTTTATCCTACTAGTGTTCTGCCCATTTCGTGAACCCCAAAAGACCAGGAATAAACAGACTCCGCTGTAAATACATGAGGTTCTTTTTTGTTTGTTTGTTTGTTTGTTTCTTTTGTTTTTTGTTTTTCAATGCAGTTTATTCAGAAACCTTGAACAATCATCTGACCCTGGGGAAAGCCAGCCCACAGCTTAAATAACCTCTGGGTAGCCAACCCCAGCGTGCCATGTGGGCAATGCAGATAGGTCCACATACATGGAAGCAAGCCAGATCTTCGGCCTTAGCCAAATGTGGAATTGTTTGTGACAGAGAGCACTCATCATCAGGAAGGTGGAAGGCGGAAGCCAGCTCCATCTTTAAGGCACAGCATTCCAAAGCTCTCTACAGTTCCCCCTTTTTGTTTTAGACGCATCAGGCAAGAGTAGAGGTCTGATCTCTGATATTAGAAATAAATTGGGACTTTGTACCGATGTTCATTTAGGTGTCATCCACCCAAAGAGCATCAGACCCGTCTGATACCTTTTTCTCAGAGGCAGGACCTGGGGCATCAACCCGCATGCAATCAGACATGCTCTTCTCTGGGTCGAAAGCGGCTGACCCTGAGTGCAGTGCTTAGCCTTGCATCCTGAGCGTATCATTTTAGCTTTTTATGGTAGCCAACCATGCTTGGGGAGACTGTCCTGCTTCAATGGCTGTAAAGGCCTGAATGGTCATGGCTGCATTACTCTGTTGTGAGACTCTAATCTTGCATATATACCACAGGCAAACCAAGGAGACCAACACCAGAAGGCCTGCTAATGCTCCCATGCCCGCCCATTCCTTCAGATGATTCATGGCTGCAGCAATCCATGATGATAATCCTGTGGCTAGTCCTGCGTCCACTCTGGTAGAATTTACTGTGACAATGGCTACTCTCAGCTGCTCCATCGTAGTATCGAATTCTCCAGTCCAATTACCTAAAATATAGCTAGACAATTGTTTAGACAGATTTGCAGCACGGGAAAAATTCTCATATTGTATGCTAGTGACACAAAGTCCAGCATACTTCCATTGACAGCCAAATTATTATAAATCATTACAAGCTGCAGCTTGGGCCCACACTCCTCACTGCTGAAGCGGTGAGAGCCCAGGCCGTGCTCAGGTTAGTTGGGTAATTTAAAGATTCTGGTCCCTCCCAGCATGCCCAAGGCAGGGGTGATTCCTACCTGGCAAGCATCTATTGGTCAAAATGCTACATTTTGAATTGATTGGCTATGGGAAGGTCCCCAGACCATTAATGACCTGGTGACCCTTCCTAGTTAAATGGGCCAGTTTCTTAGCATCCCACTAGTATCTCTAGTGGGTGGGGAAAGAATGCAGTAAATCAGTTCTTCCCCTCAGGGCATTCCTGGACTTCTCCACCCACCTAGTTCAGGCCTTAAATAATAGCTGCTAATTTTTAATCTTTTGGTCTCTCACTAGGAAGACACTCCACAACCACGTTCATTGCTGTTCTCTTCACAATAGCCAGAAACTGGAAACAGCAAAAATGTCTGTCAATGGATGAACGAATAAAGAAAATGTGGTACATGTGTATGATGGAATATTATCCAGGTGTTAAAAGATGGAGCTAGAAAAAATGGGTAAAAAGATGGCGCTAGAAAAATATCATCCCGAGTGAGGAAACAAACCCAGACTTTCAAATGACAAACATGGTCTATACATCTTTATATGTGGATATTAGCTGTTACGTCTCCAATAAGCAAGTAACAATCCATATAACCACAGAGCTTAGGTTTAGAGTAAGAAAATAAGGGGGAGATTATATCTCCTTAGGAAGGTGAAGTAGAATAGATAGTTTTGGATTTACTTTTTGAGGCCATATAAATGAGACTAAATATTATCTTGTGAAAAAATGGTTGCACTGTTCTGAGTCGTGGGTCTCCATCACAGCACTGGAATGAAGCACTATAATAATTCCTACGCATACACTCATAAGGTTAAATTTCATATCTTGGTTCTATTTTAATTTCTGATTAAAGTCTCCTCCCTCAACTCCTCCTAGTACCTTCTTCTCTCTCTGTTCCTTTCAATGCCCTTCCCCTAGTCCAATGAAAGGGAGCATTCTCCTCCTTCTCTGCCCATAGTTTATCAAGTCTCATCCTAATGTCTTTGTTCTTTACATTACATAAATACCTAAGTGATAGATGGGTGATCCAACTTTACTCAGAAGAGTGAGTTGGCAACTTAAAAAAGAAAGTCCTTTGATTTTTGGTTATATGTTGGACGATCAATTGATATTCTCAAATATCAGTTTATAAATTTGTAAGTAAGGAGAAATGGAACTCCAGGGATTTTTCCATCCTTGTTTAGTATCTCTATTAAAAAACTTAGTAAGGATTTATCTAATTATTCAATATAAATACTTTTCATAAAGACTTTATGAAAGTGAGTTTTGCTTGGAATAAAAAGAGAAGATCATGGTAGATATGACTTAACCCAAATGTTGAAGATAAGGGTAAATAGTAATATCATTGCTAAGGATGATTGCTGTGTAAACATTTTTTAACTAGTTCTCTATTGGTCTGTATAAATCAGAGTCACTCATGTGCTCAGTAGAATGAATATGAGTCACTGCTTTAAGTAAAAATTCCCCTCAGGCATGTTCCAAATGCTACATTAAAAGGATACCCATGAGTATCTCATTGTTTTAAACCAAGTAGCCCTAAAACCTACATGCACTTGAAAATTTTACCTAACTCCCACTTTTAGTTTATTCAACTGCAAACTCAATGCCCTTCTATATGTTAGAGGATTAAAGAAGACACATGTCAAGCATATGTCAAGGAATGTCTCACACATACATCATTTTATTAAATATAGTTAATTTCCATATTTGGTACCATTGACTAGAGACTCTTTTCTATTCATTTATCACTGAAAACAAAGCTGCACTTCCATTCTTCTGTGACCTCTCAGATCATATATTAGAGAACAGACAAACACAGATGGCTGCAAATGAATCTGTGCATGGAATGAATGAGAAGAGCATTTGCTTGTAGTGCATTTCACTAATGCCTGGTCCACACGCTACACTCAATAGCTTTTGACTTAAGTGAACCAACATTTCATGTCATTTTAACTGAATAGCGAAGATGATGATGTAAACAATTCTCCAGCTGAAATACTGCTACAACATAATATTCTGCTGCCTCAATTCTATTTTATCCCACAATGCTATTTTGTTGCGATACCATTTAATTTCATTTTCTTCCCTTTTCTCTGTGTTTTTCACTGTGGATTCATTGCTTATAGTTCTTGGCTTTTAAGCATTGGCCTATCTTCCATCTCATGTAAAAGTTTCCTCAACTTGCTTGTTTTCCTCTGCCTGATGTTGATTAAAAAAAAAAACTTTATACAATTACTAATTACTACCTTCACTCTGTGACTATCTCCTAACCTGTTAAATACAAATTAAGTGCAATATTATCATGTTTATAATTTGCTTGCATTTTTAGGCTTTGAGAAAGTTTGAAAATTATAACTATTGTTTTTTATTAAAAATAAACATATAAGGTGAAATCTCAGAGTCGTTTTGATTTGCATCTCCCTGACAGATAAGGATGTTGAACAGTTCTTTAAGTGTTTTTCTGCCATTCTATATTCCTCTAAAGAAAATTCTCTGTTTAGCTCTGTATACCATTTTTTTAATTGGATTACTTGATTTGTTGCTTTTTAACTTCTTTAGTTCTTTATAAATCTTGGATATTAGCCCTCTGTCAGATATAGGGTTGATTTCAATCCTTTTCCAGTCTGTAGACTGTCATTTTGTTCTGATGACAATATCCTTTGCTTTACAGAAGCTTTTTAGTTTCCTGAGGTCCCATTTATTGATTGTTGCTCTTAGAGCCTGTATTTGGTGTCCTGTTCAGGAAGTTGTCTCCTGTGCCAATGAGTTCAAGGCTATTTCCCACATTTTCTTCTAAGAGGTTTAGTGTGTCTGGTTTGTGTTGAGGTCTTTGATCCACTTGGACTTTAGTTTTGTGCAGGGTCATAAATATGGATTTGTTTTCATTTTTCTGCATGTAGACATCCAGTTGGACCAGCACCATTTGTTGATGATGCTGCCTCTTTTCCACTGAATGGTTGGCTAAGACCAAAAACTCAAATAACAACACATGCTGGAGAGGTTGTGGAGAAAGGAGAGCCCTCTTCCATTGCTGGTGGGAATGTAAACTTGTACAACCACTTTCGAAATCAATCTGGCACTTTCTCAGACTATTAGGAATAGTGCTACCTCAATATCCAGCTTTACCACTCCTAGGCATATATCTAAAAGATGCTCAAGTACACAACAAGGACATTTGCTCAACCATGTTTGTAGCAGCTTTATTTGTAATAGCCAGAACCTGGAAACAACCCAGATGTCCCTCAACTGAAGAATGGATACAGAAACTGTGGTACATTTATACAATGGAACACTACTCAGCAATTAAAAACAAGGAAATCATGAAATTTGGAGGCAAATGGTGGGATCTAGAAAAAATCATCCTGAGTGACATATCCCAGAAGCAGAAAGACACACATTGTATATACTCAGTTTTAAGTCAATAATAGACCTTTAAGATAGAATAAACATACTAAAATCTGTACACTTAAAGAAGCTAAACAAGGAGGACCCAGGGTAAGATGATCAATCCTCACTTAGAAAGACAATTGTGATGGACATTCGAAGTAGGAGAAAACAACAACAACAACAACAACAAAAACAAAAAAACAAAACAACAACAACAACAACAAAAAAAAAACAGGACAGGAACCTACCACTGAGGGCTTCTGAAAGACTACTTAGCAGTATATCAAAGCAGATGTGGAGACTCATAACCAAACCTTTGGCAGAGTGTAGGGAATCATATGAAAGAAGGAGTTAGTAAAACCTAGAGATGACATGAGTGCCACAAGGACCAAATATATCTGAGCACAGGGGTCTTTTCTGAGACTGATTCTCCAACCAAGGACAGTGCATGAATATAACCTAGAACCTTTGTTCAGATGTAGCCCATGGCAGCTCAGCATTCAAGTGGGTTCTTTAGTAAGCAGAACAGGGACTGTCTCTGACATGAACTCAGTGGTGGGCTCTTTGACTTTGACCTTCCCCTCCACCCCCTGTCCCTGGAGGGAGGATTAGCCTTGCTAGGTCACAGAGGAGGACATTGCAGACAGTCTTGATGAGACCTCATAAACTAGGGTCAGATGGAAGGGGACCTCCCCTATCAGTGGACTTAGAGAGGAGCAGGGAGGAGGTGAAGGAGGGAGGGAGAGAGGGAGGGCCTGGGAGGGAATAAGGAAGGAGGCTTCAGCTAGAATTCAAAGTAAATAACCTGTAATTAATATAAAAAAATAAAAATAAAAAAATAACCATGTAAGCATGTTTTCCAATAGTGTATTAGGGATAATTTTGTGGAACTTACATGTATATTATGTTGAGAGACAGTGATAAGGAGAGAAGAAAGTGATTGAGGGAAAAAAAAGAATATGAGTCCAATGGAGTGATTCATGTTAATACTAATCTGTGATGAAATTTTTCCAAGGGAAATTACTTTTTAAATCAGAATATAGAAACAAAATCAAAATAGGAACCTTTGTTATATTTAAAATAAAAGCAATAGATACTGACCTATGTGCTCATGAAATTAACATTTTCAGGATACCGTCATAGAGTGTCTCCATTCTCAGATGAGGAATCTCAGTGCAGATTGGTCAGAGAAGCCCTATGTAGGAATTCTCACACAGCAGTTACTCATTTTCTTCTCTGCTGGAACTCTTAATTTCTTTTTTTCAAATTTTATGTATTTATTTATTATGTATTATTATTATTTTTTTGCCTACCTAGAGTCTGGTCATTTTGTTGTTAGGACTGCCTCTTAACAACTATCCAACTATCTGTGAATGTATTCAATGGCTCACTGAAAGTCTTGATAAGGCTGAACATTGAGTTTTCTCACCCCTCATCACAAAAACCCAAGATTAATCAAACTCTTTCTTCTTCCTTTTATCTTGATTGGAGAAACCCAAAGACAGGAATGACCAGAGAGCCCGAAGGAAATGACCTGAGGAGATGACATTTTTTTTTTCTTTTTTAAATTTCCTAGAGAAACTTTGAATTATTTTGATCCTCTACTGTCTGTTTTTCATTAATTTCTTCAATTCTCTGAAGTACTAGATTATACTAAAGAATTATAAAGCCACAGGTTATATACTACCTAACTCAACTACCTAGGTTAAGCAAAAGCAGCCTGACACTCATATCCTATACATTAAATCCATGATTTGAAATTTGTTGTGGTTAGCAGCTACTGGCTGCAATAAAGATGCCCTCCTAGGCATCTATCCTAGGGTACAGTGGTAATTATGAATTGATATGTGTTCCTCCAAAGTATGTATGTTGAAGGGTTCACAATGTGACTCTATTTGTAGACAGGGCACTGAAATAAAGTTAAATGAATCATTTGTGTGGTTGTGAACCTTACAACAAACATTAGAGTTTGCAAGGAAAGGAATGGCATGAAAGATTGCTCTTTTAGTCCATGCACATGAAGAAAAGGCCCTGAATGACATAGTAAATGGATAGATACCTAAATGTAAGATAAAATGCCTTAGCAGACACCAATTCCTGATATTACCTTGACTATTGTCTTCTACAATTGAGAGAAAATACATTTCTGTTGTTTAAGCCATCTGAGCTATAGAAGTGCTTCTGTAACAAGTATCTCAGAATTAGGGGATGGGCAGAAATCCACATTTTTGTTTTTTGCTTTTATATTTTCCTGTAAGAAATGCCTTTTACTTGTAAAATTCCTAAAATGTCTTGAAATAATGATTGGTAGACATGAATGCTAAAAGTGATTATTGTAAATCTAAGATGCAAATGAAAAGTGTACTGGAAACTGGAGGAAAGAATACTTTTATAAGGTAGAAAGTAAACTGGAAACATTGTGAACTTGCTCTACTCTTTTTTGGAAGTGTCAACTGCATCCATGAGGTTTTAAGAAAGTGGCCTCTCTTGCTGTGCAGAGTAAACAGCAGAAGGACAGAGATAAATGTAAAGAACTTTTAAGCAAAATAAAACCAAATTTGATCTGAGAGCTTCACCATCTGTCCACATTGCCAACCTCAGAGCACGTGTTCTTCTGACAACAAGATGTAATTGGAGTGTTACTCTGCAATGAGAGTACTCTAAGAGTTGACCAGCATGAAGACGCAATTCTAACAGTTGACCCATTGCCAGTTTGGATTGAAGGGAAGAGAAAAATGGAATAAACGAAGATTTTCAGATCTCTGTGGTTCTACAAGCTAGAACAGCACAGCTACTGGGATCCACATAGGCCCTCTTTGGTGGTCTTGGGAAGAGGGTGGGACAAAACTAATGAAGTATGAGAAAAGCCACATTAAAGCCTGATACTTGGTAAGAGAAATGGTTTAAGGATGAACTAGCTCCCGTAGTGGCTAGTTTGAACACTTGGTCGTTGTCTGGTTGTGCTCTTCTGGAAGATGTGGAACCTTTAATAGGTGGAGCTACATGGAAGAAAGTGGGTCCTTATAGACAGGCTTTGAGTCTTCATAGCTGATCCCTACTTCCTGTTCATTCTCTACTCAGTGACTGAAGATGTAATGTGAGCTGGCAGCCTACTGGTCCTGCTGCCATGTTGTTGTTGCTTGTCCAGTTGTCACATTTTTTTTCTGCCCATGACAGCCTATATTACTTTGGAGCTGAGAACCAAAATAAACATTCTTCCCTTAAGTTATTTTGATATATTTTTCATAGTAACAAGAAAGTATCTAGTGAAGTAAGCTAATCAAAAGGTAAAATAAAGCAAGTTTGAATGGGGACAAACTGCTTGGATGATAAAGCTGTTCTCAGAAACTACTGGTTGTTAACAGAAACTATCATTGTGGGACATAGGTTACCTCCCAAGGAGTTGTTATCCTGAGAGATCCCTGGTACATGCCCTACTATTGATAGTGCTTAGGAATGGTTTGGTAATATTGTTGAAGTTACCACATACCTCGGTACCAGTCAGAAATCAAAATCAAGTCTGACAGTGTCCACTCTGCTAAAGAGCCATTGCAGTGGTAGAAGTTCTATGTAGACAGCAGGAGGAGAATTTTCATCAATGACTTTACTTAGTTATGGACTCTCTTTGTAATAATACTGACCTGCCAAGCTTGATGAAGTAGTGGCAAGTCTGTTATGAGAGTCACCATTTTCACTAGAGTTGATGCCCAGTCCACAAAAGGGAATTCACATTTGGTGCTTCAAATCTTGTCAAAAGTCCATAGGTAGAGAAGGTCATAAACTCTAATGAAGAATCTGCTGCTCTTGTTTTGCTGATGAACATGCTGTGCCTTCTAGTTAACTATGCTTATACCCATAGAATTATGCAGCTATTTGTGCTGTTTGGAGAAGCTACATTTTTGCAATGGTCAACAATCTCTGAAGAAACTTATGACTAGTCAAAGTATAGAGAATAAATGATTGTTGAATACCTAGCTATGAGTAGTCTAATATACACCTTCCAAGGCTTAGGGACCCATCACAGAAGAAGGACAGTAAGATTGTAAGAACTATACAATGTAAAGAGGTTGGAAAGGAATGTTGACTGATGAGACATGACTGCTGCTCTCTTGAACTCACAATACAGGTGATTATGTACACAAGACTGGGCCTGTCGACACTTTGTCACAGAGAAGGGAGGATGTTTAATTCTCATTCAGAAGGGCAAACAGGACAGAAACCAGAAGTGGTAGAAGCATACCATAAATGTCCTCTGAAAGACTCCACCTAGCAGGGGGATCGAAGCTGATGCTGAGACTCACATCCAAACTTTGAACAGAGTTCAAGGAATTTTATGAAACAATGGGAGAATAGAAGGACCTGGACAGGACAGGGTCTCCAAAAGGAGACCAGCAAAGCCAAAAATCTGAACTCATAGAAAGATGTGGAGGGGACAGGAGCTCCACAAGGAGAGCAACAGAACCAAGAAATCTGGGCACAGGTGTTTTTTTGACACTGATACTCCAGTCAAAGATCATGCATAGAGATAACCTAGAACCCCTGCACAGATGTAGCCCATGGCAGCTCATTGTCCAAATGGGTACCCTAGTAACGGGAACAGGGACTGTCTCTGACATGAACTCAGTGTCTGGCTCTTTGATTATCTCCCTCTTAGGGGGGAGCAGCCTTGGCAATCCACAGAGGAAGACAATGCAGCCAGTCCTGATGAGATCTGATAGGCTAGGGTCAGATGGAAAGCTAGGGAGATGGTCAGTGAATTTGAGGAAGGGCATGGAGAAGATGAGGGTGGGAGGGTGTGATTGGGAGGGAATGATGGAGGGGGCTACAGCTGGGATACAAAGTGAATAAACTCTAATTAATATAAAAATAAAATTAAAATAAAAAAAATCTGAACCCAGGGGGTCCTACAAAGACTGATGCACCAACAAAGGACTGTGCATGGAGAGGACATAGACCCACTGCTCAGATGGACCCCATAGGTGGGGCAGTCTCCATGTGGGTTTTCTAGTAAAGGAAGCAGGGGGTTATCTCTGACAGAAACTCAGTTGCCTGCTCTTTGATTACTTCCTCCTGGTAAGGCAGCTTTGCCAGGCCACAGAGAAAGAGGATCCAGGCAGTCCTGATGAAACTTGATAGGCTAGGGTCAGATGGTAGGGGAGGAGGACTTTCTGTTTCAGCAGACTAGAGAAGGGGTGTAAGGGAACAGAGAGAAAGTTTGGGACAGGGAGGAGACGAGGAAGGGGGCTACAATCAGGACATAAAGTGAATAAATTATAAAAAATTAAAATTAAAAAACAGGTTGGTCCCTGCTTTTGACCTCAGCATATTTGGTTTTTCCTGAAAATTGTCTTAAGGACAAACATGTCCAGAGATGTGAGACAGGGACAGTTCAATGCCCTGAAAGTGAAATTGTCTCATCCCTGAACCTGAAGAGTTCAGAGACAAACAAACAAACAAAAAACCCATAAGACTTTTTCTTAAGCCTAAAGTTTTAATGAGATTTTTCTTTCTCTGTTTGTTCTTTTTTAGAAACTTTTGTTCCTTCTTTCTGTAAGAATGAGCATGTTGGTCCTTTTCCTATCATACCATTGTATTCTGGAAAAACATAATTTGTGTGATTTCACAGATTCACAGCTAGAAAATAATTTTGCCTGAGGATGAATGCTTTTATCACCCATGTTTAGATAAAATGTTGGGCTTGAAGTTGCTTATTGAAGTAGTCAATATTTAGGGGACTAAGAAATGGGATGAATAATTTAGTATAAAGACATGCATTTGGGGGAAATCACAATTTAGTGCTGTAACTTGAGTTGTAACCCCATTCTTCATACATTCAAATCTTGGCTCTCAATGTGAATGTATCTGGAGAGAGTCTTTAAGGAAGACAACACAATAAAACAAGGCACTGCTGGAAAGGACTAATCCAATAGAGCTAGCATCCTTACAATAGGAAGGGACATAGGTCTAACCTCTTTATTTTGCCCACACAGGGCATGGGCAATGTTGAGACAGTAGGAAAATAGTTATATAATGCAAGGAGGAGAGGCTTACCAAAATCCAATTCTGATGTTACCTTCACCCTAGACACTGAGTGTACAGAACTGTAAGAAAATAAATTCTGTTGCTCTAACATCCAGTTTTGGGGTATTTAGATTTGGAAGGCACAAAGAGACTAATATAATAACATTGAATGCCTGCTGTTAGAAATCAGAGTGGCAGGCCCAGGAAAGGTGTTGACATGAAATTACTTTCCAGAAATCAGTTCTATTTGGGGATAAACTTTGAAACCATGGAGGTCATGATTGTGCCTTAAGATGGGAAAGCATTTGTAAACGTTATATAAACAGTAAAAAAGGTAGCTTAAAGTAAAATAATAGAGTCAAAGAGATAGACACCATGGCAAGGCTGGGGCAAGCTTTCAGAGAAATGTCCTGGACAAAACATCCCTTTTGCTTGTATAAGTTATACTCTTGCTTGTAAAAGTTTTCACAGGCTGACAGGAAGTTCCATACCATGTGATTTAGTCTCCGTGACTACACACATGGTACTAGACAGAGCCATGAATATCTTTTGGATTTTCAGGATACAATACTTTGAGGCCACAGCACAGCAGAACCTTTTAAAAATTAATTAATTAAGTAAGTAAGTAAGTAAGTAATTACTTCACTTTACATCCTTATCATAGCCCCTTCTCTCCTCTCCTCCCCAGTTCTATCCTCCCTCCCTCTTCCCCCTTACCCCCTCCTCTACTTCTCAGATAAGGAGAGTTCCCTCTGACCAACTCACACATCAAGTGGCATCAGAAAGAGCACACCTTCTTCCTCTGTGGCCTGTTGAGGCAGCCCAGCCATGGGGAAGTGATCAAAAAGCGAGCAACAGAGTCCATGTCAGAGGCAGCCCCCACTCTCCTTACTAGAGGACCCACATGAAGACTGAGTTGCCCATTGTCTACATATGTGTAGGGGCCCTAGGTCAAGTCTATGCACGATACAGCAGGACTTTTTAACTTCTGACTCAGAGAGTGGTGGCAGATGTGAACTCAATTTTCCAGGATGAAGATCTGGTCTGGTCCCCTAGAGTAGCAAGTATCTCAATAAGACATATTGAGGGCCATAATCTAATACTCTTAGTCTTTTTTGTGGAAATAAAAAAGATAGAGGAATGATTTTTGAGGAAAGGAGTGTAGAGCAAGTGACTCAAGAGACAATGGGCAATTGACTTCGGTCTCTGGCTCTTTTAATCTGGCTTGAAGATAAACTGGACTGGAGCTGGGGCTTCTTCGGCTCTCAGTGAATACTCAGGTGTTGGGGCAAAGGCTGAAATTTAGATTTGTGCAGCAGGAAGGCATCGCCCATATGAGTCTATGGAGCATGCCACTGTACTCATTATAAGACAGGGGCACCCATCTCTAAGAATCAAAAAATTATTTAAGGAATAACAACAGGTATAGGGCAGGATGTCCAAGAAGAGGTTTGATATTAATTTTGAGATGAATTTAAGAGGAAGAGGTGAGGTAAATAGAGTTAATGGCAAAGTAGGCACTCTGAAAGGTATGGGTTGTTTGTTTTGGTATGTACAATGGGTTAAAGGAGACTGTGTAGAAGGCATCAGAAAGAAAGATGGGTTTCAATAGAATTGTAATGACTATCTTTAAAATTAATCCCATTAAGCCGTTAAGCAGTTTTGGAGTTCCCATCCCAAGAATTTTAACTCACACACAGAGGCAGTCAATGGGTTGCCTAAAGCAGCCCAAAATATCATTTCTGTTCCTGGGTTGTAATATTGGAACTCTCCACAACCACTGGGCTCACAACCAACAGAGATGTAACTTCTTTTGGAAACCTAAATTATAGTTTTCTGCCCCCTAAATATAGTTTTATGTCCCATCTCACTGGGAAGAAAGGCTATCCTAAAATGATAAAATAAGGCTAAGAAGATATGGAGGCAGATCTTCAAGAGAAGGAAATCATTTACCTAAACCCATTAAGAAAGAAATTCACACAACGTCTTAATGTTTTGGCCATCATATCTGGCCTAACTGTTGTGTTATCTTTTGTTTTGGAAATGATGTTTTATGTGTTATGTCATAGGAGTATTAAGTTTACCATTAAAATAATTAAGTCTAGAGAAGCAAATACAAGAAATGTGTTTTAATTTAGATGAGAAGAGTTCATTTGCATCTTTAGAAATCTTCATTATAGTGAATAGAGTTAAAGATAGAGGAATATTTTCATTGGCTGGACCCAGGTGGTTTAATAAGGTAGGAAAAATGGAGTGAGCAAGGAATTATAACAAAATCATAATTAAAGAACTGATACAGTGTCATCTTTACCCAGGATCCCAATAAATCAAAATTAGTATTATTTTGAGCGAGTATACCAGTGAAAGCCAAAATTTCTCTTATTCATCCATATAGCTCCATTTTCTCTTCTTTTTTATTCTCTTTAGCTGTCTCTCTCTTTCATTATTTTCAAATATGTCTCATTTAGTAGCTGTTATTTTCCCTTTTTTTAATTTTACTACTTTATCTTATTTTTAACTTTACTTTATTAGATGCCCTATGAATTCTTGTTAATTAAAAATGTAATGTAGGAAATAACACAGAGCATTTTTGTGTTGGCCAACTACTCGTAGCCATCTGGCCTGCGCTGGCCTAGGGTTAATATATCTGTGACACTCCATTGGTGAAAACTGATGTCCTCCATTTCCCAGATGATATCAATAGCTCTTTGGCTAGGGATGGAACTCTGTGTTCACTTCCCTCTCTCTCAGATTTGGCATTTTATCTATTTTGAACATGTGCAAGTCTTGTGCTTGCCGTCATTGTCTTTGTGAGTTCATATGTGCATCCTGTGTTATTTCTTGCAAGCTTTTTTGTTCATTTGTTTGTCTATTTTGTTTAATTTTTATATTTTATTGTTTTATTTTCTGATCTTTAATTTGTCTTGTTTTTAAGAGAGAAAAAAGAACACCAAGTTGAGTAGGTAGGGTGGGGGGAATGGTTTGGAAGGAGTTTGGGTAGGGGAAAGAAATGATCAAAATGTGTTTTGTGAAACAAATATATTTTAAAATAATAAATGGATAAAATGAAAAAAATGTGACAAACATTTAGATTGATTTCTAGGTGAAGGAAAATTGAAAGTTCAGTTACACTTGATTTCCATCTTAATTGACTAGTAAAACACAAATTATACTTTAACTCTTGTAATAATTCTAGTGTCTTATTCTGAAGCTGACAATATTCCCGCCAATAATGCTTTGAGGAAGAGTTAACTGCCAATACTAAAAATTGCTTACGACTGTACTTTAGAAAAAAAGAAAAACACTTCAAAATTCTGGTTATTGGAATCTGTAATCTAAAGAAGATACTGCTTTTGGCTGACTAGGAATGTAAGGATATGATCTAGATATAATATTTTCCTTTAATTCGCTCATCACTCCATCTCTGACTCTGTAATCAGATGTACCTGTGCACATGTGTATCATGATTGACACCTGGAGGAAGATATCATACCACAGTTTCATTCCACAAAACACTATTTATAATATATATTATATCCATTTAAATAAAAATAGTTTCCCATTTAAGTTCTTGATTATATTTAATGAGTAAAAGAAACTTTAAATTCAGATATTTTTTGAACACCCATATAATTGTCTATCAAGTGTATGAACTTTCTTATCACTCAACCTTCTTCAGTCTAAGTAGTCACAAAAAACATCTTAGGACCTCTAAGGCAGGAACGATTCTTTCTGGTCTGGTACCAGTATTTTAAATTGATCTCACTGAAAATTTTATTCTTTTGCCTAACTCTGCTCTTTCTCATCTTGAGAAAGTCAAGATATGACATTGTTTTTCTAGGCAGACCATAGCATGTGGCTTCTTTGAAATAAGGAGTCTCATTTTTCTTCCTAATATTTTGCCTGTACATTACTTCCTTGATTTAAGTCCCCTGGAGTACTAGGTTACTGACTTTGAATGTCTGCTCAGATGTAGCCCATGGTAGCTCAGTATCCAAGTGGGTTCCCTAGTAAGGGGAACAGGGATTATTTCTGACATGAACTCAATGGCTGGCTCTTTGACCTCCCGTCCCCCCATTCTCCCAGAGGGAGGAGCAGCCTTGCTAGGCCACAGGGGAGGACAGTACATCCAGTCCTGAAGAAACCTGATAAGCTAGGGTCAGATGGAAGGGGAGGAGGGCCTCCCTTTTCAGTGTACTTGGAAAGGGGCAAGGAGTAGATGAGGGAGGGAGAGTGGGATTGAGAGGGAATGAGGGAGTGGGACTACAGCCTGGATACAAAGTTAATAAACTGTAACTAAAATTAAAAAAATAAAATAAAATAAATAATGTCTATACATGTACTCTAATACAGATCTTTAACTCTCATTTCGTTTAGCCATTAGTGAAGTAGCATTTCACAGCAAAATGAAAGCAATAGACAAAGTTAGTCTTCCTAAAATTAAAGTCTGGGATACCTCACTCATAATAATTTTTTCAAGATCCCACCATTTGCCTGCAAATTTCATGATTTCCTTGTTTTTGATTGCTGAGTAGTATTCCATTGTGTAAAAATAAAACAATTTATGTATCCATTCCTCCAATGATGGATATCTGGGTTGTTTCTAGGTACAAATAAAGCTGCTACAAACATGCTTGAGCAAATGCCCTTGTTGTGTACTTGAGCAACTTTTGGGTATATGCCTAGGAATGGTATTGCTGTGTCTTGAGGAAGCACTATTCCTAATTGTCTGAGAAAGCACCAGATTGAGTTCCAAAGTGGTTGTACCAGTCTACATTCCCACCAGCAATGGAGGAGGGTTCCCCTTTCTCCACAAACTCTCCAGCATGTGTTGTCATTTGAGTTTTTTATTTCAGCCATTTTGATGGGTGTAAGGTGAAATCTCAGGGTCATTTTAATTTGCATCTCCCCAATGGCTAAGGATGTGGAGCATCTCTTTAAGTGTTTCTCTGCCATTCTATATTTCCTCTACAGACAATTCTCTGTTTAGCTCTGTACCCCATTTTTTAATTGGATTCCTTGATTTATTGCTTTTTAACTTCTTTAGTTCTTTATATATTCTGGATATCAGCCCTCTGTCAGATCATTTGCCTGTTTGGAGTGGGCATCATGTGAACACAACTTTGAGTGCTGGCCTGGCTGTAAAGGGGGTGCTCACCTGACAAACATGCTTACAAGCCCTTTCGTTTCCCCAAAAAGATTGCATCACAGACATGAGTGAGGTATCCCAGAAGGAGAAAGACACACATGGTATATACTCACTTATATAGACCTATAAGATATGATAAACATAATGAAATCTATACACCTAAAAGAAGATAAACAGGAAAGAGGACCCGGGGTAAGATGATCAATCCTCACTTAGAAAGATAAAGGAGATGGGCATTGGATGTATTACAAAACAAGTAACAGGACAGGAGCCTACCACAGAGGGCCTCTGAAAGTCTCTACCTAGCAGTGTATCAAAGCTGATATTATGACTCATAACCAAACCTTCGGCAGAGTGCAGGGAAACATATGAAAGAAGGGGGAGTTCGTATGACATGAAGAGGACAGGAGCTCCACAAGAACCAAATATAGCTGAGCACAGGGGTCTTTTCTGAGACTGTTTCTCCAACCAAGGACCGTGTATTGATATAACCTAGAACCTCTGCTCGGATGTAGCCTGTGGTAACTCAGTATCCAAGTGGGTTATCCTAGTAAGGGGAACAAGGACTATTTCTGACAGAAACTCAATGGCTGGCTCTTTGGCCTCCCCACTCCCCAAGGGAGGAGCATCCCTGCTAGGCCACAGAGGAGGACTTTGCAGCCAGTCTTGAAGATATCTGTTATAACAGGGTCAGATGAAAGGGGAGGAGGTCCTCCCCTATCAGTGGACTTGGCAAGGGGCAGGAAGAAGATGAAGGAGGGAGGGTGGGATTGGGAGGGAATAAGGGAGCAGGATACAGCTGGGATACAGAGTTAATAAAATGTAACTAATAAATAAATATATATATATAAATATATAAATAAATAAAATTTTTAAAAAGATATTAAAAAAATTGAAATCTGGCTATGCTTTCATCGAAGAAGGATTTTTTTTCCTCAATGCTTGTTCTTGACATGTTTGTTCAGAAAGTCCCCAAGCAGAGATGATCTTTACACTTGGATATAACATGTGGCTTCATTAGAAATATAAACCCCACAGGAAAGGAAGAAGTCTCTGAAGTCAAACTGAACTTCACATGGACTTTTAGGAGGTTTGGTTTGCTACCTTCACCAGAGATATAACTTTTCCTTGGAGATCAGTTAGCAGAAAAGGGGTTAACCCAAGCATGCTTCCATTTATTAAGAAACAAACAACAACAAAACAATTATGTTAATTCTACCTCCATTTAGTTAGGCTTTTTCCATGTTAAATTACTCCTTGTTTTGTAGGATAAAATGTTAGAAAGAAGATATGAAAATATTCATTACTCCAGTGTTTTGGGGGCAGACTTATGCCTCACAGTTGGCAACATAAGGAGAGTGCTTACTTTGATCAGAATAATCTTTCATGCCAGTATCTGTTCCTTCAGGGTCCATTTTAAAGATGTGGGAACCAGTATTTAAGAGTTGTTTAAGAATTTGAAGGTGAGCATGTGCCTAGTAAGCTGGAAATCTGACCTTTTTATTTTGTTGGACGATTACCTTGGAATAAAAGCACAGGCCATCAAAACGTTCTATCTATTCTATTATAAATGGAATATTATAATTGACAGAGATATTTTCCTCATTTGTCTATATGGCCTTCTCTTCATACTATATATGTCTATATGGCCTTCTCTCCTCTATATTAACAAATAAGAACTAGGGTTGATAATATCAGTCCTTTTGTTTAACTTATTTGATATAGCACGAAACTATTCTTTGATATTAGTAATCAAATGTTTATTTATTTGAAATAACCATGCAAATACTGTGGGCCATACTTTCTTAACAATAAAAGTGGTTTTCCTGGTACAAATAAATTATGTATACGATTAAAAGAAAGAGACATTCTTCATAGGAAAAACTATTTTACCTGTTACCTGAATGGCAGTGCCATGTTCCAACCCCAACAAGCTGCAGAAGTTGGCAGCTTTGGTCATGTGGTTCTGGTTTTAGAATTAAGGACAGAAGAGAAGGGTTGGGGAATCTTCCCCTACAACTAAGGCAAGCTGCTGATGCCAGGCATGTGTCACGGGTATCCGTGCATGGAGGTCATTGTGTGAAGCTGTGAAAGTGAAGCCTCAATTGCCTTGGAGAACCCAAAATGCTGGAGATCCCAGAGCAGAGGAAGTGAATCACTGTGTGGTTGGGCTTTAGTCTCAGTTGCTCAAGCTAGGCCTAACATGGTATTCACTTCTGCTGCCTGGGGATCAGGAGGTAGAACTCTGAGCTTCTTGTACAGCACCATGTCTGGCTGTACTTCTCTATGCTTCTCTCCATGATGATAGTGGGCTAAACCTCTAAAACTGCAAGCCAGTCCTAAATAAATGTTTTTCTTTATAAGAGTTGCCATGGTCATGCGGTTTTTTCACAGCAATAGAAACTCAAACTAACTTCTAGAAAGTAAAAAATGAGTGTAGGGCTATGCAGTGTTTATCATCATCATCATCATCATCATCATCATCATCATCAGCCCTATTAATTATTGAGGCGGTATTATCTAACCCGCTATCACAAATAGTAAGACACAGATAGCTTTTAGTTTTTATAATTGACTTCTTTACCTTGGGCTAGGTAGATATTTTACCTACACTGTCTCAATAACCTCACCATCCATCCCCCAGCCACCATCCAATGCCATTCACCTTAATCATACTCATCTGGTCTACCTTCCATCCATAATTCCAATGTACTTGCTTATATTTTTTTTTCATCCTGGTGTTGTTTTGTTTTGTTTTTTCCACACCATCCCCAGAGTCCTTCCTTCTCACCCACATGGTTGCTTTTCCTCATAACCCATTGTGGTATCCTCCTTCCTCCTCCCTTCCTATCCATCTCTTTCCAATGATTCTCTTGAACCCAAAGCCCAGGAACCTTAGCCACTCCTACCTCATTTTGTCCTGCTCAAGTTTAGGCCATTTAATTAACTGATCAGGTATAATGTCTTTGACAGGTTTACATAATAAGGATAGGTCTATGGGGAGTAACCAAATCTTGAGGGCCAGCAACCAGTATCAAAATAAAGCATCAGAACCACCCCCAACACTAACACATGGTAGAACACTATTTTTTTATTTTTTATTTTTTAGTATTTTATTGAACATAGATTTTTTTTTTCTTATACAATATATTCTGATTATTGTTTCTCCTCCCTCTACTCTTCACAACTCCTCCCCACTGGATCCATTGCATTTATGTCTATTATTTAAAAAGAACAAGCTTCATTTTTTTTTTTTTAATCCAGATGTCCATCAACGGAGGAATGGATATTGTGGTATTTTTACACAATGGAATACTACCCAGCAATTAAAAACAAGGAAATCATGAAATTTGCAGGCAAATGGTAGGATCTAGAAAAGATCATTCTGAGTGACGTATCCCAGAAGGAGAAAGACACACATGGTATATACTCACTTATATAGACCTATAAGATATGATGAACATACTGAAATATTTACACCTAAAGAAGATAAACAAGAAGGAGGACCCGGGGTAAGATGATCAATCCTCACTTAGAAAGACAAATGGGATGGACATTGGATGTAGGAGAAAACAAGTAACAGGACAGGAGCCTGCCACAGAGGGCCTCTGAAAGACTCTACCTAGCAGTGTACCAAAGCAGATACTGAGACTCATAACCAAACCTTTCCCTGCAGAGTGCAGGGAATCATATGAAAGAAGGGGGAGCTAATACGACCTGAAGAGGACAGAGCTCCACAAGGACCAAATATATCTGAGCACAGGGGTCTTATAAGAGATAAGAGATTATTTCTCCAACCAAGGACCATGTATGGATATAACCTAGAACCTCTGCTCAGATGTAGCCCATGATAGCTCAGTATCCAAGTGGGTTATCCTAGTAAGGGGAACAGGGATTATTTCTGATATGATCTGAATGGCTGGATCTTTGACCTCCCCCCCCCCCCAGGAAGGATCAGCCTTGCTAGGCCACAGAGGAGGACTTTGCAGCCAGACTTGAAGATACCTGATAAACCGGGGTCAGATGAAAGGGGAGGAGGTCCTCCCCTATCAGTGGACTTGGAAAGGGGCAGGGAGGAGATGAGAGAGGGAGGGTGGGATTGGAAGGGAATGAGGGAGTGGGATACAGCTGGGATACAAAGTTAATAAACTGTAACAAATATTAAAAAAATAAAAAGAACACTATTTTTTAAAGCGGAATTATTATCCCCAAGTGAACATTTTTATCTATCTTGCTCATAACAATGACCTTAACACTAATAATACTGATAACATTTTAGACACTCAAGGACCATTCAGGGAGAGGACTTAGACCCCATGTTCAAAAGAAGCCCATAGGCTGCTCAGTTTCCAATTGGGTTCCCTAGTAATAGTACAGGGGTTTTCTCTGGCATGGACTTAGTGGCTGGTTCTTTAATCACCTCCCCCTCCCCCTGGGGAGTGCAGTCTTGGCAAGCAACAGAGGAAGATGATGCACTCAGCCTTGATGAGACCTGATAAGCTAGGTTCAGATAGAAGAGGAGAAGAGGACTAGGGAAAGGGCATAGGAGAAGAAGAGGGAGGGTGGGTGAGACTGTGAAGAGATGAGGGAGGGGGCTGCAGTGGGGATACAAAGTGAATAAATTGTAATAAATAAATATTTTTTAAAAATAAAAAAATTAAAAAAGCATTTGATGAATTTGGGATAATATTAAATCACAGCGAGTTGAGACATAAGTAGCTCACTAGAATATAGTAATTAATAATTAGCTGTGTGAGAGAATATTACTATTCAGAGAGCCCTGAACATTTCTTAACTGATGTTTGCATTTGGCACCTACTACAACTGAGTCCCTAAGAAATATTCTTGTTCCATTCATTTTAATACTGCATTTTTCTTATAATTTTCTTTTTAATTTGCCTCAATGGTCCCCAAATACAAAATAAACTTAAAGAGATTATTTTTTATTAATATTAAGAGATGTATACACACCTGATTTTAAAATAATATTTCTTTAAATAGATATATAAACTCATTGTAAAACAAGAAAAACCAGAAAATCAAAAAGAATTAGTTCCTAGGTTGAATAATAAACAAAGACATAGAGAATTATGAGAATTAATGATGGAAATACTGATACTTGTCAGCTTTTGTCAGCACCGAACAAGCAGTGCTTAACAACCTGCATCGTTGGCCAGTCTTGGATCTGATTTTGTGATCACTCAGATGCGTTCATTAACAGCATTTTAAAACATGCACAAGTACCCCAGCATCCCCATCAAGTTAATATGGCTGGATTTGGGAATGAAAGGAATACTTATTGAATGCAACTGTTTCAGTGATAGCTTCAAGGTTCAAGTGGAAACCTTCAGAAAGAAATAAAACATACAGACACTGGTTAGTCACCCCACCTCACCCCACCACCTTCCCCATAGTTTATAACAAATATGACCACAGTGTAGACAGGTTCATCACACTGAGACTGCACCAAATACAGTCACAGAGAAATGCTAACCATTACAGAGGAAACACATGTTGATTACAGATCTAATTTTTTAAATGTGCCCGTAAGTTGAACTTCTTCATAGATTAACAGACACTAATGGCTAACACAGAGGAAAGCCCCACTCTTCCAGAGAAGGCAAGAATTCCCTGTAGGGCTATAGAACCCGTTTCCACAAATTTTATGATTACTAATTCCTACTCCTTGTTTCTTTTTTTTCTTTCTTTCACATAGGTGTATATTGATACTTCTTAATAGGAGGACTTAGAATGAGAAAGTGACAGGAAATACAAATAAAGGGAACGTAAAACCAAGAAACCTAAGTGAGCAGGAAGGCAACAGGATTCAGTGAGGAAGGACACAGTTTGAATTAACTGACATAGGTTTGAATTCTGCCTCTGCACCAACTAGTCCTCCTGGTCTTTTCATTAGTTAGTTAGTTAGTTAGTTAGTTAATTTATTATTAATTTATCATTCTGTCATACATTACATCACAACCACAGTTTTTCCTCCCTTCATTCCTCCCATTCCCCTCCCACCACTCCTATTCCCCAGAGCCACATGTCCTCTGTTTCCCTTTAGATAAAAGCAGGCCGCCCAGATTGTCAACCAAACAGAGCATAACAAGTACAATAAGACTAGGCACAAACTAGTTCCCCCATTATTGCTGAAATAAATTTCAACTCTTTTGAAAATCATTTCTCTATGATTGTTCCCATTTCAAAAAACAGATCTTATGACTTTGAATATGATAGTATATAATAAGACCTAAAACACAGAAATCACTTGTTCATCTCTCTTTTGGGGTGATGACACTTCAATGGTTAGGACAGGAGAACTCTTGAGTTACATCTGAACTACACAGCCACCCTCACAGTACCTTAAACACCCTACCAAGACCCTGATTTTTTTTATGGAAAAAAATAGTTTTAATCACTGATTTTTAGTAAATTCTTACCCATTGAAGCTTAATTTTTGCCAGTTTCTAATCAATATATCTTATAATTAGCAAGAGAAGTAGAAAGTTTCTAATCTTCCATTGTCTCAAATAATATTTCTACACTGCTACCTGGGATTACAATATGTACAAGAGGTGCCTAAAACTTCCTTGGTATCTTTAGGTGTTACATAACCCCGAACAAAGAGGAAGTGTAAACAATGCCATGGATGTCTTTCACACTTTCGCTCTCTCCCTCTTGAAAACTTTTAAGACTGCAAAGAATAATTTCTTAAGAGGAAGCACTGCCTACAGTTTCTCGTTTTCCCGAGGAAGTGACTAAGTTCTGTGTTTTCATTGTTCTTTAAGACTTTAGCTCCTGTCTTGGGAAGCTGAAGGCAATACAGCAGCTGTGGGCCACACCTGCTTTCTCCTATACAAGAACTCCTCAGAAAAACGAGGAAATGGCCTTGGGTGCTTATGAATCCACAAAGCTGAAGCTGCACTTCCACACCCTTGAGGAAGTAGCTTGCTAGCACAATCTCAGGTTTTCTTCTGGCTGTGCTTAAAGTACAAAGACTGGAAAGAATATTAATTTTTTTCAGAATGCATCAATGTATTGTACTTTTTATTTACCAGAAGATTGCTTTGGTGAGGGAAGAAAAACAACCAAAAGCAAACAAAAAGCAGGCAGCTAGGAAGAAAGAAAGTGGGGGAATGAAGAAGTCAATACAGAAATAGGGAGAAAGCCAACCTGGGTGAGGGGTTAAGACTATCACACTCCTATAGAGTTGCTGAGGCAGGAGGATCCCTGCACATTTCAAGTTAGGGACATAGTGAGCTTTGAATTAGCCCAAGCTACAAAATGAAAGAATGTCTAAAACAAAAGATCCCTCCTCCAAAAAAAAAAAAAGAAAGAAAGAAAGAAAGAAAGAAAGAAAGAGAAAACACAAGCACATAACAACAGAAAGACTGCATATTCTAAAGTTTAGAACACAAAAATTCACTGTTTTGAATCTATTCCATTGCTTCCACAATTATTCTACTTCCTCCTATTACTAAAAGAATAGCATTATAAGAAGCTGACTTTTAAATCGTGTTTTTGTCTCACCCTTTCCCATCTGGAATTCCCTACCTTTTGCCCATCTATCTTTCAAAGTTTTTATTAGTTCTTTGAGAGGGAAACGTGAAATCTATTGACCTTGAAGCAAATGGTTTATTTAAGAGATATTTGCACAGCTGACAGTCAATGAATGTTTCAATCTGATAACGGACAATTTCTAACCACATTAAAGAAATAAAAATTAGTTCTTTGAGGGCTCCTGTGAAAGTGAAAGAGGTAGGGGAAGAGAAAGGGAGAAAGGAAGGGAAAAGGGAAGGGGAAGGGAAAGTGAAAGGTGTCCTTGCTTAAAGAAATGGGCCAAGATGGGATGACCTCCTTAAGTAAACTTAAAGACATTTTGCTATTTAATATTTCTGGTTTAATCAAGGGTTAAAAAGATCCCAAGAAAATTATTGAATAAGAGGATTCTGGAAATGTAAATATCATTTTTATTTTCTTGGATAAGGGGCTGAGATGAAAGCCATACCCAAGCTTTACAAATACATGACTTGGGCTAAGCCAAGAGTATTTCAAACAATTCCCATGGCTAGGCTTGAAAGGTTCTAGCCTCCATACAATGTAATCTTTTGTAATCCTGGATCTTGAAGGCTTTCTCTTCAGCCTCTGTCTGCTAACCTAGCCCTAGGATGTTTTCAGACTCTGAGACTTACTGCTGATTAATCTCACACTTTCCAGTTCTTTCTGAACTCTAACTGGTTGGTTCAATTCAGGTGTCTGGCTCAAAATCCCTCTCCCAGCTGACTGATTGAAACTGGCTTCTCTTTGCTTCTCACTGAATTGCTCTGCTTGGAAAAACTGCCTCTGAACTCCACAAATTGAACTGCACTGACTGCACAGACTGAAAGGAGCCGCAGAAATTCAACTACACTCAACTGAACTGCAAACAGCATCAAACTTTACTCAACAGTACCAAGATAGAAACTGTACTCCTGAACTCTACTGTACTGTATCTGCAAACTCCATTGCATTCCTATGCTTTTCTCTCCTCTACTGTACTATACCGCCTGTCTGTCTAACTCTGCACTGCTTTTAAGTAGCCCTCTCCTTCTCTCATGAGAGTTGGGCGTATCCTATAACTGACTCATTCTGTGAAACATTCCTCTTATTTGTCATTTTGTCTGTCCCCCAATTAGACATCAATGTTTGGGATTAAAGGTATGTACTGACAGAAAACCCTGCTGCAGACTGCTAAAGTCACAGTCTGCCATGACCAGAAAACCCTGAGCTCATGGCAAAATGGAGGACTTCCTTTGTCTGCGAGGCTTCCTCTTCTCTGCCCTACATCCTCTACCTAAGGAGTGTCACTTAGTCCTTAGAGAAATTATAGGTTCAACTCCTTTCTCCCATTAAGAATCCATTCAGAAAGACACCTATGATATATACTCACTTATAAGTGGATATTAGACATATAATATAAGATAAACATACTAAAATCTGTACACCTAAATAAGCTAAGCAAGAAGGAGAACCCTGGATAAGATGATCAAACCTCATTCAGAAAGGCAAATGGGACAGACATCAGAAGAGGAAAAAAACAGCAAACAGGACAGTAGCCTACCACAGAGGGCCTCTGAAAGACTCTCCACAGCAGGGTATCAAAGCAGATGCTGAGACTCATAGCGAAACTTTGGGCAGAGTGCAGGGAATCTTATGAAAGAAGGGGGAGATAGAAAGACCTGGAGGGGACAGGAACTAGGAGAGCAATAGAACCAAAAAATCTGGGCCCAGGGGTCTTTTCTGAGACTGATACTCCAACCAAGGACCATGCATGGAGATAAGCTAGAACCTGTGCACAGATGTAGCCCATGGCAGCTCAGTGTCCAAGTGGGTTCCCTAGTAATGGGAACAGGGGCTGTCTCTGACATGAACTCAGTGTCTGATTCTTTGATCATCTCCCCCTAATGGGGGAGCAGTCTTATCAGGCCACAGAGGAAAACAATGCAGCCAGTCCTGATGAGACTTGATAGGCTAGGGTCAGATGGAAGGGGAGGAGCACCTCCCCCATCAGCAGACTTGGGGAGGGTCATGGGAGGAGATGAGGGAGGGATGGAGGGACTGGGAGGGAATGAGGGAGGAGTCTACAGCTGGGATACAAAGTGAATAAACTGTAATTTATAAGAAAAAAATAAATAATTTTAAAAAAGAATCCATTCAGCAAGCACCTAGGATTCTTGGAATATCTCTCCATATAAATGAGGCATCTCAGTACCTTAGCCCTCCAACCAATGATTTTAACCCACCCTATCTCCTCCCCAAAGATTCTTGGAATGTCTCTCCATATAAATGAGGCATCTCAGTACCTTAGCCCTCCAACCAATGATTTTAACCCACCCTATCTCCTCCCCAAAGATATATATAAAACTCTTTGTTCACCTAAAACTGGTTTTGAAAGTTGCCAATTCGCATAATATTCATGGACCATCTGAATCTCCAGTTTGTTGCTTCTGATCCCTTGTCCCCAAGGATGGGTGGCCAATTACCCCTGGAACAAGGGAGAGACACATGCATTAAAGACATGTCTATATTCCAGTTGGATCACACAGACCTAGGTCTTTGGATGTGATCTCTTACCAGAGCAGACATGCTGCTGGATTAAAATTCATCTATAGGGTAGAGCCATGGACCTACTTAATTAGTATATGATCTGCATATTTTCTCCCTATGGGGTTTGTGATCTTGAAAGGCTGGGTCCCAGGAAATGCGGGAGGTTAGATTTTTAACTCTTGTGAGAAACACAAAAAGAGAATACTTCAGAAACGTGGCCAAATCTGTGAGGGTCATCACAGCTGACAGAGTGACTGTGACAGAATGATGTGAGTTTTCTCCAATCTGCCCTGTCTTATGCAGAGCCCTGTTGGGGACAGGCTTCTGGGATGTTGGCTGAGGAGCAAGGTCAACTGGGTGCTTTCTGTGCATCTCTGAGCTAGCTGCCATACACCTCAGCAGCTGGCTCACAAGTCTTTACTGGCAAAAATCAAACATTTGATATTCTGTTTAAAACAACACATTTTGTTAAAAACAACTTAATCTGTAGTATAAATTTATGTCTTTTAGTTGTACTATAATTTCTGAACTACTTTAGGAAAGACTTGTGCCTTCTTGTTCCTGGGCCAGTATCTCTACTGTGCTGCAGTGAGGGACACAGTGCTCCAGGTATTTGTAGTATTTTCCAGAGTGTCCCCCAGCACATCCTGACTTCATTTTCCCACAGTCTGTTGAAATCTTATTTACACAAATATGATAGTAGTTATGACAGATTTTTCCTTTGTTTTCCTGAACTACTTTTGTTTGGAATTTTATGCTCTTTGGTTAGGAAGTAGTCAAATTATATATAATTTCACAAGCATTTACTGAGGTTTTTTTTAACATTTATTTATCATAATTTATTCACTTTGTATCTCTGCTGTAGCCCCCTCCCTCATCATCTGATCCTAGTCCCACCCACCATCCCTCATCTCCCCCTATGCCCTTTCCCTAGTCCCCTGATAAGGGAAGATAAGCTCTCCTTTTTTTTTTTTTTTTTTTTTAGCCATTTTTCCCATTTTCCCTTGGGCCCCCAAATAGGATTTCTTTGTCCCTAAATCAGCTAGAAGAAGCCCATGATAACGACTTCCTGTTTCCCTTGAAGGGAGTATTGGGTGGGTTTTTGGTTGTTTTCTGGGGCAATAAGCTCTCCTTTTATCTGACCCTAGCCTATCAGGTCTCATCAAGGCTGGTTTCATCATCTTCCTTTGTGGCCTGGCAAGGCTACAAGGGAGGTGATCAAAGAGCTGGCCACTGAGTTCATGTCAGAGACAGCTCCTCATCCCCTTACTAGGGTACCCACTTGAAAACTGAGCAACCTATGGGCTTCCTCTGAACAATGAGGGTTTAGGTCTTCTCCATGCAACGCATGGAGTATTGGTTCCTACAGGCATCCCTGGGCCCAGTTCATTTATCTATCTATCTATCTATCTATCTATCTATCTATCTATCTATCTATCTATCTATCTATCTATCTATTTATTTTTGGTCTCTGTTGGTTTTCTTGTGGAGGTCCTTCTGTCTCCCTCTTCTTCCATAAGGTTTCCAGCACTCTTGCTAATAAGTTTGGCAATGAGTATCAGTATTGCTTTTAATACCCTAGTGGGTAGTCTTTCAGAGGTCCTCTGTGGAAGGCACCTGTCCTGTTTCTTGTCTTCTCCAACTTCCAGTGTCTATCCTGTTTGCCCTTCTGAATGAGATTTCAGCCTCTTCCCTAGGGTCCTCCTTGTTGTTTAGCTTCTTTAGGACTATAGATTTTAATATATTTATCCTATACTATATGACAAAATCCACTTATAAGTGAGTATATAGATTATTTGTCTTTCTGCTTCTGGGTTATCTCACTCAGGATGATCTTTTCTAGTTCCCACCATTTGCCTGCAAATTTCATGATTCCCTTGTTTTTAATTGCTGAGTAGTATTCCATTGTGTAAATGTACCACACTTCTGTATCCATTCCTCAGTTAAGGGACCTCTGGGTGGTTTCCAGGTTCTAACTATTATGAATAAAGCTGTTATGACTATGGTTGAGCATATACAACATGGTACTTGTTGTATACTTGAGCATCTTTTGGATATATGCCTAGGAGTGGTATAGCTGGATCTTGAGGTAGCACTATTCCTAATTTTCTGAGAAAGCACCAGATTGATTTCCAAAGTGGTTGTACAAGTTTACATTCCCGTCAGCAATGTAGGAGGGTTCCTGTTTGCCTATATCCTCTGCAGCATGTATTGTCACTTGAGTTTTTGATCTTATCTATTCTGATGGATGTAAGGTGAAATCTCAGGCTAGTTTTGATTTGCATTTCCTTGATGACTAAGGATGTGGAGCATTTTTTTTTAATTATTAATTGTGCAGGAGGATAAATATGGATCTTTTTGCATTTTTTTACATGTAGACATCCAGATAGAGCAACACCATTTGTTGAAGATGCTATATTTTTTTCCATTATATGGTTTGGCTTTTTGGTCAAAAATTAAGTTTCTGTAGGTGTGTGGGTTTATTTCTGTGTCTTCACTTTGATTCCATTGATCCACCAATATGTTTCTATGCCAGTACCATGCAGTTTTTAGTATGTTGCTTTATATTACAGCTTGAGATCACAGGTGGAAATACCTCCAGAAGATCTGTTATTGTACAGGATTGTTTTAGAAATTCTGGGTTTTTGTTTTTCCATATGAAACTAATATGCACCTGTTACTATATTGGGGCTTAGAATAAAATATAGCACCAAAACAAGCATAAAAGTTGTATAAGTTTTTTTTCCGAAACTTTCAACATATTTTACATGAACACCTTAGTCTAGCTATTTACCATATCTAGAAAAGCTGCCTTTCATTAGGTAAATTGTTCTTTATCACTCATATTGTCCAAATGTTTTTACGAACTAATGCAGTCAGCTCTGAATAATTTCAAAATTGTACCTCATTTTTCCCTTAAGTTTTTGGCTTATTATGCTTTTAATGTCTTTAATAGGAAAAATTAAATATATAAATAGAAAGCAAATCACTGGAATGTTATTGAGAGCCCTAGGGACAAATTATTCTGCTTCAATAATGGCCATTTTTAAAATCTGAACCTTCACCAATTTTTCTTATCCATTCCATTTTCACTGTGCTTTCTTTCTTGAAGTATATAAATCCGTTCTTAATATTTCACATATATAGCTAAACTATAGCAATTTTAACTCAATTTAACTATGAAACAAGTTATCACAGTAATATTTTAAAGAATGACTTTTTAATTTCAATATTTGTATTTCCAGTTCTTGTATACAAAATAGTTTCCTTTTTATTTAAATTAAATTTAAATAAGTTTCCCATGTTGAAATTAGTTACTTCTGTACTTAATATCCTTTGATTGACTATGTCCCTTCTTCTGTAGTTGCTCCCCATTGCAAAGTATTGTTAATAGAACCTTGGCACTTGTTTGCACATGATTTTCTGACTATGTATTTATGGTCTCTTAATGCACATTTTTCTCTTGTATGTATCTATTATAAATTGGTTGTTGGGTTTAACATAGAAATACAGATCATGTTCAACATTTTTGTCTTCCATATTTCAGAAAAAAAAATCATTCAGTGTTCTACTAAGTCTCCTCAAAAATGGCATCTTCATGCTCTATCATTACAGAAAAGGGGTAACTTTTTAAGGTGTTGTTAGGTTATGAGGGTACCAGCCCCTTTTATGTCTGATGATGGCTCACTCCTGATTTTAAAAAATTTGCCTTCTGCCTATATTTTAAAGATAATATCTATAGATCCCGTGAGATAGCCATGCCTGAATAAAACCCCCTCCAGTGTGTGTGTGTGTGTGTGTGTGTGTGTGTGTGTGTGTAATCACAAGAAAGGTTAATGCAGTAAAAGTTTGCCTTTTTGCTGTGTCTCTTTGTTGGTTGCTGTTTTGCAATGGTGTTCAGGATAAATATAATCTAGAATCAGAAAATACTTGGTCATTTGCCCTCACACAATAGTTGCCATGTTCTCCATTTACCATTAAACAAACATCGTGGTTAACAGATCAGACCAAGATTATTTGCTTTGTGAATATAACTGGGATGATTTGTTTTGAATTAAGATTCATATTCCCAGTGCCCTGGTCTACTGAGAAGCAGCCAGAGTTTCTGGGACTTCTAGATTCCTCAGGCCACACTTGAATGAGAGGGATTAGGTTTCTGAGACTGGGTTTTACCTGAGTTTCAACAGTAAGGAAAACATCCCAGGCTCCCTACACCCTTTAGCCTGTTAGAAGAGCAATTTTCAAGACCCCCACACTCTGTTCTTTTGATGATAATTTCTCTTTCATAAAAGCTGACATAATGACACTGCCACCTACTCACAATGCAGAGATAATGAAGGAGATGTTTCCAGGGAACAGCAAAGCTCTGCAGTTTGGAATTTCAGCAGAGAGCAAGAAAGGCAGCGCCACCTCACAGCAAGCTGATGAGAGCTGATAAGAAGCACCCAGACTTCAGTGCTGTGCTCCTGGACATGTACTTGGGAGACTTGAGTAATTACTTCTTATCTCCTCTTTCAGCAGCCTTCAAACATCCAATTTCAGCTGATCATCCAATTTCAGCTCATTGCTCCTGCTACACTAGCCTCCTTTTGTGACTTCATTCCATGAAGCATAGAGCTCCCTTTCTATAACCAGGGTATTTTTAGGCTTTGCTCTCTGCCTGCAATGCTCTGTTCAGGATCTGCCAACAGATTTTCTCACGGATGCCTCTGTTCAATGACTTCTTGTGGTGATGTCTCCCCCCTGTCTGTGTTAGTCCTATTCAATCACTGTCACAGCTAATCACAGTTCTTCATAACATCTTAAGTGATTTTTATGTATTGCCAGTTTCATACTTTTGCAAACCTATACTCTTCTCCAAACACTAGGATACAATCTTCCTTAAAATGGTATCATTAAACATGTACTTTGTCTAACAGACAAATAAGTAACTGTAAATATTAGGTAAATTAATGTTTAAATGATAATTTTTGAACCTATCCTGAGGGTAGGATTTTATTCTGAAAACATATCCTAAAACCAAAGTATATGATTTTCTTTTCTTTTTTCTTCTTTTTTCCTTCACTCCCACCATCCTTCCCTCCCATTTTCTTTCCTTTCTCCCTCCTTTCCTTCCTTCTTTCTTTCCTTCCTTCTTTTGTTTCTTTTTTTTCTTTCCTTCCTTCCTTCTTTCCTTCCTTTCTCCCAGTTTTTCTTCCCTCCCTCCCTCCCTTCCTTCCTCCTTCCCTCCCTCCCTCCCTCCCTCCCTCCCTCCCTCCCTCCCTTCCTTCCTTCCTTCCTTTCCTTCAATACTGGAAACTGAATCTAGGGTCTTGTGAATACTAGGCCCAGACAAGCACTCTCAACTAATCTACTTTGAACTTTGAACTTATTCAATAAATTTGCTTTCCTGTCCCAACTCTTCACAATGTAGAATTACAAGCCTTTTCACCAGGCCTAGGTTTATTTATTTATTTATTTATTTATTGCGAACACTCTTACATCAAGTCCCTAAATTCAGCTGCACTCTCCAAATCACCATTATTAGTATAAAGGCCTCGTTGGATGCTAAAGCATGTGGAAGGATCTATATGGAGAATGTTATTTACCCTGAGAAAAGTCATTAACTGGTTTAAATGACCTTTATGAAATAATTCCTAATCCTTATATTCTGAGTTAAAAAGTACCATAGGTGATTTACTGATTTCACATGCTTTGCATTCTTTTTTTTTTTTTTTTTTTTTTTTTAGGTTATAATTTATTTATTTCTTTCTTTATTTTTTTTTCTTTATTTATTTTTTATTTTTTTTATCAGTTACATTTTATTAACTCTGTATCCCAGCCGTGTCCCAATCCCTCATTCCCTCCCTGTCCCTCCCTCCCTCCCTCATCTCCACCGTGCCCCTTTCCAAGTCCACTGATGGGGGGGACCTCCTCCCCATTCATCTGATCCTGTTTTTGCTCTATTTTAAAATGCCAGCAAAAGGACTATTAGAATATCAATACAATTTGAGCAAAAGCTAGATAGAACTCACTTACCTTCAAGTATATTTTAGTTTAGGGCAGTGGAGCAGCTCCAAGCAGAAAGAGGCCTCAGAATATTCCATCTTCCTCACATGAAGTTCATTTTTTATTTTGACTTTTTAGAGTTGTTGATCATACTGTTTGGCCAAATCCATAGAAATATCTTAGAGATTCTTCCCTTCATATCCATAAAGTGTTCATTTTGTTGATGTGAACATTGAACTAAATTTCAAATTAGCGTAATTGTGTAGGTTGTTGCAGTGTTTGGTTGAGGGAGCCCAAGGCCCAGCTCGTTGTGTCTGATAGGTAGTGACCCCAATGCACTCCACATCATTATAAGTAGATACCTAGAACTTCGTGGGTAGTTTTAAATACCACAGTCACCACTCTTTAGCGATACAACTTCAGCGATTGTAGTTACAACTCAAACAACTGGTAAGATATGATGGTTAGAAGAAGCTGAAGCCATCATACTAAGACCACAGGTTGTGAGGATAAGCTTCTATTTTTCCGTCTCATTCTGAATGAACTATTTCTAGAGAATGAAGGCAATAGAGTCTCTTCTCCATCTGTGGTGGGAATGGGGAATGATGGTAATTCCTCCGAGACTGGAGTTAGAAACAGTTATTGTTTCCATGTGGCTGCTAAGAACCAAACATTGGTCCTATGCAATAGCAGTAAGCAGAAGCTCTATGCTTCATGGAATTAACCCCTGAGATATCTCTAGCCCTAGAAAATTTGATTTTTAAATTGTTAATCAAGAACAAGAGAGGTGGCTCAGTGAATGTAAATATTAGGACTAGAGTTTGGATCTCTCACATCTTATAAGTTCCAAGTGGGTGTAGTGGGCTCTCTGAAATTTGAACACTTGGAATTCAAGACAAGAGATTTTTTTAAAATGCTGCTAGCTATATTAGTCATATGGATAAGCTCTGGAATTGATTGTGAGCGCCTTTCCAAATGAATAAAGTGGAAAGCAATTATGAAAAACTCCCTGTGTAAGCCAGGGGCATACACCACACATATAGTCTCATGCAAAATATTTTTAAATTATGAATTGCTATTTGAGTTGAATTATATAAAGAAAAAATAATTAATTTTTCTTATGATTAGGATAGAATTTTTAACAATTTCTGAAATAGTCCATCACCTCTTTCTGATGCCTTCTACTATGTATTTATGCAAAGCAGCAGTTTCTGCACTAAAGATTAAAAAATGTACATCTCAATCAGCATTGAGAAACCTCAACTATTCCTTTAATCTTGTAGTATAAAATTTTCAGCCAAGACTTAATTCATGCAAAAGGAAACGGACGTACCCATCTAATTAGAATGCATGCTTGTTTTCATCTTTAATAAGTGACAAGATTGTATGTATGCCAAATGTTTGAAAATAATTTTTATGATTTATTATAGTAAATATATTCAGTTGATCAAATTATCGGTTCCCAGTTGAGGCGATCTTTTCACGTCATAAGATAAGCCATTACTTTTAGAACCTTATTATTCAGTTAAAATAAGTTGTATAGGAAGCAAAAATATTTTTCCACAAAAAGAGTAAAACTAAGAAACCTATGAGAATTTGGACTTTAAAATATATACCTATGTTTATTTATGTTTATCCTCACAGACTTAGAAAACTAACAACTTTGTGTTTGTTTATTACTTAGCCACTTAGAAATAAAATTAAATAATATTAATGCAAGTAAAGAAATCCTTTTGCCATTGGTGGTTGATGTCCAATAAGGTTAGATGTTAATAACTGTATCTGGTTTGGTGGATCTTGATTAATTTACCCATGTACAGTACCTTGATCCCATTAGTTAATAAAAGAGAAAATATGATTTTCTTAGCTGATTCTATTCCAAAAACTGAGAAAGGATGGAAATTGAACAGACATTCTGAGACACAAGTTGACTGTGTTCATGGGTAGTTTTGAAAGTTAATTTCTTTGGAGAAATGGAACCATAAATGGGAAAAAAAAATCTTGAAGCAAAATGACCTAGAAAGATTTAATGATTGGTGACAGGTGAGGGCATAAATACTGTTATAAAAATAACAAAAGTTACAAAAGTTAGACTCGTAATTTCTTTGAAAATACTTCTCACCCTCTCTTCAACTGTCAATTCGATGTGTTTTGAAATATTATGAAGATAACAAGAGAACAAAGCACAAATTCATTTTTACTTGTTTCACACCTGAGTCTCCAGTTACTGAGACAAATGCCAAATTTTAAGCATTCAATAACGATTTAAGAGATAAAGCCATAAATGGTTAAATGGTTGTAATCCTTAACTCATTTGGGAAGGGGATAACCATAAGGTCATATTTTCTTATTCTTACAAACTGTACTTTGAACAAAAATTTCCCAAAGTTTGAAAGTAATATTTCTTGGAGTTTGCAGATGTGAATTTAGGAGAAAAAATATGACTGGCTTAAAGCAGGTCATCTGTTTCAAATTTCCAAAGAAAAACTCTAGATATTGTGTCATTTTACAGCCAGAAATACAAACCTGCTATAAATATTAGAAATAAAAAAAGGGCTAGTCTAGCTTAAGAAAATCTTAACCCAGAATAACATTGTCAAGATCTTGTCTGTTCATGTGAGTTTGTGGCTGTTCATCACCTGAGTCCTATTCTTTCCTCTGTGATTGTGTGTGTGTGTGTGTGTGTGTGTGTGATTTGTTGTTTTCATAGGAGAGGAAAGGCACTTTTTAAACAGAGACGAAACTCAGAAAAACATGATAAATCTAGATTTGGTTTTATTGCTCACAGACTGAATAAATCTAGATTCTTCCCTAAATTGACTTTGAGGCTTTTGTGTAAGTTGTTGGTGGACTTCCAAAATAAAGTAAAACAAACAAACAAAAAAACAACAATTTTATATTTTTCATGGAGCTCAGGTCTAAGATAATAGACAACTTTTGCACATGCAATATGTTCTAGTTTGGTTTTCGTTGCTGTCATAAATATCATGACCAACAGAAACTTTGAGGAATAAAGGGTTTGTTTCAGCTTGCACTTTAAAATAATAGCACATCACTAAAGAAAAGAAGTACAGGAACTCACTGGCTACTGATTCACATTCTTATCATGGATAAAATAATTTCAGCTTTGACCTTCTTTACAAATACCATGTATTTCTCCTGTATATTCTCAAAATATAACCCACACAGGAGAGTTTTCTCAGACTTATTTTTTATATTAATTTTTTATATTAATCACAGGTTATTTACTTTGTGACCCAGTTGTAGCCCCCTCCCTCATTCCCTCCCAACCCCACCATCCCTTCCTCATCTCCACACTGCCCCTTTCCAAGTCCACTGTTAGGGGAGGTTCTCCTCTGCTTCCATCTGACCCTAGTTTATCAGGTATCTTCAGGACTGGCCGCATTATCCTCCTCTGTGACCTAGCAAGGCTGCTTCTCCCTGGGGGGCAGGGAGGGACGGCTTCTTTGAGCTTTTGTAGTTCACTTAAAGTGACACAAAGGAGCCCAGGTTAAAGAGCTGCTGCAAACTAACTGAAACTTTCCCCTTCTCCCCTTGGAAGAGCAATTTCAACAATTTTATTGCTTATATCCATTCTGTATGACAAGATGAATAAGCCATTACACTGACCTTCATCTGACATTTACAACTTAGTCATGTGCTCTTATGAACTGGTGATAAGAGTGTATGTGGATCTGTCTTCACTGATCACAGGCTGGGATCTTTAATATAAAACTAAGTATTCCTACCACTTTAAACTGAAAATAGAAGTCTGCCTTGACCAGCCACCATAGATGATTTCAGAATTGGGTTACAATAGTACTCATTTGCCCTAATTTGTCTGTATTTCCTTAGAGTAGACTATAATGTTAAGGAATTTTTATAGGAACTTTCCTGAAGTAGGTACCTTTTTATAATCTCTATTAATGCTGTTTAATTCTTTCTAATTGATGTGTTTTCAAAACCAGAAGTAGAGTATTGAATTAAGCTTAACAAGAGATGATGGTCCTTAATTTGAAGAGGCATGCTTTCCTCTGAATTCTGATGAGGAATAAAAGAAAGCAATCATTTTTTTGGGGGGAGGGGGCAAAACATTTTTTTAAATTTTTATTTATTAGTCACATTTTATTAACTCTGTATCCCAGCTGTATCCCTCTCCCTCATTCCCTCCCAATCCTACTCTCCCTCCCTCATCTCCTCCCTGCCCCTTTCCAAGTCCACTGGTAGGGGAGGACCTCCTCCTCTTTCATCTGACCCTGTTTTATCAGGTATCTTCAGGACTGGCTGCAAAGTCCTCCTCTGTGGCCTAGCAGGGATGCTCCTCCCTTAGGGGGTGGGGAGTTCAAAGAGCCCATCATTGAGTTCATGTGAAAAATAGTACCTCTTCTCCTTACTAGGGAAACCCACTTGCTTACTAAGCTACCACGGGCTACATCTGAGCAAAGGTTCCAGGTTATATCCTTACATGGTCCTTGTTTGGAGAAACAGTCTCATCTAATTAAGATAAACAAGAAAGAAGACCTGGGGTAAGATGATCAGTCCTCACTTAGAAAGACAAATGAGATGGGCATTGGATGTAGGAGAAAACAAGTAACAGGACAGGACCCTACCATAGAGGGCCTCTGAAAGACTCTACCTAGCACCATACCAAAGCAGATACTGAGACTCATAACCAAACCAAAGCAGAGTGCAGGAATCATATGAAAGAAGGGGGAGTTAATATGACCTGGAGAGGATAGGAGCTCCACAAGGACCAAATATATCTGGGCGCAGGGGTCTTATATGAGACTGTTTCTCATTTTGTTTTCTTAATGAAAATGCATGAATATATATATATATATTTTTATTTAACAGAAAAGATAAACCTAGGTGCTTATAAATATGATATTAGCAAATAAATCATGTGGAATTTGGTGCCTTACAAGTACTAGATATTTTTTTGCAATATGGAAAATTATTATTGGATCAAACTCATCATCATCATCATCATTATTATTATTTACAATTTATTTACTTTGTATCCTAATTGTAGTACTCTCTCTCATCTCCTCCAGGTCCAACCTTCCCTCTCTTTTCCTCCTTTATCTCTCTCCCCTAGTGTGTTGATTGGGGAAGTCCTCCTTCCCTATTGTCTGACCCTAGTCTATGAAGTTCCATCAGGACTGCCTGGATCCTCTTTCTGTGGGCTGTCTAGGTCAGCCCACCAGGCAGCAGTGATCAAGGAGCAGGCAACTGAGTTCATGTCATTTGTGAATTTCACATCATGCACCTCAATCCCACTTATCCCTTCATCCATTTGTATCCATCTTCTGCCATTGTATCCTCACCAAGAAAAGAAAACAAAAAATAAAAACAAAAAAAATAACTAATTTACATAATAAAAAGAAATAAAACTAATCCAAATGAATAAAAAACAAAATAAAATCATCTTGCCCTGGAAGCTGCAATGTGTCACAGTGTGTCATATCCTTTTGTCCAAACAGCTCTACTTGCAAATATTCATTGCAAGGAAGCATTAGTCTGGTTTGAGGTCTCTGGCTTCTGCTACACTATCAGTATTGGATCCACATCAGGATTCCTCTCAGATACCTTGTTGTTACCCTGTGTCATGGAGATCCGGAAGCTTTGGATCTGCAGGACTGGCTCCTTCACACACTTCAGCAGTTCATGGAAAGAATAGATGCTATCGTGACCCAACTCAAAGCCCTGGATTGGGACCTGGGTGGTAGCTGTATTGGCCATCCCCTGAGGTCTCCCTCAGCCACACCACCAGAGTTCTCCAGAACTGCGCCTGTTAGGTCACCCAAGTGCTATAGCAGACAAAGGGCAGGAACAGCCCTCCTACTCTCATTTCTCCAGGTCAGCTCATCCTTGCCCCCGCCACCAGAGTCAGCTCTACTGTGCTGCCCAGGTAAAGTGCAGAACTTGTTTGCTCCAGTGCTGCAGCAATCAAGGGGTTGAGCCAGCTCAGAGCAGCCCTTGGTCATCAATATGGTTAAAGGGCAACCCAGACCAGGGACAGTTGCATAGTGCTGGGTGGTAACATGAGCCTTGAACTCTATATCATCTAAGGTCCATAAAATCTGATGTTTCCACTAGTAAATGCTGCTGATTAAATGTTACAGTAGAAGTCTTTTATATCTAATCACGCAATCTTATTTTCTACAAGTACACATGATTTTATGGAAAGTAAATTGTAAATTTGCAAGTTAATTTGCAGTCTTTTTCTGTGATAAGCCATCAAGGTGATAGGTACTAATGGATTACACGGGGTAATCTATGGATTATAAGTGTTTATTGGTTGCCTTGCATATAGAGATATTGGGGATGTGGTAGATATTATAATCTCAAGGCCAAATATTGCTCAGTCATTTTATCTTTTTATATGAATAGTCAAACATTTTAATTCCTTAGCACAAGGAGATTATATTTCTCAGAGTTAGACTCAATAGCACTGGATATGTTGAGAGTCTATGCCTCTAAAGAAATGGAAAATAAATTTCATTAGAATTGGCAAATGGACAGCCAGCAGAAGTGAGCTGCTCACTGTCTACTGAGCTCCATTTTCCTGCCACAGCTCTGCCTGACCTCCTGAGTAGGTCTGCAGGCCCCAGAAACATGCAGGTTAGACTTTTCTTAGCCAATCCCCTGTCTTCTGGGTCCACCTGGGACATAGCCAGAAGAGTAAGTTGCCTGTTCTCCCCTGAACTCCAACATCTTTATTGATACCACTTAAAAAAGTTAAATCAAGGTCAGGTAAAGAATTCTACTTAAGTCAGGGACTAGTCAAGGTGATCCATTCTCTCCATATCTATACAAGGTAGTACTTGAAGTTCTAGCTAGAGAAATAAGACAACTAAAGGAGACCAAGGGGATACAAATTAGAAAGGAAGAAGTCAAAGTATTGCTCTTCAGACATGATATGACACTATACATAAATGATCCCAAAAATTCTACCAGAGAACTCCTAGAGCTGATAAACACCTTCAGCAAAGTGGCTGGAAACAAAATTAACTAAACAAAAAATCAATAGCCTTCCTTTATTTAAATGATAAATGTGCTGAAAAAGTAGTTCGGGAAATAGCACCCTTCAAAACAGCAACAAATAATGTAAAATATCTTGGTGTAACTCTAGCCAAACAAGTGAAAGACCTGTATGACAAGAACTTTAAGTTTTTGAAGAAAGAAATTGAAGAAGACATCAAAAGATGTGATCCTGTAAAGGTAGAATTAGCATAGCAAAAATGGCCACCTTAACAAAAGGAATCTACAGATTTAATACAATTCCCATCAAAATTCCAACACAATTATTTATAGACCCTGAAAGAGCAATTCTCAACTTCATATGGAAAAAAAAAAAACAACAAAAAACCCAGAATAGCTAAAACAATCCTGTACAGCAAAATAACTTCTAAAGGCTTCACTATCCCTCATTTCAAGCTGTACTACAGAGCAATAGTAATAAAAATCACATGGTATTGACATAAAAAAAGACAGGTTGATCAATGGAATAAAATAAAAAAATAAACAAGAAATAAATCCACACACCTGTGGACACTTCACTTTTGACAAAGAAGATAAAATCATATAATCAAAAAAGAAAGAAAGAAAGAAAAGGAAAGGAAAGAAAGAAAGGAAAGGAAAGAAAGAGAGCATGTTCAATAAATTGTGCTTGTCTAATTGGATGTTTGCATGTAGAAGAATGAAAATAGATCCATATTTATCACCCTGTATAAAACTCAAGTCCAAGTGGATCAAAGACCTCAACATAAAACCTGAAACACTGTATCTCTGGGAGGAACTGGACACTTAGGACAGGAGAGGCTCCTGGGTGTTTATGTAGGTGACCCTAGCTAAGACTCCTAGCAATGAGGTATATGGAGAGGAAGTGGCCACCTCTTGAAGCCAGGCAGAACTTGCAGTGGAGACAGGGTGACACCAACCAACTCACAAAACCTTTGATGCAAAGTTTGTACTATCTACAAGATGTCCTGAGATGAAGACTGAGCAGAGGTTGAGGGAATAGCCTACCAATGCTGGCCTAGCTTGAGACTCACCCAGTGAAAGAGATCCAGTCCCTGACACTATCAGTGGTTGTGTTTGCAGACAGGAGCCTAAGATAAATGCCTTCTGAGAGGCTTCATCCAGCAGCTGATGGAAATCAGATGCAGAGACCAAACTTTAGGTGGAGCTAGGGAAGTCTTGTGGAAGAGAAAGGGAAAAGATTGAAGGAGCAGAAAGTGTCAAGGACACCATAAGAAGACCTACAGAGTAAAGTACCCTGGGCCCATGGGTGCTCACTGTGACTGAACCACTAACCAAAGAGCTTTCATGGGCTGGACCTAGGCCCTTTACACATATGTAACAGATGTGCAGCTTGATCTCTCTATGGGTCCCTAACAGTTGTAGTAGGGGCTGTCTCTGACTCTTTTACCTGCCTCTGGGTCCCCTAGCTGGGATGTCTTGCCAGGCCTCATTGGAAGAGGATGTGCTCAGTCCTGCTGCGAGTTGAGGTGCAGGGTGGATTGGTATCCTGTGGAGGCCTCTTCTTCTCTGAGAAGAAGGAGAGGGGAGAGTGGGAGGAGGGCTTCGTGAGGGTGGGAAAGGGAATGGGATGAGAGGACGGGCAGGCTGTGATAAGGATGTAAAATGAATAAGTAAATTAATCAATGGAGAAGAAAAAAAAAAGAATGGGCAAGTGAACTAGTGACGGGAATGTTGAAATGAAGCAATTCCATCACAGACAAGAGTGAGGTTTTCTTCTACTCTGATGTCTCATGAGATTATATTCTAAACAAGGGGATGCACAGACACTGTGTTTCCCAGCCCTACATCCTCTTGCACTTCACTCTACCAAACAGCCGTTCAAGTGATTCCTGTTCAGGGTTCTTCCAGAGTGTTCTTACGGCTTTTGTAAATGTGCCCTTAATGAGTTGGCTCCTGCTATTCTTCTGGCTTCACGTGTGGTAACCTCCTCTCCTAAGGCTCCCGGACATTGCATTTACTACTTTTTCTGCCTAAGCCTATTCCTTTTTTTGACATCCAACATCTTGCTTGTTCAATCTTTCCAGTATTCTTGGTAAATTATACAATTTTTTCCAAATTTTTATTTTTTTATATTGATTACAGTTTATTCATTCTGTATCCCAGCTGTAGCCTCCTACCTCAGTCCCTCCCAACACCCCCTCCCTCATATCCTCCTTGCCCCTCTCTAACTCCACTGATAGGGGAGGTCCTCCTCCCCTTCCATCTGACCCTAGTTTATCAGGTCTCATGAGAACTGGCTGCATTTTCCTCCTCTGTGGCCTAGCAAGACTGCTCTTCCCACTGAGTTCATGTCAGAAACAGTCCCTGTTCAATTGTAAGACAGGATTTTTTATTCTCTATCAATAACATAGCACTAACTAACCTAACTGTTCCATCTTTAATTACTTTTTTTTTTTTTTACTTTTTATTTATTGTGTTAGACAGGGTGCCTGTGTGCCATACTGCATATATGGAGGGTTGGAGGACAATCCACACAGGTTCTGTCCTTCTGCAGCACAGGTTCTGAGGATCACACTTTGGATGTCATGTTGAGAGGCAAGCGCCTTTTGGTGTTGAGGCTTCTCTTCTTCCTAATATTTAATTCCACAGGAGACAATATTTTTATTTGCATACTATACACACACACACATATATCCAAATAACCACTTCTAGGTCACTCCTGTTGCTTGATTATTCTCACCTGAAAATATGTACAATTTACCAGTTGATATTCATGAGTTTTCAGTTGAAAATTATGTACTCATTTACAAGCTTTTAGATGTTTGTTTTCAACAAGGTATCTGATACTTACCTAGCAAATACAATGACCGTGAAATTTACTAGTCAACTGAGGCTACAGAATCATGCCCTTTCATTTAACATATAAGAAAAGAACATGAAAATTCTAGTAACGAAGTAGCAATTGTGTATTAGGAAGTTAATAGGTTGAGCATGATATTAAATAAAACATGCAGTAGATGGTCTCTTGGGATGGACGTAATACTGTATTGCCCTTGGCAAGCCAGGACACATAGTCGAGGTCCTATTGACGCAATGGGAACTCGAGGAGGCAAGATCATCCTGCAGCAGGACTGCCTCAATCCAACGAACTTCTGTCACTCTTTGTGCTTCATTCAGGACTTGATTTCCCTTTTGAAATCTTCATGGCTTAAGTTCCATCAAAAGTAGTCTCCTAAACTTTTTGTGAATATCTGAGTATATATACGACCCCACATGGAACAGTACAATGCAGTTCCCAACTCCCAATAGATTCTCAGTAACTCCACTGACTAAATACATTCATACTTGAGGAGTCTTTTTGCTTGCAGAAATATGTCTATCCATCTAGGAATGAAATCTGGGATAGACCACAACTATTAGTAATGCGTTCATAGGGTTAGAGCCAATTATTTTCTGTGTGTGAGTAGATCATTGTCTGGTTTTAAACGTCTTATCATATATGGAGCTCTCAACTTCCACATTTTTTTTTGGAGTGACTATGTATAATTCAAAATTCCAAGAGTAAGGTAGACTTCTGACTTTTTTTTTTTCTTTTAGAATTACTTTAAAAAAATCGAGTTTGCATTCTTTCTGAAGACAGGAAGCCAATTGCACGTTTCTAGCTACCTGTTTTACTCATGTCTAGAGCCTGGTAATTACTACTAGAATCCTTTGGTGAGGCCTCTAGGAAGTCTTTTACACCATTATTCCTTCAGCTTTCCTTGATAAGAAACTCTTCACACTTCATTAGCTGAGTACCAACGTTAGCACATTTTTTTTTCTGCAAGTTTTTTCTTAAATCCGAGGCATCTCGGGCCTTAGACACTGGAAATCTACTCTATAGGAGTTTCTTTCTTTTTCTTATTTCATTGATCTTTCTATTTTTATTAGTTGGAAACATATTAATTACCTACAAGTTGTTTCTTCTACCAGTAAATGTAAACAACAATAAAAACATCAGAATAAAACTGTTTAGCTCTGGGGGAGATCTTAGAATTATGAAAGTAATTTTCTTTATAAAGAAGTTAAAGGAACTTGTAAGAAACTACTGTCTTTTGTAAATATTAGATACTTATTTCTTGTATCTGTGATGATAGATAATTACTAACATATGTAGCTAACTCAACTTTAATCTTTGATGAAGGTAAAATTCATTGCAAAGATCTGATATGTAAACAAGAATGTCAGATATCATAATAATATCATCATTTTAATTAAATGTTATGGCAATAATCATTTGGACATGGTAGAATAAATAATATACATTTGCACAATAAATGTTACTTATTATTTATTTAAGGCAATGCTTGAAAAATTACAATTAAATATGGACCTTCTAATATTTCTATTAAGTAGCATTGGATCAAAGTATTAAAAGCAATAAGCAATAACAAAGGCATCAACGCTGAATACTCAAAGCCTCTAGTCTATAGACAATAGGGCCATTAGCATTACCGTCTAGCAGAATACAAACTGATTACATTTATTGTCTCATGTCTTGAGTTCTCATGCTTCCTTTGGCTTTGCTTTTGTGCACATGGCTTAACTGCATGAAATTCTATATGCTTCCATATATAAAGTGGCCACTCAATGGCTACCCCTTAAGCATATTTTATATGGATTCAACTTATAATTAATATTAGGAATAGTTTTTTTTCTCTTATTAGAGCTGTTAGATTTTACTTCATAAGGATGAAATTTCAGTAAACTTGAAATTAGTCTGATGGGGAAAGGATAGGAGCTCCACAAGGACCAAATATATCTGGGCACAGGGTCTTTTCTGAGACTGACATTCAACCAAGGACCATGTATGGATATAACCTAGAACCTCCACTCAGATGTAGCCTGTGGTAGCTCAGTAACCAATTGGTTTCCCAAAGTGAGGGGAACAAGGACTATTTCTAACAGGAACTCAATGACAGGCTCTTTGGTCTCCCCACCCCCGAAGGGAGGAGCAGTCCTGTTAGGCCACAGAAGAGGGCTTTGCAGCCAATCCTGAAGATACCTGATAAAACAGGATCAGTTGAATGGGGAGGAGGTCCTCCCGTCAGTGGACTTGGAAAGGGGCAGGGTGGAGATGAGGGAGGGAGGGAGGGACTGGGAGGGAATGAGGGATCAGGACATGGCTGGGATACAGAGTTAATAAAATGTAACTGATAAAAAAAAAAAAAGAAAAGAAAAGAGGACAAGCCAGAAGAAAGTTATAAAAGTAAAAAAAAAAAAAAAAAGAAATTTGTGGTAAAAGTCACCATTTGGGTAGAAAAGCCCATTTCTCTAAATCTATAGATAGAATTATAACATGAAATACTATGAGAGAGACATAGCAAAAAAAAAAAAAATTCACGTGAATACTGTGTGTTCCAGTTCCTAGTAGTTTTTTAATATTTATTATACTTGTAAATTATCTGTACAGCATTTTTCATGTAATCCCTTGAGGTTGGTACATTCTGCTTATAAAATAATCCATTTCAGAGATAAATTATATACTAGGACCCCCTGGATCAAATATTATTTGTGTCATCAAGGGAGAATATATCCAAAATACTTGCTCAGAATTTTGTGTTGTGCTTACAAGCACTGAGAAAGTCTTATTGCCTCATCTTCAACCAGGAAAGCTTTTCCAGCCTTGAAGGTCTTTAAGCTTGTACTTTCACTAAAGCATATGTATTTATTGCCTCAGGAAACTCATTCAAGTCCATGAGGGACATTAGACTTGCCTTGAAAGACAAACAAAATCTCAATAAAATAAAATAAATCTCCCAAATGTGTTTCAGCTCAAGAGGTTCTAGACTCTAAATTGTGTCTAAGAGCCACTGGCGGGATCTCCACTTGATAGGGCTATATATGCTTGGTAAATCCTAAGGCTTGGTTTGCCTGTGGTATATATGCAAGATTAGAGTCTCACAACAGTGTGATGCAGCCATGATCATTCAGGCCTTTACAGCCATTGAAGCAGGACATTCTCCCCAAGCATGGTTGGATACCATAAAAAGCTAAAATGATACGCTCAGGATGCGAGGCTAAGCACTGCACTCAGGGTCAGCCGCTTTGGACCCAGAGAAGAGCATGTCTGATTGCATGCGGGTTGATGCCCCAGGTCCCGCCTCTGAGAAAAAGGTATCGGACGGTCTGATGCTCTTTGGGTGGATGACACCTAAATGAACATCTGTACAAAGTCCCAATTTATTTCTAATATCAGAGATCAGACCTCTACTCTTGCCTGATGCGTCTAAAACAAAAAGGGGGAACTGTAGAGAGCTGCGGAATGCTATGCCTTAAAGATGGAGCTGGTTTCCGCCTTCCACCTTCCCGATGGTGAGTGCTCTCTGTCATGAACAATTCCACATTTGGCTAAGGCTGAGGATCTGGCTTGCTTCCATGTATGTGGACCTATCTGCATTGCCCCCGTGGCACGCCTGGGTTGGCTACCCAGAGGCTATTTAAGCTATGGGCTGGCTTTCCCCGGGGTCCGAGGATTGTTCAATGTTCCTGAATAAACTGCATTGAAAAAAAAAAAAAAAAAAAAAAAAAAGATTACACATAAAGAAAATCAATATTCATTTTTAGCTCACTTCTTTTTTCCTTACTCCCATGTGCGGAAAGTAGTTTTAAGAAGTCTGTGTTGATGTCCTGTTTTTTTCCCATTTGGTTTACTCTGACAGCCTGTCTGTGACATTTGTGCTGCAGAACATATTTTGACAACGAATTACAGAATTCGATCGTTATCCACAATGATTTAAAAACTTCTCTTTAGAGACTGTGAAAAATCAGTTGTCTTTCATAAAGTAGCAAAGTATTAATTCATCTTTAAGAATATAAATCAATGTTTTTCACAGTTCTAAATCTGTTTGGGGGTTTGTAAAACCTCATTTCTGATTCCACAGATCAGAGGCAGGAAGTGAGAGTTTACACTGCTAACAATTCTCAACATGATGCTGATGGTGTTTGTTCAGCAGCCATGCCAAGCATTTTTTTTTTTAAGATTTATTTCTTTATTTTACATATGAGAGCTCTATTTGCGGGTACATCTGCATGGCAGAAGAGGGCACCAGATCTTATTATAGATGATTGTGAGCCACCATGTTCTTGCTGGGAATTGAACTCAGGATCTCTGGAAGAGCAGACAGTGCTCTTAACCTCTGAGCCATCTCTCTAGCCCCCAAACAATGATTTAAAATGATTCGAAATGTTGTGTGCTTCTTGGACAACTTGTTGGTAGAGCTACAGTGATCATTACTACTTTTTTTAACAATCATTCTCTTGAATGATTATTGTCACACATATACATAAAAGTTTATATACTCACCACACATACAGATAAATGTATGGATTCAACTTGACAAGTTTATTTAGTGCTCCTCATATGTATTTAAGACTGACTTTTGCTCTTCTCTGGGTCCAAATCGGCTGACCCTGAGTGCAGTGCTTAGCCTCGCATCCTGAGCGTAACATTTTAGCTTTTTATGGTATCCAACCATGCTTGGGGAGAATGTCCTGCTTCAATGGCTGTAAAGGCCTGAATGGTCATGGCTGCATTACTCTGTTGTGAGACTCTAATCTTGCATATATACCACAGGCAAACCAAGGTGACCAACACCAGAAGGCCTGCTAACGCTCCCATGCCCGCCCATTCCTTCAGGTTCTGCCTCTGAGAAAAAGGTATCGGACAGGTGTGATGCTCTTTGGGTGGATGACACCTAAATGAACATCAGTACAAAGTCCCAATTTATTTTTAATATCAGAGATCAGACCTCTACTCTTGCCTGATGCCTCTAAAACAAAAAGGGGGAACTGTAGAGAGCTGCGTAATGCCGCGCCTTAAAGATGGAGCTGGTATGCTAGTGACTCAAAGTCCAGCATACTTTCATTGACAGCCAAGTTGAGCGATTTGCCATAGGGTATCAATTTGCTCCTGCACGAGGTCAATCCTCTGATTGAACACCATCAAACCTCCTTTTAGCTGAGCATTAATTCCTTTTTGTACATCTAAGGCATGAGCTACATTGGCTAAAAGGTTATTCAGGGTCTGAGCAGTCTGCCCAGTATGACTCATGGCTAATGCCATGGTGGTAGCTCCAACAGCCGCCAATGAGATGGCAGTAACAATGGCAGCTGTAATTCCAAGATCCCTTTTCTGTCTGAAGAGAGTCATAGTGTGAGGGCATCAATGGGCACAGGCACCCAGCGAGGCATGCGAGTAACCAGCTAGTAAATTTACTAGCATTACAGCATTGGGCAAAAAAGCAAGTATCATTACCACAATTACTTGGCTCTATCTGGCTAATAATGAATAAAAATGGGGGATATAAACAAACAGGTGTGGGCTTATAGGAAATATTATGAGAAGCCTTAACCCCCTCGTTGGAACATCCTGCATCAGTTCTAGAACTAGCAGTGGTGGTGTCCGAGGTCTGAGTAGGTTCAGGAGACCATTGCCCCCAGGGGCAGGACGTGCTCCATGTAAATTGACTAACTCCATGTTTTCCTCCACTTTTGAAAGTCATTTAAGGTTCTTAAATTATTTTTCCCTTTTTTAAAAATTTTTCATCAATTACACTTTATTCATTCTGCATCCCCCCATAAGCCCCTCCCTCCCCTCCCAATGAATTTTCCCTGTGCTGCAAATCTGTCTAAACAATTGTCGAGCTATATTTTAGGTAATTGGACTGGAGAATTCGATACTACGATGGAGCAGCTGAGAGTGGCCATTGTCATGGTAAATTCTACCAGAGTGGACGCAGGACTAGCCACAGGATTATCATCATGGATTGCTGCAGCCATGAATCATCTGAAGGAATGGGCGGGCATGGGAGCATTAGCAGGCCTTCTGGTGTTGGTCACCTTGGTTTGCCTGTGGTATATATGCAAGATTAGAGTCTCACAACAGAGTAATGCAGCCATGACCATTCAGGCCTTTACAGCCATTGAAGCAGGACAGTCTCCTCAAGCATGGTTGGCTACCATAAAAAGCTAAAATGTTACTCTCAGGATGCGAGGCTAAGCACTGCACTCAGGGTCAGCTGCTTTCAACCCAGAGAAGAGCATGTCTGATTGCATGCGGGTTGATGCCCCAGGTCCCGCCTCTGAGAAAAAGGTATCAGACGGGTCTGATGCTCTTTGGGTGGATGACACCTAAATGAACATCAGTACAAAGTCCCAATTTATTTCTAATATCAGAGATCAGAGATCAGACCTCTACTCTTGCCTGATGCGTTTAAAACAAAAAGGGGGAACTGTAGAGAGCTGCGGAATGCTATGCCTTAAAGATGGAGCTGGTTTCCGCCTTCCACCTTCCCGATGGTGAGTGCTCTCTGTCACAAACAACTCCACATTTGGCTAAGGCTGAGGATCTGGCTTGCTTCCATGTATGTGGACCTATCTGCATTGCCCACGTGGCATGCTGAGGTTGGCTACCCAGAGGCTATTTAAAGTGGGCTGGCTTTCCCCAGGGTCAGATGATTGTTCAAGGTTCCTGAATAAACTGCATTGAAAAAAAAAAAAAAAAAAGATGGAGCTGGTTTCCTCCACCTTCCCGATGGTGAGTGCTCTCTGTCACAAACACTCCACATTTGGCTAAGGCTGAGGATCTGGCTTGCTTCCGTGTATGTGGACCTATCGGTATTGCCCACATGGCATGCTGGGGCTGGCTACCCAGAGGTTATTTAAGCTGTGGGCTGGCTTTCCCCAGGGTCAGATGATTGTTCAAGGTTCCTGAATAAACTGCATTGAAAAAAAAAAAAAAAGACTTACTTTTGGGATTGATTAACCCATCAGCAAGCTTATCCCTGGAGAAGAATAATTTTCCCTCAATCATAAACAATTGCTGGTAGCTCTTTATCTATGGTTAGATTCTTGTAAGAATTCTGCCATCTCCATTGGCATGTCAACTACTGTTTATTTGATTAAGAGCTGTGTAGGAAGCCATATTGTTGGGATTTCATGGATGTGGCTTTTATGTTATATATAAAAGACAGTCTGAAGTCTTATAGCAGTTGTTCCAGTCCTCTGTCCCTGAAACTCTTTTCAACCCGTTTGTGATGTTACATGAGCCTTAGGTTAGAGGTTGCATTTTAGATATGGTCATTGGGGCTGAGCATCCCAATATACAATTGTTCTCTGTGTATTGAATAGGTGGATCTTTCTTTAATGGTTTCTGTTGTCTGTAAAAAATAAGCTTCACTGATGTTGAGTGAGATCTATATTTATCTGTGGGTATAAGATTAAGTATTTAGAATGCAGTTAGAAATTATATTCATTTACAACACCTGGCATAATTTTGCCTCCGATTTGTTTGGCAGTTGTTTACCATAAGGCTATAAGTGCCACTATTATACCTTATAGGACATCCTGTCACTATGATCATAGTTATTGCTTGAAGGCATTAATGCTAGATACAACTACTGAATTTTTTATTAAATTTTTATTTTTTATATTAATTATAGTTTATTCATATTGTATTCTAGCTGTAGCTCCTCCCTACTCCCCTCCAAATCCCATCCTCCCTCCCTTATCTTCTCTTATGCTCCTCTCCAAGTCTATATAGGGGAGGTCCTCCTCCCCTTCCATCTGACCATAGTGTATCAAGTCTCATCAGAACTAGCTGCATTGTCCTCCTCTGTGTCAGCTTGCTTTTCAGTATTATTACAGTTAGTCCTCAAGAAGAAGCATCCAGCTTGGTTCTAGCTCAATTCCTCCAAGTTATGTTTTCAAAATGTGTAGTGTCTTCAGCAACAGGGTTTTACTTTGAAGTTCTAAGAGACAACCAAAGGCAATGGCAATAGCCTATATTGTTTTAAAGGGTCTCCTAGACTCTCCTGACACAGTGCTTGAAAGGAGATTTCCATAGCCTGACACTGGGGTTTTTGCTTGCTAATCTATGGACCCTGGTGGAAATAGTATCTTTTATGTGCGGTGCAACTTTACACACACACTCATACACACACACACACACACACACACACACACACACCCTACATACATATATGCACACATGTACATGCATGTATGAGCACACACATATACACACACAGTCAAAATTAGCTTAATGTTTACTTTGCTTGTTTTCATCCTTCTTCACTGTCTAATTTTTCTCAAGTACTGAAAGTGTCCTTTCACTTTTAAATGGCTCACGTATTCACAATAGAAAAAAGCACAACCACCATTTTTCAAACTGTGATGATTAAATGTAGTTAGTCATGTACTCTGATTTAAAATAGAGAGGGAGAATAAAAGAAAATTGGAAATGTTAAGAATCTTATCCATTAGTCATATCTTTTTTCTCCTTGTTCTTATCACCGCGTAAGGACTTCATTATATATATTTTTGAAGACTAGGAATAAAAGAAAATTAAACTTAGGCTTTTTTTTTCTGTTCAGCAGAAGTGAATTTTAGTAAGGTGGATTCTACCTCTGAAATGTCATGTTTCTTTCTTCATAAATATGATATGATCATGGCTGAAAATTAAAGATGAAAAGTTAATTATAGAGATCAACAACTCTTGTAATGGTTACAATTAGGGCTGTCATTGAGGAATTCAAGTTGGGTTTCATTTTAATCCACAATGCCACCATCAGCAGCCTGGTATTGGGATATTGAAGCTATGAAAACTGCTTATAATGTGTGGAAGCACCTCTTTGCCCAATTAATTATGATTGACAAGCCACTAAAGTAATAAATTATATGTGTATTATATATTCCAAAGTTTGGGTGTTAAATATACTAATAATTATTTCAAAGAAATACAGAAAACATCTATAGTTTCAAGTACAGAGGGACAAAGCATCAAAATTCTTAGGTATTAAAAGTACATTTAGAAAATTCCATGTCTTATCCTATGTATACCTTATATTCTTAAATTCATTAAACTTTCATTTTATGAATTTGTTTTACATAATCAAAGGGATAAATAACCAAGTAAGATTTTTGATGACTTTGTGTAACAATTTTCTCTGAGATAAACCTTTTTTTTTTGTTGTTGTTTTTTGGAGGAAGCTTGTTAAAGCATAGGGTGTCCTAAGAAAAGTGGAACATTCTATATTGCAGAGAGGAGTGTTAATCTCAAGAAAAACACATTCAACAACAATAACAACAACAACAAAAAACCCTCAAAAGCTTCAGGAAGTTGCTGAAACTGACAAGATACAATGGAGGCACCCTTCCAAATATAGGTGTAAGGACAACTAAGAGACACTTTCAAACAAGCTGAGCTACCTAAGAGAGGTTCATATCAAACAAGCTGTCTGGAAGAAGCAAAGAGATGTTTAAATGCCTAGGAGACACTAAGGCAAGCTGAGCTGCCTTGAAATATGAGACAGCACTAAACCTGTTAGAAGAAAAGGTGGGGAAGAGCCTTGAACACACTGGCACAGGAGACAATGTCCTGAACAGAACAATAACAGCACAGGCTCTAAGAGCAACAATCAATAAATGGGACCTCATGAAACTGAAAAGCTTCTGTAAAGCAAAGGACACTGTCATCAGAACAAAACGATAGCCTACAGACTGGGAAAGGATCCTCACCAACCATATATCTGACAGAGGGCTGATATCCAGAATATATAAAAAACTAAAGAAGTTAAAAGGCATAAATCAAGTAATCCAATTAAAAATGGGGTACAGAGCTAAACAAAGAATTCTTCGTAGAAGAATATAGAATGGCAGAGAAACACTTAATGAGATGCTCAATATTCTTAGCCACCAGTGACCCTGAAATTTCACCTACACCCATTAGAATGGCTAAGATCAAAAACTCAAGTGAGAACATATGCTGGAGAGGATGTGGAGAAAGGGGAACTCTCCTTATAAGTTTGACTTATAGCCAAACTTTGGGCAGAGTGCAGGGAATCTTGGGAAAGAAGTTGGAGTTAGTAAGATCTGGAGAGGGCAGGAGCTCCCCAAGGAGAGCAACCAAAAAATTGACTGATACTTCAACCAAGGACCATTCATGGAGATAACCTAGAACCTCTGCACAGATGTAGCCCATAATAGCTTAGTGTCCAAATAGGTTCCCTAGTAATGGGAACAGGGACTGTCACTGACTTAAACTCAGTGGCTGGCTCTTTGATCATCTCCCCCTGAGGAGGGAGATGAGCCCAGGCCACAGAGGAATACAATGCAAACACTTTTGATGAGACCTGATAGGCTGGGGTCAGATGGAAGTGGAGGAGGACCTCCCCTATCAGTGGACTGGGAGAAGGAAAATAGGGAGGAAGGGAGGGAATGGGAGGGGATGAAGGATGGGGCTACAGCTGGGATACAAAGTGAATAAGTTATAATAAATTAAAAAAAAAGACAACAGTCTTCTAGGAAGAGGCTCAGATTAGATGGCTCTATGTGAACAAGACTCTCTCTACTTTATAGGTTGTGCCTCACGTTTCCATCTTTAATGAGATGTCATCCAGGCTGGTTAACCTTTAGTGATGCAACTCTCTCTAAGTCATTTCCATTCCTTTAAGTAACCCTTCATCAATATTCCTATCAAACTCATTGATTCACCAAAGTGGTCTTGGGTGATACCTGTACTTTGGCCTGTTTTTGGTTCCCTGTTTGGGGGAAATCAATGTTGATTCACATCTCCCCAAGCACAATTTCACACAACAGTGGTCACCATAATTATTCGAAGTATGACTAAAAATTCCTTTTAATCATAATTATTTAGTATAACATCAGAAATATAAAAATAAAAAACCTAAAAATTGGAAATTAAAAAGCATTTAATGAAACATAAAATGGTGAATAGTATAACTTATTAATGAAATAAAAGATAAAACTAGCATTCCACAACTTTTGTTAACCACTGTTCAAAAAAATACTATGATATGTACATTCGCAGTAATGAATTGCTTGGAGATAGAACTGTACATATATCAATGCTATTGAGTTAGGTTCTTTCTACAAGAGTTGAGCAGACCAGAGGCAAAAAGGCAAAATGAAAGTCATAAATGTATTCCTTCTTCTTCTTCTTCTTCTTCTTCTTCTTCTTCTTCTTCTTCTTCTTCTTCTTCTTCTTCTTCTTCTTCTTTGTCGTCATCTGAAATGGCAAGAGTGGCTATATAATGGATATATGCTAAGCAGAAATAGCTGTAGTTTCTTCTTGTTATCAATATTTAGACCCAGTGGAGAATGGGGCATGCCACTGAAAAGCAGGCACAGCAGAATTAAATTTAATCTGAAAATGTGTCACATAATCCCACCCTGTAGAGTTGGGCCTGCACTGTCTCGACCCATCCTTCATTCCTCTGTTTCTGTCTCTGTCTTTGTTTGTCTCTGTCTCTCTTACTCAAGCAAATACAGAATTTTTTTTAAGACTGAGTTCTTTGAAGACTTAATACTTAAGCTAATTTAATGAGTCTTTCACATGTTATAGCCTAAAGGCTCCGCTCCCTACAGTGTTAGAACAACTCCTTCTGTATCATAAGTTTTCTCACAGACTCCATTCTCTCATTTCTCTTGCACTAGGAGAGACTCCCTGATGTGGTTGGACTGAGCAGCATGTAGATCCCGAAACTCTGCATGGTCCATTTCCATCTTTTCTGTGGCTGTCTATAGAACATTATCTTTGAATATTGTTCAGATACGTCCTGCAGATACTTTGAAAATACAGTAGATAAAACTTTTTTTCATCTTTTTAAAAAGTTTTTATTAATTACACTTTATTCACTTTGTATGCCCCCTGTGGTTCCTTCCCCCCTCTAGTCCCAATCCCTCCCTTCCTCCACCCTCTGCATGCATGCCCCTCCCCAAGATAGGGGAGGTCTTTTCCTTCCTTCTGATCCTAGTCAATTAGGTCTCATCAGGAGTGGCTGCGTTGTCTTCTTCTGTGGCCTGGTAATGTTGCTTCCCCCTCACAGATAACTAATTAAAGAGCAGGCCAATCAGTTCATGTCAGAGGCAGTCCCTGTTCCCATTACTATGGAACCCACTTGGACATTGAACTTCCGTGGGCTACATCTGTGCAGGGGTCTTAGGTTATCTCCATGCATGGTCCTTGGTTGGAGTATCAGTCTCAGGAAAGACCCCTGTGCTCCCATTTTTGGTTCTGTTGTTCTCCTTGTGGAGTTCCTGTCCTCTCCAAATCTTACTGTTTCCCACTTCTTTCATAAGATTCCCTGTACTCTGAATAGTGCTTCCTCAAGATCCAGCTATACCACTCTTAGGCTTATACCCAAAAGAGGCTCAAGTACACAATAAGGACATTTGCTCAACCATGTTTGTAACAGCTTTATTTGTAATAGCCGGAACCGGGAAACAACCCAGATGTCCCTTGACAGATGGATACAGAAATTGTGGTGCATCTACACAATGGAATATTACTTAGCAATAAAAAACAAGAAAATCATGAATTTTGCAGGTAAATGGTGGGAACTAGAAAAGATGATCCCGAGTGAGCTATCCCAGAAGCAGAAAGACACACATGGTATATACTCACTCATATAGACATATAATATAGGATAAAGCTACTAAAATCTGCACACCTAAAGAAACTAATCAAGAGGGAGGACTCTTGCTAAAACGCTCAATCCCTATCCAGAAAGGCAAAGAGGATGGGCATCAGAAGAAGGAGAAAAGAGGGAACAAGTCAGGAGACTGCCACAGAGGGCTTCTGAAAGGCTCTGCCCTGCAGACTATCAATGCAGATGCTGAGACTTATGGCTAACTCTTGGGCAGAGTGCAGGGACTCTTATGATAGATAGAACTTTAAAAAAATCAGTTTAATAGAGAGACACATGGAGGAATGACTGCTGCTGTGTAAGGATGGGCACCACCAAGATTAACAAGTATGTGGTGGATAGAGAGATGGAAGAGAAAGGGAGCACAATGGTTTGTGCACTGTGATCAGAGGAGGAACTGGAAACACTCAGGAGGTGAGAAACAGCCTGATGTGGGTGGCCTGTGCTGCTACCTGAGACCATGGTAAGGTCCTGGCCCATGCTGCCTCTGAGAGCCATGTCTGGGTCTGTGGCCCCGAAGTATCGATATTGGTAGCCCATGTTACCACCAAACAGCATGAGGATGTCCTGGTCTGGGCTTCCTCCTGGGGCCATCTTGCTTTTAAAGGAATGCACAGGTCTATCCCTGCCCCTCATTGGCTGCAGTACTTGGAAGAGTAGGCTTTTCCCCTTGTCTGGGCAGTTAGGGAGAACTGGGCCCCATGGCATGAGAGAAGGAGAGCTAGCCTCTATCTCTTGCCTGGACAGCAAGGTAGTGCTAGCCCTGGGAGTGTGGGTGATGGTGAGCCACCCAGAGGTCCGGAGAGCTGTGGAGTTAGCTCTGATCATAACCAGGGCAGTGTTTTAGAGCTGGTCCTAGTTTCCTGGTTACAGAAGAGCTGATCCCGATGGTGTGAGCACGGGAGAGCTGGAAGTTAGTGGGCTGAACAATTCAGCAACCACCAAGGCCCAGATACAGGGCTTTGAGTTGGCCCATCCCAACATCTGCCCCTTCTATGATCTGCTGAAGCACATGAGGGGACAGGTTCTTCAGGACCAAGCAGGCTGGATCTTCATGACACAGGCAACAACAGGATATCCTAGAGGAGTCCCAGTGAGGATCCAGTATTGATAGTGTAGCAGAAGACAGAGGTCCCAGATCAGACCAGCGATTCATTGCAATCAACATTTGCAAGTAAAGTTGTTTGAGCAACAACTCATTATGCCGTGTGCTGCAACATGACACAGTGCACCTTCCACAGTGAGATTTTTAATCAATCAGTTAATTTGTTTTTTATTTTTTGTTTTCTCTCGGGGTTGAGGTTGCAAGGGCAGAGAGTGGATGTGGAGAGATGGAAGATGAGTGGGATTGGAATGCGAAATTCATGATAAAAATCAATAAAAAGATTTTTTTAAATTAGTTTAATAGATTTTAATGTTGTGTATTAGTTCATCTCAGTTATATTTGACAATTTCAAGTTGAACTGCTAACCAATGATGCATAGTTTAGGCAATAATAAACTACAGGGCGATGTTAATACTTTGATAAACATTTCTTTTCCTTTGGTAACCTGGGCTGCCCTGAAACTATATAGACCTTGTTAGTCCCTAATCTCTACCTCCTGACCGCCAATGTTAGAAGGCATGTACTACCACACCTAGATACTGCTCTGCTTTCTTAAGACACCAGAAAGCCCCTATTCTCTTATGGATTTATGTTAAGTTTGTCATAAAAATTTCAGTTTTAGAAAATATACCTGACCGAGCTGAGGATTTTAGACCTTCCACCTATGATTAAAAAAAAACAAAAAACTTATCTTAGATTAAAACACAAGGTTTAAAAGGTTTCAGTTGCACCTATATTGCTATTCTATTCTTCTGACAGCACTGCATTCTTGATACTGTTGCTAAGAAGTTGAGCACATGTTAACCGAATGCTGGTTAATTATCTGTTTAATCACATTTAAATGAGTCTTGTTATTTATTTATTCTCACATTAGAGTTAATTATGATAATTATTGCTGCGCTTTTGAACACAATGATCAAAGGGCACATGTTCTGCTGTGGAAGCTGCTGAAATAAAAAAAAAAAAATAAAAGCAGAAACCGTGTGTGAGTCTGTGTGTGTATGCGTGTGTTTGATGTGTTTGTTTGTTTTTTCTCATCTGTATGAGTTCCTTCTATTGCACCCGCATTTAGAATGAGAATAATAAAATACAGTACTTATAAAGTGTTTTATTTTTAAGCCCTATCTTAAAAACTTCACTATGAGAATTAACCCATAAATATTTTGAACATTCACTTCGACTACTCAAATCTTCACAAGAAGAATGTACCAACTGCCTTATAACATGATTGTACTATTATGCCCACTGTATCATAAGCAGCTGTTTGAGACAAGGTGGCTTCTTCCGTCAAGAAACAGACATTGTCTCTTCATCTCATTGTGATGAGTAGGCCATAGAATGAACATTTGCGTCCCACTCTAGAATTTATATGTTCTTTCCTTAATTTTCAGTGGGTTAGTATGTAAAAGTTGGGTCTCTGGAAGGTAATTAGATTATGAAAATAAACCTTTGAGTTGAATTAGTGCTCTTAAGAGAAGAAAGGCAAAAGTCTGGAAAGGTGGCTTAGCAATTAAGAACACTTTGCTTTCAGACGATATACTCCCTGCATTCATATGGTAGATTATAACTACCTGTAACTGAAGTTTGAGGGGGATCTGATGCTCACTTTGGATCTCCTCAGACACCACATGTATGTGGTATACCAAAATATATTAAGGGAAAACATCATACATGTAAGTTGATAATATTTAATTTTTTAAAGGAGATAGACATACAGTTTATCCTCTAGACATGTGATAATGTGTAAAGAAGGCAGCCATCTGAAAGCTAGGAAGAAAGGACTTGCCATGAATAAAATATGCTTGTGCCTAGATCTTAGACTTTCCAGCATCCTGACTCACCCTCCTGAAAACTGTAAGAAATAAGTGTTTATTGTTTAAGCTGTCAAGTCTGTGATGGTATTTTTGAGTCTTGAACTTAACAATGTTAATGCTAAAGTAAAAAAAAAAGAAAAAAAAACAAAAACAAAAAACAAAACAAAACAACAACAACAAAAACAACTGGAGACTTTTGAGGTTAAATGAGATGGAGGCCTAGAGAGCAGGTCTTTCACTTGAAGGGTTAGATTTACACCAATAACTTTAGGCTAAACAGAATTCTCAACAGAGGAATATTGTATAGCAGAGAAACACTTAAAGAAATGCTGAACATCTTTAGTCATCAAGGAAATGCAAATCAAAACGACTCTGAGATTCCATCTCACACTCATCAGAATGACTAAGATCAAAAACTCAAAAAGACAAGGAACAGGACAGGAGCTTTCCACTGAGGACCTCTGAAAATCGCTATCCACCAGGGTATTGAAGGAGATACTGAGACTCATAGCCAAACTTTGGTTAGAGTGCCTGAACCTTATGGAAGAAGAGAGAGATAGAAAGACCTGGAGAGGACAGGAACTCCACAAGAACAACAGAACCAAATTACCTGGGCCCATGGGACTTGCAGAGACAGATACTCCAACTAAGGACCATTCATGGAGAAGATCTAGACCTGCTGTTCAGAGGAAGCCCATTGGCTGCTGAGTTTCCAAATGGGTTTCCTAGTAAGGGGATCAGGGGCTATATCTGAGTGGTCAGCCCTTTGATCACCTCCTTCTGTAGAGGTCTGCATTGTCAGGCCACAGCAAAAGATGATGTTGCCCACTTTGATGAGACCTGATAGGCTAGGTTCAGATAGAAAGTGAAGAGGTCCTCCCCTATCAGTGGACTGGGGAATAGGCTACATCTGTGCAGAGGCTCTGGGTCCTCTGCCTGCATGGTCCTTGGTTGGAGTATCAGTCTCAGACGAGGGAGGAAGGACGGGATTTGGAGAGGATGAGGGAGGGAACTACAGCTGGATAACAAGTGTATAAATTGTAATAAATAATTTTTTAATTTAAAAAACTAAAAAAAAATGACTATGACTCTGAATAGAGAGTTCTCAAAAAAAAAGGTCAAAAAATCTGAAAAAGTATTGATCATACTTAGAAATTAGGAAAGGCAAACCAACATTGCTCTGACATTTCATCTTACTTCGGTCAGAATGTCAAGATAGCAAAATAACTGACCAGAAGCTGCTAAAGAAGATTAAACAAACAAACAAACAACAACAAACAAACAAACAAACAAAAACGGAATGGTAGGATTGTAGACTGGTCCATCCACTCTGGAAATTATTGTGAAGAATTTTCAAAAGATAAATACATAAAAATAAAATATAAATAAATATAAATATAAATATATAAAAAATAAATACATCATAAGACCATATATATATATGGTCTTATGATGTATTTATATGTATATGTATATATATATATATATATATATATATATATATTTGTCATATGCACCAAAGATTTGGCATCATCCTCCACAGATACTTGCTCAACCATATTCATTGCTATTCTGTTCACAAAAAGTAGGAAATGAAAACAACATAAGAGGCCTTAAACTGAAAGATTAATAATGATAAGGATGGTCCTCCTCCCCTATCAGTGAACTGGGGGACGGGCATGGGATGAGAAGAGGGAGGAAGGGTGGGATTGGTAGAAGAAGAGGGAGAGATGGGGCTACAGCTGGGATAGAAAGTGAATAAATTATAATTAATGAAAAATAATTTAATTTTAAAAATAAAATTAACATTGAAAATGTAGTACATTTATACAAAGAAATACTATTTTCAGCTTTAAAGAAAAATAGTCATGAAATATGTAGGTAAATTATGGACCTATGAAGATTATATTGAGTAAGAAAACAAATACCCCGAAAGACACATGCTATGTTTTCTTTTATCTGTGGATTTCCTATGTCCAGTTCTTCATATGTGAATAAAAAACCTGGAATAGCTATTCCAGAACAGGGAAGGTAAAAATGCACCATGGTTGCGGGTAACAGCTGATGGCTACTGAGGTCATAGCACTCAGAAAAGAATCCGTTATTGCATTTTCCTTACTGTTTTTTCCTATCTGTACTCTAAATACTCATTCTTATGCCCACAGTTATTATTGTAGATCTCAACCCTCATCGTGGAAGCTTCTTTTTGAAGCAGAAACTGAACATTATAGAAAGTTACAACTAGTCAAAATGCAGTGACCTTTGGGTTCCCAGCTTCAATTTATACATCTGTAACACCAACCCTATACTTCAGGCTTAGGAAATATTACAGAAATATACTACTATGGATCTAAGAAAGATATATCATCACAGCAGAAGAGAAAGCCCCAATTACTATGTAAAATATACTACTGTCTTAACTGTTTTCTGTTGATTTTGTAATGCCAGGATCACAGGACCCTCAGAGACCACCAGGATGGTGGTCTTGATGTAAGAGCAAGAGAGCTTTATTTCGAGAGCGATCGAACTCAGGACCCAAGTCTCACTGATGCAGCAGTAGAGAAGTGGGACCCCAAGCTCTGAGTGAGCATGGTTTTCAAAAGGAAAGTCTGTGAGTAGAGGGTTTCCATGACAGCAAGCAGTGGGGCACAAGCCTTGGCCTTACAGAATTGGTTAAAAATTAGGGGGGCGAGGTGACCTCTGAGGCACAGAATCACAATTGCTAAGGCATTTAATCACAATGGTTATTCTCCTAAACTATATCTGAAACGTTGGGGAGAATTTTCCCACTCAATTCTCACCCGATTCTCGTTGATTATTGCCAGGGAGATTGTCTTTATTTTCTATAAAGTATCTATTCTGTAATATTTCCTAGAGGCTGTTGCTAGGAGAGTTAACTTTGTTTTCTGCCAAGTATACATTCTGTGATATTTCCTGAATACAGCTCCCAGTCAAGATGGCTCTTTACTTCAAAATGGAGTTATATCCAGGCTAACTTAAACTCTTCAATTTGATATTATGCACATTTAACAACCCTCAATGTGTAATTGCACCTCCAAAGTAGCTTTTCCAAAAAGAGATGATATTCTCACCATTAAATGCACCTGAAATATTTTATTATAGATCTTTATGTTTTCATTATAATTTAATACATCAGTCTCTTGAGTTTAGTTATCTTGAGTCTAGTTAGTTCTCAGTACCTTGATAAAAAAATAATATTAGCTCACTCAGAATTGAAAAGCTGAGAAAGAGATGCTGTGCATAATGGCCTGACTGCACTGATATTGTAGATGGGGAATTATAGATGTGAAGCACAGCAGGAAGTCACTGGTGGGAAAGGTAGCAAAATGTACCCAACCAATAAAAGTCTTGGGAAATAAAATCTATTTGGCATTTTGTGTACCACATATAACACTTTAAAACAAAGTGATTGCAGCCTTTATTAAGACAATGATCTTTGATGTCTATTGCAGGGAGGCAGATAGTTTTCTCTAATGCAGCTACCATAACAAGATACCACAAATCGAGATGCTTATAAACAACAGAAATGTATTTGATTTCTTAGAAATATGTTTTCATTGTTTAGACTTTAAAATCCAGTATCAGTAAGCTAATTGATTTGATGCGGGGGCCATAACATCACAACTCCAGCCATTTTTAGTTAAGAAAACTAATGCTTCATGCTTCTCATGAACTAGAGCCCTGTTAATTTAATCACAACTCAAAGCCTGCCTCTTAATACATTTATTTTGGTGGTTTCAACATAAGGATTATGCAAGGATTCAAACACTGAGATTGTAGCCTAAGATGAGACCTTGTCTACTATGCTAATGAATGCTGATTCTGTAGTAAAACCACAAGCACCTAGCAATAAACAGACAGATGTTTTTATAAGGGAAGGTTAACATGAGCCAAGGCACATGAGAAGGAAAATACCAACGATGAGCTTCAGAAGAATAAATCTAAGAATGACAGTAGATGAGATTCTCCTCAGACAAGGCCTCTGAGAGAAGGAGCTTGGCCCTCTGCCTAGAGCTCCAGGAAAGCCTTGGGACTGGTGAGGAGCCTGCAAGAGTGAAGGTGCCTTAGGCATGGACCACTGCCTTTATTGGGGTTTCAGTGGGGAGGCAGAGGCAAGGGAGGGTAGCCATCAAGGCAGTGTGTGGTAGAAGATCTTGCATCGTATTGCATGCTCTGAGCACCTGGGGACCCCCTAGACTCTGGTGCTTGGCCCTAGAGTAATTTGGGGTAAAGGAAACCAAGGTGGGCAGGGGAGCTTTGATGGAAAAAGTGAAATGGCTGTTTTCTGACATAAAAGGTGTAACCCCAGGCAAGTTGCTGCATTCTCTAGGTCCTTATATCTAGGTCAGAATTGAAACAATGGATATATTGAAAAATGGAAAAGTTTGATCTGCATCCAAGTAAACTGGGATGGATGTTTGACAATTCATGTCTGTTTTCTCAGCAGTCTTCCATGGGTAATATGACCTTCCAATCCATGAACTTGAAAACAGTTGTGACAAGAATCCTTGGTGTCTAGAGTGTTATAGTTAATTTCCTATGTCAACCTGACTCTGCTGCAGGATGTCCAGATATCATGTCAGCATTGTTCTAGACATGTGTCTGAGAGTCTGGATAATATTAATCTTTGAATAATGAGGCCGGGTAAAATGAATTAACATCCCTAACGTGGCATGATCTCAAACAATCAACACAGGAAATGAATAAAACAAAGATTGAGAGAGGAAATTTCTCTAGTGTACACATTCATTTTCCTCGATTTTAGACTAGGATGGAACTACAAATTGGTTTTCTTGAGTATCTAGTGTGATGATAACAGAGAATTGGGTATTTTATACTCCAATATTATATTAGACAGCTACTTATAGTAAATTAATCTCTAGATAGATGGATGATATTTAGATAGAAACATAGATAAATGATCGGTAAATATAGATAGATACATAATAGAAGCAGGTATATTCATTCATATAATACGTAGATACACAAGCATGACATTTGGTAATACATTTTTAGGATTATCTTATCTGTCATCTATCTATCTACCTTTCTATCTATCTATCTATCTATCTATCTAATCTATTATATATCATCTATCTATATATCACATTAGCATTATTTATCTAAAGTAGCCTAATGATATTTTGTACCCCTATACAAATTTCTCTACAATAATTACCTAAACATGTATAAGAAGCTTTTCAACTAGTAAATGAATATGACGTAGGAAAGGCTGGTGATACGTGCTGATATATGAATATTATGGTAATTTGTTTAGTCATAGGGAAAAATTACTAAAAAACTAAAGTTTACTCTTATGAGAGATTAGCAGAAGCCTTCTATGAAACGTGTCCTAATGTTTTATTGAAGGTAGAAATTATGAAAAATTAAAACAGAAATTTAGCTGAGGAAAATTCTTTAAAGTATTGAATCAACAACTTTCTTATGGGAACATAAAAAAAAAGAAAGGCCACTTGAAAATGATTCAGCAGCTAAAATAATGACTAGTGGGTAAAGGGTTTGCTATGCAAGCATAACTACATGATTTTGGATTCTCAGCGTTCAAGTAAAGGCCAAGTCCATAACCAGTGTCATAAGAGATCAGAGTTGGAGAGAGGTATTTGGAGCTTATTGGCAAATCATCCTTGCCAAATTAGTGAATTCCACATTCACCCAGAGACCTTATGTCAAAAAGTAGGGTAGAGAACCAATGAAAAAGACATTCAGTATCAATTTCCATGTGCATACAAGACTACATTCACCTCCAAGCACATGTGCAGTCATCCATATGAATACATTCACATACACAGAGAATACACACCATACTACGCACACACACACACACACACACACAGTACAAGGAGAGATAGAGAAATAATATTTTAAAGCAAAAGCAATGATAACTCTGCTAGGTTTTTTTTTGTTGTTGTTGTTGTAATAAAACACAGACCAAAATCTTGGTGTAAAGAGTTTAATGTGGATTACGTTTCCCTGTCCAAATCCATTATTGAGCAAAGTAAGTGAAAACCTGGAGGCAGGAACTGGCGCAGTGACCAGGAAGGAATGATGCTGTTTATTGGCTTGGTCATCATGGCTCGCTCAACTTGCTCTCTTATACAACACAGGGCAAGTTTCCCAGTATTACAGTACTCACAGTGGGCTGGACACACCCTTTTCAACCATCAAATAACAAAATGTCCCACAGATATGGCCACAGGCCACTACAATTGCAGCAATTTTCCCAATCAAGGTTCCACCTCTCCAGGTGATTCTAATTTGTATCCAATTCACAAAACAAAAGAAAACAAAAACAATACAAAAACCGAACCAGCATAGTGTTTTTAAGATCTGGAAAATTATCAGACTTACCATATTCTATGCAGATGCTGAGACTTATGGGCAACCTTTGGGCAGAGTGCAAGGAATCTTATGGAAGAAGTGGGAAATAGTAAGTTCTGGAGAGGACAGGAACTCCACAAGGAGAACAACAGAACCAAAAAATGTGAGCACAGGGGTCTTTCCTGAGACTGATACTCCAACCAAGGACTATGCATGGAGATAATCTAAGACCCCTGCACAGATGTAGGCCATGGTAGTTCAGTGTCCAAGTGGGTTACATAGTAATGGAAAGAGGGACTGCCTCTGACATGAACTGATTGGCCTGCTCTTTAATTACCTCTCTGTGAGGGGGAAGCAGCATTACCAGGCCACAGAAGAAGACAATGCAGTCACTCCTGATGAGACCTAATTGACTAGGATCAGAAGGAAGGAAAAGAAGATCTCCCCTATCAGTGGACTTGGGGAGGCACATGCATGCAGAGGGTGGAGGAAGGGAGGGATTGGGACAGGAGGAGGGAAGGAACCACAGGGAGGGATACAAAGTGAATAAAGTGTAATTAATAAAGAATTAAAAAAAAAGAAAATATGTTTAGAAGATAGGTCACAGCTGAAATGTTGTCTGATACACATTAATGAGATTCTACAAATTGAAACTGTAGCTCTAATTGGACAGGGATGGAGCAAGTATGAAATGAATGAAGATGTTCATGGTTATTAGATTTGACAGGATGTGAAGATATGGCTTTTGACTTTGAGAGTGTACTGTCATTAAGAAAAAAAAGGAGTCCCAAGTAGATTCACATATGACCATGGACACCAGGACCATGGACACAGGATCAGTTTCAACACAGTGAATGTCTTCCACCTGGAGAGATGTTGCCACCACAGTAAATGGGAGACTGGATATTGAGTCAGAGCACTTGTACATGAAGATAGAGTTCTTTTCTGTGCATGTTTAGGATTTGCGTGAGAATTGTCACCTCTATCTTCCAATTTAACCTTCTTCTCCTTGGAAGAGGAATGACTTTCCTCTGACTACTTTATAGTTATTTTAGAAGTCAAATATAACTTGTCTTTTCACAGGAAGAAGGAAGTTTTGCTTCAAGATGAATCATTCCTTTAATCATATCCTTGCCTGATTTAGATGATACTTATGACATATTGAGCATTAGAGTTTTTACTGGAGCAAATGAAGAGTCAATGTTAAAGGAAGTAATGAACACACAGTGAATTCAAAAAGGAAATGAATTTGGAATAGTGTGATAGAAGGATATTAACTGAATTGAATTTTTCCTCAAAGAATCATAAACTCCCATCCCCGAATATGATGACATTTAGAGGCAGGGGCTGTATAAAATTAGGCTCTCTTGAGATCTTGACCTGGTTCCAAGAGATGGAACCTAATAGCAAAACACCAGAGTCCTCTTTTTTCTATCTCCTGCCATAGATGACAAACAGAAGTCAGTCAACTGCAAGCCAAGAATAGAATCATCATCCGAACCCATTTAATGGTGCCTTGATCTTGAGCACCTGCTCTCCAGATAATGAATTTCCATTATTTCAATTCATCAAGGCTATGGAAGCTTGTAAAGTAATATTGTTGAAAAGAAATTAAACAAACAATATTGAAATTCTGAAGAGAGTACTGACAAAAACCAGATTCAAAAGTAATTAAGGAAGAATGATCTGTCAACCAATAGCATTCAGTCAGAGTGGAGATGAGAAATATACAGATAGAGGAATTTGTTTTTAAAAGGTTAAAAACTTTGAAAAAATTTAAGATGTGTTTGAAGAACCATAACTTAAGTAGAAAGAGGGAAGACTCCAACATATTGTGTGGCATGATGGCTACATGGCTCTTTTGTGTTGCTGTGTTTCACTCCTGGGGGTAAAATTTATTCTGATTCTTCTATAAAGTTTTCAATACTAGTCCTCAGAATTAATATAGGTTTACTATTTAAGTTCTTTAAAGTCCAGTGTACTCTATCTACTTTTTTATTTTTAACATGCCTGACTGATATAAGGACATAGAGGAAGAAGATCCAGGCAGTCTTGATGAGACGTGATAAGTTCGGGTCAAATGACAAAGGAGGAGGTCTCCCCCTTTCATTGGACTAGAGGAAGGAGATGCGGAGGAAGTGAGAGTGAGGGTAGGATTGGAGGAGATGAGGGAGGGGCTACAACTGGAATATAAAAATAAATACATTGAAAAAATAAAAATTAAAAAATGAAAAAGATCATAATTTGTTACTGCATATAAAATATTAATTGGTAAGAGAAATATTCAGGCTGTGGCTTTGGATTTATTAACATTATTTAGTCCAATGATCACCACAATATTAACATTAATATTTACAAAATACTTTCACATAAGCCACTATTAGAAAAAAATGTGGTTTAGTATTTATTTTTATGTTGAGAAAATAGATCATAATACGTGAGACAATTTAGCAATCATATATATACGTACATGTATACAGTTATATCAGTATATTCAAGTTATGCATTAACAGATTAAAATATAAAATATTAATGACCATTGATTTAGCTAACTGCATAATGCAGTATGTGAAATACTTGAGTGACTTTGTGATTGTGAGTGGTATTTCTTACAAGCTAAAGATCAATCAAAGGGAACTGGCTATAAAATTAATAAGGTGAGATTGATTTTCCAAGAGCTCACTCTGAGATATCATCATAACAAGTTCTGAAGGGACAGTGAGAAACAGAATAAACAATTATGAAAACCTCTATACAGGTGATCAATATTGACAGTATTATATAGTTGGGTAGTAATAATAATAAAGAAGAAACAATTAAACAACAACAAAAAGTTCCAGGTTAAAAAAGAACCACAGTGCATGATGACTTATTAAGGAATGTGAGAAGAAAAAGGGAGCAAAAGATATCTCCTGGGATTTTAGGTTAGATGTCCAGTTAAAATAATTTATAAGAAACAAATACAGTGAAAAACAGTTCAAGTGGAATATGACTGCTGCATTTGGAACCATGCTGCGTTTGAGATATACAGCACTTTTAGAAGCAGCAATACCCAGAAAAGAGCTGAAACATTATACACACAAAGGAAGTTAGATGGACACAATTTCAATGGTCAAAACAAGTGCAAGAACAGGGGTATGAGGATGAAAAGTGCGAGTGTAAAGTGAGAATATAAAGCCAATATAAGTTAATTTTATTTATCTTACATAGCATTGATTTGAAAATTTGAAGTGAATATTGCAAGTAGAAAGAACATGGTGACTCATTGGCAGAGATATTTTTCAGTCTTTAAAAGCATCTGCCACTCAAGATGGTACCTCGAAGTGTGAAAGAAAAGTTTCTTTGTAAAATTACTGGGGTGGCCATTTTAGTTCTTTATTAATCAGAGTAATGACTTTGAAAAGGAATCTTTACGTAAAGTAAAAGCATATTAATTTGTACATTTTCCTATGTAATATGTTGACTGAACTACAGATAAATTACATGTAAATCTACTTCAATTAAAATTTTACTTTATGTCCTAGCTGTGATTAAAATATATTTTCAAGAGGCAACTTAGGAAGAAAGCCTCTCCTGGTTCATCACTGTACAAAAGTCAAGGTGGAAACTTGAAGCAGCTGTCTGTCACCTCCACAGGCTGAGTGGATAAATTCATGCTTACAACTCAGGTTGTGTAGGCTTAGAATTTTTTTCACTACGCCTATTTTATTTAGGGTAATTAATCACCTTTACCTCCCTTCCAATCCGAGACCTTAAGTAGGTGATTAGTAGGAAAAACAATTTTAGACCTCTTTTATTTACTTTCTGCTGATTAGGGTTACTAGGAGTTTAGGGGATTATCAAACTCAGTTGTCAGGTTACCAGCAGTCCAGTCCAAGAGCCAACACCAAGCAGCCACAGAAAGTCAGTTGCAAGACTCAGTTGGATTGCCCTGAGAAGTTCTCTGGTATGCTTCTCTCTGCGAAGTCAAGGGTAGAAGCATGAAAAAGCGATGTTTCTCTGTGATGTTCCCAGCTGGCCAAAGTCACACCCTTTGACTGAGAGAGCACAGCAAAACATCGTGTGCCCTCTCACAAGCCAACCTCTAGCAAAACATCACGTGCCCAGCTTTCACCAAAACATCACATGACAAAACTGCGCCTTCAAAGAAATCAGAAATTTCCACTTCAGATTACCTTCTCACTTATAACATCCAAAACTCCAACCCATGGAATAGTTGTGTATCACTTGTATGAGATTGGATCTTTTCGTATCAATTAACGTAATCAAAACAAGTCCCACCAGAAATTCTACAGGCCAGTCTGACCTATACAGTCTCTCATCTAGACTCTCCTCTCAGGTAATTCTAGATCGTATCGCTGACAATTAAACTAGCTATAAAAGTTACATATTGAGAAAAAAAATTTAAAGATAACACATGTATTGTTTCATCTCAAATAATTAAAAATTTCTTCACCCATAGATAACTTACTAATGTACCTTTACTACTTTATTCTTTTGTATTTTATATTCTTGTGGGAAAATATAGAAAATTCAGTTTTTATTATTCCTTTCTCTCTCTAAGCACTGTATTTATAATATAGATATTTAGGTTGTGTTTTACATGCAATAATGTATCATTTAACAACACCACCCTTGTCCTCAATGCACTGTATATATAGGTATAAACCCATGAGTCATAATAGAACTGAAATTCCTATTTCTTTGTCTCCATAGCTTTTAGAACCATGAGTTACACAGAGTTTATGCGTTTGTCATGATGCTGGTATAAACAAAACTATACTACTAGTCATGTAAAAATATATAGTAATACTACCATGAATGTTGCCCATTGCTTTGTAACAAAAGGCATGGTGTTGGCAAAACCTACAAAGCAATGGGCAGCAATGTCCTGACACTTCACATTCACACCTTCTTACCGAATTCCACAGCAATGGAACATCCCTATAAGCACCATTTATTATAAGTACCTAGTGGTGTAATATTTAATTTATATTTTTGTGCTACTTTCACTATGCCTTTTCTATGATTAGATATGTTATATACACACAAATGCTTTACATTATCTCAGAGTTGAGTCCTGTATTTGGTACAATAATGGGTTGTACAGCTCTGTAGCTTCTAAGTAACAGAATATGCCATCTACGAAACTGTGATTACTCTTTCCCAACCACATCTGTGTAAATACACGCCATGGTGGAGGTCACTCAACAAAGCAATGTATCATATTTCTGAGGGTGTGGCCGTTAGATGGCAATACAGACTTTAATTTAACTCTTTCAAAAGGTATATATGATGATGTCCATTTACTTTCACTTGTAGACTCCTATGTTATTTTCAATTTAAAGTTAAGAAAATGTGTTCTCTGTAGTTTTAACTTAAACTCTCTTAATAGTGAAATCACTAGATAATAGTTGCATAATTTTAATGTAAGTAACCATTGGGCTGTTCCAGTTGTAAGTGAAGGAAGAGAGACCTTATATCAGCACATCACCAACATGACAAAGCCTAGTATGTTTGCTTCTGTCAAACACATGAGTAGAGATACATATTTACATTTTAATTTTAATTTTTAATTATTATGATTATTTATAAACCTGAAAAATCTCTTCGTGTCCTGCTTACTTACTTGGATACTTCTTATGAAATTTCCCATAATCATATTTTCATAGATTTTTCTTCCGGTTGATGGAAAGGTTCTTGGTAAACTTGTCGGGAGCACAAAATCCTTGCACTCACAGATAGCACTAGTAAAGTAGGGAATGGTAAAATTCAGGGTTGATTTTGCAAAGAAAAAGATATACATCTGGGAATGGAGTCAGTTAATAGCCCATGTAACCCTTAAAGTATTGATAGGGTCAGGTCATACCTGGCTCCCCCAAGCTCCTACAACCAGGGCAGGAGGTAGCTAAGTCTAGATGACTTCTGTACTATCTGTGAAAACACCAGCTCTTCCTCTAAGCCCTTAAAAATCACATGGAGCCTATCTATAGAATCCATCTTCATAGAAGAAGTGTCATGCACTTTGAGTGTCAATGCAATTACGTCTCTCTGTGTATAGAGGATTGTGTTACCTGCGAAAACTTTTTTTCCAAATTGTACTTCACTTAAATATTCCTAAAATAAACTGTCCATTGTCAGACTCTAGAAATTTGAACCAACACTGGAGACTGAGTCATGTTGAACTGGGCTTTCTTCTCACATCACAGGGGTTGATGTAAGAAGGCTCTGCTTGTTCTTGTGTTTACAGAGTCTCATGTTTACTAAATACATAATATCCTCCACTGAAGATGAAATTAGTCCTCACATGGATTAGCATTAACCACTGCCTTTATAAATCCATGTATGTTAGAGGATATGGTCACTGGGTTCAATAAACAGAATACAGACACATTTTTAATTCAGCATTTCTGCAAAAGTATTATGACTTAAAAATTTCATAACAAACTTATGACAAATTATGAGGTTCCTCCATATTTATTTTTATTTATTTTTTCTTATTATTATTATTTAAAATTTATTCACTTTGTATCACAGTTGTAGACACATCTCTCATTTCCTTCTGGTCCCACCCTCCTGCTCTCTTCCTCCCCTATCCCTTTGTTTGTTTAAAGTGGGTAATTTCTTTTGAAAATTTTATACATGCATATTTACATCATTCCAAACTCTTTATGCCCCTTCAAACTCTTCATTTGTCCTTTCCAGCGTCTCTCAAATTATAACCTCATTTTTTAAAACTTTTTACTATTTCTTCATTTAAAGAATCTTAATTTTACAATGCCTGATCTCAGTAATCAACCTCCTGCGTCTTATAATAAATGATTCGATTAAAAAATAGTTTAAGATTTATGTAAGTTCTGAGGGTCTAAGAAAGTGTTTTTTTTTAAGAGCATGACATTTGAATTTTAATTAATTATTTAATTAATTCACTTTAAATATGAATTGTAAGCCCTTCCCCCTCTCTTCCCATTCCCATCCTCCTCCCATCTCCTATTTTCCGCTATCCCCCTTCCCCTACTCTTAAGATAAGGGGAGCCTCTTCCTTACCAACTCAGATCAGCACATCAAGTTGCATCAGGAAGGAAGGCTTCTTCTTCTCCTCACGGCCTCACCCTATGGCCTGGTAAGACAGCCCAGCCACAGGGAAGTGATTAGAAAGCAGGCAACAGACTCCATGTCAGAGATAACCCCCTCTCCACTTTCTAGGGAACTCCCATGTTGGCCAACTACCCATTGTCTATGTATGTATAAGGGGGCTAGGTAGTGCCTATGCATGGTGCTTGGTTGGTGCTCTGTTAATCACTCTGATCACAGGTTAGTTGGTCCTGTTGGCATTCTTGTGGACCTCAGACCCTCTCTGGGTCCTTCTATTCTTCCCCCATTCTTCCTCAAGATACCCTGCGCTCTACCCAATGTTTGGCTGTGAGTCTCAGCATCAGTGTCCATCTGCTCCTGGGTGGAGTCTCTCAGAGGACAGCTATGCTAGTCTCCTATCTGCAAGCATAGCTGAGTATTGTTAATAGTATCAAGGGTTGACTCTCTCCCATGGGATGGGTCTCAGGTTGGGCTAGGCATCGTTTGGACATTCCCTCGATCTCTGTTCCATCTTTATCCCTGCACATCTTGTAGGCAAGGTAAATTTTGAATTGAAGTTTTTGTGGGTGTGCTGGTGTTCCCCTCCCTCCACTGGGAGTCCAGTCTAGTTAGGGTGTGACCTTTTCAGTTTCTATGACCCCTGCTACTAAAAGTCACTGCTAGAGTCACTCCCATATCCTCCCAGGAGCCTCCTGTTTCTCTCCATGTTCATTCTTTAACTCTGTTCCCTGTCTTCAACCACTTCCTCTATCTATTATAGTTCCACTTCCGAGTGATATTTAAGTTTCCTCCCTTGGGTCTTCCTTGTTACTTATCTACTTTGGGTTTTTTGAATTGTAGCATGGTTATCCTGTATTATAATGTTAATATTCACTTATAAGCGAGAACATAACATGTGTGTCTTTCCAGGTCTGGGTTACCTAACTCTAGGATGATCCTCTCTAGTTCTTCTTTAATTGTTACACACAGACTCTCACTTTCTCTCTGTCTGTCTGTCTCTCTCTCTCTATATATATATATATGTATATACACACACAAGCACACAAAGACACACATACATATGTGTGCACATATATATTTCGTTCAATTTTGTTTGTATGCATATATATTTAGGGCAGATTGTTTGGGAACAGTTCACCTATCTGAAGGCTTGTCCCTGGAGAAGTCTAATTTTTCTTCTGACTTGAGTCATTAATTGCCTTAGCTCTGACTCAATGGGTGCAGCCTTGTGAGATTTTCCCTATCCATGTAGTATTGTCAATGTATAGATTTTATTTAGGTGACTCTACTGCCAAGATTTCATGTGTTAAACTTGTTATGTATAGAAGAAACACAGCATATGAGCTGGCCTAGCATTACTATTTTGTTCATTTTCAATATTTCAATTCTTTACCATGTTTTTTTTTTCACTATTGATAAATTCTTGTCCATTTTCTGATGTTTTTCTGTGCTCTGCCTATCCTCTCTTGGATTGTTGAAATTCTTTGAAACAAGTCATCACATTTCGTATAAATTTCTGAAATTTTAATCTAGTATTTTATCAATTTCAGCATCACTGAGAATAGCAGTTGAGGAGATAGGAATCTTCTAGAGTAGTCAAGCTACATTGTTTTGTTTTTTTTTTTTGTTTTTTGTTTTTGTTTTTGTTTTTCACATTCATTGTGTTCTGAGTTACAGTATATTTTTCACAATTTTGGGTGTCTCTTCCTGTTTAATTTGAAGATTTACTTATGACCAGCCTACTTTTGGGGGGAAAACCCTAATTCTACATCTCTGCCCTATACATTTCAGATTTCCTGAATGTCTGATCCTCTACTGAAGTCCTTAACAGTTCTATAGTTTGAAAGTCAACCTGTCAGAGAGCAAGCAGAATCAGCAGGACAATGATACTTCCAGAGACCTAAGGAGCAAATGCTAGCTTTCCTAAAATAAATAATAATTGATGGTTGTTCATTAAGATTATAAATTGCAATTTGTTGTAGATATAATTACTGTTAAAAGTGTCTCTCTAACTTATTTGTTGGCCAAAGGGGTCCGATGAGAAGACTGTTGTCAAGTCTTTTTGTCAAGTTAGCTTTTCACAAAATTATAGCAAGACCCCATTCCTAAAGACAGAATCTACACAAACAATTAAACATGGAGGAATCAAGGTGGTGCTTACACAGGGCCTTCGCACCGACAGTTTAGCATCCTTGCTACAGAAAGGTACTCTGCACAGTACCAGAGGAGAAACATATACACAAACCCAGCCACAAAACCCTTTGATCTACAACTGTGTTATACCTGAAAGACATGATAGTGCAATGGTGACACAAAGCTTGTGGGGGTGATCAGCCAATATCTGACTTGACTTTTGACCTACTCCACAAGACAGAACCTACAACCAACATTGCTTGAATGACCAAGAACCTAAGACTAGCTAGGCCAGGGACCTAGGGTAAAACTAAATACCACTGTTTTTAAAACAACCAGACCAGCAAAACCAAAATCAATAAAAGGACTCTTAATGACAGTTTGTTATACTTGCAGATCAGTGTCTTGCTCAGCCATCATCAGAGAAGTGTCCTCTTGCAGCAGATGGGAACAAATACAGAGAGCCACAACCAAACAATATAGCTGTACATTAATTAATTAATTAATTTTTTATTATTTACAGTGTATCCACTTTGTATCCCAGTTGTAGTCCCCTCCCTCACAGCCTCCCAACCCCACTCTCCCTTCCTCTTCTCCCATGCCCCTCCTCCAGTCCACTGATAGGGGCGGTCCTCCTCCCCTTCCATCTGACCTTAGTCTAGTATTCTATAACTTTACCCAAATGTGGAGCCTGTGAACTATAGTAACAAATAACTCAGCTAGATACGTCTACAAGTTGCAAGAGCAGAACAAATGTTAAGGGAGTAACCAACCACTTTCTGATTAAATTTAAAAACAGATCCAAAAGATGGAACTCATTCCTAGTTCTGTTAACTAAATAAAAATCCCAGTGGTCAAAGCCATATGGAGCAACTTGATACTATTTTTCTAAAATAATTATTCTGCTAAAAGACATTGCATTAAACTATTCTCTAAATTCCTATTTTTATACCTAAAGATTAGTTCATCTCAAAACCCCCATAAATAGAAGCTTGTTTTTACAGTAGAAGGCAATTAATACAGATACTCACAACTGGTTAACATTCAAAGACTCAGACTCTATGGATGTTCAGCTCAAACATGTCATCTTTAACACTCTCCTTGATGCCAAGTCTCAGGGACCATTGCAGTGAAAGGAGAGTAAGACTGTGAGAGCCAGAAAGAGAGTGTCTGCAGAGAAGCATTATTTGTTGGATATGGTGGGCCATTGCATACATGAACTCACAGAAACTATGTCTACATGCAGAAGATCTGCAGAAGAACAAGTGAGCAAAAATCCAAGCATGGACTGGGTAGAGACTCATAATTCCTACCTCTAGAAGAGAAGCTATTGACAACTGATGTCTCCTGGGTGATTAAAAGCATGTTTTTTTTTTTTCAGGTATGTGTTCCTTGAAAGGTTACCTATGATCCAGTCCAATGCCCATTCACCTACAGATAGCAGTAAGTTGACGGAGTGGGTTTAGAAAAATGAATCGCGTGTAAAGAGGAAAGAGTTGTGTTGGGTAGGTAAGATAAGAGAAATATTAGGAGGGAATAGAAGATAGTTTTGATCACAGTACATTATATGCATGCCAAAACTTATCAGTAAAGAAAAGCACTGAAGAGTATGAATACATAACCAAAAGGAATCTGTGTTCATAATAGTACTTAACAAAAAAGCAAACAAGTACTGAACACTGCAAAACCTGCACTCCCGGTGCAGGGTCCGTACCGCTCCCTCCCCCAAAGAGACTCACAGACCGCGGTTCCATGCAAAAGCAAGAGGCAGTTTATTCCGATCGCGATGGGGGTCGTCCCTTCAAAGCAGGAGACGACCCAGAGCATACAAAGCACAGAGTTTTTATTCGTAAAAAATCAGGCCTTTACATTGATTAGTCAGCAGAAAAGATAGCAGTTATGCGGTTGGCAGCTGTAGCGGGGAGCTCACAGCTCCAAGGACAGTCCTCCCCTCTTCTCCCATCTCTCGGTTCTGTAGTGGGCCGCTTACAGCTTCAAGGACAGTCCTCCCCTAAATTGCCTGACATGTTTTTCTTTTTTAGCTGGCCCTTATTCAAGGTCCAGTTGTTTTTCTTTCTAATTTGGGATGGTCCCATTTCTCAACACAATCTACATAGCAGGCTCTGATATCTCCATATTGGAGGTGATGTGAGGTTGAGTGAATCATCTTCCCAAACACCACCATTGTAATACTGATTCCATTTTCACATCTGTGTTTTCTGTCCAAATCAAAGCCATATCTCTGAACCATTACACTTACAGCACATTACATTTACCAGATCAAATGTGCTCACCTTGAAATTCAGTCTGAATGAAAGATTCTGACTGCATGGAGTCATAAGTTGAATAAAACACCTTTTTTTTTTTTTAACTTTTTTTGTTTTTTTATTAATTACACTTTATTCATTTTGTATCCCCCTGTAAGACCCTCCCTCCTCCCCTCCCGATCCCACCCTCCCTTCCCTTTCATCCCAGGTATGCAGGTGTGGTTCAATATATGGAAATCCATCAATGTGATCCACTATATTAACAAACTGAAAGAAAAAAAAAAACACATGATAATCTCCCTAAATGCTGAAAAAGCCTTTGACAAAATCCAACATCCATTCATGTTTAAAGTATTGGAGAGATCAGGGATACAAGGCACATATCTAAACATAGTAAAGGCAATATACAGCAAGCCTATAGCCAATATCAAACTGAATGGAGAGAAACTTAAAGCAATCCCACTGAAATCAGGGACAAGACAAGGATGCCCACTCTCTCCATATCTCTTCACATAGTTCTGGAAGTCCTTGCTAGAGCAATAAGACAGTTGAAGGAGATCAAGGGGATACAAATTAGAAAGGAAGAAGTCAATTTATCACTATTTGCAGATGATATGATAGTATACGTGAGTGACCCCAAAAATTCTACCAGGGAACTCCTACAGCTGATAAACACCTTCAGCAAAGTGGCTGGATACAAAATTAACTCATAAAATGCCTTTCTTAAAGACATGATATCCTGAATGGTGTTTTGGGATGTGATGGGTGCTTTAGAAGGTGTGGCCTAGTGAAGGTGTGACTCTTAGGGTAATAATGGAATTAGACCAGCCACTTCCTTAGTCTTTTCCTGTTCTGTATAATAAATAAAGAAACTTCTTTGTCATGTGTTCCCATCTTATGTGACAAAAAATGAGACCAGGGAGTACAACTGATGCCTTTAAAACTGTTCATCTCAGTTAGTTACTATAGTAATAAAAAGCTTCCAGCACAACCTACTGTATCTACATTATATATAAATATATATTTATATGTGTATATAAATATTATATATATATATAAATCAGTTCTTTTAATTACAAAGTAATGAGAATTACGTTTGGAATATACTATATTCTTGGAGAGATTAGCTCTTAGGTGGCCCTGCACTATTTGCCATTTCTCAAAGCTGCATTTCCACTTGTTGTGTGGCTATTCTGAGAAAGGTATAGCTGAAAGGAAGCGCTTCATGAGATCATGCCAGAGATAGCTGTGTGCATTCTTCTGGAAGCAGGGACACAGTCACACTCAAGGGATCTAAATAGGATTCTTTAGTATAGTAATACCAACTGTCATATAAAAGAATGTCTGTTCAGCTGGGCTTTTACTAAATACAAGTTAAAATTTCAGATTAGTAGAAAATGTTTTCTCTCCAGTGGTAAAACCTTTTTAATTGAAATGGCATGCTCTTGTCATAAAGATGCAAATCAAGAAATATAAAGTGCACAGGAACTACCAGAAATATAGATGCTGATAGTGACAATCAGATCCGTGAAACTCATGAACCCGCCACCTTGAGAATAGTTAGGTCTCATTGCAAACTTTGGTTGTGAAAGGAAAGAGATAAATAAAAACTAGAAATGAGCATCGCTTTCACTCAGAGAAATCATTTATCATAGCTTTTGAATTCATTCCCAAGGGAACTGAGACTTTTTCCAGAGTATAAGACTGCCTTACTTGTTCCTGCTTTTCTGCTTTGGGATTTGACATAGATAGATTATGAAAAATATAGAATATTCAAGTCTTCATCAGATAAGGATATTGTATATGTTATAGGCATAGGTTTGAAGTTTAATTTGCAAGATGCAGTTGATTTTATGAACAGGTAAATCGATTCTGAATTTTATGCTATGGTTTATTTTCTAGAATTCAATCCAAATATTTTGTATATATTTATTTATTTTGTTTACATCTTGATTGCATTTTACCTGGGCATGGTCACATATTTTAAAATAAAATTTTAATTAATGTCATGATTTAAATTTTTCAATGCTCCATTTCCCTTTCCTTAGCCAATTTTGCTTTATTACCTGGGTAGTTTTAGACTTTTTTCTATATTTATATAAATGGAAATGATAACATAAATTGCCCTACAGTATAGAGCTGTCATACAACTTAAATCTTTAAAACTTGCATGTCCTGGCAACTGCTTGTTAGTATAGTATACATAAATTATCTTTTGAATTATTAAAAAAGCATTCACAGTTGTGGATATCCCAGAGATATAACCACTCCTCTATTCATGAGTATTGATGTTGTCTTCATGTTTTACTGACACAGGACTTTATCTTATTTTAGGTTCTTGATGCTTTATTTGCTTTTTAATGAACAGATTTTCAATCTTCCATGTTGAAATTCGAGTTTTCAGTAGCATTCTTTAAAATGTGTCTGTAGTGTGTCTGTTATAAATTGCTTTCAATTTTTAATAATAATTCTTACTAATTTTCCTCAGTATGATTATTCATTTAATATTCTACAAAATTATGTTGTAAACAATATTCTCAATATTCTTACATACCTATATACATTATCATTATTATTAACAAACAATATATTAATAATATATTAAAAAGAATGCTAATAAAGGTTATGATTGAAATATTCTTTAAATTTTTGTATTTTATTAATTTTTTACAATATATTCACTTTGTATCTCAATTGTAGTCCCTCCATCATCTCCTCCTAGTCCCATCCTCTCTTCCTCCTTCCCCATCCCGCTCTTCTAGTCTACTGAAAAGGGAGAGTCCTCCTCCCCTACTATCTAACCCTAGCCTGTCAAGTCTCATCAAGACTGCCTGGATCCTCCTCCTCTTCCACCGCACCAGGAAGAATCAGTCAAAGAGCAGGCAACCTAGTTCATGTCAGAGACTGCACCTGCTCCCCTTATTAGGGAACTTACTTGGAGACTGAACTGACTATGGGCTATATCTGCGCAGGGGGTCTAGGCTGCAAGTCTCTGCATCTGTTTCAATTCCCTGCAGGTGGAGCCTTTCAGAAGACATCTATGGCAGGCTCCTGTCTTATCCCTTCTTTTCTACCACTTCAGGAGTCTATCTTGTTTTACCTTCTGAATGAGAATTAAGCATACTCCCTGGAGTCCTGCTTCTTGGTTAGCTTCTTTAGGTCTGTAGATTTTAATATGGTTATCCTACATTATACGGCTAATATCCGCTTATAAATGAGTATATACCATGAATGTCTTTCTGGTTCTGGCTTACCTCACTCAGGATGATATTTTCTAGTTCCATTTATTTGCCTGCAAATTTTATTATTTCCTTGTTTTTAATAGTCGAATAGTATTCCATTGTGTAAATATAACACAATTTCTTTTTGAACGATTTTTGTCAAAATTATTCAGAGTTATTATTTTCTAATTCAAAATATTAAAAAATGAAATGCATCTTTAGGTTTTTATATGTCCTCTTTTAAAATTTTCAAATTCATTTTTAGAACAATCTGTCATATTTCTACCCATCATATTTATATTGCAACAGTCTTGTCATAAGAGTCAATCATAGAGGTAACTTTGTGACGTAAATATAAAAGAAAGTTATGACAAAACCCAGGGTTGATGAAAATGTAGAGAAGTGCTTGCTTTTAGTGCTTTATTTTTATTAGGTATTGTGCTTTATTTTATTTTATATTTTACAATTTATTCACTTTGTTTCCTAATTGTAGCCTCCTCCATCATCTTCCCTTGGTCCCACCCTCCCTCCCTCTTCCTTCCTTAACCCTCTCCAGTAGTTCACTCATAGGGGAAGTCCTCCTCCCCTACTGTCCCTAGCCCATAAGGTTCCATCAGGACTGCCTGGATGTTCATTCCTCTGTAGGCTAGCTAGGTCACCCAATCAGGCAGAAGTGATCAAGTAGCAGGCAACCTACTTCTTTTCAGAGACTGTCTCTTCTCTCTTTACTAGGGACCAACATGGAGACTGAACAGTTTATGGACTACATATGAGAAGGGTATCTGCGTTCTCTCTATGCATGGTCTTTGGTTGATCCATCAGTCTCTGAAGTCCACTCTGGCTCCAGCTTTTTTTTTTTCTTTGTTGATCTCCTTGTGGGGTTCCGGCCCCCTTCAGGTCCTTCTATCTCCCTTTCTTTCATAAGATTCCTTGTGCTTGGTCCAAAGTTTGGCTGTAAGTCTCTACATCTGCTTCTATCCCTTGCTGGGTAGAGTTTTTTCTAGTAAATCTGTGGTAGGCTCCAGTCCTGTTCCCTTTCTTCTATCACTTCCCATGTCTACCCTGTTTTCTTTTCTGAATGAGAATTAAGCATCTTCCTTAGAGTCATCCTATTTTTAAGCCTTTCCCTTGTTTTCCTTTGCTCTAATAACAGTGACAATTTACTCATTAATTTACTCACACATTTGTTCTTTCAATAAGCATATGTTACTCAATATGTACCAGGCACCGACTGCATGTTGTAACACAAATTTCAGTAAGTCAATCTGACTTAAATCAGTCAAGTTATTTAGAGTTTAGAGATGATATTTACACTCATAACGGCACCTAATGTTATGAAGTACTTAGAGTAAACAAGATTTTCATAGGTTATAGTAAATGTCCACTAGGTCTAACGAATTGTATGCTGGTGAGTCCATATTGATTTTAGAGAAAAGAGTATGGGGAAGGCATGGAATGGCCACAGGTTTGCCATTGCAAAACTATTTATGAATTATAACTGAAATAAATATTCAAAAATTATCACAGTAGCAATACTTGATCAGAAATTTATAGACTAGAAAGAAGGAGTGGGTTTTAACATAAAATGGTTGCATGAGTGAACATTAGGGGGTCCAAATACAGAGGGTAGATGCTGGCCAAGCAAGAGGAATAAAACAAAACAAAACATAAGATCACCCTAGGTAGAAGAGTGCTGTGCGTCCCAGAAAGTAGAAGGGAGCTTTCAGACATTTCTAAGGGCCCCAGAGTATAGACTAATTTCATGGAAGGCAGGATAGCATAAAAAAAAGATCTAGATGAGAGGAAATGGTAGACATAAAACAAGTTGACTGTCTTGATACAAATATAGAAATTGGGTATACAAAACCCTCAATTGGAAAAGTGGTCAGATATGAAAGTGGTTAATAAACTATTTTTTTTTTTTGCCTTAAACACTTCTTCAGCATTTGAACAATGGTATGTTAATAATGGAAAAACAGAACTAACTCTACCATTTTTCTAGAATCCTTTGAATATTTAATGTGTAGCTAGGGGAAGCATTTCAGTTCCTTACATTCACCCTTTCTCATCCTCTCACTCATCCATTGAATCATTTCTTGTTTTATAGCATTTCTTGTTTTATAGCATTTCTTGTTTTATAGTACTCTGATTATGTTGGGAACAAAGAGGTATTGGGGTGGGCCTACACCCTCAAGTGGCCTATTTGAAAATGCTTTATTTGCATCTATTAGCATCAATGCCTTTTCTATAAGTGAGAAAATACGGTGGAATCTTGGCTAGCTCCTCTGAAAATGTTCTGGTGTTCCCAGAGTGCTTGGCGGCCTCACAGAGGAACAAAGCCCTTTTTCATCCTGCACCTTATCACCACCCCATCATCCACTGTTTGTAGGAACTGAGATACAGCTGTGGAGGAGAGAATCAAGCTCAAAGTCTTGGTTCCAAAACTACACTGTAATCAGGCACTTACATTTTTATTTCCTTTCCAGAACTCAATTCTATCTCTAAACCTATTTAAGTGCCTGATCTGGATTCATGCTTGGTTGTGATGTATAATGGAAACCTTTTATGTAATTTTCAAAATTGATTGCTAGTTTTTTGTTTTGTTTTGTTTTGTTTGTTTGTTTTTAATATATGACTTGTTTCTCCCAAGTTCAGTTGAAGATCTCTCTAACTGCTTGAGTAAAAATCATGAATTCATTCCTGTTTATTACTTCAGTCTTTATGTTACCTATACCTTTAAAACATGTCCAGAATATTACCCATTTCTATCAGATCCAAGCTAATATAATATTTCACTTGGACCACTGGCACAGCTCATGATTTCCTCTCCTATTTCTGACGTTTCCCCTATCTCCTAAGAGCCAAGTAAATCCTTTAAGATGAAAACCAGGTAATATTTGTCTTCTCAAAATCTTTCAAAAATATATTTATACATATTATTATGTGAATATAAATTTATAAATAAAATATATTTATATTTATTAATACATAATTATACTAATTTACATTAATTTGGTTTGAAGTATTACAAAGAAAAACCATATAAACTCACATGCATTTAGTTGTTCTTTTTTTTTTTGCCAAAATTAAATTTCTAAGTACTACGCTATGTAATGAAATAAACCTGTATCTCACTAATTTTCAAAGTGAAAAATGTACTTCACACTTCATAATGTCTTGTGGGTACTGCTGCTTCCTGAAAGACAAGCGTTAGTAAACAAAACCACCAATGTTTTGTTACAAAACCCATCAAGTTGGGCGTGATTGGCAAGCCTTTCATCTCAGTACTTAAGAAGCAGTCAAGTATTACCTGCACTCTGCCCAAAGTTTGGCTATGAGTCTCAGCATCTGTTGATACCCTTCAGGGTAGAGTCTTTAAGAGGCCCTCAGTGGTAGGCTCTTGTCCTGTTCCCTGTTTTCTCCCTCTTCCAGTGTCCGTCTGGTTTGCCTTTCTGAGTGAGGATTGGTCATTTTACCCAGGGTCTTCCTTCTTGCTTAGCTTCTTCAGGTGTAGAGATTTTAGGGCTCTTTGATCACTTCCCCCTGAAGGGAGAGAAGCCTTACCAGACCACAGAGGAAGACAGTGCATACAGTCCTGATGAGACCTGATAGGCTAGGGTCAGATGGAAGGGGAGGAGGGCTGCCTATCAGTGGACTGGGAGAGGGGTATGGGTGGAAAAGGGGAAGGAATGGTGGGATTGGGAGGGGACTAGGGAGGGGAATACAGCTGGGATATAAAGTGAATAAATACTAATTAATAAAAAATAAATTAATTATTAAAAGAAGCAGTCAGGTAGATCTTTGTAGATTCAAGAATGGATTCTGTCTCCAAAGAGAGAGAGAGAGAGAGAGAGAGAGAGAGAGAAAGAGAGAGAGAGAGAGAGGAGAGAGGAAGGAAGAGAGAAGAGAAAGGGAAGGAAGAAGGAAAGAAGAGAAGTTGGGAGAGAAGAAAGATAACTGACAAACATACTATAATTTATTCATTGCAGGAAAAAAATAAAATCATATAATTTACAGGAAGCAAAAGCAGGCCCTGAAAATGATGGGAGGGAGCTTTCCTCTGTATCAGAGAGGCTCTGAAAACATGAAATTTCATAGATGGTGATTTCATGAGTTCATAGATGATTCAAGGAAGCCCAAGAAATATATACAATGTCATTCTAGGTCAGAAGCAAAGGACAGATCTATTTGAGAAATTGCAAAGTAAAGACATGCAGTATTTCTGAGCCATTCTTGGAATATAATTTTTGAGAATAAAGTTTACTTAATTATAATGATGATGATGATAACAGGAAAAAAAATAAAAAATGGAAAAAATTCTTAAAATAAAGTGTTTCTAAACATCTCTTAAAATTCTGAAATCATTCAAATGAAAAGATTCATTTTACCAACATTAGTGAATTTATTTTGAGTGTGTTTATTTTATAAAAGTACTTGGCTGGCTGCAGTGGTATACCAGTGTAATCCCAGCACTTAGGGAGGCAGAAGCAGGGGTTAGCTATGAGTTCGAGGCCAGCTTGGTCTACAAGGTGAGTCAATAACAGCCAAGGCTACACAGAGAAACCCTGAGAAAAATACTGATAATTTTGTCAATATGTAGTGGGCTCCCAGGTAGACATCTGGAAGATAGATGTCAGACCAGACATCTGATAGATAGATTCACAGGTAAAGTTTGTGAATAGGAGTTGCACAAGAAGCAATACAATCAGTCTGTGCTAAGATGTACAGCACTGTAAGATGTATAGCATTGCTCAGATTGTAGAAATGTACAGTAATGCACGTCATCTATCCGTCCCTGTCAGTAGAACGGCTCTGTGAGATCTGAGGCATCAAGAACAGTTGTTCAACCTAGAAGCTCTGTCCAGATGTAGCTCATCGCAGCTCAGTATCCAAGTGGGTTCCCTAGTTAGGGGAACAGGGACTATTTCTGACATGAACTCAATGGCAGGCTCTTTGACCTTCCCCCCAACCCCCGAGGGAGGAGCAGCCTTGCCAGGCCACAGAAGAGGACATTGTAGCCAGTCCTGAAGAGATCTGATAAGCTAGAATCAGAGGGATGGGGAGGAGGACCTTCCTCATAAGTGGACTTAGAGAGGGGCAGGAAGGAGATGAGGGAGGGAGGGTGGGATTGAGAGGGAATGAGGGAGGGGACTACAAAGTAAAGAAACTGTAGTTAATATAAAAATAATAATAAAATATAAAAAGAAGAAGAAAAGAACAGTCGTTCAGTGTCGCTAGGACTGTTCACCCACATTCACACTAGGGGAGAGAATTTGAACGTGACTGTTCCCATATGCTTTGCACACAAAGTTCTATGCAGTTTTATTCAGCAGCTGTGCTCCCACAAGGGTAAATTTTAACAAGCACACGAAAGAACCATTTACAAAAGTAAAATACTGCAAATTTTCTTGCTGCCCTTCAGTATGGAACTGGTTAAAGTAAGACACAACCCCGCGATGGGAAAATGATAGTTATGGAAAATGTGACTCTATATTTACCAGTAATATAGAAATATCTCCAACCTGTATCACAATAGAACAATACTAAGAAGAAGGAAAATGTATTAGATACATGTATTACATTTTTGTGTCAACAGAAAAATGATTTTATTTGTATTACAGGTAGTGTGACTAAAAAAATTCTGAAATAATATAGAAGAAACTATGGGGAGTAATTGGCCCAAGGCTTTTGTAGATAATAAATTTTGGAAGAATTTTATAGTTAATAAATTATAGAAAAAGACTTCACTGTCGAGAGCCTCTGTTCTTTTAAGTCATGTAAATACAGCATCTATACAATTTTTCAGTCTCAATGTGATTGAACTATGTAACCATTCCTCTCAATCAGAGAACTGATTGTTTTCAAGATTAAGACTGGTGTGCACTAGGCCGATTTTGCATAAGAAATCTCAGCATAAGGTTTCACTGGATTTTATGAAAGCCTGTGATTTGTGGTTTGGGCAGTTATCTGTGATAATTCTTTTTATTAGATGCACTTGATAGGAAGATTCTCATCTATAACACTACCATTTGTTGGTTTGTAGTTGATACATATGCCTTGACTTTTTCCATCTTCCATGGTCTTCTTGTACTTAACTGTTCTCATATACCACTAAGGTCAGGTATGTTCGTAGCAAGATACTCCTGCATCTTGGAGGCATTTCTTGAAACTGTGAAGTATCAAAGACTGTGTGTTGTCTATCTACCACCGTCAATAAAATCCTCATTGTCAGGTGACCTTAGCCACAAAAATGGCCTGAGATTTATGTTTTAGACTCTTTGATTCCAAGGGCCCCTTTTGATATCAACTGAATTAAGTTGACTCTCCCAGACACTGATTCTGAAGCAGTTCAGTTTAGGTTTATTAGTTAATCACTGTGCAAAGAGCATTTGTCAGGAACTGAGAAAAGCTGGATCAGGAAGAAAAACGTCAACCACAATATAGTTTCACTAGAACCTTGGAGCTGGGTTAACCCTTGAGAACTGCCTTGACATGAGACAAAGGAGCTAGGCTTTCATATCATTGCATCTTTTGCTGACCTGGGATAGTCTCTCCACAGAGGAGGCTAATATGTTTAGAAACGGTAGCTTGCACCGGGCAACGGGAATGCTAAGGAAGGAAATCAACTGTGACTGTCAGAAGCAGACTTTCTTCATAGCTCATATGTGAGATTGACCAGAGGTCCACTTACCTATTCAGAGAACAATGTCCAAGTGTTCATGTACATTATAAATAGAGAGCTATTACAGAGAGATGGTATCCATATTGCCACTACATCTTTTAAAAAGTTTAACACCGTAGAACTAAAACATCAAATATTAGCATAGTCACTAACATGATTTCTATAAGGATGACTACCAACTTCTATTACTGTAATTTATTCTGATTATTTTTAAATTTTTATATACATAGAGTGCAAATAGCACTTGCGCATCTTCCTTTACTCTGTGATTTTGAAACATACCATGTGACAATGTGCATTGGTAGTTAACACATTGTTGTATGATATTTTTTTGAAAGAACAATCACAAGATCACAATTTATCACTCCATGCATGGTCCTCCGTTGGTGCATCAGTCCCTGCAGGACCCCCTGGGCATAGAACTTTTAGTTTTGTTGGTTCTTTGTGGGGCTCCTGTCCCCTCCATGTCGCTCTAATCCCACCCCTCTCTTTCTCCATAAGACTCCCTGCACTCTGCCTAAGGTTTGGCTCTGAGCACCATCTGCTTTGATCCCCTGTTGGGTGAATCCTTTCAGAGGACCCTCTATAGTAGACTCCCATCCTGTTTCCTCTCTTCCACCACTTCTGGTGTCTAACCTGTTTGTCATTGTGAATAAAAATTAAACATACTCCCTAGGATGCTCTTTAGAGTTTAGCTTCTTTAGGTCTGTAGAGATTGGGAGAAGTGGGAACTCTCCTCCATTGCTGGTGGAAGTGCAAACTTGCACAACCACTTTGGAAATCAATCTGGTGCTTTCTCAGAAAATTGGGAATAGTGCTACCTCAAGATGCATCTATCTCACTCCTGGGCATATATCCAAAAGATGCCCCACCATTCAATAAGAACATTTGCTCATAGCAGCTTTATTTGTAAAAACCAGAATCTGGAAACAACCCAGATGTCCCTCAGTTGAGGAATGGATACAGAAATTATGGTACATCTACACAATGGAATACTACTCAGCTATTAAAAACAAGGAAATCATGAAATTTTCAGGCAAATGGATGGAACTAGAAGGGAGCATCCTGAGTGAGGTAACCCAGAAACAGAAAGACAGGCATGGTACACACTCACTTATAAACAGATATTAGCCATATAATATAGGACAGCCATCTACAGACCTACAGAAGCTAAACCCTTGTCTATATTTTTAACATATTTTTAACATTAACATACATGCATATATATATATATAGATATATATATATATATAAGCATGGAGATCTTATGACTTTAAATATTATTAAAATTATTTAACTTTATTAAAAGTGCATCTTAAACACCACATTTAACTGCATGATTCATGGCTATAATAATAACTTGCTATTTTTTAAGATCTGACTAAAACAGATCATATGGTGACTTATTTAAATCAGCTCTGTTCCCAAGCCCCATGAGTTCTGCCGGAGAGGTGGCAAAGGGGAGCAGATGAGTCGGCACGTCAGCCTGGGCTGCATCCTTTGAAAAAAAAAAACAAAACAAAACACACTTCACCTCTTTCCCGGAAGTTTAGTGAAGTCTGGTATTTATTCCCATCTAGCCTGGGCCTCAGCAGACCAATATGATATGTTGCTTGGAAAACTGCATAGAATTTGCTAAGTTTATCATGAAGGGGGAGCCTCTCCATGCTGCTTATCAAACTCTCCCCTCTGCTGCAGGGGCAACTTATGTCATTCAAAAATTTAGCTAATTTTATATACAGTATTAAAAGAAATTGATTTTTTTTCCTACTCAAGATTTTATTTCCATGTCACCAAGATTAGAATTCTTTTTTTCTGCTATGATATGCTTATTATTATCATTTAAATTTATTATTTATTCGCTTTGCATACTGATTGAAGCCTTCTCTCTCTTATCCTCCCAATCCCACCCTCCTACTCTCCTTTTCTATTCGCCTATCCCCCTTTTGCTCGGAGAAGAGGATACCCCTTCCCCCATGTGCCATCCAGCCACTTGCTGCTCCACTTCATGTAGGATCAGGACTAAGTGTATTCTCTTCCACTGAGGTTAGACATGGCTGCCCTGCTAGGGAAAAGTAATCCAAAAGCAGGCAACTGTGTCCATGTCAGTGACAGCCTCTACCCCAGTTGATAAGGGACCCACATGAAGATTGAGCTGGCACTAGCTCTATACATATAGGGGACCTAGGTCCAGTCTATTCATGCTCTTTGGTTGGTAGTTCAGTCTCTATGAGATGGCATGGGCCTAGGTTGGTAAGACTCAGTTGGTCTTCTTGTGGAGTTCTTTTCCCCTTCGGTCCTTTTATCTTTCCCCCAACTCTTCAACAAGATGCCCAGATCTCTAATGTTTGGCTGTGGGTCTCAGCATCTTTTTTGATCTGTTGCTAGATGGAGCTTCTCAGAGGACAGTTAGCTTGGTTCATTCATGAAAGCATAGCAGAGTATCGGTAGTGACAGGGGTTGGCTCTTTCCCATGAAGTGGATCTCAAGTTGGGCCAACAATTGGTTGGTCATTTCCTCAAATTGTGCTACTCCTTTATCCTTGATTATCTTGTAGGCAGGGTAAATTTGGGGTCAAAAGATTTGTGGATGGTTTTGTGAGCCTCTCCCTCCATTGGAAGTCCTACCTGCCTAGATGGGGTGAGCACTTCAGCCTCCATATTCACTGCTGCTAGGAGTCCTCCCAGGAGCCTACCATGAGGCAGGTCTCCAGCTTGTCCCACAGATCCCCATGCATGATTCCCATTTCTCTCCTAACCGTACCACTCCATACTATCCCTGCTTTCCCAAACCTGCTTCCCACCCTTATTCCCCTCCTCACCTCTTCTTCCACCCAGTTCCCTCTTTTCATTTACTTCCAAAGTCTGCTTTATTTTCTCCTCTGAGTGAAAGTCAGGCTCCTTTTCTTGGGCTCTCATTGTTACTTAGCTTCTTTGGGTCTGTGGATTGTGATGTGGTTATCCTGTACTATCTGGCTAATATTGGCTAATATCCACTTATAAGTGAAAACATACCATGTGTGTCTTTCTGGGTCTGAGTTACTACACTCAGGATGATTTTTTCTAGTTTCATCAATTTGCCTTCAAATTTCATTATGTTCTTGTTTTGAATAGTTGAGTAGTGTTCCATTGTGTAAACATACCACATTTTCTTTTTCCATTCTTCTGTTGAGGGGCATCTGGGTGGAGAAATGTTTCAGCTGTTAAATGGGCTAGGCTCACAACCAAAAATAAAAGATTATTATTCTAAAACCATATTGCTTATATTTTTAAATGCATGTACAAATATATAAATTGTACCCAAAGATACAATTTGGAAAAAATCAATTAAAATGGTCAGAATCAACAAATTTAACAGACAGAACATTTTTTTAATCCATGAAACAAAAATAATTTGAATTGCAGATACATGTATAGATAGATAGAAGATAGAAAAAAATAAAAGAGGAAATGACATTAAGATTATTTTAAAAAATTACCCTGGTAGGGGCAGTATTATGGGTGATTTTCTTTTTTTATCATATGATTTTTTATTTATTACCAGTTTCAATAATGCAAATGTATTATGTATACACATATAAAATAAAAAACAATACAAAAATTTTTAATATAAAATAATGTGAAAAGATATGGTAAAACACATAGACACAAAATTAAAGATAGTGAACTGAGATAACTCAAGCTCTTGACTTGTTTAATCATTTTCCAGGCAGTTTATAGATGAAAGCTCTTGGTAGTTTATAGATGAAAGGACAGAGCAGAGTCATGGCACCAAAAACAATCTTGAAGAGCCTTTTTCATTGGGCTCTGAGGTTCCTAACTTACTCCTCCTTCCTTTTCACTTCCTCAACATCTGGCCTACTACTAATAGCAGAAATGTCTATTCATGCAAAAAGATATTAGTTTCTTGCCTAAGAGCACATCTGTTCTGTCTCCAAAATAGCCTAGCAACTCTCTTTAAATAGTCCCTGTGCATTCTGCTATAATTTATCATGTTAGCTGCATGAACCCTTGCAATGACATAATATACAAAAAGAGAAAACTTCTTCAAATCTTCACAACTCCAATCTAATTGCTTTACATTACATAAAACTTACAGGATGAAATTATGTTTATTCTATTGCATTGGGTTTGGAACCTTTCAAGTATCTACTAAAATGAACTATCTAGTTAATATTTAAAATAGAATAAAAATAATTCCAAAATATTTTTGAAAATTCTTATGTTGAATATTACTAGTATTCGACATTAAGTGATATTTTGGTTTTTGTTAGTTTTTTTTAAACATCATGACCAAAGCAACTTGGGAAGGAAATGGCCTATTTCTGTTTACAAAATTTAAGTAGTAATTCATCATGGAGGACGTTCAGGGCAGGAATTCAAGGCAGGAATCTAGGGGCAGATACTAAAGCAGAACCATGGAGGAATGCTGATTACTGGCTTGCTCTTCCAGCATGCTCACCCAGTTAGTTTCATATGTAACCATCTTCCCAGAGGTCACCCCATCCACAATTGTCCAGGCCCTCAAACAAAAGTGAAAACAAAAACCCAAGGAGAAAAATCAATTAAGATAAGACATGATTTCACTGGAATTCAATAACTTATTTAATTGGTCTACCAATAATGTTTTCATTTCCAACAGTTCAAATTATAGTATTATATCTTTTCATTTTTTTTCTTTTCTGGTGCTGAGCAATATACCACAGGCCATCACATATGCTAGTCAATATCTTACCACTGAATATTACAGTCCATAACCCACCTCTGCATCCCCAGAGCATGTCTTCTAAGTTATTCAAGGTGACCCAGAATTGCCTTCATCTAGCAATCCTCATACCTCAACCTTCTGAGCAAACAGAAGAATTACAGGTCTGAACTACAGCCCAGCTACTTGTCTATTTTTTCAGTGTTGATTTCCAGTGATACTCAAATATGATTAGGATATGACTAAATGTGTCTATTACTTTTAAAATGTGGAAACAACAACCACATTCCAAATGTTTACCTTACAAGAAGACAATACACATTTGTACATCTTTTTGTACATACATTATATATACAAAATTTATAAATCCCCTTATCTATATATATTTTTATATGATCATTCATTATACAGTTGCAAATCTTCAAACCCTGTGACTATTTTAGTTTTGGTTCTGATAATTTTTTACATTAAATTTTCCACATGTATGTGTGAACTTTTATTTATAATAGATTCTTCTCTCATACAATACATCCAGATCATACTTTCTTTTCTCTCCTGTCTTCCCACCTCCCCTGAAACAGCCCCTCTCTCCCAAATCCACTCTTTCTGTTTCCTCTTCAGAAAAAAAAAAAAAAGCATGCCTCCAAGAGAGTACAGCAGGGCAAAAACAAGACATAATAATACAAGGCAAAAGCCCTCATATCAAGACTAGACAAGGCAACCCAATAGGTGAAAGATTCTCAAGAGCTGGCAAATATCTGAGATACATCCACTCGCATTTTTAGGAGCCCTACAAAAACACCTGCCTAACAGCTGTAACAGAGAGCCTATTGCAGATCCGTGCAGGCCTAATGCTCTCCGCTTCAGTCTCCATGAGCCCACATGGGTCCTGTTCAGTTTATGAAATTGTAAACATAAATATTTCAATGTTAGTTTCTCAGAGTATTTGTGCTGTATCTGCGCTTCTCCAGCGCGCTGCTCCATCTTCTGTGTCAGGCAGTCTCATTTCAGTGTGCCTGCCTTCGAGCCCTATCTTGAAGCTATTGCTGTTACCCTAGAAGTCACAACTCATTATTTGTAAACTGTCATCCTAATTTTGTCTGACTATATATTTATCTAATTTTTGCTAATGTTGGGAATCGTACCTAGAGCCTCATAAATGGGAGGCAAGCAAGTTTTGTTTTTGTTTTTTTGTTTTGTTTTGTTTTTGTTTTTGTTTTTTTTAATTACGGCAGAGCAAAAAAAAAAATGTGATCTAGCAGATTGCCATTGGGAGTCTACATTCTTTAGTAGAACAGTACTATTTGGCTTCATCCTAGGTTCCTGGATAATCTAGTTTTAATAGAAAGATAGGCAAAAGGCATTTCTACCAACTATACTGCATTGCCAAGTTTGTCAATGTAACAACAACAACAACAAAACCCTGTATATGACAACCATCTGTGCAGAAAACTGTGAGGCAATTTCTAATGCCTTGACTTTCTTATTCAGGAAAATGTATTTACTGACACAAGCTCTTGTAGGAATACAGGCTTCTTTTAGGACATGGCAAATTGGGAGAATATGTAAGAATTCAGTATCTTATATTTGAAAATTATACGTGTTCAGTATTAATTTTATATGGCTTTGTGTGTGGTGGGCTGAAATCTTGTTGCCTTTGTTTTCTCTGAGAAAAGTCACATGTCTGAGATCCCTCTGACTCAGTGACATGACTGTTTGATTCTGTTAATTTTTTAGTTTTCTTTATCCAGAGTATTAATAAAACCATGCCTTTTTAAAATCAATTCGTTCTTGTAGCTCTAGAGTGGTGGTCTGATGGCTTTTCCAGAAAACTTTTTTGTTTTCAATGGAAATAGTTGGGTTGGTCTAATTTATTTTCACTCACCCTCCATTTTTTTTCATACATTAAGTTTAATCAATATTTTTGTTGCTAAACACACTATGAGCATCATGTCTAGATTTTCTTTATAAACTGCTTTAGTTTTTATTTACCTATTAAAATTTTCTGCTTCTCAGCACATTTAACAAATTTTGAGTCATAAAACACATTGAATACCAATTCTATGTCACTTTCTTTTAAACATGGTGAATTTTGTTTACTTTTTAGACAAAAAAAAAACATGCCCATCTTTCTGATCTTGCTGAAATATGGTATTTAAAATGCATTTATGACACAGCTTTCATTTTCTACTCTTTCCCAAGAGCACTGATGGTCACAGCTCAGGTACATGACCTTGGATCTGACCTCAATGGTCAAGGCATGCAGCACTTTCCAACACTGCCTGGGCTTCATTGTCAGATCATCATTAACTTTTTTCCTGAAACTTGGTGATCTTTGAAACATCTGATCTGCCCTTCTCTCTCTCTCTCTTTCACCCTCTCTCTCTCTTCTTCTTTTTCTCCCTTTCCACTCCCCTTCATGTTTCTCTCTGTCTCTGTCACTTTCATATCTGTCTTCCCCTATTCCAGTTGTCTTCATGTTAACAAACCCAGTTTAGAAGAAAAAAGGTTTTTGACAGAGTTTTCCAGGCTGTGTGCTTTCTGTGTGCCTCCCGTGGCTCTCAGCCTCTTATTTCTTTGCTGCATTACCAATATTGGAATAATTTTACTTCTTTTACCTAAACAGTATCACTTTTTAAATTACAATTTAGAAAATGACCCCAGGGAGTAGGCTGATGTAAACATCTGCTTCCTTAGTATGTTTTCATTCCCTCAAATATCAAGCTGGGAATGAATATTCACTGTCTAGTATCTATCTAGAGTCCTTTATAATTTTTTTTTTAAATCTCACTGAGCAAGTATTTAATCACTTATGGGTAGTCATCTTTCGTTGCCAAAACTAGGAGACCTTCAGCCACTGAATTCTGCAGAAGTGTCTATTTCAAAATAAGAAGATCTGATTGCAAAGTACTTTTGTTGTGAAAATTGTGTTGAAGTGGAATGTCACACCCCTTTGTGTCAGGTAGGGGCTTTACAAGCCCATAAAGCATTCTAAAAACTGATTTAAGAAATCTTTACAACTTTTTAATGTATTTAAGAAATTTTTTCCTCACAATTCTCCAGAGTAACTTTGGAAACAGCATGTATTAAAGATATATATCCTTAAAGTTTTAGCATATATTATCAATCTTTAATGTTAGCTATGAAAACAAGATGGAAATTTCAAATATACCGTGCTTTCATTCTTGAAAATGCTGTACACATTTAAATGTGCTTTATGTCTTTTTTCAACAAATATACTTTTTAAGACTACAGAATGTAGTTATTTTTAGAGAAATGAAGGAAAGGAACCAGCCATAATATTATGTTTACATGAATATTTAATTAGAAACAAACACATTACACATTTATATGTAGGTAAAATGCTGAATAATCCTAATCCTTGCCTTTCTCTAAACAGCTAAGTTAGTATGCTTTTCCTCTTGTCAAGCTCAACAGATCTTCTGTATTTTCATCATATCTGTACCTTTATTATGTTTCAATCATTCAGTTTTCTTTACCCCATATAGATATATCACTCTGGAAACACAGAGCCCAGTCAGGGTTTCTTAGCCTCATAGGGCTGACATTTGTGAAAGTCGTTGCTCATGACATGCTCTAGGGGAATTAATTACTGGAGGTTTGTTCCCCACCTGTTATATTTCCCTATCATGGTAAGATGGCCCAAACTGTGTTCCAGAGACTGCTAACTACTGTGCTGTGTGTTTGTGTGTGTATGTCTGTGTGTGTCTGTGCCTCTGAGTGTTTGTGTATCTGTGTGCCTGCATGTGTATCCATGGATCATGATCCCTTCTACTGAACAGCTATTGTTAGTTTATTATCTATATTTTATATTTTAGGAATGCAAATTATATAACGTTTCTATGGACTTACTAAAGACTTTTGTTCTGAGAAGCATATCTCCCCTATGAGCTTGATGTTTTGCATTTAATATACTTTTAATTTAAAACAGTTAAAGATTTACAGAAAAATTTCATGATAGTAGAACTCCCACAGACCCCCTCCCCCTGCTTTCTATTTCTCTATTTTCACATTAGTCTGTTGGGTGTGTCAGCAATTGTGTGTGCTGATTCACTTAGATTTTTCAGTTTTCTTTAAACCCCTCCTCCCTCAGAATGGTCACAGACATCTTTATCCCCATGGTTTTTCCAAACTGCTGAAGTTTCTCACATTTGTTGTGCTTTTTGTGGTTTTTAGGAATACTGTCCTTTCTAGCGTCTTGTAGAATATTCCTTATTAGAGCTGTCTGGTGTTGTTCCCATGCATTGTGTGGGGGAGACGGTGGGGGAGATCAGAGAGTTGAACTGAACTCCTCTTGGCACATTTCAATGGAATGTGTGTGAGTGTGAGTTGTCACTGCTGATTTTACCTCTATACACCTGACTAAAATGTTTCCTAGCTTTCTGCAATGTTATTTTCTTAAGCCTGTAAAATCATTTTAGAAATACTCGTGCAGATTTTATCAGCAAGTTATAGATGAAGTCCAAATTTAAGGAATGAGTTATAACTCCCCTGAAGCTTATGTGCATATATTACCTGCAATTCTGAATATGAAACGTATTAATCTACTTGTCATTATATTAATCAGTTGTTATATCATTATGGACTCAAGGTGATCTATTTTATATTTGTCCAATAGTCCAATATTACATTCCATTTTTTGTTTTTTTTTATTTTTATTTTTTTATACAAGGTTTCTCTGGGTAGTTCTGGTTGTCCTAGAACTAGCTCTGCAGACCAGAGTGACCTTGAACTCAGAGATCAGCCTGCCTCTTCCTGAGTGCTGGGATTCATGCCTTTACTTATTTTATTATCTAAATATTTCTAATTTTATTCAGGAAGAATGCTTTCTAGTTAGATGTGCAGTAACTACATCACTACTATCAACAGAGTTGCCACTTAGGTATTAAGAGTACCTCTGACCTTTCTGGAGGGAAAGTCTCCCAGACCTGCTGTTTTCCTCCTGACACTAGAGAGTGTCTGTTCTCATCTTGTGCATCCTCACACAGCACGTATAGAATAGTTTCGTTACACTAAATCATCTCCTGTGTTCCAGGATTCCAGCTGCCTGCAGCCCCAACTGGCACTCACTCCTTACCAAGAGCTTACTTATTTACTGCATTTGTAATTTTGCCTTTTTTAACATGTCATAAATATGGAATTAGCAAATAGAGAGCATTTTCAGGATGTGTCTTCAGTCAACATTTATTCATGCTTATTCCTTTATGTAGACGAGTAGTATTTATTATATGAATGGTCCATTATGCTAATCTATTTTTACCAAGATCACATACTTTTTCTTCAATCAATCAAAACGTTTTTACAGCTTTATGACAAGTTTGGTGATTTATTTTGAATTAATTTTTGCTAAAGTGTAATGTCTCGGTGTAGAAATATTTGTTAATAAGACATCAGATAATTTCAGCATCACTGATGAAAAGACTATCCTTTCACCATACCTTTGTATATTGGAAAGAGTGGATGGCTTTAGTTGTTGGGTCTGTTTCTGAGCAATCTATGTTGACTTATGTTTATTCTTTCATCAATGCTCCCATTTATGGAACAGTGAAATTTTATAGTATGCGTTGAATCTGTTTTGGAATCATGTAGACAATTTGTATTATTCGGGATTCTCTAGAGGAAGAGATGATAGAACAAATACATATTTTAAATCATTTATTAAATTGACTTACACATTAGGGTCAAAAGAGAGAACACAGTAGCTGTTCAGTCCATGAGGCTTCCTCTTCTGAAGCATGAACCTGGCTAAAGGCCTGAAGGTTCCTGTAGAGCCACTGCTCCTCCATCTTCATTTGAACCTAGGAAAGCAGGTTCTTACACTAAGGAAGGAAGCAGCTGAAGCAGCAATAAGGTAAATTAACTGACAGTAGAGCAAGAAAGTTATGCAAGCAGAGTGAACAGCTTCCTTCTTTCAGGTTCTTTTATTTATTTATTTCTCTTTAAACCTGGGCCACTCCCAGAAGGTGCCATCCATATTTGAGGTGAGACTCCACACTTCAACTAAGGCATTTATGATAATTACTTAGAAGTGTACTTCCACAGGTTAATCTGACACACACATCTCCTTCAGTATGAGGCTACCTTTCTTATGTGATTCTAAGATATGTCACATTGGCATTTAAGACAACCATCACACTATATTAACCTTGGTTATTATATTTATGCAATCAGTCACCAGTAGTTTGGCTAGGGTTTAATCTACTGATTGTGTTGGGGAAAGGTGATGTTTTAACAATATTGAGTATGTGAACACAAGATCAACCTATCTACTTAGACTACTTTCACTTTCAATAGAATAACTTAATATCATCACAGTTTTAAGCATTTCATCTGTAAATTACATTGTGAATATTACAGTCGCTTTTACTACATGTGGAAGTCTAGTTATTGTCTGCTACAAAGTAACAAAGAAGATGAGTTTTATATAGTAACAGTGTATTCCTTAATGCTACTGGACACACTGGTTCTGGGTGCAGGCATTATTTTGGGGGTAGATACTTTGGAGTGTGTCACATAACCATGGCATGTAAATAGGGGTAAGGATGCTCTGAAATTCACGTGCCAGGGCTACTCAAAGGGAAATGGCCTAAAGCCAATATCCAAAGAGCTCAAAATCTAGGCTCATCTGCCTCATTCATAAACTCCACAGTGTTAAGCTCATTGTTTGATGAGGAAATGATATTTATGAGCCTGAGAGAAACTGTCCAGTTAAAACATCAAATGCACATGTCTGAGTCAATGTCTAATTGACAAACAGATCAAACCAACAAACTCAAAAATCCAAGTGAGCAAAACCAATAGCTTTCTTTTCTGTTGGTTCTGCTATACAAAATTCAGCATGCTTCATCTAATTAATTAGTCTTTCCAGTGAAATCCAACACACTTAAGACATGCTTTTCCTAAATAACTGTGTTAAATACTTCTTAGTTAAATGTAAATATAAGAAAAAATCTGAAGATTAAGGTCGATTTTAAACCGTTATATAAATTACAAATTACAATTTTATTGTTATTGTCAAAATGAAACCATTATTACCAGGAAATATTCTGCAGGATTTAATCCAAACCTAATTGCTCACTATGGAAATCTTTCACTTATTTTTCACTCTTTTTTCATTTTTTAAAAATTTATCTATGTATTCACTTTACATCATGAATGCAACTGTTCTCCTCCCAATCTTCCACCGTGAATACCTCTTCCTGCCATTCTCCCCTCTCCTTCTCCTCAGTCCCCCATGGATACCATGCTGCCCTGGCAAATTAAGTCACTGCAGAACCAAGCACATCCTCTCCCACTGGGGCCACAAAAGGCTGCCCAGTTATGGAAACAGGATCCAAAGAGAGGTATCAGAGTTAGAGAGGGCTCTTACTCCAGTTGTTGGACCTCCACAGACAGACCACCTAAGACAAGTCCATACATGCTCTTTGGTTGGTGGTTCAGTCTCTGTGAGCTCCCATGGGCCTAAGTTAGTTGACTCTGCAAGTCTTTTTGTGGAGTCCTTGACCCCTTCAACTCCTCAATCATCTCCCCAACCCTTCTTTGTGATTCCCTGAGCTCTGTCTAATGTTTGGCTGTGGTTCTCTGCATCTGTTTCCATCAGCTGCTAGGTGAAGCCTTTTGGAGGAATTATGCAAGGCTCTTGTCTACAAGCAAAACATGGGTAACATTAATAGTGTCAGGGATTGGTCTTCTCCCATGGGATGGGTCTCAGGTACGGCCAGTCTTTGGTTGGCCATTTCCTCAATCTTTGCTTTGTCTTTGTCTTTGCACATCTTGAAAGCAGAACAAAGTTTGGTTCTAAAGTTTTCTGGATGGGTTGGTGTCCTTACCACTACACAGGAAGTCCTGCCTGGCTACAGTGAGAGACCAAAGAATTAAAAAAAATATTTTGGGAGAGTATTGGTTTAAAGTTTAAAGCACAAGCCTGAACAAAGGTTAACCAGGTGGAAACATGTCCACCCACCTGCAAGGAACCAGCTCTACTGCATTCTTTCCTGCCCACTAGAGATACAGTTGCTAGGAAACTGGCCCCTGTCCCCAAGACAGCCAAACGAGGGAAGCCAGGCCATTAATGGCTTTGGGGCCCTCTTATAAATAATCAATTCAAAATGCAACATCCCCTTTTGTGTTTCAACCAATAGACACTTGCCAGGCAGGAATCCCCCTACTTTGGGAGCACTGGGAGAGACCAGACTCTTTAAATTAACCACCTAACCTGAGCACAGGGCTTTTTGCCCTCAACTTCTCTGGCAGTGAGGGTATGAGCCTGAGCTAGCTTGTAATAAAAAGATCCTCATGTGTTTTGCAATGGAATTGATTCTTGGTGGTCTTTTGGGGTCTTGTGAATCTGGCACAACAACAGAGGTGGTCACTTCAGTTTCTGTATGCCCTGCTGCTAGGAGTCTTAGCTAGGGCGATCCATATAGACTTCTAGGGGCCTTCCCTAGCTCAGATCTCTGGCAAATCCCAGAGATGCCAGATTTCTGGTCACTCACTAGGTGCTATCTTCCCTGCTTTCCACAACCTTGATCCTTACCTCTGTTCCCTTCCCAATCCGCTCTCTTACCCAATTCACCCTCATTATGACAAATGGCAGCCAACAAATTGGGAAAAGATCTTCACCAATCCTACATCTCACAGGGGGCTAATATTCACAATATGTAAAGAACTCAAGAAATTAGAATCAACAAACTGAATAACCGAATTAAAAATGGAGTACAGGGCTAAACAGAGAATTCTCAGCAGAGAAATATCAAATGGCTGAGAAACACTTAAAGAAATATTCAGCGTCCTTAGTCAACAGGGAAATGCAAATCAAAACAACCCTAAGATTCCATCATAAGCCTTACAGGATGCCTATGATCAAAAACTCAAGAGACAGCACATGCTGTGAGGTTGTTTTAGGAAGGGGAACATTTCTCCATTTCCAGCAGAAGTGAAAATTTGTGCAACTTCTGTGGAAATCAATCTAGTGCTTTCTCAGAAAATTGGGAATTGTTCTACCTAAAGATTCAGCTATCCCACTCCTGGGTATATAGCCAAAAGATGCTTCACCATACCACAAGGACACTTGCTCAACTGTGTTCATAGCAGCTTCATAGCTTTATTCATAATAGCCAAAAACTGGAACCAACCTAGATGTTCCTCAGCCAAAGAATGGATAATCTGTGACATATTTACACAATGGAATACTACTCATTTATTAAAAACAAGGGCATCTTGAAAGTTGGAGAAAAATGGACAGAACTAGAAAATACCACCCTGAATGAGGTAACCCAAATTCAAAAAGACATGCATAGAATGTACTAATTTAGAAGTGGATATTAGTCATAAAATCAGGATAACCATGATACAATCCACAGACCCAAGAAGCTAAGTTACAAGTAGGACCCAAGAAAGGATGCTTGAATTTTCCCTCTTATTTTCTGTCATCTCCCATGTTTACTGGTAATTCTGTTTCCTAATTGCCCATACACTTGTTCAGTCCTTATGTGCTTTTTAAAAATTCATCAGAATGAGCTTTCTTAGAATCACGGTTCACAACCCTGCTGAGGTAGTCAGCTGTACAGCAAGACAACTTGAAAGCTAGCTTTAACTTTTTTCTTCTTTCCAATTCTATTTCTTTTTCTGTCTTGTTCAGGGTTGGTCCTCTTAAATGGTGTCTTCACTTAGAAATGTGTTTCCTGCTGCTATTTAAGGGGTGGATGCAGTAGTGTCCCACTAACTTATTAGCATTTCTATTTTCACTAGCCATGGGAAAGCCTTTTGCATTACCTGGATATCTGCATTGTACAGAGACTGTGTTATGTGAGGTATTTTAGGGAAAGTATATGGTCTACAGGTTTTTGATTTGAAGTGAAGGGTTATGTGTATAAGTTGTGAAATTAAGGAGTGAAGAGAGGACAGAAGAGTATGCTATGAAACACATAGGAGTTGGAGGCTTGGTAGGCAACAGTGGGACTATTTTAGATGTAAAATGTAGAAGATCTTTTTTTAAAATTATTTTGTAGGTGCAGTCAGGTGAGACACAATCATGAGGTCTACTTTTCTGAGATGGAACTTAAAATGCACTGGACTGATAATTAAACTGTAGAACTTCTGAAACGTTCAGAAAAATGCCAATCAAAATTGGACTTTAAAATGCTAAAAATGTTAGACAAAAACAAAAGCACATATCACAGAACAGCATATCTATACTATGCATTATGTAATATATTATACATAACATAACACAAGTAAATATATAATGAGAACACACAAATATCCTATCAAAAATGATGATGAGAAAGGAGAAAGAGAAGAGGAAAGGGGAAAGGGAAAGTTGGGGGAAGAGGATGAAGTATCTTGCTTTCTGGTCTTCACACATTACTTAATTTGGTGTTTCAACAGTTCATTAAGAATTTCCCCGAGCTGCACCTGTGTGAGATTAAGCCAAAGAGATAATTGCCGACAATTAATTTGCAGGTCAGGGTATTAGCAGCGCTTCTCCTATGGACACCAGACTCACCCTGTGGTTAGGTAGGCATGAAGCCTTGTCTTCTGGGCATGGAAGTTATTTTTTGTTTCTCTCCCCCCCTTTTTTTTTAAATTTACTTTAAAAAGCATGCTACAAATTTCATAGCACTATTTGCATTTATCTTTAGTTATTTCCTGATTTTTCATTTGTTTCATCCATTTGTACAATTCAGTTGCAAACAAAATTCTCTGTATAAGCTCTCTTTTATTTTAATTGTTTAAAATTAATTACAGCTAAATGGTTAGATTCGTTATTTCTATTTGTTTTCTTGTGATTGTTTTTTAATTCTTTGTATTTATTATCAAGTTTTTCCTCTTCATCTTGTAGAAAAGCTTAGGTTTGGATCATCTGTAAGTATAGTTTTCTTAGTTTCCACAAAGCAAATGGTTGCAAATAAGTAGGTTGAAAATGTTTCATTGTCATGATGATAACCAGCATTTTCCAGTTTCTGAGCAGAGCATGATCCATTTCTTTCACTATATCATCTCACTTCTAATAGATAAATAAATTCCAATGTAATATTAAAATAACACATTTGGATAAAAAGTTATTACTGTAACAATCAGCCATAAAAAGAAATAACAGTTTCAAATTCTGTCAGCTAAAAACTAAGATCTGATTTTTATTCAGCTGATAAAGTGAGAGGTGGTAACTGTGCAGTCAATGAGTATAGGCAGCTATGTGGTGAAGAAGGTGGGCTCACGGTGACTATATGTAATAAGTATATACACAGCCCATTTTTAATTGAGCAACTTTTCACTCACTACCATTTGAAAGTAATTTTTTAGGTATTAATCTTTCAGCACTTCAGTAAGAACTGCACTGAGCTCATTATGTCACTGCTCACTTTGAGTTCTAAATGCCAAACACAGACCCAATTCAGAAATTAAAATCCCAAATTGGTCAATCAATCCTCTATAATCCATTCAATTTTGGGGTTGTTCTGATGCTGGCTCTCAAGATCAGGTTACACCTATCCTTGTTTTGTAAACCTGCCTAAGACATTATACCTGATTGGCTGATTAAAGGCCTATAAAGGCAGGGCAGAATAGGTTAAGGTTCCTGGGCTGTAGAGGACAGGTGAAAAATGGGAAAGAGATGGACAGGAAGAGAGGAGAAAGGAGGACACAATGGGTTAGCATGGAGCAGAAGCCAAGTAGGCTGAGAGGAAAGACTCTCATAATAGCTTGAAGAGTCCCAGATGAAGAATACAAGCAAGTTCCATGGGATTATGGATGGAAGGCAGCCCAGAGAGGAATGATTAAGGTGGAGGGCAGTGGATGGGTGCTGGGAGATGGATGGTGAGGTTAATGAAGACACTGCAGGTTTTGCCTGGCCCAAGGTAAATAAAGGAATTACAAAACCCGACAGGTGTCTGTGTCTTATTATTTGTGACAATACCAACGTGATAATCTTAGGGCTTATAATAAACATTATATAGCCCAACATCTTTTTTTTTAACTACAACACTTTACACTGTGGACTTGGGTCATATCACCCTACCTTCGGTCTGGTCGTCTCAGTCTTCCAACTTCAGAGCTTATATTTCACACTCTCCTATCCATTCAAATCTGCCTCCACCTGTCTTTGAGTGAGAACTCACTGGCCAGTAACCACGCTCCCCAGAATGTTTTTTGAAACTCCCCCCAGTCTATAGAGTCTCCATAACAATGATATTTTGTATCCTACATAATAAGCATTAATTGTGTAGCCAAAGAACCTAATATCCACTGAAACATTTATTTGTTGTCTGTTGTTTTATTATTCATTTTTAGTTGCATGGAAATGAAAGAGGATAAGCATATCTCTTTCTTTAACACTTGTAAGCAACTTTAACTAATTTCAAAATGAAAAATACTTAAAGAATTGCGTAAAGTACAGTATCAGGTGGATACGTTTGTTGTAGAATGTTATTTCGAGAACTGGTTAATTAATCAGGTGAATCACTCATTTAATTGCTAAATGAGTTTATTCCTGGAGGCTAAATCTGGCCTCCCATATTATAATATCATTTCTTTGATAAATGAATGATACTCATGACCTACTAATGACTAAGTTATTGATATTATAAAAAGAACAATTAGTCTACAACCCAGACTTAATTTTCTCTCTGTGCATGAGATGACCTAGGTTAGTCAAGTACTTTTAGCTGCATATATTCACAGCTGTGGAATTATTTACACCACAATGTAGATAGAGGAGAATTTTGTCAAGATTTATTGGAAAATCCCCCCAACAAATGAGAAATGGAATGCAGAGCACAATCATTAGTCAAAAGATTAGAAGATTAGAGAGGGTTTTTTTTTCGCATTTACAATGACCTGCTAGCAAATCTCTTCTAAATTTCCTCAGAAGTTCTGCCTTCCCCTAGCACCACACTCCTTGTCATCACACTTTTTTCTAAATACACATGCAGCAGTGCAATCATGCTCACAGACATCTAGACTTCTCACATGGCTCAAGTAGGCTTTGTCAGCATTTTTGTAAGTAGGTAGATAGGGAGAGAAAGTGATACTTGATATCTTGGCTCAGACTTTTTTTAATTTTTATTTTCTTTTATTTAGATATTCTCTTTATATCTCAATCTTAGCCTCCTTCCTCCTCTACTCCTCATCCTTAACCTTCATCCCTTCCTCATCACCCATGCCCCGCAGAAAGGAGAGGTTCCCCCCCAACAAACCCACCCAGCACATCCAGTCACATCAAGACTGTGTACTTCCTCTTTCACAGTGTGCTGTCAAGTCAGCCCCACCAGGAGGAAGTGATCCAAAAGCATGCAACAGAGACCATATCAGAGAGCCTCTGATCTCCTTTCCAGGGGACCCACATAAAAGCTAAGCTGTCCAGTGTGTGTGTGTATATATATATATATTGTGTATGTGTGTATGTGTGTGTGTGTGTGTGGAGAGAGAGAGAGAGAGAGAGAGAGAGAGAGAGAGAGAGAGAGAGAGAGCCTAGGTATAGTCCAGCATGGTCTTATGGTCTTGGTTAGTGCTTTATCCTCCTCAAGCCTCTCTGGGCAGAGGTTAGTTGGAATTGTTAGTCTCCTCTTAAAGCTTCTGTTCCCTCCAGGTTCTTTTATCTTTCCCCCTACTCTTCTATAATGTTCCCTAAAATCAACCCATTGTTTGGCCTTGAGTCTCAGTTTCTGTTTTCATCCCTTGCTGAGTGGAGCCTCTCAAAGGACAGCCATGCTGAGCTCATGTGTGCAAACACAGTAAGGTGTCATTAATAGTGCCAGGGTTCACTCTCTCCCATGGAGTCAGTCTCAGGTTGGTCTAGGCATTGGTAGCACAGTCCATCAGTCTCTGCTCTGTCTTGCTCCCTGCACATAATGTAATCAGGGTAAATTTTGGATGGATTTTTTTTTGTGGGTGTGTTGGTGTTCCCTTCCCTCCTGTTGGGTTAGAGGGTAGCCTCTCTGACTCTAGCTACCAATGGTCTCAGCTAGAGTTCCCCATCCCCACTCTTCATATCTTTTCAGGGGTTTATCCTATTGCAGGTCTCCAGATTGTCCAAGAGAAGCACCACATATGGTTTCTCCTCTCTCTGTCTGAAAGCCCTTCACCCTCCCACCCTTACTTTTCCTATAACTGATCCCCACCCTCATTACTCTCAGTGTTCCCTCTCATATCCTTTTCCTTCTCTTCAACTCCTTCTGCTGATTATTCTAGTTCTCCTTCTGGGTGAGATTCAAGAATCCTCCTTTAGGATCCCTTGTTACTTAGCTTTTTTGGGTCTGTGAATTGTAGTGTGGTTATCCTGTACTATACATGGCTAATAACCGCTTATAAGTGAGTACATACCACGTGTTTTTTTCTAGATCTGGGTTACCTGTCTCAGGAAGATCTTTTCTACTTTCCATTTGCCTACAAATTTCATGCTTTCCTTGTTTAAAAAGCTGAGTAGTATTTCATTGTGTAAGTGTACCACAGTTTCTTTATCCATTCTTCAGTTGAGGGACATCTACGTTGCTTCCAGTTTCTGCCTGTTAAGAATAAAGCTACTATGAACATTGTTTACCAAATGTCCTTGTATAGTGGAGCATCTTTTGGGTTTATGCCCAAGAGTGGTATAGCTGGGTCTTTCATTCCTCATGATGGTCTTCAGGAATTGGCACACCTGTTGCCTTGAGCTACCCCCAATTTTCTGAGAAAGCATCGGATTGGTTTCCAAACTGATTGTACAATTTTGCATTCCACCAGCAATAGAGGAGTGTTCCCCTTTTTCCCCATCCCTTTGCCTCAGGCTTTTGAGACAGCTTGCAGCTTTCTATTTCTTGACAATGAGAGAATCACAAAATTGTTTAGCTTTTGTTTATTTATTAATAATAAATATAATTTTTATTAGTGTCAGTCACTTTGAAATGCTGTAGACAAATTTTTCACTTGTGGGTGTGTCTCAGATAATAATCACTATCTGAAATTGTTATGTCTCTCAATATTACTAATATGCCTTCCTGGCTTAATATATTCTCTGTAGGAATAAATTGCATGATGTGCTGTGCTAGATAATTACTTCACCTTTATAAAAAGGCAGCTTGGGTCATGTCAACCATCTGAAGGGATGAATGATAAAAGGTATGTGTCTTTTCATTGTTAACTTCAGTCCTGGATATTCACTGCTTTTCTGTGGCTTTAGGATGGAAAAAGATGCACCTGCTAACTTAAATGTGGACTTTTCCGTTTTTTGCTGCTCCTTGTTTGGTTTTTGCACTTTTCCAGCATTTTAATTCATCCTGATGGTCTTCAGGCATTGCCACACCTGTTGCCTGGGTCAACGGAGTGAAATGCTCTGTGTGTATTATTGCTGGTCTTACATAGCCACAGTTTGATCTACAGATCTAGCTTTTTAAAAAATGCCTTGGAAATTTTGGAAGCATGTTCCATATTGAAGCTTCCATCAGTCTATGTCTCTAGAGGTTGAAAGAGAACAATGGTCATCTGGCATAAGCAAGAACTTGACATTAGAGGAGTTCTAAGATGGCAGTACCAGTGTGTACCATATCTAAGGGGCAGACAATCAAAGATTTCAAAACCAGTGAGTAGTCGCCTGGATTCAAAACACTGACTTTGTTGTTTTTTGGACCAGAGGGGGCATCCAGAGAGTTGGGGACAATAGGATTCAGGCCCCCATGGCTGTCTCTTGGGTCCAGGAATCATGAACTATGAGCCCCCTGCCCTTTCTACATATTTGAGAGAGTACAGGACCCAAGGTCCAGGGAACCTCTGATCCAGCATCCAGGGTTTGGATGCCCCCTGTTCCCACGATGTCAGAGTCTGGATTCCGAGGACAGCATCCCATCCTCCAAACCACAGTTATACTGGTACACCTGTGGAGACTAGATGGACAATAAAATCATACAGATCCTGGATCCAAGATGACTGAGCGTAAACAAGTCTGAGCTCCAGAAGTGTAATGTCTGATAGGCCTGTAAGCCTCAGCTCTTCTGCTTTCTGAGGCAAGGGATCACAGCAAATTGTCATCTAAGGCAGACTTCCCTCCCCAGAACTTCCACCTGAGGCACCTGTGCCCCATCAGCAACCACCTGAGATCCCCCACACCTGACCCTTCAAGGCACCCGTGCCAGCACCCCTGCTATTTAAAGCACCTGCACAGGTACTCCTTTCCCTTCTGGGCACCTGTTCCCATGCTCTGCCTCCTGAAACACACACCCCATAGTGGCTGCTGCTGAATTGCCAGGACCCATTCATGTTCCCCTGGAATTCCCTCTTCATCCAGAAGACTACTCCAGACACCAGAGCCAGGAGGATCAGTCTTAGTTACAGATTCAAGGAACAAACATCCAAGGCTATGGACAACCAATGACTAAAGGCCAGTGTAATAACACAATCAAGAAAAACCAGGACATTATGGCTCCACAAGAAACCCCCCAAAACAATGGATACTCTAATGCAGCTGGAACACAAGAAAATGGCCATAAATCTATGATTATGCAGTTATTAGAGGGATATAAAGAGGAATCGAACACATTTCTCAAAGAAATACAGGAAAATACAACAAAACAGGGGCCACCAAGGAGAGACAGAAAGCCACAATCAAACAGGTAAAGGAGACGAATAAAACAGTTCAAGACCTGAAAACAGAATTAGAATCAATAAAGAAAACACAAATCAAGAAAAGCCTGGAAATGAAAAACTTAGAGAAGACATCATGAACCACATTTTTTATTTGTGGCAACGTTAGTTTAGTGGTAGTTATCACTGGGTGGCAGTACTTTTAGTTGTATTAAATGATTCTGGAGAAACATGATAAAAAATTCATATTAGAAGAGAAAATCACATCATTAGAAGGAAGGTACCATCTCTTTGCGAGACTGTTGTTGATGTAGCCTGGATTTAGCCCTCTGAACGGAGGAGATTGCATCTCAATTCAAGAGAATATTGACAAGTCATTTCCAGTGGAAGACTTTCAGATACATTCAGAAATGGAAATAACCAGAGATACTAAGTTAATAAGAACCTCAAAATAGGAACAATTAATTTGCTCCTGCACGAGGTCAATCCTCTGATTGAACACCATCAAGCTTCCTTTTAGTTGAGCATTAATTCCTCTATGTACAACTAAGGCATGAGCTACATTGGCTAAATGATTATTCAGGGTCTGAGCAGTCTGCCCAGTATGACTCATGGCTAATGCCCTGGTGGTAGCTCCAACAGCCGTCAATGAGATGGTAGTAACAATGGTGGCTGTAGTTCCAAGATCCCTTTTCTGTCTGAAGAGAGTCATAGCGTGAGGGGCATCAATGGGCACAGGCACCCAGTGAGGCATGCGAGTAACCAGGGCATACCTAAATTTACTAGCATTCCAGCATTGGGCAAAAAAGCAAGTATCATTACCACAATTACTTGGCTCTATCTGGCTAATAATGAATAAAAATGGGGGATATAGACAAACAGGTGTGGGCTTATAGGAAATATTATGAGAAGCCTTAACCCCTCGTTGGAACATCCTGCCTCAGTTCTAGAACTAGCAGTGGTGGTGTCCGAGGTCTGAGTAGGTTCAGGAGACCATTGCCCCCGGGGCGAGACGTGCTCCATGCCAATTGACTAACTCCATGTTTTCCTCCAATTTTGAAAGTCATTTAAGGTTCTTAAATTATTTTTCCCTTTTTTCTTAAATTTTTCATCAATTACACTTTATTCATTCTGCATCCCCCCATAAGCCCCTCCCTCCCCTCCCAATCCCACCCTCCCTCCTCCCTCTGCTTGCATGCCACTCCCCAAGTCCACTAATAGGGGAGGTTCTCCTCTCCTTTCTGATCTTAGTCTATTAGTTCACATCAAAAGTATGCTGGACTTTGTGTCACTAGCATACAACATGAGAATTTTTCCTGTGCTGCAAATCTGTCTAAACAATTGTCGAGCTATATTTTAGGTAATTGGACTGGAGAATTCGATACTACGATGGAGCAGCTGAGAGTGGCCATTGTCACAGTAAATTCTACCGGAGTGGATGCAGGACTAGCCCCAGGATTATCAACATGGATTGCTGCAGCCATGAATCATCTGAAGGAATGGGCGGGCATGGGAGTGTTAGCAGGCCTTCTGGTGTTGGTCTCCTTGGTTTGCCTGTGGTATATATGCAAGATTAGAGTCTCACAACAGTGTGATGCAGCCATGATCATTCAGGCCTTTACAGCCATTGAAGCAGGACATTTTCCCCAAGCATGGTTGGATACCATAAAAAGCTAAAATGTTACACTCAGGATGCGAGGCTAAGCACTGCACTCAGGGTCAGCCGCTTTGGACCCAGAGAAGAGCATGTCTGATTGCATGCAGGTTGATGCCCCAGGTCCCGCCTCTGAGAAAAAGGTATCAGACGGGTCTGATGCTCTTTGGGTGGATGACACCTAAATGAACATCTGTACAAAGTCCCAATTTATTTCTAATATCAGAGATCAGACCTCTACTCTTGCCTGATGCATCTAAAACAAAAAGGGGGAACTGTAGAGAGCTGTGGAATGCTATGCCTTAAAGATGGAGCTGGTTTCCGCCTTCCACCTTCCCGATGGTGAGTGCTCTCTGTCATGAACAATTCCACATTTGGCTAAGGCTGAGGATCTGGCTTGCTTCCATGTATGTGGACCTATCTGCATTGCCCCCGTGGCATGCCTGGGTTGGCTACCCAGAGGCTATTTAAGCTGTGGGCTGGCTTTCCCCGGGGTCCGAGGATTGTTCAATGTTCCTGAATAAACTGCATTGAAAAAAAAAATAGGAACAATTAGATAAAATAAGAAATTCTGGGGGAGGGGCAAGATGGCGGCTCCGGGAGGACTCTCATTCTGAGCAGCAGCACAGCAGGATCAGCACAGTGAACAGCAATCAGAACTCTCGGCCATAGAACACAGTCATTGTGTTTCCCAGGTGAGAGGATACCCCACGGTGGGGGATTCAATCAGCTTTTAACTCACCCGGCTAAACCACGGAAGAGATCCCGGTTCCGCCAGACGCTTGGCTGCCGGCCGCCAGCCCCAGCCCCAGCCCAGAGCCACAAGCCAGTGTCTCTGGTCCCGGTCCCAGACTGAACCTTGGGCACCACACTATCAGAGACTGGAATTTTCAGTCGAGAGATAACCCCAGGGTACAGGAAACGATTGGGACCGGCCTTAGGTCACCCAGACATCCCCTGGAAAAGACTCGGGCGGGTTCCACGGGCACCCCAGGAGCCAGCCCGGAGCCAGAGCCGGGGACCCAGGTTCCTGCACAGAGCCCTGCCTGCCTGCGCGCCTGATTCGCCGCCAGAGATAGAAACGGCGGGTCTGATCTCAGAGCACTCAGCTCACCCCCAAACTGAAAAGGTCCCCGGAAAATTACCCAGCTTAGGGAGCCACTCAGACTCCCAAAAGCCACAAAGGCAGACACAGGCAGTTTCTGCGCACCAGACAGCTGGCAAAGACTGAGCCGCCATCACACAGCTGTGCTCCAGGCACAGGCAAATTTCTGTGGCCAGCCAGCTGGCGGACACTGAGCAGTGTGCACCAGGGCAAAAAAAGACACTAGGAGTCGGTGTCTCCAGAGAATCCACGGGGAAGGAAGGAAACTGTACTGATCTAAATCACCCAATCCTTCCCTAGAAAAAGTCTAGCAGTCTAGTGGGGCCGAGGCGCCAGCACTCAGCTGTGCTCCAGACACAAGCACAAACAGTTGAGGCGCGCCTGATGTCCAACTGGGTCACAGCAGCTGATCATTAAATTTGCAACAAGAAACCCAGAAACAGGGCAGCTGCCCCCAGGACTTCCCTGGGTAAGAGGAGAACCCTCTTGACTAACAAAGACCACAGTTACCACTCAGGTCTATATCCCTGAGGTGAGCAACTCCTGAAAAAACACCAGCCATCCAGGGACTATACCCAAAAAGCTGAGAAGACATCCTTCAGGAAAATCCAGCTTTCTGCAAAGGGGATTCTCTCCACCACAGGATCCCCAGGAACCACCAGAAAATAACCCCAAACTCCTAAGATAACACAATGGGTAGAGGCCAGCGTAAAAGCTCAAGCAACAAAAGACAGAGCAATATGGCATCTCCAGAACCCAGTTACCCAGGGGCAAGTAGCCCTGGACACCCCACCATAACTGAAATCCAAGAAGATGACCTAACAAGTATGCTCATGAAGATGATAACAGAGGAAACAAATAAGATTCGTAAAGACATAGAGGAAGATAAACTCAAACAGAATATTGCCATCCGTAAAGAAATAGAGGAAGCTGCAGCCAAACAGTTTATGGCCTTTAGAAAGGAAATGCTTAAAACACTGAATGAAATGAAAGAAACAGAGTTGAAGGAACTAAAAGAAAAACAGGAAAGTACAATCAGACAGGTGAAGGAAGTAAACAAAACAACTCAAGACCTGAAGATAGAATTGGAAAAATTAAAGAAAACACAAATGGAAGAAATAATGGAAAGGAAGAATCTAGGGAAGAAAACAGGAACTACAGAGGTAAGCATAACCAACAGACTGCAAGAGATGGAAGAAAGAATCTCAGGTGTAGAAGATACAATGGAAGAAATCGATGTATCTGTCAAAGAAAATGTTAAATCTGAAAAATTCCTGACACAGACCGTCCAAGAAATGCAAGACAATATGAAAAGACAAAACCTAAGAATAATAGGTATAGAGGAAAAAGAAGACTCCCTTCTCCAAGGCCCAGAAAATATTTTCAACAAAATCATTGAAGAAAATTTCCCCAAGCTAAAGGAGAGGCCAATTAGAATACATGAGGCCTACAGAACACCCAGCAAATTTGACCAGAAAAGAAAATCCTCCCGCCACATAATAATCAAAACAGTAAGTATACAGAACAAAGAAAAAATACTAAAAGCTGCAAGGGAAAAAGGCCAAGTAACATATAATGGCAAACCCATTAGAATCACACCTGACTTTTCAACAGAGACTATGAAAGCCAGAAGGGCCTGGACAGATATCATGCAGAACCTAAGAGAACACAGATGTCAGCCCAGGCTACTATACCCAGCAAAACTCTCAGTCCTCATAGATGGAGAAAACAAGATATTCAATGACAAAAACAAATTTCAACAATACCTACAAACAAATCCAGCATTACAGAAGACACTGGAAGGGAAAATACAACCCAAGAAAGCTAGCTACATTCAAGAAAACACAGGAAATAAATAACCTCACTTCAGTAAAACAAAAAGCAACCAAGCACACAACCTGATGAGCACAGCCAACATCAAAATCAAGAGATCTAACAACCACTGGTCATTAATCTCTCTCAACATCAATGGACTCAACTCTCCAATAAAAAGACACAGATTAACAGAATGGATACGTAAACAAAACCCAGCAATCTGTTGCATACAAGAAACACACCTAAGACACAAAGATAGACATTACCTGAGGGTAAAGGGTTGGAAGACGACTTTCCAAGCAAACGGACCCAAGAAGCAAGCAGGAGTAGCCATTCTAATATCTGATAAAATAGACTTTCAACCAAAATTAATCAAAAGAGATGGGGAAGGACACTTCATACTCATCAAGGGAAAATTCCACCAGGAAGACATCACAATCCTGAACATCTATGCCCCAAATACAAGGGCACCCACATTTGTGAAAGAAACATTGATAAAATTTAAAGCACATATAGATCCACACACATTAATAGTGGGAGACTTCAACACCCCACTCTCAACAAAGGACAGGTCAACCAAACAGAAATTAAACAAAGAAACAATGTCTCTGACAGAGGTCATGAATCAAATGGACCTAACAGACATTTACAGAACTTTACACCCAAACACAAAAGAATTTACCTTCTTCTCAGCACCTCATGGAACCTTCTCCAAAATAGACCACATAGTGGGTCACAAAGCGAGCCTCAACAGATACAAGAAGATTGAAATAATCCCATGTATCTTGTCTGATCACCATGGAATAAAGCTGGACCTCAACAATAACAGAAATAACAAAAAGCCTACACACACATGGAAACTGAACAACTTGTTACTAAATGACAGCTGGGTCAGGGAAGAAATAAAGAAAGAAATTAAAGTCTTTCTAGAAATCAATGAAAATGAAGACACAACATACCCGAACTTGTGGGACACAATGAAAGCAGTGCTAAGAGGAAAGTTCATAGCACTAAGTGCCTTCAAGAAGAAATTCGAGACAGCTCATTCAAGCACCCTAATGGCTCAATTAAAAACCCTAGAAAAAGAAGAAGCAGACACACCAAGAAGGAGTAGACGGCTGGAAATAATCAAACTCAGGGCTGAAATCAATCAATTGGAAACAAATAAAACAATTCAAAGAATCAATGAAACCAAGAGCTGGTTCTTTGAGAAAATCAACAAGATCGACAAACCCTTAGCCAGGCTAACTAAAAGGCAGAGAGACACCACCCAAATCAACAAAATCAGAAATGAAAAGGGGGATATAACTACAGACACTGAGGAAATCCAAACAATCATTAGGACTTACTTCAAAAGTCTATATGCCACAAAATTTGAAAATCTAAATGAAATGGACAATTTTCTTGATCGATTTGACTTACCAAAGCTGAACCAGGACCGGGTAAATCAACTAAATAGACCTATATCCCCCAAAGAAATAGAAGCGGTCATCAAAAGTCTCCCATCCAAAAAAAGCCCAGGACCAGATGGCTTCAGCGCAGAATTCTACCAGACCTTCAAAGAAGAGCTAACACCAATTCTCTTAAAACTATTCCACAAAATAGAAACAGAAGGAATATTACCAAATTCATTTTATGAAGCCACAGTCACCTTGGTACCTAAACCTCACAAAGACTCAACAAAGAAAGAGAATTTCCGGCCAATCTCCCTTATGAACATTGATGCAAAAGTACTTAATAAAATACTTGCAAACCGAATCCAAGAACACATCAAAGATATTATCCACTATGACCAAATAGGCTTCATCCCAGGTATGCAGGGGTGGTTCAATATATGGAAATCCATCAATGTGATCCACCATATTAACAAACTGAAAGAAAAAAACCACATGATAATCTCCCTAGATGCTGAAAAAGCCTTTGACAAAATCCAACATCCATTCATGTTCAAAGTACTGGAGAGATCAGGGATACAAGGCACATATCTAAACATAGTAAAGGCGATATACAGCAAGCCTATAGCCAACATCAAACTGAATGGAGAGAAACTTAAAGCAATCCCACTGAAATCAGGGACAAGACAAGGCTGCCCACTCTCTCCATATCTCTTCAACATAGTGTTGGAAGTCCTTGCTAGAGCAATAAGACAGTTGAAGGAGATCAAGGGGATACAAATTGGAAAGGAAGAAGTCAAATTATCACTATTTGCAGATGATATGATAGTATACGTGAGTGACCCCAAAAACTCTACCAGGGAACTCCTACAGCTGATAAACACCTTCAGCAAAGTGGCAGGATACAAAATTAACTCAAAAAAATCAGTAGCCCTCCTGTATACAAAAGACAAAAGGGCTGAGAAAGAAATTAAGGAAACAACACCCTTCACAATAGCCACAAATGACATAAGGTACCTGGGAGTAACCCTAACCAAGGAAGTCAAAGACTTGTATGAAAAAAATTTCAAATCTCTGAAGAAAGAATTAGAAGAAGATATGAGAAGATGGAAAGATCTCCCATGCTCATGGCTTGGTAGGATTAACATAGTAAAAATGGCCATCTTACCAAAAGCAATCTACAGATTCAATGCAATGCCCATCAAATTACCAACACAATTCTTTACAGACCTGGAAAGGAAAATTCTCAACTTCATATGGAATAACAAGAAACCCAGAATTGCTAAAACAATCCTCTACAATAAAAGATCTTCTGGAGGTATCTCCATCCCTGATCTTAAGTTGTACTATAGAGCAACAGTTTTAAAAACTGCATGGTACTGGCATAGAAACAGAATGGTGGATCAATGGAACCGAACAGAGGACCCAGAAATAAACCCACACACTTATGGACACCTGATCTTTGACAAAGACGCCAAAACCATACAATGGAAAAAAGATAGCATCTTCAACAAATGGTGCTGGTCTAACTGGATGTCTACATGTAGAAAAATGAAAATAGATCCATACTTGTCACCCTGCACAAAACTGAAGTCCAAGTGGATCAAAGACCTCAACATAAAACCAGACACATTAAATCGGCTTGAAAAAAAAGTGGGAAATACCCTAGAACTCATTGGTACAGGGGGAAACTTCCTGAACAGAACACCAACAGCACAGGCTCTAAGAGCAACAACCAATAAATGGGACCTCATGAAACTGAAAAGCTTCTGTAAAGCAAAGGACACCGTCATCAAAACAAAGCGACCACCTACAGATTGGGAAAGAATCTTCACCAACCCTTTATCTGACAGAGGACTCATATCCAGTATATATAAAGAACTAAAGAAGCTGAAAAGCAGCAAACCAAGTAATCCACTTAAAAAATGGGGAACAGAGCTAAACAGAGAATTCTCTGTAGAGGAATACCGAATGGCAGAGAAGCACTTAAAGAAATGCTCAACCTCATTAGCCATTAGGGAAATGCAAATCAAAACAACCCTGAGATTTCACCTTACACCCATGAGAATGGCCAAGATCAAAAACTCAAGTGACAACACATGCTGGAGAGGTTGTGGAGAAAGGGGAACCCTTCTCCACTGCTGGTGGGAATGCAAACTTGTACAACCACTCTGGAAATCAATCTGGCGCTTTCTCAGACAACTAGGAATAGCGCTTCCTCAAGATCCAGCCATACCACTACTGGGCATATATCCAAAAGAGGCTCAAGTACACAAAAAGGACATTTGCTCAACCATGTTTGTAGCAGCTTTATTTGTAATAGCCAGAAGCTGGAAACAACCCAGATGCCCCTCAATTGAAGAATGGATGCAGAAATTGTGGTACATCTACACAATGGAATATTACTCAGCAATGAAAAATAAGGAAATCATGAAATTTGCAGGTAAATGGTGGGATCTGGAAAGGATCATCCTGAGTGAGTTGTCTCAGAAGCAAAAAGACACACATGGTATATACTCACTCATATAGACATACAACATAGGACAAACCCACTAAAACCTGTGCATCTAAAGAAACTAAGCAAGAGAGAGGACCCTAACTAAAACGTCCAATCCCCATCCAGAAAGGCAAAGAGGATGGACATCAGAAGAAGAAGAAAACAGGAAACAACCTAGGAACCTACCACAGAGGGCCTCTGAAAGCCTCTGCCCTTCAGACTATCAAAGCAGATGCTGAGCCTGATGGGCAACTGTTGGGCAGAGTGAACGGAATTTTAGGTAAGAACTGGGAAATAGTAAGAGCTGGAGAGGACAGGGTCTCCACAAGGAGAGCAACAGAACAAGAAAATTTGAACATAGGGAACTTCCCAGAGACTCATACTCCAACCAAGGACTATTCCTGGAGATAACCTAGAACCCCTGCACAGATGTAGCCCAGGGCAGTTCAGAGTCCAATTGGGTTACATAGTAATGTGAAGAGGGACTGCCTCTGACATACTCTGATTGGCCTGCTCTTTGATCACCTCCCTCTGGGGGGGGGGGGAGCAGCCTTACCAGGCCACAGTAGAGGACAATACAGCCACTTTTGATGTGAACTGACAGACTAAGATCAGAAAGGAGAGGAGAACCTCCCCTATTAGTAGACTTGGGGAGTGGCATGCAAGCAGAGGGAGGAGGGAGGGTGGGATTGGGATGGGAGGAGGGAGGGGCTTATGGGGGGATGCAGAATGAATAAAGTGTAATTGATGAAAAATTTAAGAAAAAAGGGGGAAAAAATAATTTAAGAACCTTAAATGACTTTCAAAATTGGAGGAAAACATGGAGTTAGTCAATTGGCATGGAGCACGTCTCGCCCCTGGGGGCAATGGTCTCCTGAACCTACTCAGACCTCGGACACCACCACTGCTAGTTCTAGAACTGACGCAGGATGTTCCAACGAGGGGTTAAGGCTTCTCATAATATTTCCTATAAGCCCACACCTGTTTGTCTATATCCCCCATTTTTATTCATTATTAGCCAGATAGAGCCAAGTAATTGTGGTAATGATACTTGCTTTTTTGCCCAATGCTGGAATGCTAGTAAAGTTAGGTATGCCCTGGTTACTCGCATGCCTCACTGGGCGCCTATGCCCATTGATGCCCCTCACGCTATGACTCTCTTCAGACAGAAAAGGGATCTTGGAACTACAGCCACCATTGTTACTACCATCTCATTGACGGCTGTTGGAGCTACCACCAGGGCATTAGCCATGAGTCATACTGGGCAGACGGCTCAGACCCTGAATAATCATTTAGCCAATGTAGCTCATGCCTTAGTTGTACATAAAGGAATTAATGCTCAACTAAAAGGAAGCTTGATGGTGTTCAATCAGATTTGACCTCTTGCAGGAGCAAATTGATACCCTATGGCAAATCGCCAATGAAAGTATGCTGGACTTTGTGTCACTAGCATACAACATGAGAATTTTTCCTGCGCTGCAAATCTGTCTAAACAATTGTTGAGCTATATTTTAGGTAATTGGACTGGAGAATTCGATACTACGATGGAGCAGCTGAGAGTGGCCATTGTCACAGTAAATTCTACCGGAGTGGACGCAGGACTAGCCACAGGATTATCAACATGGATTGCTGCAGCCATGAATCATCTGAAGGAATGGGTGGGCATGGGAGTGTTAGCAGGCCTTCTGGTGTTGGTCTCCTTGGTTTGCCTGTGGTATATATGCAAGATTAGAGTCTCACAACAGTGTGATGCAGCCATGATCATTCAGGCCTTTACAGCCATTGAAGCAGGACATTCTCCCCAAGCATGGTTGGATACCATAAAAAGCTAAAATGATACGCTCAGGATGCGAGGCTAAGCACTGCACTCAGGGTCAGCTGCTTTGGACCCAGAGAAGAGCATGTCTGATTGCATGCGGGTTGATGCCCCAGGTCCCGCCTCTGAGAAAAAGGTATCGGACGGGTCTGATGCTCTTTGGGTGGATGACACCTAAATGAACATCTGTACAAAGTCCCAATTTATTTCTAATATCAGAGATCAGACCTCTACTCTTGCCTGATGCGTCTAAAACAAAAAGGGGGAACTGTAGAGAGCTGCGGAATGCTATGCCTTAAAGATGGAGCTGGTTTCTGCCTTCCACCTTCCCGATGGTGAGTGCTCTCTGTCACGAACAACTCCACATTTGGCTAAGGCCGAGGATCTGGCTTGCTTCTATGTATGTGGACCTATCTGCATTGCCCCCGTGGCACGCCTGGGTTGGCTACCCAGAGGCTATTTAAGCTGTGGGCTGGCTTTCCCCGGGGTCCGAGGATTGTTCAATGTTCCTGAATAAACTGCATTGAAAAAAAAAAATAAAAAAATTAAAAAAAATAAAAAAAAAAAGAGAAAAAAAAAAAAAAAAAAAGAAATTCTACACATACACACAACACACACACACACAACACACACACACAACACACACATACATGTTTGTCTTCAAAAAGAAGCAGCATCAAAAAGACACACATGGTATATACTCACTCATATAGACATACAACATAGGACAAACCCACTAAAACCTGTGCATCTAAAGAAACTAAGCAAGAGAGAGGACCCTAACAAAAATGTCCAATCCCCATCCGTAAAGGCAATGAGGATGGACATCAGAAGAAGAAGAAAACAGGAAACAACCTAGGAACCTACCACAGAGGGCCTCTGAAAGCCTCTGCCCTACAGACTATCAAAGCAGATGCTGAGCCTGATGGGCAACTGTTGGGCAGAGTGAATGGAATTTTAGGTAAGAACTGGGAAATAGTAAGAGCTGGAGAGGACAGGGTCTCCACAAGGAGAGCAACAGAACCAGAAAATTTGAACACAGGGAACTTCCCAGAGACTCATACTCCAACCAAGGACTATTCATGGAGATAACCCAGAACCCCTGCACAGATGTAGCCCAGGGCAGTTCAGAGTCCAATTGGGTTACATAGTAATGTGAAGAGGGACTGCCTCTGACATAATCTGATTGGCCTGCTCTTTGATCACCTCCCCCTGGGGGGGAGCAACCTTACCAGGCCATAGTAGAGGACAATGCAGCCACTTTTGATGTGAACTGATAGACTAAGATCAGAAAGGAGAAGAGAACCTCCCCTATCAGTGGACTTGGGGAGTGGCATGCAAGCAGAGGGACTGGGAGGGGAAGAGGGAGGGGCTTATGGGGGGATGCAGAATGAATAAAGTGTAATTGATGAAAAAAAATAAAGCTGTTAAACAGTAAAAAAAAAGAAGCAGCATCAAGTTAACAGTAAAAAAATTTTCTACTTAAGTTATATCATAAGCTACTTGAAAGAATTCATATATCACTATCTCAGGAGAAATTGCAGTTGTCTCAAATTACCTTAAACAGTGTCTTGTAGACCCAGTGACAACCTAAATCTTTCGCCCAATAGCATTTGGAAACAAACATCATCTCATTTTTATACTCACAATAAGGAATTCTCTATCATGTCACTGTGTTATTTGTTGCTGAAAAGATGAAACAATACACAACACCATTTTGTAGCCTGTAACTAGAATCTGAATGTTCTGAAAGAATGAATAAAATGACAAGCACAAGCAACCATTTTCTCCTGATAAAGGCCATTCTGACTGTTTCAGGATCATCTGAAATAAATACAGTCATTTCTGGAATATTTCTGAAGATCAAAAGAAATGCCATGTTTTTGTTTGTTTGTTTGTTTGTTTTGTTTTGTTTTATTTTTTAACTTGAATGATGAAAATGCGAAGACAAAACATCCAATTCAAAGCTAGACTTATGGTGTCCTGAATATCCAGAGAAGAATAAGACATGGATATTATATTGAGGAGCTCATCATTAGGGAGGGAACAGAGAGAACACATGTAAGTGCTTGGTAGAGATGGATTGGGAACAAGCAGGTCTTGTGACAGGTAGCACAAAGAGGAGAGAATGGAATCACATAAAATAACAGACTGGCCATTTTGTTTAATGCCCAACAATTTAGGGCATTGCTCCTATATTTTAGTTGTAATACAAAATTAGGTAAACCTAACACTTTAACATAAGGACTATAAAATATAAAGAATGTTTGTTCTTGAATGAGGTACCCACTATGGGTCGATAAAGCTGTTTCATGAAGTCATAAGTCATTAAATACATATTTCATTGACAGGGGCGGTTGCCTGTTTATGAGTTGCTGCTCAAAGAAGCCCAACCCTGTATTCTGAAAAACAATACAGACAGTTATCACTGCTCTCAGTTGTCCACCAGAACTATAAAATAAGACCACATTGCAAAAGATCTCATTTGCCTTGGTTGTAAAGTCAAGCTGCAACTCTTGGGAAGCTTCCTTTCTTCTGAACTAGCTAGTATGAGGAGAACTAGGTGTTATAGGAACTGTTACCAACACTATTGCTCCACTGCTTACACTATGTGCAATAAACTGACCATTCAGGCAAGATGAGCCACTGGTAGACTATTTGCAAGTCTGCATAGGTGTAATAACCGCTTTCTGTCTGTGTTTCTCCCTACAAGAGAAAAATCAGCATTTAGTACTGTAAACCCAGTACTGTAAGCTCAGAAGGCCATAGTGTGAAAAAATCCTCCTCCTCTTTCTCCTCCTTCTCTTCCTCCTCCTCCTCCCCCTCCTCCTCCTCCTCCTCCTCCTCCTCTCCTAAGTGTATATGCTATACCTTTCAAAACTCCATTCTAAATAATTATGCTTATACCCATAGGATTAAGTTGCTGTGAGCTTTGGATAGAGAAAGTTCTTTTTGCATTTGTCAGTGTTGACTGCAGATTTTCACAACTTGTTAAAGAGTAGAAAAAAAACTGATAGTTAAATCCCTATCTGTAAATACCTGCACTTATTTATCAAGCCACAATTACCTGATATGGCTGTAAAATTAATTAATTAAAAATAAAAATAAAATAAACAAAATCAAGCTAAGGTTGGAGGGGTCACAGGAAGACTGAGCATGTGTTAATTTTATTGAAAGCAATCAGAAGTTTTATGTCTTTACCAGAAACAGAATATAATGGCTATTTCCAGAATTAATACAGTTGTAGTTGACAGGATTCAATAACACTTTCAAGTTATACAGGATACACAAGATTAATGTCTAACACCAATTGTCCTGTCAAGCTTTCAAACTTCCTTGACTACTAAGAAAACACTGGCAGAGGGAGTGCATTGGTCTCTCAGGAACTCCAAGAAAATAACTGTGCCCCAGGAGCCACAGACTCTAACCTAAGAAACCTATGCCACATCTTCTCAAGGCAGCTAGGCCAGGCCAACTCCATGGTTCCCTGTACCCATCCATAATTAGGACTTCTATATCATCTCTTTCACAGTTTAGAAAACTTTATAAAAGAAGGAGTGCAGAGAATAGGAGAGAAGGAAGGCTTGAGGAAGGAGGGAGAGGTGGGAAACATTGACCTCCATGCATGTCATGCCTGTTTGCACTTTTGGACTCAGCTGAGACTACTTGCACAGGGTATCCACAAGCCTGAGGTGTTCAACAGCTTATTTGGGAAGGCTTGTGGGACTCCACTCCTTCCTGAGGAATTTTAAGCAGTTGACATATGATAGGGGAGAGAGAAACATTTTCTTCAGTGCTGTAGCCACTAGTAAGTGTGTGTGTTTCTGTAAACAAACTCATTTCCACTTTTATAATCAATCCTAATAAAACTCATGGACTCTCAAACATGTGATATGCACACACACACACACACACACGTGTGAAAATAAAATGGGAAGAAAGGCTTTAGCATGAGTAGGACAAAGGAGAGTAATACAGGCTGAATACAATTTACATGAATTATGCTTATGTTGGAAAAAATAATGAAATCTATCATTATGTATGATTAATATATACTAAGAATAACACAGGATGATTATTGCTGTAGTTCAGTCTTACATCAGTGATTCTACCACTTCAAAATGTCCAATACTAAAATATGTTAAGCCATCTTAAGCGTCTATTTTTTTTTACTTTCTTTTTTTTTTTAATTTTTCATCAATTACACTTTATTCATTCTGCATCCCCCCATAAGCCCCTCCCTCCTCTCCTCCCAATCCCACCCTCCCTCCTCCCTCTGCTTGCATGCCACTCCCCAAGTCCACTAATAGGGGAGGTTCTCCTCTCCTTTCCGATCTTAGTCTGTCAGTTCACATCAAAAGTGGCTGTATTGTCCTCTACTGTGGCCTGGTAAGGCTGCTCCCCCCCCCCAGAGGGAGGTGATCAAAGAGCAGGCCAATCAGATTATGTCAGAGGCAGTCCCTCTTCCCATTACTATGTAACCCAATTGGACTCTGAACTGCCCTGGGCTACATCTGTACAGGGGTTCTAGGTTATCTCCATGAATAGTCCTTGGTTGGAGTATGAGTCTCTGGGAAGTTCCCTATGTTCAAATTTTCTTGTTCTGTTGCTCTCCTTGTGGAGACCCTGTCCTCTCCAGCTCTTACTATTTCCCAGTTCTTACCTAAAATTCCGTTCTCCTGCCCAACAGTTGCCCATCCGGCTCAGCATCTGCTTTGATAGTCTGAAGGGCAGAGGCTTTCAGAGGCCCTCTGTGGTAGTTTCCTAGGTTGTTTCCTGTTTTCTTCTTCTTCTGATGTCCATCCTCTTTGCCTTTCTGGATGGGGATTGGACGTTTTAGTTAGGGTCCTCTCTCTTGCTTAGTTTCTTTAGATGCACAGGTTTTAGTGGGTTTGTCCTATGTTGTATGTCTATATGAGTGAGTATATACCATGTGTGTCTTTTTGCTTCTGGGACAACTCACTCAGGATGATCCTTTCCAGATCCCACGATTTACCTGCAAATTTCATGATTTCCTCAGCGTCTATTTTTTAATTAGAAACATTTCTTCTGTAAAAAAAAAATCACAATGTATATTTGGGTAAATGAGTAATTCAGACATCCTGAGGAAAGCTACTGGGTAATGAAGAAAAAAGTTGGGACTGCTACTGAATGAATGAAAACACTGAATGAGTCACAGAATTCAATTGAAGAAATGAGGCAGGCAGCTATTGAAACAATTTTATTTCTGTCATGAAAACACTAGGAATAAAAACAGTAAAATGTTACCCAGAGATAATTGTAGCCTAAGTATTTGGAAAGGAGAAAAATTACATCTTTCAGGTCAACATTTCAGAGATGAAATATGAATGAAGGATGAGATGGAATAAAAACATTACCAGAAGATAAAATGGTCAGAGTGAAATATAAACAAGGACAAGTGAGATGCTAGGTAAAGGGTGCCAGTGGAGCTCAGTTTCCATACTGTCTTGATGCAGTTGGCCACATAACCCACAGCTGGCAGATCAGGAGGAGAGAAAGGAGGAGGCAGCGGAAACAGCCTGGAGTGAGGAGACCTCTTGTGGCAGGATACCTCCCCCCCTCCCCTGGCAGGCTTCAATGAGAGTTCATTTAATTTGGGGGAACAAAGGTTATTTAAACCTTTGGGGAGTGGCTAAATGCTTTTGGAGTGAAAAAAAGAAAAAGCTTTTGGAATGAGTATACTCCATTGATACTCTATTGGCCATGTTCAAGGTGCTGGAAATGTCTTCTGTGCACACAGAGGAATTTCAGGTTCTTGCTGAGGTGACCTTATAAGGAGAGAGGAAGTGTAACCTGTAAACTTGTTGCCAGGATATGTGACCACCTTAAGGGTAGCAGAGGTGAGGGCCTCAAGGCTACATGAGCTGGGACATGCAGAACAGGGAGTGAATGATCAAATTCCTGACAGTCTCAAGACAAGATTTGTGGGGGTTGGATACACACCTCAGCCTCAGTCGTCTTCCAGGCAGAAAGCCCCAGTCACACAGCTCCCACACCCCACATCTCCCCATTTTTATTTTATAAAGTTGAAGTATCATCATAGTCATCAGCCTCCACGCGATAATGGTTTGGTATTAAATCAGAACCTGGTTGATAATGACTCTGGCAATGCTGCTCACTTGTTGTCTTACAAATTAGATGGGCCAGGGGCAAAGAAAGAGGGCTGCAGTGACTGGTACAGGGCCAAGGAAGGGCGAAGGAAGAAGGGAGGATTTGAGGACCATGGTGTAGAGGTATCATAGCAAGCTCAGAGATTTCACCGGAGATCTTGAAGCACTTGTGTGTTTCATTGTACTATCCCAGATTCACTAACATAGAAACAGCACTCTTCCCCCAACACAAGTCCTTCCCTGTTCAGCTCTCAGCGGGCTGAGAGTTCTCCTGCTTTGTAAGGCAACACCCACGAGAGTGGTGATCTTTTAGTGGAGGGATTCGAGATTGTTTGTGGTGGAAGCCATGGCCTGGTCAAGCTAATCCTGGAAGTCACTGGTAATGTGGTATGTTTGAAGGAGGGCTACTCCAGAGGCCTTCGTGGCACTCAGCAGGATGCTGAAACCCAGTCTGATGAGCAGATGGATGAAGATTTCCATTTTCTTTCTGTCCCTCCCCAGCTGTTAAGTTAGATTTTGGGCTCACAGAGAGATTAAACCTGAGGAACAATCATTATAGGGATGCAGATACCTTGGAAGGGGGTTGGTGGGTATCAACACAGGAACTGGTAATGTTCCAGAGAGGGAGAGGGTTAACACATATTGTCCTGGTGACAGTGATGATGCAATAACATTTATGACAGGATATAGAAGAGGGCCCGATGAGGCGAAAGGAGAAGGGTAGGTTAAAAAGAGGAATGTGTTGTAACTTTCTCATGGGTGTGGGCCAAATGGGTTCATGAAGTGAGATGTTCACGGGAGCAACCATAGTGTTCAGGAGAGAGAAAAACTGATGAAGAATTGAGAGGGGTTGAGGTGTTTATGGGAAGGAGTTCATCTGTGTATTGGATGTATTTTAGCCAGGAGAGGGTGGCTTGAACCTCCTTTTGCATTTGATCCTACTGTTGAAGAATGTTAACATTCTTAAAGACAGACTTAGAAGCAGAGACAAGCTGGCAGTGAATGTGTAGGTCAGCTACAGGGTATTTGGCATAGGCATTAGGACTGAGCTTACACACAACTCCCACTTGTCATCTTTTGTCTCAGGGATCACCAATGGAAAGCTGAAAATTAGTATGGAGGTTGGCAACCTCAACATGGAGGCCTTCTGGTGGCAGTCACCTGTGTTGCAGTAAGGAAAGCAGAGAAAAGGGCTGTGGTAATGGAATCGGGGTGTAGAGGAATCACAGTTTTGGTCTGGTATCCTTAAAGTGGGCAGTCTTGGGTTCCTATGATTGTGTAATGTCCACTATAGGTCTTCTTAGCAAAGAATCTATCATGATGTGTATTGGGAGGGTTAAGAAGAGACTGAGATGAGCAGTATCTGAGTTAGAATGAAGAATAAGAAAAGCTACCATAAGAATAGAGGAAAGAAAAATCTCAAGAAGTTAAACAGCAACAAATCAAGTAATCCAATTAAAAAATGGGGAACAGAGCTAAACAGAGAATTCTCAATAGAGTATTATCAAATGGCCAAAAAACACTTAGAGAAATGCTCAACATCCTTAGTCATCAGGGAACTGCAAATCAAAACGACCCTGAGATTTTATCTTACACCAATAAGAATGGCCAAGATCAAAAACTCAAGTGACAACACATGCTGGAGAGGTTGTGGAGAAAGGGGAACACTTCTCCACTGTTGATGGGAATGTAAACTTGTAAAACCACTCTGGAAATCAATCTGGCACTTTCTCAGACAATTAGGAATAGCGCTTCCTCAAGATCCAGCTATACCACTCCTAGGTATATATCCAGAAAAAGCTCAAGTACACAATAAGGACATTTGCTCAACCATATTTGTAGCAGCTTTATTTGTAATAGCCAGAAGCTGGAAACTACCCAGATGCCCCTCATCTGAGGAATGGATACAGAAATTGTAGTACACTTACACAATGAATATTACTCAGTAATAAAAAAAAAAAACAAGGAAATTTTGAAATTTGCTGGCAAATGGTGGGAACTGGAAAAGATCATTCTGAGTGAGGTATCCCAGAAGCAGAAAGACACACAGGGTATATACTCACTCATAAGTGGATATTAGATATATAAATAGGATAAACCTACTAAAATCTGTACACCTAAATAAAATAATCAAGAAGGAGGACTCTGGATAAAATGCTCAATCCCCATTCAGAAAGGCAAAGAAGATCGTCATCAGAAGGAGAAAACAGGGAACAGGAGAGGAGACTACCACAGAGGGCCTCTGAAAGGCTCTACCCTGTAGGGTATCAAAGCAGATGCTGAGACATATGGCCAAATATTAGGCAGAGTGCAGGGAATCTTATGAAAGAAGCAGGAAATACCAAGATCTAGAGAGGACAGAAGCTCCACAAGGAGAGCAACAGAGCCAAAAAAAAGTGGGCCCAGGCGTCTTTTCTGAGACTGATACTCCAACCAAGGACCATTCATGGAGATAACCTAGAACCCCTGCACAGATATAGCCCAGGGCAGTTCAGTGTCCTAGTGGGTTCCATAGTAATGGGAACAAGGACTGTCTCTGACATGAACTGTTTGGTCAGCTCTTTGCTCACCTCCCCCTGTGAGGGGAGCAGCCTTATCAGGCCACAGAGGAAGACAATACAGCCAATCCTGACGAGACCTGATAGACTAGGATCAGAAGGAAGGAGAGGAAGACCTCTCCATCAATGGACTTGAGGAGGGGCATTTATGGAGAAGAGGGACAGAGGGTGAGATTGGAAGGTGAGGAGGGAGGAATCTACAGGGGGATATAAAGTGAATACAGTATAATTAATAAAAATTAAAATAAAAAATATTAATAAAAAATAGAGGAAAGAAAAGCCTGTGAAAGGCATATCACCTGGGTGACTGTCAACAGGTCATCAAGGTCCTTACAGATCTTCTTGTCCTGTCAGGGTTGGCATCTCCTTCACCTCCTTAGGGCTTGACCTGTCATGAGTTTTAGAGCTGCATTAATGGCATCTAAAGCCTCAAATGCCTCAGAAGAGAGAGCTCATGGGGAGAAGAGGGTTTTATCCTCTTTCAGAAGATCAAAGAGATGCTGTAGAGTATTGGTGGGGAGGGAAAGCCATGTTCAAAGCCAGAAGAGTCTCCCCACATCAAGATATCATCCATATAATAAAAAAATATTGAGTCCTTCTTCTTCATAAGCTTTTAGCGCAGTAGCAATAGCCTCTGGACAGATAGTGGACTGTTTGCCACTCTTTGAGAAACAAACAAACAAACTGTTTATTCATATCATGGGGGTAGCCCAGAGTTGTAAATGGGAGGTACTGAAAACAGAAAGCATTCACAGTCTTGAGGGTAGAGAAGGATGGAAAAATAATCAGTCTTTAATGTCTATTGCTAAGAAAGGGACATTGGTGGGAATAGTAGAGATGAGAGGCTTCCCCCTTTCGGGAGGGATTGCCAAACCTGCATGGTTTTACTAATTGCCCTTAAATCTTGTAGCAGTCCCCATCCTGAGCTTAATATATATAAATCAAACACAGGGGTGTTCCATGGAATCCCGGGAAGGGAAGATATAGTGAATTTGGAGCTGTTCTTTTATTAACTGTGTGGACACTTGAAGGTTCTTCCTTGATAGTGCCATTGTTCAACCCAGATAGACTCATTGGAGAGCCAGTCGAATCAGGGAGTATATGTAACAGTAGCCTTTACAACTGGAAGTAACCTGAGGGATGGTTTTTAAGGATTTTATGGGTATCATTATCATTGTGAGTATAATCAATCTCCCTACTGTAACTTTCTTTTGGCTCACTGGTAAGGGTGACTCTTAAGAGATTCTTGAAGGTCTTTTCCTAGGAGATTGGAGGCCACAAAGGGGTGTAAAATGCTCTTGGACCCCTCAGGATCCTGCCACTTGTGAGCCTGTTTGGTGGTAAAGGCATGATAGCAGCCTCCTATGCCTAGAAGCTGAGGCCCTGAAATTAATTTCCAGTCTCATGAGATCTCTTGTCTTAAAAATAGCTTGTTACTTATTTTCATGGTTATTTTCAAGTGAGAGCCTTCTGAGATGTTGGACACCCATAATGTCTCTCTGGGAGCAGTTTTCCCTCTTACTTCCAGGGCTGAGGGCATCCTTGTCATAACGAGAACAACGATCCCTCATCCAGTGCTTGGCAGCGTCAGGAACAGACTGTCTCAGGGATGGTGACATTTTTGGTGGAGGATATTCCCCTTAGAGCATTAACCTGTCCAGTGTCCCTTTTCACCACACTTAATTAAAGTGAGCCCCTTCTGTTTTTCTCAAGACTGCAAAGGCCTGATGGGAGCAGTTTGAGGTGATGCTATCCCAATATCCCAAGGAGAGAGAGAGAGAGAGAGAGAGAGAGAGAGAGAGAAAGAGAGAGAAAAGAAGAGAAAAGAGAGAAGAGAGAAGAGAAAATAGAGAGTTTTGGCCAAAACCCAAGCGGGCTGTTGAGTCTGAGAAGAGGGTAGGAGGCCTTCTACCAGCACCAAGGAGAAGCAGAAGGTTTCAGTTGCCCAGTCACCGTACTTGGTGCCACACAATGGTGTGAACCCAGAAGTAAGAGAAAGAAGGAAAAGATAGAGTGTCAGCTTTCATGCCGAGAGGCAAGACTGGGTGGGCTGATTGATGTCCCCTCAGAGTGGGGGATCACAGATGTCACCTCATGAGGAGGATTGCTCACTTTCCTCCTGTATGCCCTGTCTTTGAGACCCATATTGAGTCACCATCTCCCATTCAGGTTCTTTCCCTTCCTGTCCTGACACAGTTTGCCTGCAACTGTGACCTATAGACCCTAAGGGAAGGAAGTAGGAGGCAAGAGCAGCAGAGAGTAAGGAAATCTCAGGCAGCAGTGAGCAATTGAGAAACAGACTTCCAAGGAGGAGGGCTTCAAAGAGACAGCTCTTGAATTGGGGGCAGGGAGTGACAAAGGATATTTAAACCTTTGGGGACTGAGTAGAGGCTTTGGATTGAGTGTACATCACCGGACAGAGCCAAGTTGCTGGGAATGCCTTATTTGCATGAAAAGAAATTCCAGGTGTTTGATGGACATGGCCTTGGAAGGAGAAAGGAAGTTTAACATGTAACCTGCCCACAAGACTACATGACCACCTCAAGAATGGCAGAGGTGGAGGCTATAGTGTTACATACGTTGGGACATGCAGGCCCAGAACAGGAAGGGTATGATCCTATCCCTGCAAGTCTCAAGACAAGATTTCTCAGAGTTTGGACACAGCTGGGCTTCATTCTTGCTTCAGACTGGCTCCCCTGGCTGCACAGTTCCTTGGCCCCACAGAAGGGGGATAATAACCAACCAAGAGTAGTCTAAGAGACAAGAAGAATTTTTATGTGCGTTACACAGATCTAGTCCTCTCACTGAGAGTTTAAGAGGTTGTACAGACGTTTGAAGGAATAAATATTCCTCTTTTGTTATGCTCTGTGCTTGTCAAAATGCCTCTTTTAGCGTAAATCCCTCTGAGCTGCCTATGAAAGGACTTACTGCTAAGCCATACAGACAGTTAAAAGTTATCATAAGTGAAGAAAAAGATAAAAATTGGAGGGCTGAATATAAACACTATCTATTATCTGCATACTTGGATTAACTGAAACTATGAAAAACTAAATAAAAAGGTTAGCCTTTTGTATTATCAAGTAGTATAGCACTTTTGATTTTACATTTTCTGTTATTCAAAACTATTTTATTTTTCATTAAATGTAAATGTCAAGACAGTGATACGTCACTGATAGATGTATAGGAAGAATTATCCATACTTCTTGAAAGAATGGTAACACTTCTTTAGAATTTGGGGGGAAGCATAAAATGGCAAGTTGACAGTAACTTCAAAGAAGCAACAACCCGTTCAGATTCCTCTTGTGTTTACTAGAGCGCTGAGCAGAAAATGTTCTGGGAGCAAAGAGGCACTTCAGGTAGGGAGAGTAAACATGGACATAAAAGTTATTGATTCTTACTTTGATGCTATCCCAGAAGCAGGTGTTTGAACAGCAAACACACCCTATACCTCCTCTGAGTACTCCATTAGACCTGTATTCAAGGTTGATTTTAAGCTCTTATATACAGATAAAAAAAAAGCCTGGATCCCCTGTGATCACAGAGAGCAGAGAGGTGGGCCATTTTCCCATCCTGTGTGTTTGGCCTGCCTTCAGGAAGGTCAGCCTGCTGAGGCCCACCATGTCTAGGACAGAACACCGTATTTGAAAGCCCATGTCCTTCCCCCGTTTTTGTGAAATAAGGACTCTGAAGGCAGTTTGCAGCAGTGAGACTATATTATCAGTAAAATTTAAAATGTCTTGGGGAATATAAGGTAAGAGTGGACAGTTGGGGAAGAATGCATTGTCCCTGCTACGTAGGTCTGTTATGGCCATTAGCATTTCTAGCAGACAAGGTTGAGAACCACATCTGCATGCCCTTGGCCAGTGTGGTAACCCTTTGTGATGCTTGACTCATTGTGCCTGGCTCTTTAGTCTTATATTGGTTTATAGCCATGTATATGTTGGTCTGTTTGGCTAGATTAAACAGAGAAAAATAAGGGATGGGGGAATAATATATAGTTAAGTGAGTAAAAATTAAAGATATGAATGATTTGAAAACATTAAGTTCTAGAGACATGTGTAGCCATTAGTAATGAAATAAGAGTTGAATGGTTGATTCTGACTTCAGAGCTGAGAGAGCCCTTTGAGAGCTTCCTGGATCAAGCCTCTCATTTTGGAGCTGAGGAGCTGGGTTTCCAGTAGCAAGCACTTGAAAGAGAAGATATGGAAGGAGAAAGTTAATTTGTTATTGAAACTACTAAATTTGAAGTGACTATAAGGTACCTGATGGGAAATGTTAATTAGGCATTAGGTAGTGCATCACAGGCCCAGGCTTTCAAATGTTTCTATCTGGGGTCTATTTCAGAACATACTTGTCAAAAGATAATTACGGCCTGGTAAGTATTACCCAAAGGTCTCCAGGAAATAGCTAAATTTCTTTGGAATAGACCCGTGGGGACAAGTACGTTAAGCTATCATCGCTCTCCACTCAGCTCTGCATCATGCCTCCAGAGGGTTATGCGTAAGAGTCTGCAGCAATCCCAGCATCTCCATGGGTCAGCCTGTACCCTGTAAGATGGTGCTGTCTACAAACTCAGGGCACGCTCATTTCACAGGAGCCTAGGTCCTCTCCAGTGTAGATGTAGAGCAGCCTGCAAGCCGCTGTCTCCAACAGACACATGCACAGGCAGGCTTATCTGGGATTAGGGTTTGAAGGATAAAAATGAATTACTATGCGGAAAGAAAATTAAAACCACAGGTGTGTTTTGTTCCCCAGTGTTCAAAGAAAAGGAGTGCTAATAAACAAATAAACAACAAACCTTTTGAAGCTTCATTTTTGTGAATTTTTCCTGGCTTAATTCCTACTTTGTGGTGAAACACCAGCATTGGAAAACAGATACTTTCATGCTAAGTGATCTTTGTAATCCTTTGGGAAAGTGTGTGTGTGTGTATGTGTGTGTGTGTGTGTGTTCATCTGTGTGTCTGTGTGTGTTTAATTTTATTAAATGTGAACACTTAAATGATAACTGAACTACTGAAATCAGTATCTTTGAAGAGTTAGCCAGATAAATTTAGCTAACATTTTCTCCATGATCTTAAGGTACAAGCAGCTTAAGAGACATATATAACTTCAGTGTGGGATTCTCTATCTGCCCTATTTGAAAAACTGCTTCTTACTGTGACTCAAGATTCCCCCAGGATCCTAGGATCCAAATTTCCCAGTTGACAAACAACTCCTTGGAAATGAGATAGGCCTTGGTATTTGTTGGTCTAGCAATAGGATGGGTTGCAGTTACTTGAAGAATCCAATTTCTGAGAACAGAGAGGAATATCCCTACAGTACAGTTTCTCTTCTACATGACACACTAAGGAAATGCCCCTGAGATTTTCCAGTCTGCATCTTCACCACGAGTTCCTAACAAATGTCTACATTCTTCAATCCTACTAGTGGGGCAATAGTACCTAAATCAAACAAGTAAATAAAATCAATCTCCTCTCACTCCCTTCTCCACCCACTCAACCCTACCTTGCTCCCCTGTCATCTAAGAAAATCGATAAGTTTCAGAGTCTCGAATACAATCGCCATCTAACTAGAATGCCTTGGGGACACATGCAATGATCCACATTTCAGTGTCAAGTGTGTTTAAAGCAGCATGGACCAAGGATATGTGAAGCTCATATTAATCTAAGGAAATGTGTGATATCTATTAAGAAAACAAAAACAGGGGGAGGGGCAAGATGGCGGCGCCAGGAGGACTCTCATTCTGAGCAGCAGCACAGCAGGATCAGTACAGTGAACAGCAATCAGAACTCTCGGCCATAAAACACAGTCATCGTGTTTCCCAGGTGAGAGGATACCCCACGGTGGGGGATTCAATCAGCTTTTAACTCACCCAGCTAAACCGCGGAAGAGATCCCGGTTCCGCCAGACGCTTGGCTGCCGGCCGCCAGCCCCAGCCCCAGCCCCAGCCCAGAGCCACAAGCCAGTGTCTCTGGTCACGGTCCCAGACTGAACCTTGGGCACCACACTATCAGAGACTGGAATTTTCAGTCGAGAGATAACCCCAGGGTACAGGAAACGATTGGGACCGGCCTTAGGTCACCCAGACATCCCCTGGAAAAGACTCGGGCGGGTTCCACGGGCACCCCAGGAGCCAGCCCGGAGCCAGAGCCGGGGACCCAGGTTCCTGCACAGAGCCCTGCCTGCCTGCGCGCCTGATTCGCCGCCGGAGATAGAAACGGCGGGTCTGATCTCAGAGCACTCAGCTCACCCCCAACCTGAAAAGGTCCCCGGAAAATTATCCATCTGAGGGAAGCACTCAGGCCCCCAAAAGCCGCAAAGGCAGACACAGGCAGTTTCTGCGCACCAGACAGCTGGCAGAGACTGAGCCGCCCTCACACAGCTGTGCTCCAGGCACAGGCAAATTTCTGTGGCCAGCCAGCTGGCGGACACTGAGCAGTGTGCACCAGGGCAAAAAAAGACACTAGGAGTCCGTGTCTCCAGAGAATCCACGGGGAAGGAAGGAAACTGTACTGATCTAAATCACCCAATCCTTCCCTAGAAAAAGTCTAGTAGTCTAGTGGGGCCGAGGCGCCAGCACTCAGCTGTGCTCCAGACACAAGCACAAACAGTTGAGGCGCGCCTGATGTCCAACTGGGTCACAGCAGCTGATCATTAAATTTGCAACAAGAAACCCAGAAACAGGGCAGCTGCCCTCAGGACTTCCCTGGGTGAGAGGAGAACCCTCTCGACTAACAAAGACCACAGTTACCACTCAGGTCTATATCCTTGAGGTGAGCAACTCCTGAAAAAACACCAGCCATCCAGGGACTATACCCAAAAAGCTGAGAAGACATCCTTCAGGAAAATCCAGCTTTCTGCAAAGGGGATTCTCTCCACCACAGGATCCCCAGGAACCACCAGAAAATAACCCCAGACTCCTAAGATAACACAATGGGTAGAGGCCAGCGTAAAAGCTCAAGCAACAAAAGACAGAGCAATATGGCATCTCCAGAACCCAGTTACCCAGGGGCAAGTAGCCCTGGACACCCCACCATAACTGAAATCCAAGAAGATGACCTAACAAGTATGCTCATGAAGATGATAACAGAGGAAACAAATAAGATTCGTAAAGACATAGAGGAAGATAAACTCAAACAGAATATTGCCATCCGTAAAGAAATAGAGGAAGCTGCAGCCAAACAGTTTATGGCCTTTAGAAAGGAAATGCTTAAAACACTGAATGAAATGAAAGAAACAGAGTTGAAGGAACTAAAAGAAAAACAGGAAAGTACAATCAGACAGGTGAAGGAAGTAAACAAAACAACTCAAGACCTGAAGATAGAATTGGAAAAATTAAAGAAAACACAAATGGAAGAAATAATGGAAAGGAAGAATCTAGGGAAGAAAACAGGAACTACAGAGGTAAGCATAACCAACAGACTACAAGAGATGGAAGAAAGAATCTCAGGTGTAGAAGATACAATGGAAGAAATCGATGTATCTGTCAAAGAAAATGTTAAATCTGAAAAATTCCTGACACAGACCGTCCAAGAAATGCAAGACAATATGAAAAGACAAAACCTAAGAATAATAGGTATAGAGGAAAAAGAAGACTCCCTTCTCCAAGGCCCAGAAAATATTTTCAACAAAATCATTGAAGAAAATTTCCCCAAGCTAAAGGAGAGGCCAATTAGAATACATGAGGCCTACAGAACACCCAGCAAATTTGACCAGAAAAGAAAATCCTCCCGCCACATAATAATCAAAACAGTAAGTATACAGAACAAAGAAAAAATACTAAAAGCTGCAAGGGAAAAAGGCCAAGTAACATATAATGGCAAACCCATTAGAATCACACCTGACTTTTCAACAGAGACTATGAAAGCCAGAAGGGCCTGGACAGATATCATGCAGACCCTAAGAGAACACAGATGTCAGCCCAGGCTACTATACCCAGCAAAACTCTCAGTCCTCATAGATGGAGAAAACAAGATATTCAATGACAAAAACAAATTTCAACAATACCTACAAACAAATCCAGCATTACAGAAGACACTGGAAGGGAAAATACAACCCAAGAAAGCTAGCTACATTCAAGAAAACACAGGAAATAAATAACCTCACTTCAGTAAAACAAAAAGCAACCAAGCACACAACCTGATGACCACAGCCAACATCAAAATCAAGAGATCTAACAGCCACTGGTCATTAATCTCTCTCAACATCAATGGACTCAACTCTCCAATAAAAAGACACAGATTAACAGAATGGATACGTAAACAAAACCCAGCAATCTGTTGCATACAAGAAACACACCTAAGACACAAAGATAGACATTACCTGAGGGTAAAGGGTTGGAAGACGACTTTCCAAGCAAACGGACCCAAGAAGCAAGCAGGAGTAGCCATTCTAATATCTGATAAAATAGACTTTCAACCAAAATTAATCAAAAGAGATGGGGAAGGACACTTCATACTCATCAAGGGAAAATTCCACCAGGAAGACATCACAATCCTGAACATATATGCCCCAAATACAAGGGCACCCACATTTGTGAAAGATACATTGATAAAATTTAAAGCACATATAGATCCACACACATTAATAGTGGGAGACTTCAACACCCCACTCTCAACAAAGGACAGGTCAACCAAACAGAAATTAAACAAAGAAACAATGTCTCTGACAGAGGTCATGAATCAAATGGACCTAACAGACATTTACAGAACTTTACACCCAAACACAAAAGAATTTACCTTCTTCTCAGCACCTCATGGAACCTTCTCCAAAATAGACCACATAGTGGGTCACAAAGCAAGCCTCAACAAATACAAGAAGATTGAAATAATCCCATGTATCTTGTCTGATCACCATGGAATAAAGCTGGACCTCAACAATAACAGAAATAACAAAAAGCCTACACACACATGGAAGCTGAACAACTTGTTACTAAATGACAGCTGGGTCAGGGAAGAAATAAAGAAAGAAATTAAAGTCTTTCTAGAAATCAATGAAAATGAAGACACAACATACCCGAACTTGTGGGACACAATGAAAGCAGTGCTAAGAGGAAAGTTCATAGCACTAAGTGCCTTCAAAAAGAAATTCGAGACAGCTCATTCAAGCACCCTAATGGCTCACTTAAAAACCCTAGAAAAAGAAGAAGCAGACACACCAAGAAGGAGTAGACGGCTGGAAATAATCAAACTCAGGGCTGAAATCAATCAATTGGAAACAAATAAAACAATTCAAAGAATCAATGAAACCAAGAGCTGGTTCTTTGAGAAAATCAACAAGATCGACAAACCCTTAGCCAGGCTAACTAAAAGGCAGAGAGACACCACCCAAATCAACAAAATCAGAAATGAAAAGGGGGATATAACTACAGACACTGAGGAAATCCAAACAATCATTAGGACTTACTTCAAAAGTCTATATGCCACAAAATTTGAAAATCTAAATGAAATGGACAATTTTCTTGATCGATTTGACTTACCAAAGCTGAACCAGGACCAGGTAAATCAACTAAATAGACCTATATCCCCCAAAGAAATAGAAGCGGTCATCAAAAGTCTCCCATCCAAAAAAAGCCCAGGACCAGATGGCTTCAACGCAGAATTCTACCAGACCTTCAAAGAAGAGCTAACACCAATTCTCTTCAAACTATTCCACAAAATAGAAACAGAAGGAATATTACCAAATTCATTCTATGAAGCCACAGTCACCTTGGTACCTAAACCTCACAAAGACTCAACAAAGAAAGAGAACTTCCGGCCAATCTCCCTTATGAACATTGATGCAAAAATACTTAATAAAATACTTGCAAACCGAATCCAAGAACACATCAAAGATATTATCCACTATGACCAAGTAGGCTTCATCCCAGGTATGCAGGGGTGGTTCAATATACGGAAATCCATCAATGTGATCCACCATATTAACAAACTGAAAGAAAAAAACCACATGATAATCTCCCTAGATGCTGAAAAAGCCTTTGACAAAATCCAACATCCATTCATGTTCAAAGTACTGGAGAGATCAGGGATACAAGGCACATATCTAAACATAGTAAAGGCGATATACAGCAAGCCTATAGCCAACATCAAACTGAATGGAGAGAAACTTAAAGCAATCCCACTGAAATCAGGGACAAGACAAGGCTGCCCACTCTCTCCATATCTCTTCAACATAGTGTTGGAAGTCCTTGCTAGAGCAATAAGACAGTTGAAGGAGATCAAGGGGATACAAATTGGAAAGGAAGAAGTCAAATTATCACTATTTGCAGATGATATGATAGTATACGTGAGTGACCCCAAAAACTCTACCAGGGAACTCCTACAGCTGATAAACACCTTCAGCAAAGTGGCAGGATACAAAATTAACTCAAAAAAATCAGTAGCCCTCCTGTATACAAAAGACAAAAGGGCTGAGAAAGAAATTAAGGAAACAACACCCTTCACAATAGCCACAAATGACATAAGGTACCTGGGAGTAACCCTAACCAAGGAAGTCAAAGACTTGTATGAAAAAAATTTCAAATCTCTGAAGAAAGAATTAGAAGAAGATATGAGAAGATGGAAAGATCTCCCATGCTCATGGCTTGGTAGGATTAACATAGTAAAAATGGCCATCTTACCAAAAGCAATCTACAGATTCAATGCAATGCCCATCAAATTACCAACACAATTCTTTACAGACCTGGAAAGGAAAATTCTCAACTTCATATGGAATAACAAGAAACCCAGAATTGCTAAAACAATCCTCTACAATAAAAGATCTTCTGGAGGTATCTCCATCCCTGATCTTAAGTTGTACTATAGAGCAACAGTTTTAAAAACTGCATGGTACTGGCATAGAAACAGAATGGTGGATCAATGGAACCGAACAGAGGACCCAGAAATAAATCCACACACTTATGGACACCTGATCTTTGACAAAGACGCCAAAACCATACAATGGAAAAAAGATAGCATCTTCAACAAATGGTGCTGGTCTAACTGGATGTCTACATGTAGAAAAATGAAAATAGATCCATACTTGTCACCCTGCACAAAACTGAAGTCCAAGTGGATCAAAGACCTCAACATAAAACCAGACACATTAAATCGGCTTGAAAAAAAAGTGGGAAATACCCTAGAACTCATTGGTACAGGGGGAAACTTCCTGAACAGAACACCAACAGCACAGGCTCTAAGAACAACAACCAATAAATGGGACCTCATGAAACTGAAAAGCTTCTGTAAAGCAAAGGACACCGTCATCAAAACAAAGCGACCACCTACAGATTGGGAAAGAATCTTCACCAACCCTTTATCTGACAGAGGACTCATATCCAGTATATATAAAGAACTAAAGAAGCTGAAAAGCAGCAAACCAAGTAATCCACTTAAAAAATGGGGAACAGAGCTAAACAGAGAATTCTCTGTAGAGGAATACCGAATGGCAGAGAAGCACTTAAAGAAATGCTCAACCTCATTAGCCATTAGGGAAATGCAAATCAAAACAACCCTGAGATTTCACCTTACACCCATGAGAATGGCCAAGATCAAAAACTCAAGTGACAACACATGCTGGAGAGGTTGTGGAGAAAGGGGAACCCTTCTCCACTGCTGGTGGGAATGTAAACTTGTACAACCACTCTGGAAATCAATCTGGTGCTTTCTCAGACAACTAGGAATAGCACTTCCTCAAGATCCAGCCATACCACTACTGGGCATATATCCAAAAGAGGCTCAAGTACACAAAAAGGACATTTGCTCAACCATGTTTGTAGCAGCTTTATTTGTAATAGCCAGAAGCTGGAAACAACCCAGATGCCCCTCAACTGAAGAATGGATGCAGAAATTGTGGTACATCTACACAATGGAATATTACTCAGCAATGAAAAATAAGGAAATCATGAAATTTACAGGTAAATGGTGGGATCTGGAAAGGATCATCCTGAGTGAGTTGTCTCAGAAGCAAAAAGACACACATGGTATATACTCACTCATATAGACATACAACATAGGACAAACCCACTAAAACCTGTGCATCTAAAGAAACTAAGCAAGAGAGAGGACCCTAACTAAAACGTCCAATCCCCATCCAGAAAGGCAAAGAGGATGGACATCAGAAGAAGAAGAAAACAGGAAACAACCTAGGAACCTACCACGGAGGGCCTCTGAAAGCCTCTGCCCTTCAGACTATCAAAGCAGATGCTGAGCCTGATGGGCAACTGTTGGGCAGAGTGAACGGAATTTTAGGTAAGAACTGGGAAATAGTAAGAGCTGGAGAGGACAGGGTCTCCACAAGGAGAGCAACAGAACAAGAAAATTTGAACATAGGGAACTTCCCAGAGACTCATACTCCAACCAAGGACTATTCATGGAGATAACCTAGAACCCCTGCACAGATGTAGCCCAGGGCAGTTCAGAGTCCAATTGGGTTACATAGTAATGTGAAGAGGGACTACCTCTGACATAAACTGATTGGCCTGTTCTTTGATCACCTCCCTCTGGGGGGGGGAGCAGCCTTACCAGGCCACAGTAGAGGACAATACAGCCACTTTTGATGTGAACTGACAGACTAAGATCAGAAAGGAGAGGAGAACCTCCCCTATTAGTGGACTTGGGGAGTGGCATGCAAGCAGAGGGAGGAGGGAGGGTGGGATTGGGATGGGAGGAGGGAGGGGCTTATGGGGGGATGCAGAATGAATAAAGTGTAATTGATGAAAAATTTAAGAAAAAAGGGAAAAAAATAATTTAAGAACCTTAAATGACTTTCAAAATTGGAGGAAAACATGGAGTTAGTCAATTGGCATGGAGCACGTCTGGCCCCTGGGGGCAATGGTCTCCTGAACCTACTCAGACCTCGGACACCACCACTGCTAGTTCTAGAACTGACGCAGGATGTTCCAACGAGGGGTTAAGGCTTCTCATAATATTTCCTATAAGCCCACACCTGTTTGTCTATATCCCCCATTTTTATTCATTATTAGCCAGAAAGAGCCAAGTAATTGTGGTAATGATACTTGCTTTTTTGCCCAATGCTGGAATGCTAGTAAAGTTAGGTATGCCCTGGTTACTCGCATGCCTCACTGGGTGCCTATGCCCATTGATGCCCCTCACGCTATGACTCTCTTCAGACAGAAAAGGGATCTTGGAACTACAGCCACCATTGTTACTACCATCTCATTGACGGCTGTTGGAGCTACCACCAGGGCATTAGCCATGAGTCATACTGGGCAGACTGCTCAGACCCTGAATAATCATTTAGCCAATGTAGCTCATGCCTTAGTTGTACATAAAGGAATTAATGCTCAACTAAAAGGAAGCTTGATGGTGTTCAATCAGAGGATTGACCTCTTGCAGGAGCAAATTGATACCCTATGGCAAATCGCTCAACCTGGCTGTCAATGAAAGTATGCTGGACTTTGTGTCACTAGCATACAACATGAGAACTTTTCCTGTGCTGCAAATCTGTCTAAACAATTGTCGAGCTATATTTTAGGTAATTGGACTGGAGAATTCGATACTACGATGGAGCAGCTGAGAGTGGCCATTGTCACAGTAAATTCTACCAGAGTGGACGCAGGACTAGCCACAGGATTATCAACATGGATTGCTGCAGCCATGAATCATCTGAAGGAATGGGCGGGCATGGGAGGGTTAGCAGGCCTTCTGGTGTTGGTCTCCTTGGTTTGCCTGTGGTATATATGCAAGATTAGAGTCTCACAACAGTGTGATGCAGCCATGATCATTCAGGCCTTTACAGCCATTGAAGCAGGACATTCTCCCCAAGCATGGTTGGATACCATAAAAAGCTAAAATGATACGCTCAGGATGCGAGGCTAAGCACTGCACTCAGGGTCAGCCGCTTTGGACCCAGAGAAGAGCATGTCTGATTGCATGCGGGTTGATGCCCCAGGTCCCGCCTCTGAGAAAAAGGTATCGGACGGTCTGATGCTCTTTGGGTGGATGACACCTAAATGAACATCTGTACAAAGTCCCAATTTATTTCTAATATCAGAGATCAGACCTCTACTCTTGCCTGATACGTCTAAAACAAAAAGGGGGAACTGTAGAGAGCTGCGGAATGCTATGCCTTAAAGATGGAGCTGGTTTCTGCCTTCCACCTTCCCGATGGTGAGTGCTCTCTGTCACGAACAACTCCACATTTGGCTAAGGCCGAGGATCTGGCTTGCTTCCATGTATGTGGACCTATCTGCATTGCCCCCGTGGCACGCCTGGGTTGGCTACCCAGAGGCTATTTAAGCTGTGGGCTGGCTTTCCCCGGGGTCCGAGGATTGTTCAATGTTCCTGAATAAACTGCATTGAAAAAAAAAAAAAAAAAAAAAAAAAAAAAAAAAAGGCCTAAAACCTGGGCAGGGCAGAATTCGATAGACATGGCTAAGGTTCCTGAGCTTTGGGTTCAGGAGAATCACAGGAAACAGACAGGAAGATGGGAAGAGAAGAGGAAGGAGGCCACCACAATTTCTCAGCCTGGAGAAGAAAGCACATGGCAAAAAGGAAGGACTCCAAGGATGGCATGAATGGAGAAAACACCAAGATAAAAAAAAAAATACAAGCAAGTATTTATAGACTATAGATAGAAGGCAGCCTGGATAGGAATGTTAAGACAGATAGCATGGGACTTGCTATGAAGTTATTGAGATAGTGTAGGTGGCATTAACTTTCCAGCCCAAGGTGTTATAAGGCAATTATATAATATAGCAGTGTCTGTGTCTTATTGATAGTGAAAGCGGGTTAAATAATATTGCCACAATAATTATAGGGGTAATAATAAATGATATTTAGCCAAAACCATTTAATATACAAGAACACATATTTCTCCATTACTTCCCAACACATGTAGTCTGTTTTGGTGCAAGTGCTAACTACATACATTTAAAAATAGTGTATTTTTCTGTGCTTGGGACTAGTGTTTGCAAATGTTAGCCCAGTCAAGTTAGCTCTTAATAGTCTTTAAACTGTTTGTGGATTTGGAGTCACCTAGGAGACACACAGCTGGGCACGTCTTCTGAATGCAAAAATCAAGAAAGGTTTGATTGAGAAGGGAAGACCCGTCCTGAACATGGGCCATGCCATGGGCTGGGGTCTTGGACCAAGTAAACAGTTTGGAAAAATAGATCATCTGAGCAACACCATCCATCTTTCTTTGCTTTCTAAGAATAGATGCAGCGTGACCTGCTGCCATGTGCTCCTGCCAACATGCCATGGCGAACTGTATCACCTGAACTCTGAGCCAAAGGAAAGCAGTCCTCCTTTCATTGCTTCTTGTAAGGTGTGTGAACACACATGGCTATGGGAAAACTAACTAACATATATACCATGAAAACTTTTAATCTGACAGGAAACAACCTAGGAACCTGCTACAGAGGGCCTCTGAAAGCCAGAAGAAGAAAACAGGAAACAACCTAGGAACCTGCCACAGAGGGCCTCTGAAAGCCTCTGCCCTGCAGACTATCAAAGCAGATGCTGAGCCTGATGGCCAACTGTTGGGCAGAGTGAATGGAATTTTATGTAATAAGTGGGAAATAGCAAGAGCTGGAGAGGACAGGAACTCCACAAGGAGAGCAACAGAACCAGAAAATTTGAACAAAGGGAACTTCCCAGAGACTCATACTCCAACCAAGGACTATTCATGGAGATAACCTAGAACCCCTGCACAGATGTAGCCCATGGCAGTGTAGTGTCCACGTGGGTTACATAGTGATGGGAAGAGGGACTGCCTCTGACATAAAGTGATTGGCCTTCTCTTTGATCACCTCCCCCTGAGTGGGGAGCAGCCTTACCAGGCCACAGAAGAAGACAATGCAGCCATTCTTGATGTGATCTGATAGACTAAGATCAGAAGGAAGGAGAGGAGGACCTCCCCTATCAGTGGACTTGGGGAGGAGCATGCATGCAGAAAGGGGAGGAAGGGTAGGATCGGGAGGGGAGGAGGGAGGGGCTTATGGGGGGATACAATGTGAATAAAGTGTAATTAATAATAATAATAATAATAAAAGATAAAAAAAGAAGAAAAAAAAAAAAAAAGAAAACAAAAACAGAACAACAACAACAAATGCACTCTGCTGATTAAATGAAGCAAATCTCTTATGTACAAAGCCTCTAGTTAACAGCATTGGCTTCTCACTTGACTCTTACAAGCCCACTGTTTCTCCTAAAACAGAGCTTTGGTTGGAGTATGGGTCTCTGGAAAGACCCCTGTGTTCAAATTTCTGGTTCTGTTGCTCTCCTTGTGGACCTCCCCTATCAGTCGACTTGGGGAGGGGCATGCATGAAGAAGGTGATGGGAGGGTGGGATCAGAAGGGGAGGAGAGAGGGGCTGATGGGGAGATACAAAGTGAATAATGTGTAATTAATAAAAAAAACAGAGCTTTTTTGATAATGCTATTAGGCATAGGGATTCTTTTACTGAAATCTTTTTCTTTATTTGTGATTCATGCATTCTTTTTTTAAAGGGAGAAAACCTAGCCCCACCCAAACCTATGACCCACTGCTAGATAAAGTTCTCTGGAAAAAAAATGCAATTGTTTTCTTAAGAACTTTAATTTCTTGATCAGTGTCCATCTCCAATCTCTGTCTCAGTGGGATTATAAACAGGGAAAGAAAATATTCTCATTTAATTGCAGCCCCAATGTTCCCACTAAAGACAAATCTCTCTCTGTCTCTCTGTCTCTCTGTCTCTCTGTCTCTCTGTCTCTCTGTCTCTCTGTCTCTGTCTCTCTCTCTCTCTCTCACACACACACACATACACACACAAATCAATCAGGATGAATTAGCCGCAGTAGAACTTCACACACAATAACCAAAGCAAGCCCACCATATTCTATATATTAGTAAGGTTAGCATGATTTTGAGCCTTTAAATATAGCCTGGGTGGGATAGGGATTCATGTTTTCCATGACATTCTGGAGAATTCTCTGCATAACCCCTTGAAGAGGAAAAATTACAGGAACATAATGTTCCTACAGACATTATCTTTCCAAATAAAATTATGCATTCTGAGAAAAACAAACCATGTTTGTATGACACTAGTCAATATAGGGTTCTACAATACACAGTTAGTGTGTGACTTTGAATTATGAAATATGAGTCATAGTTTTCCCTGGCATGTTGTGAGAACATGGCAGGTTTTCTCTGCATTCTAGAGGCTGGAAGGATAACAGAGACCTGAAAGGTATGATTGTTTAGACTTAGGAATAGTACTGTCCTTCACTTCCTCCTCTCGGTGCTGAGGGACCTTATCTGGCTTGAACCTGTGTAGTGCTCATGTCTGCTCTCACAATCTCTAGGAGTTTCCATGTGCATCTATCCTGTTGTGCCTGGGAGACATTATTTTCTTGGAGCCGTTCAAAACCTCAAGCTCTGACAACCTTTTTGCTTTGTCCATATAGGTCCCTGAGTCTTAGGGGGTGGGGTCTAATGAAGACATCACATTTCTGTGGATAAAGGAAATGTTACACAGGGAAATATTTTCTTTGGAAAAAGGCCATGGGGTGTGTTTATAAGCACTTGAAAGAGACCTGGAATTTGGTTTCTAGGATGGTTTTCCATTAGCCTACTCAAGATTAGTACATAGCTACAGGTATACTCTGGTATGTCATTGCTACGTCACAATAACCAGCAAGTAAGTATAATTGATGCCACAAGTGGTCATGACCATTGCTAGATAGCCTGCAATTCGGAGTAGAAAAACAGTCACCTTTATCATAAGCATGTGGGCAGTCCAATTTACAATAGGCTGAATGCCGTAAAATGAACATGACAAGATTGTGTCTATATTTTAGAAGTTAGAATTGAAGGGAGTGCACAATACCTATGAACAATAGCATTTTCTGTGTAACACCCACTCTGTCGTTGGTGCACGACACCAACATATTGAATCAGTTACAGCAAAAGAACAATCTTTTTCTGCCTTAAGCTATTTTCACCCCAGTGAGGCAAAATCATAATACAATTCCCTCTGCCCTTTTGCAAAATGAGTTGGATGAAGCTGAATACTCTATTATCCCATTGTGTTTCCGAACATTCTATCCGTTAACTCATTTGTTTGTTGGCATGTGGTCATTTCCCGTCATATTCATCTCACTTGAGTTTACACTCGAATATCTGAGGTGTAGAAGTGTTCGTGAATGTGGAGAAAACAATTAGAGTGTGCAGGGATGGGGTGGGCTTGGGATTTGTGTGATATAACACGCAAAGCAAGACCAGTAGAAGACTGGGAGTGTGGCAGCGTGGAAAGTTCAGTCCAGTTACAGAATATCTGAGTATCATGAATGACACTGACTGAAGTTCAAGGCTATAAGAACACGTATTTGCCAGGGAGGTTGAGTTTTACAAAGAAAAGATTTCTGTGCAAAATAGTTGAGAACTATCACCTTAGGAAAATTATTATTATCACTATTGTTATTATTATTATTATTTACAATTTATTCACTTTGCATTATGGTTGTATCCCCTCCCTCATCTCTTCTGGGTCCCACCCTCCTTCCTACCTCCTCCTCTACTCCTCTCTCCTAGTCCACTGATAGGGAAAGTCCTCCTTCCCTACTACTGTCTGACCCTAGCCTATCAGGCAGTCCCGTCAGGACTGCCTGGATCCTCTTCCTCTGTGTGCTGGCTAGGTTGCTCCACCATGGAGAAGTGATCAAGGAGCAGGCAACTAACTTCATGTCAGAGACTGTCTCTTCTCCCCTTAGTAGAGACCCACATGGAGTGTGTGGGCTACAGCTGAGCTGGGGTCTAGGTCCTCCCTTCATGGTCTTTGGCTGATGTATCAGTCTCTGCAATCCTCTGGGCCCAGCTTTTTGGGCTTTGTTGGTCTCCTTGTAGGGGTCCTGTCCTCTTCGGGTCCTTCTCTCTCCCCCTTCTTCTATAACACTCCCTGAGCTATGTCCAAACTTTGGCTGTGAATCTCTGAAGGTTTTTTTTTTATCATTCTAAAAAGTTAATACTATGTATGAAGTGAGACATCTGAAAGTATAGAGATGTGTCTTATGAAAGAAAAGAAATAAAAGGTTCACAGAAAAAAAAAAAAAGAAAGAAAGCAGCTTAGAACAATTATATAAAGGAAGAGGCGTGGCAATTTGTAAAATTGCAGAGTAGAATCCAGGAAAGATGAGTAAGAATGGAGAAGCTCGCTGTGGGCGGCAGAAAGGATGACACTCAATCTCACCACTGCAGAGAATGCTCACCTTGAGCTTTGATGGGGAAACACATTGTCTTATGTGGGGTGGAGTGCGGAGGGCAAAGGCGGTCAAGCAGCTCCAGAGACAGAAGCAGAGCAGCTCAGGCCATGGAAGTGCAGTGGAGGCTCTGGAGCTTCCTTGGAACCGCGTCTGAACTGTGTGTTTTGCGTTAGCTGGGGCAGTATCTTTTTTTTTTTTTCTTTATTTTTTTTTTTTTTAGTATTTTTTTCTTTTATTTATTTATTTATTTTATCAGTTACATTTTATTAACTCTGTATCCCAGCCGTGTCCCCATCCCTCATTCCCTCCCAGTCCCTCCCTCCCTCCCTCATCTCCTCCCTGCCCCTTTCCAAGTCCACTGATAGGGGGGACCTCCTCCCCATTCATCTGATCCTGTTTTATCAGGTATCTTCAGGACTGGCTGCAAAGCCCTCCTCTGTGGCCTAACAGGACTGCTCCTCCCTTCGGGGGTGGGGAGACCAAAGAGCCATTGAGTTCCTGTTAGAAATAGTGCATTGAACGTATGACAGGAGTCTACTGAGCGCATCTGAAAGACTCTAACTAGCAGTGTTTTCAAAGCAAAGACTCATGACCAAACCTTTGGCAGAGTACAGGGAATCATAAGAAAGAAAGGGAGTTAGTCTGATGGGGAAAGGATAGGAGCTCCACAAGGACCAAATATATCTGGGCACAGGGTCTTTTCTGAGACTGACATTCAACCAAGGACCATGTATGGATATAACCTAGAACCTCCACTCAGATGAAGCCTGTGTTAGCTCAGTAACCAATTGGTTTCCCAAAGTGAGGGGAACAGGGACTATTTCTAACAGGAACTCAATGGCTGGGGCAGTATCTTACACCTATACAAAGAAGAGCAAATATGTTTGTGTTTAGAAAGACACTGGCACAAGCGATCGTAAATGCAGCTCTGCCTTCTGACAGAGTGCTCGCTCCCACAGGGTCAAATCACAAAATGATCTGAAAGGAGCCAGTGCAGGAAGAGTAAAAGAGAAATCTTTGTTATCAAGGATAGAGGGAAACCTCAAAAAGAACAATAAGTTCTGTTTATCGTCTACATTAAGGCTTCTAGGTACACATTATGTAGTGTCAGAAGCCACAGATGTAATTAGAGCCAAGGAAGGCAAGCAGTGGGCCCAACCCCTGTTTGGAAAAATCTTATTCAAAGAATCTTGCCTCTCTATAGCCTTTCACAGACATTTATCTGAAAGTTATTCCGCTCTCAATTAATAGAACCAATTTTAGGGGAAACAAACTACTCTGATTACTTTAATATGACTGATGCAGAGCCCCTGGAATAAGCCTCTATTTTAATAACTAAGTAGATCACTTCTGACTGGTTCACTGATGTTTTCCTTTTTCTTGAAGTATTTACTTTGGTCCTTTGAAATGTAAATGAACTTCACAGCCTCTTGTTAATTTTACAAAGAATATCTTTCTCTTGAACCTGGACATTACCTTTAGAGAAGCAATCATTAGCAAAGATATTGCCTCTTCCCCGTGGGAGAACAGGAACTTAAATCCATTGGTGCACAGTTGTTAGCAAGCACAGGTAGCCTAGTCGCAGAATAAAAAACATAAGAACTCAAGAATAACTCACATCTCATTGACCAACCACTTCTAACACAGGATTCTTTAGGACTTTTCCAAGAGCTCACCCTTTCAGCCTTTATTATCGCTTCATATTATTATAGTTCTAAGTGAAGTTTTTGTTTTTCAATATAACTTCAACCAACACAACATTTTGGTGTCTAGTACAATAGAGTAACACAGAGAAGGGTAAAGATATTTGCCTGGGACAAGAAAAGAGGGAAGGTTGCTTGAATATCTGATATGTACAAGAAACTGCATTTTTGTTTTTAGTCTCATGTAAGTGTAATGATACTTAAGAGGGCATGATTTCTCTCGGTATATTTTAGAATGAAGAATGAGGTGGTATCCCAAAAAATCTAATTTTATAATTGACAGATAATTTATATCTAAATTGCAATAACAACCGTGTACACATTTGTCATCTCATTCGCATTCTGTAGTGGCTAGCACAGTATTGTCATAATGCACTAGAGCAGTGGTTCTCAACCTTCCGAATGCCACAACCCTTTAACACAGTTTCTCATGTTATGGTGATCCCTAACCATAAAATCATTCTGTTGCTACTTCGTAACTGCAGTTTGGCTACATTTATGAATCACAATGTAAATCACTGATGTAAAGGATGTCTGATACACAAATCCAAAGAGTCAGAACACAGAGTTTGAGAACCATTGCTGTAGAACCTGTACACCATTTTTGTGCTTCCATTTTTCATTAAAGACTGGGACAGACAACTTCTAGTTCATTAAATTTTGTCATCAAGACATACATGAGAGAAAATTGGCCCTAAAAGTTTCTGTTTTAACAATCACTATGTTTTTGTGGACAAACATTTATATAGTTTGGTCTTAGTATGTTTACCTACAAAATGGTAACGACAGAATCCATTACACAAGATTTGGCAATGGATTATGTACTTAATACATGTAAAAAGATTTTTAAAAAAATTATGCAAATAATAGATTAATAGTAGGAAAAAATGGTCAGCTGGCTGGCAGAGTCAGAGGTCTGAATTGGTATTCCACCCTTCCCATATATTATTATAATCACTTTTTAAACACTGGGACACAAGTAATAAATTTCCATTTATTAATTGTTCATTTATTGATTTCCATTTATTAATTGTCATAAGAAATTCATGGTTTTCTGATGAAATACATCCCATTTTAAGGTTACAAGTTAGTATGCTTTAAAGGTGATAAATAATTTACTAGTGATGAGTAATTCATTGCTCTGGGACAAGAGTGGGCAGAGGTGTAGGGAGGTGAAAAAAAACAGTGTATAATGACATACATGTATGGGAAATGTCATAATGAGACCCATCACTCGGTATGCGGACTAAAAATTAATTTTATAAAGGAACAAAGGAAAAGAGAAAGCTATGCTTGTTTGAACGTTTGCTAAATGAAATGTTTCTTTGTAGTTGTAAACTACATATGCCCAAGGAAATTAATTTTGCCTATCAGGACTGATATTTAGCTTACCCTGTCCTAAGTGAAACTGCTCTGGTGAACTACCCTGGCATAAAAAAGGGGGAGGAGGATGCAGAAATATTTGAGCATTGTGAACATTAGCTTACAGCAATTTGTTCTTTGGAAGAATACATCCTACAAGTAAAAATAAAACAATTAGCTGTTTTAAAATAACATGAGGTGTATTCAAGCAAATACACTAGAAAATCTGAATGAAAGGATAAAGGAAAAAAGCAAACTGGGTTAGGTAAAATTATCAGAAGATCCAAACAGCAAGGAGATACTACTTCCCTAATTCACAATGAATAAAAGGCCGAGTTACACACACTCATAGAAGAGCCGTATGAGCTATGGAAGATGATGTTAGGCAGACACTGATCTTTCACACATAAATATTTTCCCTACCAACAGCAGGCTCACCATGAAAAGAAATGGAAGCAAAAATCCCTGATGTTTCCAGCTATCTCCTCTGCGTGTGAATTTCATATGCTCAACATAGTCTGAAGCCAGTTGGAGCAGGGCCCGTTGTATTTGCCTCTCAGCATCCGCCTTCATCCTTTGCTTAGATGAAAAGATGTTCATTTCAATTTAAGGAGCAAGCAGAGTGTTATCAGGTCAAATCATTCAGCTTCTCAGCTTCACTCTACTACAGTGATCGAAATCTTGTAGAAGAATCGAATAATGCAATATGCGCTTATTACAGACCTCACTGCCTCCAGGAGACTTTCTTTAGCTTCTTCCATACCAGTTTCACATTCCCAACATGTCCTCCTCATATCATAGCTGTTTAATGATCACAGAGAGGCAATTGCTATGAGAGCGAGTTTTATTCTAGTTTTCTTTTCTTTTATTATTTATTCTTGTGATTTAAAAAAGATTTATCTTTTTTGTTCTTGTGTATGTGTGTTTGTGTGTTTGTGCCCATGTATGCAGGTCTTCATGGAAGATTGGTGAGGGTTTTTGAACTTACAGAACAACAAATGATGGATGTGAACCATCTGAAGTGAGTGCTAAGAACTGAACTCTTGTCTTCTGAAAGAATAACAAGCAATCATAACTGCTAAGCCATCTCTCAAGCCCCTGTATTTGAATTATTCTTTTATTTTACCTTGTTTTTGACTGTTAGTTTGTTTTTCCTGGATCACATCAGCTCTCCTCAAACAAAGAGATTACTAAGAAAACCATGAAAAGAATAAGTGCTATTATGGTCCCCTAACATTTAAAACAATTGAGTGCATTTAAATCTATTTGTCCTTAATATCAAATCAACTTTTCTGGAAATAGTAGCCAAGAATTGTCCAGAGGCAACATCAACTTCCAAGCTAATAAAATAATGGATATCTAACTATGATGGGAGTGACCTTTTCCTTACTTGCTAAGCCTTCCAAACCAACTTTGTACAAAGAATAGAGAGGGTGAAGTTTACAAGAATAAGTCTCTTAAAGAGGATTCCCATTGTCTGGTTTTGGCATCTTTGTCAAAAATCTTTTTCCATATGTGGGTTTATTTCTGGGTCTTCTATTTGATTCCATTGGTCCACCATTCTGTTTCTATGTAAGTACTATGCAGTTTTCAGTATTGTTGTTCTGTAGTTTGGCTTGAGATCAGGGATGGAGATACGTCCAGAAGATCTCTTATTATAGAGGATTGTTTTAGTAACTCTGGGTTTCTTGTTATTCCATATGAAGTTGAGAATTTGTCTTTCAAGGTATGTATAAAATTGTATTGGTAATTTGATAGGACTTGCATTGAATCTATAGATTGCTTTTGGTAAGATGGCCACTTTTTGCTATGTTAATCCCGCCAAGCCATGAACATGGGAGATCTTTCCATTTTCTGATATCTTCTTTAATTTCTTTCTTCAAAGACTGAAAGGTGTTTTTTTTGTTTTGTTTTGTTTTGTTTTGTTTTGTTTTTTTCCATACAAGTCTTTGACTTGCTTGGTTAGAGTTACACCAAGGTACTTTATATCCTTTGTGGCTATTGTGAAGGGTGTTGTTTCCCTAATTTCTTTCTTAGCCCATTTGTCTTTTGTATACAAGAGGGCTACTGATTTCTTTGAGTTGATTTTGTATCCAGCCACTTGGCTGAAGTGTTTATCACCTGTAGGAGTTCCCTGCAAATAGTGATACTTTAACATTTTCCTTTCTGAACTGAATCCCCTTGATCTTCTTTAATTGTCTTATTGTTCTAGCAAGGATTTCAAGTACTATGTTGAAGAGGTATGGGGAGAGTGGGCAGCCTTGCCTTGTACCTGATTTCAGTGGGATTAATTTAAGTTTCTCTCCATTTAGTTTGATGTTTGCTATAGGCTTAAGCATATTGTCTTCATTGTGTTTAGGTAAGTACCTTGTATCCCTCATCTATCCAGGACTTTAAACATGAATGAATGTTGGATTTTATCAAATGCTTTTTCAGCATCTAAGGTGATTATCACGTGTTTAGTTTTTCTTTCAGTTTGCTTATATGGTGGATTACATTGATGAATTTTCATATATTAAACCACCCCTTTATACCTGGGATGAAACCTACTTGGTCTTTGTAAATGATATCTTTGATGTGTTCTTGGATTTGGTTTACAAGTATTTTATCAGAATGGCTAAGATCAAAAACTCATGTGGCAACACATGCTAAGAGGATGTGGAGAAAGAGGAACCCTACTACATTGCTGGTGGGAATGTAAACTTGTAAAAACCACTTTTGAAATCAATCTGGCACTTTCGAGAACATTTGGGAATAGTGTTACCTCAAGATGCAGCTATACCACTCCTAGGCATATACCTAAAAGATGCTCAAGTACACAATAAGGACATCTGCTCAACCATGTTTGTAGCAGCTTTAATTGTAATAGCCAAAACCTAGACACAACTCAGAAGAATGGTACAACTGAAGAATGGATACAGAAATTATGGTACATTTACACAATGGAATACTACTCAGCAATAAAAACAAGGAAATCATGAAATTTGCAGATAAATGATGTGAACTGGAAAAGATCATCCTGAGTGAGGTATCCCAGAAGCAGAAAGACACACAGGATTTATACTCACTCATAAGTGGATATTAGACATATAATATAGGATAAACCTACTAAAATCTGTACACCTAAAGAAACTAATCAAGAAGGAGGACTCTGGCTAACATGCTCAATCACCATTCAGAAAAGCAAAGAGGATCGTCATCAGAAGAAGGAGAAAACAGGGAACAGAACAGTAGCCTGCCACAGAGGACCTCTGAAAGGCTCTACCCTGTAGGGTATCAAAGCAGGTGCTGAGACTTATGGCCAAACTTTGGGCAGAGTGCAGGGTATCTTATGAAAGAAGTGGGAAATAGTATGACCTGGAGAGGACAGGAGCTCCACAAGGAGAGCAACAGAGACAAAAAATCAGGGTACAGGGGTATTTTCTGAGACTGGAAATTACTCTTTAGACCAGGCTAACCTTGAACTCACAGAGATCTACCTGCCTGCTGTACTTGGGTGTTATTTGTTTTCTTGATGTATGTCATTCTGGCTTGGGTGATACCTAATCTTAAACTGTTTTGCTTTGCATTCCCCTGAGGCTAAGAATGTTGAATATATCTTAAAATATCTGTCAACCATTTATGTATCTTTCCCTGAGAACTCTCAAGTTTTTAGCCTTCCATTTTAACTTTTTAGGCTTTTGGATGTTTTGTCTATTCTTTGATATGTGTGGCTGGAAAAATATTTTTTCCCATTCAGAATGTTGGATCCTTTTTTTCCCCTACCAGACTTTTATTTTTTTATTATTATTTATTACAATTGATTCAATTTGTATCCCAGCTGTGTCCCCCTCTGTCATCTCCTTCCAATCCCACCATCCATCCCTCTTCTTCCCCTATGCCCCCCCACCCAGTTCCACTGATAATGGAGGTCCTCCTCCCCTTCTATCTGACCCTAGTCTATTAGGTCTCATCAGGACTGGTTGCATTGTCTTCCTCTGTGGCCTGGAAAGGCTGCACCCCCCCCCCCAGAGGTAGGTGATTAGAGGAAGGCTAGATCCTTAATTAACATTCTTTTGTTTTTGTAGAAGCTATTTTTTTTTTTAATGCTGTGAGGTTCCATTTGTTGATTGTTGTCCTTATTCCTGCCTGATTAAGGTCTGATTCAAAGTCTTTACCTATGCCTATTTCATCAAATGTTTTTACTGTAAACATTTCAGAGTGTCATGTTTTATATTAAGACTCTTTTATTATTTGTCACTAAGTGAATTCCCACTGGTTGTGACAGCTTATCTAACTAGGAAAGCATGAAAAGTATTTCAGAGTTTGACCAGCCTTGACTAGCTCTCACCCTGGCTAGGGAAAGAGTGGAGGACATGAGCCTGTATAAAAAATAATAACAGCAGCAACATCATACAATAGCCGTGAGTGTTGTATAGGTATAAGCATTTTTCAGGAACATAGACAATGATTTTGTGAGTGTATGAATAGTGGTACTCTATCTACCTGAAGAAGAAGTTTGATAACAGTCTACCACTTTTGTGGATGTTACTACTTGCCCATCTCACATCACAGGCTCTGATTTCAGTCTCATTCACCTTTTATAAGCTTGTAATTATTGACATTACATCTTTTGCCATAGGCCCTAAACTTGGTTCTCAACCCTGTCTACTGCAAAGCTGCAGGGTTAGAAATTACTTCACAGTTACAACGAGGACATTTCATTGCTGCTTCCCCATCTGTTTTCAGTTCTCGTTAAGGCTCTCATCCTTTCTTCAGTCATCAGAAGCGGTACCCATTGCTATAACTAGTCACCATAGGGATTACAGACCACAATCTCTTTCTCCACCAATGCCTCACTCTGCTCACCAATTGCCCATCATGGTATATGACTACCTAAACAAGACAATCACTATGCTAATTAAAGCTAATAATCATTAATTAAATATTACTATTCCAGCAAAGAAAATATGTATGCATTTTAAATGCATACATAGTCAAAGAGAGATTTGGTAAATATTAGAGCAAATGTCAACCAAAGACCCCAACGAATGCATCTCTGCTTTCCCTGAAATTGCTGTCTTGCCTTCACAACTCACACTTGCAATTTTTATTATCAGATACAAAACAGAAGGTCAAAGGCAGGCTCTTGATGAATACTCTACAATCGGAACATGAAACAGAATGAGTTAGATGAAAACAAAGCCAGCAGAATATTTAGCACATTTATTGAATTCTTAAATACAAAATAGTATCCACGCTTATGGTTATCAAAACAAGATTGTTTGACATTACAATGGTTTTCTTTAAAAAAGAAATATTTATTTATTTATTCACTTATTATGTACACAGGGTTCTGCCTGCATGAACACCTGCAGGCCAGAAGGGGGCACCAGATCTCATTATAGATGTTTGTGAGCTACCATGTTGTTGCTGGGAATTCAACTCAGGACCTTCGGAAGAGCATTGATAGTTCATAATGATCCACTTAGAAAGCTTTGTATATATTAGCTTACTCTCAAATCTCATTGTACACCTTTAAAATAAAATAAGAACAGTTACCCAGTATTTTAAAAGAGATAATATGTAAATAAAATATGGTTTTCAATATCATGGCTTTCACTAGTTCTAGTTCACTTGTTCAAGTTCACTGGAATTAGTTCACTAGGACTAGTGTAATTAGTTCTAAGCACATTGCAAATAGTTTCTGCCTGTCCTATCTAACGTAGAAAGATAAATGGAGATAAAAACAGAACAGCATGAATACCTGCTAACAAGACGTGGCATAAGAAAGTCAATGTCTATTCTAATTAGCACATTTCTGATCTATTGAGATTTGAAAATTATATTCCATTTGAAGCTACAAAAATTGTCAACAAGGCATTGTTTGACAAGTAACCCAGTGTTTTTCTCTCTTGCTGTACTCGATGCCAGATGCAGTCCTGTTTCCCTTGAGAAGCACATGTGGAGAGTTGAGCCTTGACAGAACACAGAGCAGACAGAACAGAAGTTCACAAGTTGTTAATTAATGGTGCTTATTTCACCCTGTCACCTTGCCAATGGAGACTCCAGAATAGATTATCTATCACTTCTCCATGTGTCACACTTTCTGTTTTCCAGATGCTTTTTGTTTGTTCGTACTATAAGAGAATCTCTTGCTCAACATGAAAACTGTGACATTTTCACTGAAATACTAGCTTAGGAAAATAAACCAAGCATGTTACTATTTTAATGAACTACTAAAGAATGAAAAAATATTTATATTTTTGGTTGTTTCATTAATTGATCCGAATAAAGCTGCACATGAGTTCTATAAAGAAAATGCTGAGGAAAATGGTTCAGGGGTTCTACCTTCTTATGCTTAGCTTAAGTTGTCAAATTGATGTACCTGGTAAAAGACAACCTCAGTTGAGGAATTGACTCCCTTGAAGTAGCCCATGGGCATATCTGTCATGTATTTGTTTGAATTGTTACAGGAATGCCAAATCCACAGGGAGCTGTGCCATCCCTGAACAAGTGGTCATAGGCTGTATAAGAAAGGTTGCTGGTGAGCAGCATTGCTCCATGGTCTTCTTCAGTTCCTGCTTCTAGGTTCCTTCCTTGATTTTTCACTTTGGCCTCCTCCATAATGGACTATAACCTGTAGGCCAAATAAATCTTTCATTTCCTAATGTGGTTCTGATCAGTGTTTCATCACAGATTCTTTAGGTCTATAGATTTTAGTATGTTTATCCTATATAATGTGGCTAATATCCACTTATATCTGAGTATATAAGATGAGTGTCTTTCTGGTACCTCACTCAGGATGATCTTTTCTAGTTCCATCTATTTGCCTGCAAATTTCATGATTTCCTTGTTTTTAATTGATGAGTAGTATTCCACTGTGTAAATGTACCACAATTTCTGTATCCATTGCTCAGTTGAAGGACATCTGGGTTGTTTCCAGATTCTGGCTATTATTAATAAAGCTGCTATGAACATGGCTGTGCAAATATCCTTGTTGTGAACTTGAGCATATTTTGGATATATGCCTAGGAGTACTATTGCTGGATCTTGAGGTAGCACTATTTCTAATTTTCTGAGATTGATTTCCAAAGGGGTTGTATAAGTTTACATTCCCACCAGCAATGGAAGAGGGTTCCCCTTTCTCCACATTCTCTCCAGTATGTATTGTCAGGTAAGACAAACTTCCAAAACATTCTCATTATTAGCGGAGGTATTTGATCTTAGCCATTCTGACAGGTTTAAGTTGGAATCTCCAGGTCCTTTTGATTTGCATTTCCCTGATGACTAAGGACATTGAACATTTCTTAGTGTTTCTCTACCATTTGATATTTCTCCATTGAGAGAATTCTCTGTTTAGCACTGTGCCCCATTTTAAATTGGATTGTTTGGTTTGTTGGTGTTTAAATTCTTTAGTTCTTTATATAGTCTGTATATTAGCTCTCTGTCAGATGTAGGGTTGGTGAAGATCCTTCCCAGTCTGTAGGCTGTCGTTCTCTCTCTTCTGTTGACAGTGTCCTTTGCTTTACAGAAGCTTTTTAGTTTCATAAGGTCCCAGTTATTGACTGTTGATCTTAGAACCTGTGCTTTTGGTGTTCTGTTCAGCTGTCTCCTATGCCAATGCATCCAAGGCTCTTCTTCACTTTTTCTTCTAACAGATTTATTGTGTCTGGTTTTATGTTGAAGTCTTTGATAAATTTGGACTTTAGTTTTATGCAAGGTGACAAGTATGTTGACATCCAGTTAGACCGCACCATTTGTTGTAGATGCTGTCTTTTTTCCATTGTATGGTTTTGACTTCTTTGTAAAAAAAAAATCAAATATCTGTAAGTATGTGGGTTTATTTCTGGATCTTCTATTAGATTCTGTTGAGCCACCATTTCTTTAAGTTTTTCTCCTCCATTCAATATTCGTCTGTTGAGAATTCTCTGTTTAGCTTTTTGTCCTATTTTTAATTGGATTATTTGGTTTGTTGATGTTTAACTTTTTGAGTTCTCTATATATTCTGGATAGTAAACCTCTGTCAGATGTTGGATTGGTGAAGATCTTTTCTCAGTCTGTAGGCTGTCAATTTTTTCCGTTGACCATGTTCTCAAAAAACTGGGAATAGTGCTACCTCAAGAACCAGCTATACCACCTGTGGACATATATCTGAAAGATTCTCAACCATACAACAAAGATATTTACCCAACTTTGTTGATAGCATCTGCATTCATAATAGCCAGAATATGGAAACTACCTAGATGTCCTTCAACCACAGGATGAATACAGAAAGACACACATGGTGTATGCCCACTTATAAGTGTGTATAAACATATAACATAGGATAAAAATACCTAAATCTGTACACCTAAAGAAGCTAAGCACCAAGGAGGACCCTTGAGAAGGTGCTTAATCATCATTCAGAAAGGCAAATGGGATAGACATTGGAAGCAGGAGAAAACAGGAGGCTATGGGAGACATTTCAGACTCAAACCGTAACAGGAGTATGGTATGCCTTTAGGATTTTCCATTTAAAAATTATGTAATTCTTACTTAAAATCTTACTTAGAATCTGAAACTGTATCTAGTTTCAGATCTAGGAGAAAACTCACTATTCATAATAAAATTATTCTTAACAGCATATTGCTATATAAATTAATCAATGCACTATTCAATCCTCATCAGAGAAATTTCTTGCAATATACAGAAATTAACCCAGTTATTAGGATGTTTTAATTTGAATTAAAGCCTTATATACTTCTGAAAAATGGTAGCCTTTATGCCAATCTACCTTTCTCTTAAAGTCTAACAACAGATCGTGTGTTTGTATTTGTTTTTTGTTTCCTTGTTTGTTTTCATTTTGTTTTGCCTTTGTTCTGTGCCTCAGTGGCTGCCTCAAAGCACACACATTTGCATGTTTTGATGTTCATCTGAGATGTTCTGTCTCAGATACCTTTTGATAGTTACAGAAAATATTTATGTATGGGAACACTCAAAACTCTATTCCTTGAAATAAGCTTTTGGTTTTGTTACTCAAACATTGAAAACTAATTTTACTGCCCTTAGAAGTATATAGTTGTTCATATAGGGCATATATCAGGTAAAACAAACTTCCAAAATACTCTCATATTAGCAGCAGTAATACCATTAGAAAATTGTAGATCATGTATGGGCAATAGAATGTGAAGTTGGCCATGTACCGCCCTTCAAAAACTTACAGAAGCCTGTGAAAGTAGATGGGTTATATTAAATCACACCAAAGAGATGTAGATTCCCATGGCTCTGTCATAAAATTCCAGTTCTTTAGCTGAAGAGCACAGCGGCAAGCATCCACACCTTACCAGTGGTTTCCATCTTCAGCCGAACATTTCCATGTTGCTTGCCTTGAGGCTAGGATGAGCCAGAACAGGACTTGAGCTCTGTGCTTTGCTTTCTCCTCAAATGCTTCACATAGGTGTAAGCTGAGAGGTGCATGGATGACAGGGGCCAGGCCAAGTACTGCATGGATAAGAGTGTGAACATGGGATCTAGGCTTTGTGTGAGAGTGGAAATTGAAAACTGTTCTTGAAAAGAATTAACACAGAGAGAGTGAGTTGGCCTTTGCAAATATTTGCTAGTTTGTTGAAGGGTAAAATTAGTGCTGTTCACAGTAAAATTCAAGCATTTTACACTTAAAGCAACTTATAAGGCAATTATTGTGGTTGGCTCGGTGAAAAGAAGGTATTTGATGCAAAAGCCTGGCAACCTGGGATCAACCCCTGTGGAAGGAGGAAGGAGAGAAGCAATTCTGCAAAGTTGTCCTCTGACTTTCATGCATGAGTTTTGGCATATGCACCACAGCCATAAATACCGTGCATGCAAACACAATAATAATAATTTTAAAAACATTAACCCATAGAGTTTTTAAATCTTTTCCCTAGGGGGGTACAATGACATTTTATGTTAATTTTTGTTTCATTTTATAACTATAATAATCTCTAGTACAGTTCTGTGAATTTTCACAAGTCACTAATATCTTTCTATAAATCTTTCTCGAATCAGGTCTATGAGTGAGTTAAATCTGAATATGAAGTAAATATGGCATTCTTTAGAGAAAGTAACTGCAGATAAAATCAAGCACTTTCGAGAGGGGGCGGAGCCAAGATGGCGACTAGCACACATAGTTTCTGAGCGGTGGGATAATGATCTTCTGAGTTGGTGAATGGAAGGACCCCTAACCCAGGAAAACCACGGTGAGGCTTTCTGAACAACAGGGAACATCGCAGGAGGTGAAAACTTTGGTCTCCGGTCAGGTCACCCGGGGACTTGTTTGGGGAGGGAGAGAAACTATCCTTTGTTCTTGCGGCACTCCCTTCCCCCAGACCTCCTTCCTCCTCGGCACAGCGGCACAGCAGACTCATCTTTCTCAGCACAGACCTAACTGCCTGGGAGATACAGCCGCTGAGACAGAGCCCCAAGCACTTTAGCGGCGGACAAAAGCCAGAAGTATGTGTCCCTGAGTCCCAGATTCGAGCAGCGGCTGCACCATCCTCCCAGGGCATGAATCTGCTAGACACCATACTAGCTCCACAGGATCGCCATCACTGACGGTACGGCCCGCCCAATCCCACAGTGACAGAGAATATGCTATATACTCACCAAAACCAGGCAGAAACGTCATACAACCTGGACACACCAGGCGCTGGGCCTCCCAAGCTTGGAGAGCACAATGAAGAGATCCCAGGACTTCCCAGAAAGCATCTGGACTAGCAACCCAGGCTCCAGTTACAGCGGGACTTGGGGGCGGAGCAGCACTGAACTGGCGGGGCACCACAGCCCTCCAGTTTAAGACTAACCAGGGCCAAACCAGAGAACAGAGAGCCTGGTTACCCCATCCCTGCTGAAGTGGCCACCCTGAAATCTCCAGCTGCAGCAAGACCTCAGAACCTGGCAGTGACAGCAGCACAGAACTGGCAGAGCACATCAAAGAAGCAGGGCCAAACCAAAGAGCAGAGAGCACCGGATAGCACTATCTCTGCCAAGAGACCTGCCTGTAAGTGAGTGCACCCTTGAGAATCTGCAGTTCCCCAGATCCTGGGTCCTTCTAAATCAGAAGCCAGGCATCGAACCCCCCTCCCACCCACATACCCACTTTGGGAAACAGAGGGGCACTAGGGACATTGAAGTTCCTGCCCTGTGGGCCTGATTGAGGAGCTAAGACAGTTAACTCCAGAAATTGCACTGCGATCATCATTAGAGCCTGCGACATATACAGTGTAGAGCCCCTCCCACACACTCAAGGGTTCAACATTAGCCATCACTCTGTCCCTTGAGAAACACGTCCACGCACACTTACACACACAGACACACACGCGCACACACACGCTTGCATTTGCCCCGTTTGCGCCTGCGTACTTTCCTCCCACAGGTACAGCTAGTCCTCAGCACACGCTGAGAGTGCTCAGCTTCCTGAAGAACTCTCCAGATACCAGAGAGAGACAGCACCAGTCTGATCTGCAGAATCCAAAAACAAACCGGGAAGGTTTCAGATAAGCCAATGGCCAGGGGTAGGCGAAAGAACACTTCCAACATAAATCAGGACATCATGACTTCACCAGCAAACCCCAAAATCGATGGATACTCCAATTCAGCAGAAGCACAGGAAAATGATTTTAAAGCCATGCTTGCCCAATTATTTGAGGCTCATAAGGAGGAAATGAACAAGTCTTTCAAAGAGATGGCCAGTCAATTGGAGGCAAAGAAAGAAGAAATAGACAATATCCTTAAAGAAACACAGGCAAACATAGCCAAACAAATAGATACACAAGTAGAGGAAAAATTAGTGGCATATAAGAAGGAAATGAAAAAAAAAAAAAAAAAAGAGGCCATCGTAGAGAGACAGGAATCCAAATTCAAACACATGAAAGAAATGGTGCAAGGCATGAAAACAGAATTAGAATCAATAAAGAAAACACAAAATGAGAAAACCCTTGAGTTGGAGAACTTGGAGAACAGATCAGGAACCACAAAAGTAAGCATCACCAACAGAATACAAGAGATGGAAGAGAGAATCTCTGGAGCTGAAGACACACTTGCAGAAATGGATACTTCTCTCAAAGAAAAAGTAAAATCAGAAAAGTTCCAATCACAAAATATCCAAGAAATCAAGGATGCTATGAAAAGACAAAATCTAAGAATAATAGGAATTCATGAAAGAGAAGACTCCAGGCTCCAAGGTGCAGAAAATATTTTCAAGAAAATCACAGAAGAAAATTTTCCCAACTTAAAGAAAGAGATGTCCATAAATATACAAGAGGCCTACTCCAAATAGACTAGACCAGAAAAGAAACACATCATGTCACATCATAGTCAAAACACTAAATCTACAGAACAAAGAAAAGATATTAAAAGCAGCAAGGGAAAAAGGCCAAGTAACATATGAAGGTAGACCTATCAGAATCACACCGGACTTCTCATCAGAAACTATGAAAGCCAGAAGGGCCTGGGCAAGTATCATGGAGACTCTAAGAGATCACAAATGTCAATCCAGACTACTATACCCTGCAAAGCTTTCAATCAACATAGATGGAGAAAACAAAATATTCCATGACAAAACTAAATTTACACAATATCTACACAGCAAACCATCCCTACAGAAGATACTAGAAGGAAAACTCCAATCCAATGAAAACAAATTCACCCAAGAAAACAGGGCATACAGATAATATCCCAACAAAAATGAAAAGAAAACAAGCAATGAAACAGGGTTAGATCACCGACTCCATTACAAAAGGAACTAACATGCATTGGTCACTATTATTTATCAATATCAATGGACTCAACTCACCAATAAAAAGACACAGGCTAACAGAATGGTTAAGGAAATAGGATCCAACACTCTGTTGCATCCAAGAAACACACCTATGCAACAAAGATAAACACTACCTCAGAGTAAAGGGCTGGAAAACTATTTTTCAAGCAAATGGTTCCAGAAAACAAGCTGGAGTAGCCATCCTAATATCTAATAAAATAGACTTTCAACCCAAGTTAATCCAAAAAGATAAGGAGGGCCACTATATTCTCATCAAAGGAAAAATCCACCAAGAGGACATCACAATCTTGAATATCTATGCCCCAAATACAAGAGCACCGACATTCGTAAATGAAACATTATTAAAGCTTAAATCATACATTGATCCTAATACCTTAATAGTGGGAGACTTCAACACTCTACTCTCACCAAGGGACAGATCAACTAGACAGACATCAAATAGGGAAATAAAAGCACTCACAGAATCCCTAAATCAAATGGACCTAATAGACGTCTACAGATCGTTTCACCCAAACTCAAAAGAGTACACCTTCTTTTCAGCACCGCATGGAACCTTTTCCAAAATAGACCATATAGTGGGTCACAAAGCAAGCCTCAACAGATACAAAAGGATTGAAATAATCCCTTGTATACTATCTGACCACCATGGACTAAAGCTAGACATCAACAACAACAGAAACAACAAAAAGCTGACACGCACATGGAAACTGAACAACTTACTACTCAATGACAGCTGGGTTAAGGAAGAAATAAAGAAAGAAATTAAAGACTTCCTAGAATTCAATGAAAAGGAAGGCACAACATACCCAAATTTATGGGACACATTGAAAGCAGTGCTCAGGGGAAAATTTATAGCACTAAGTGCCTGCAAGAAGAAATTCCTAACATCACATACAAACAACTTAATGGCCCAACTGAAAACCTTAGAAAAAAGAGAAGCAGATACACCCAAGAGGAGCAGACGGCTGGAAATAATCAAACTAAGGGCTGAAATCAATCAACTAGAAACAAATAAAACTATCCAAAGAATCAATGAAACAAAAAGCTGGTTCTTTGAGAAAATCAACAAGATAGACAAACCCTTAGCCAAGCTAACTAAAAAGCAGAGAGAAACTATCCAGATCAGCAAAATCGGAAATGAAAATGGGGACATAACCACAGACACTGAGGAAATCCAAACAATTATTAGGTCATACTACAAAAGCCTATATTCCACAAAATGTGAAAATCTAAATGAAATGGATAATTTTCTTGAAAGATTCCATCTACCAAAACTAAGTCAAGATCAGGTAGAAAGACTGAATAGCCCTATATCTCCCAAGGAAATCGAAGCAGTCATTAACAGTCTCCCCTCCAAAAAAAAGCCCTGGACCAGATGGCTTCAGCGCAGAATTCTATAAGACCTTCAAAGAAGTGCTAACTCCAATTCTCCTCAAGCTATTCCACAAAATAGAAACAGAAGGAACACTACCAAACTCATTCTATGAAGCCACAGTCACATTAATACCTAAACCACACAAAGACCCAACAAAAAAAGAGAACTTCAGGCCTATCTCTCTTATGAACATTGACGCAAAAATACTCAATAAAATACTTGCAAACTGAATCCAAGAACATATCAAAGATATCATCCACTATGACCAAGTAGGCTTCATCCCAGGCATGCAAGGGTGGTTCAACATACGGAAATCCATCAATGTAATCCACTACATAAACAAACTGAAGGAGAAAAACCACATGATCATCTCCTTAGATCCCGAAAAAGCATTTGACAAAGTCCAACACCCATTCATGTTTAAAGTCTTGGAGAGATCAGGGATACAAGGCACATACCTAAAGATAGTAAAGGCAATATACAGCAAGCCTATAGCTAACATCAAACTCAATGGAGAGAAACTTAAATCAATCCCACTGAATTCACGGACAAGACAAGGCTGTCCATTGTCCCCATATCTCTTCAACATAGTACTTGAAGTCCTAGCCAGAGCAATAAGACAACTAAAGGAGATCAAGGGGATACAAATCAGAAAGGAAGAGGTCAAAGTGTCACTATTTGCAGATGATATGATAGTATACATGAGCGACCCCAAAAATTCAACCAGAGAACTCCTTCAGCTGATAAACACCTTCAGCAAAGTGGCAGGATACTAAATCAACTCAAAAAAATCAGAAGCCCTCCTATATACCAAAGACAAAAAGACTGAGAAAGAAATTAGGGAAACAACACCCTTCACAATAGCCACTAATAACATAAAGTACCTTGGTGTGACTCTAACCAAGCAAGTGAAAGACCTGTTTGAGAAAAACTTCAAGTCTCTGAAGAAAGAAATAGAAGAAGATATCAGAAGATGGAAAGATCTCCCGTGCTCATGGATTGGTAGGATTAACATTGTGAAAATGGCCATCCTGCCCAAAGCAATCTACAGATTCAATGCAATTCCCATCAAAATACCAACTCAATTCTTTACAGACCTTGAAAAAAAAGATTCTCAGCTTCATATGGAGAAACAAAAAACCCAGAATCTCCAAAACGATCCTGTACACAACAGATCATCTGGAGGCATCTCCATCCCTGATCTCAAGCTGTACTACAGGGCAACAGTAATAAAAACTGCATGGTATTGGCATAGAAACAGAAAGGAGGATCAATGGAACCGCATAGAAGACCCAGAAATAAATCCACACACCTATGAATACTCGATATGTGACAAAGAAGCAAAATCCATTCAATGGAAAAAAGACAACATCTTCAACAAATGGTGCTGGACCAACTGGATGTGTACATGCAGAAAAATGAAAATAGATCCATATTTATCACCCTGCACAAAACTAAAGTCAAAGTGGATCAAGGACCTCAACATAAAACCAGATACCTTAAATCAATTGGAAAAAAAAGTGGGGAACAGCCTAGAACTCATTGGCACAGGAGACAACTTCCTGAACAGAACACCAACAGCACAGGCTCTAAGAGCAACAATCAATAAATGGGACCTCATGAAACTGAAAAGTTTCTGTAAAGCAAAGGACACCGTCATCAAAACAAAACGACTGCCTACAGATTGGGAAAGAATCTTCACTAACCCTTTATCAGACAGAGGACTAATATCCAGTATATACAAAGAACTAAAGAAGCTGAAAAGCAGCAAACCAAGTAATCCAATTAAAAAATGGGGAACAGAGCTAAACAGAGAATTCTTGACAGAGGAATATCGAATGGCAGAAAAACACTTAAAGAAATGCTCATCCTCATTAGCCATCAGGGAAATGCAAACCAAAATGACCCTGAGATTTCACCTTACACCCATCAGAATGGCCAAGATGAAAAAGTCAAGCAACAACACATGCTGGAGAGGTTGTGGAGAAAGGGGAACCTTCCTCCACTGCTGGTGGGAATGTAAACTGGTACAACCACTCTGGAAAGCTATCTGGCACTTTCTAAGACAATTAGGAATAGTGCTTCCTCCAGACCCAGCTATACCACTGCTAGGTATATACCCAAAGTTCGTTCAAGTACACAAAAGGGATACTTGCTCAACCATGTTTATAGCAGCTTTATTTCTAATAGCCAGAACCTGGAAACAACTCAGATGTCCATCAACGGAGGAATGGGTACAGAAATTGTGGTATTTTTACACAATGGAATACTACTCAGCAATCAAAAAGGAGGAAATCATGAAATTTGCAGGCAAATTGTGGGATCTAGAAAAGATCATTCTGAGTAAAATATCCCAGAAGGAGAAAGACAAACATGGGATATACTCACTTATATAGACCTATAAGATATGATAAACATAATGAAATCTATACACCTAAAAAAGATAATCAATTGAGCGGACATGGGGTAAGATGATCAATCCTCGTTTAGAAAGACAGAAGGGATGTGCATTGAACATATAACAGGAGTCTACTGAGCGCATCTGAAAGACTAGCAGTGTTTTCAAAGCAAAGACTCATGACCAAACCTTTGGCAGAGTACAGGGAATCATAAGAAAGAAGGGGAGTTAGTCTGATGGGGAAAGGATAGGAGCTCCACAAGGACCAAATATATCTGGGCACAGGGTCTTTTCTGAGACTGACACTCAACCATGGACCATTCAACCTCCACTCAGATGTAGCCTGTGGTAGCTCAGTAACCAATTGGTTTCCCAAAATGAGGGGAACAAGGACTATTTCTAACAAGAACTCAATGACTGGCTCTTTGGTCTCCCCACCCCCGAAGGGAGGAGCAGTCCTGTTAGGCCACAGAGGAGGGCTTTGCAGCCAGTCCTGAAGATACCTGATAAAACAGGATCAGATGAATGGGGAGGAGGTCCCCCCTATCAGTGGACTTGGAAAAGGGCACGGTGGAGATGAGGGAGGGAGGGAGGGACTGGGAGGGAATGAGGGATCGGGACACGGCTGGGATACAGAGTTAATAAAATGTAACTGATAAAAAAATAATAATAAAATAAAAAAAATCAAGCACTTTCTTTTTTAATGATTTTATTTTTTCACAATTTATTTATTATATGTTCTGATTGAAACCCACTCCCTCAACTCCTTCCAGTCCCACCCACCTTCTCTCCCCACTCATCAACATCCTCTGGAGGGACATGGAGGAGACAGGAGCCCCACAAGGAGACCAACAATACCAAAGATCTGAGAGCAGGGGTCTGCAGAGACTGATGCACCAAAAAGGGACCACGCATGGAGAGGACCCAGAACTCCTGCTCAGATGTGGCTGATTGGCAGTCTCTATGTGGATCTCTGAGTGAGGGGAGCGGGGGTTGCCTCTAGCATGAACTCAGTTGACTGTTCTTTGATTACTCGCCCCGATGATGGGCCTCACACTTTCAAAAGAGCACAGATGCTAAATTCATTTTTATACCTAATGTCTAAAAGTGTTCTCTTTCTCTTTCCCACTTCTCTTTCCTCATGAGGATGATAGATAATGAAGACCTTTGAACATGCACCTTTTGTTTTGTTTGTCTTAGCATTTTACCTCTGATTTCCTAGGACAAGGTTGTTCCCATATACCTTGCAATGATGCTGGAAGAATCTTCTCTTATTATTCCTTCAGCAATTACAAATCATGCCCATTAGTGGTTTTATAATGATCACATGGTTAGGTAAGATAGTCAATGTTTTTCATTATGTAAACACCATCCTAAAATAGAGTCTCCTGGATAGTTATCTTAGGCATTGTGTTAGGAAAGCAGTGACTCACACAATACTAAGGGGAATCTCGTCCAGTGATTTCAATTTAGGGAATAATTTGAACTGGGGTGTGATCTAGGAGTGTAATTACTTAGGTAAACATATTTTCAAATCTATAAATGTAAGTTTGTTTATATAATTGGGGGCAAGAAAATTTGAAGGTTTCTGTGTTCCTTTCCCACAGATAATAGGGGAAGGAAATCAATAGACATTAATACTATTAAGTTGATTAGAAATTTAAATTAGAGTACTCACCTGAAGGCAGAAGACATTTCAGTAGCTACACAGCATCTTGTTTAGGTCATTCTGCTGTGTCTTATAACTTTCAGGTGCCTATTTTCTACAAAGTACTTTAAAGTCTGAAAGTAAGGGAATACTTCCCCAAAACATGCACCTTTGCTTCCCTGTGGGAAATATGGCTGACATATAAATGTCCCAGGGAAGAATATAGACATTTTCCCACTGTATAGGTAAATAAAGACAGTAGATATTTACCTTTACCCATACCATTATGTTTCCCCAACCATTTCTATTGTTTTGCTTTTGGCTCATTCCACTTCCCAAAAGTGTTTTAAAAAATAAACAAAAATGAGATGATGTAATTACTGAACAGTGATGGAACATAACCTTAAAACTGACTAGTAGTTCAACTTCATGTGGCCAAAAACGGTTCTTGCTGTTGAGCACATTATACTCTGAACATGCTGAAGCCAATAATTGTAATCTTTCTCATGTAACTCAGTGAAAAGAAGATTATCATCCATACATAGGTAAGAATGTTTAGAGAACATGAGCTCTTCTCTCAACAGTGGTAATATAGTTACCTACTGGGCCAAAGGAACTTAATGGCTCTCTATCTCATCATCTTTAGTAGGAAGTTAGAAAGCCATTTAGCCATTTTGTTTCATTGAAAATATCACACATATTTAGCTGAAAAAAAATAGAACTTGGAAAGTTCTTATGTCCAGATTTTCTGATTATTTTTTTCATTCTTACACTTATGAACTGTTCACAAGAGTGTCTTCTGTAAAGTTTAAAATGCCACGTAGTGCATTCACTGTCATCACACAAACAAAAACAGAGATCTGAACGACCCTTTGTGCTGTACCTGTAATGTTCATAGAGCTGAGACAACCCATGCTAAACTGCTTAAAAAATGGTTCTCATATATATTTAAATTCTTTATTAATTACAATTTATTCACTTAGTATCCACCCTGTGGTTCCCTCCCTCCTCCCGTTCCAATCCCTCCCTTTGTCCACCCTCTACATGCAAGCCTCTCCCCAAGTCCACTGATAGGGGAGGTCTTCTTTTCATTCCTTCTGATCCTAGTCAATTAGGTCTCATCAGGAGTGGCTAGAGTGTCTTCTTCTGTGGCCTGGTAATGCTGCTTCCTCCTCAGGGGGAGGTAATTAAAGAGCAGGACAATCAGTTCATGTCAGAGATAGTTCCTGTTCCTATTACAATGGAACCCACGTGGACACTGAACTTCCATGGGCTACATCTGTGCAGGGATCTTGGTTGGAGTATCATTATCAGGAAAAGACCACTGTGCTCAGATTTTTTGGTTCTGTTGCTCTCCTTGTGGAGATCCTGAACTCTCCAGATGTTACTGTTTTTCACTTCTTTCATAAGATTCCCTGCACCCTGCCCAAAGGTTGCCCATAATTCTCAGCATCTGCATTGATAGTCTGCAAGGCAGAGCCTTTCAGAGTTCCTCTGTGTCAGGCTCTTGATTTGTTCCCTCTTTTCTCCTTCTTCTGATGTCCATCCTCTTTGCCTTTCTGGATAGGAATGAGCATTTTAGCAAGAGTCCTCCCTCTTGATTAGTTTCTTTAGATGTACAGATTTTAGTAGGTTTATCCTATATTATACGTCTATATGAGTGAGTATATACCGTGTGCATCTTTCTGCTTCTGGGATAGCTCACTCAGGATGACCTTTTCCAGACCGCACCATTTACCTGCAAATTTCATTATTTCCTTGCTTTTTTTTTTTTATTGCTGAGTAATATTCCATTGTGTAGATATACCACAATTTGCTCATCCATTACTCGACTGAGGAGCATCTGGGCTGTTTCTAGCTTCTGGCTATTACAAATAAGGCTGCTACAAACATGGTTGAGCAAATGTCCTTATTGTGTATCTGAGACTCTTTTGGATATATGTCTAGGAGTGGTATAGCTGGATCTTGAGGAAGCGCTATTCCCAGTTGTCTGAGAAAGCGTCAAATTGCTTTCCAGAGTGGTTGTACAAGTTTACATTCCCACCAGCAGTGGAGGAGAGTTCCCCTTTCTCCACAACCTTTCTCTCATGTGTTGTCTCTTGAGTTTTTGATCTTAGCCATTCTGATGGGTGTAAGGTGAAAGCTTAGGGTCATTTTAATTTGCATTTCCTTGATGACTAATGAGGTTGAGCATTTCTTTAAGTGTTTCTCTGCCATTCGATATTCTTCTATTGAGAATTCTCTGTTTAGTTCTGTACTCCATTTTTTAATTGGATTACTTGATTTTTTGCTGTTTAACTTCTTTAGTTCTTTATATATACTGGATATTAGTCCTCTGTCAGATATAGGGTTGGTGAAGATCCTTTCCCAATCTATAGGCTGTCGTTTTGTTCTGACAACAGTGTCATTTGCTTTACAGAAGCTTTTCATTTTCATGAGGTCCCATTTATTGACTGTTGCTCTTAGAGCCTGTGCTGTTGGTGTTCTGTTCAGGAAGTTCTCTCCTGTGCCAATGAGTTCAAGGTTCTTCCCAACTTTTTCTTCTAAGCGGTTTAGTGTGTCTGGTTTTATGTTAAGGTCTTTGATCCACTTGGACTTTAGTTTTGTGCAGGGTAATAAGTATGGATCTGTTTGCATTTTTCTACATGTATACATCCAGTTAGACCAGCACCATTTGTTGAAGATGCTGCGTTTTTTTTTTTTTTTTTTTTTCATTGAATGGTTTTGGCATCTTTGTCAAAAATCAAGTGACCATAAGTGTGTGGATTTATGTCAAGGTCTTCTATTCAATTCCATTGATCCACCAGTTGGTTTATATGCCAGTACCATGCAATTTTTAGAATTGTTGCTCTATAGTACAGCTTGAGATCAGGGATGGAGATACCTCCTGAAGATCTTTTACTGTAGAGAATTGTTTTAGCAATTCTGGGTTTCTTGTTGTTCCATATGAAGGTGAGAATTTTTTTTTCAAGGTTTGTAAAGAATTGTGTTGGTAATTTGATGGGAATTGCATTGAATCTGTAGATTGCTTTTGGTAAGATGGCCATTTTTACTATATTAATCCTGCCAAGCCATGAGCATGGGATATCTTTCCATCTTCTGATATCTTCTTCTAATTCTTTCTTCAGAGACTGGAAATTTTTTTCATACAAGTCTTTGACTTGCTTGGTTAGGTTCACACCAAGGTACTTTATGTCCTTTGTGGCTATTGTGAAGGATGTTGTTTCCCTAATTTCTTTCTCAGCCTTTTTGTCATTTGTGTATAGGAGGGCTACTGATTTTTTTTTTTTACTTAATTTTGTATCCAACCCCTTTGCTAAAGGTGTTTATCAGCTGTAGGAGTTCCCTGGTAGAATTTTTGGGGTCACTCAGGTATACAATCATACCATCTGCAAATAGTGATAATTTGACTTCTTCCTTTCCAATTTGTATCCCCTTGATCTCCTTCAATTGTCTTATTGCTTTAGCAAGGACTTCAGGAACAATGTTGAAGAGATATGGAGAGAGTGGGCAGCCTTGCCTTGTCCCTGATTTCAGTGGGAATGATTAAAGTTTCTCTCCTTTGAGTTTGATATTGGCTATAGGCTTGTTCTTTATTGCCTTTACTATGTTCAGGTATGTGCCTTGTATCCCTGATCTCTCCAATACTTTAAACATGAATGGATGTTGGATTTTGTCAAATGCCTTTTCAGCATCTAAGGAGATGATCATGTGGTTTTTCTCCTTCAGTTTGTTTATGTGGTGGATCACATTGATGGATTTCCATATATTGAACCTCCCCTGCATGCCTGGGATGAAGCCTATTTGGTCATAGTGGATGATATCTTTGATGTGTTCTTGGATTCAGTTTGCAGGTATTTTGTTGAGTATTTTTGCATCCATGTTCATGACGGAGATTGGCCTGAATTTCTCTTTCTTTGTAGGGTCTAGGTGAGGTTTAGGTACCATGGTGACTGTGGCTTCATAGAATGAGTTTGGTAATGTTCCTTTTGTTTCTATTTTGTGGAATAGTTTTAAGAATATTGGTGTTAGCTCTTCTTTGAAGGTCTGGTAGAATTCTGTGCTGAAACCATCTGGCCCTGGGTTTTTTTTTGCATGGTAGACTGTTGATGACAGCTTCTTTTTCCTTAGGGGATATAGGACTCTTTAATTGATTTACTTGGTCTTGATTCAGCTTTGTCATGTAGAATCGGTCAAGAAAATTGTCTATTTCATTTAGATTTTCAAATTTTGTGGCATATAGACTTTGGAAGTAAGACCTAATTATTGTTTGGATTTCTTCAGTGTCTGTGGTTATGTCTCCCTTTTCATTTCTGATTTTGTTGATTTGGATAATTTCTCTCTGCCTTGTAGTTAGTTTGGCTAAGGGTTTGTCTGTCTTGTTGATTTTCCCATAGAACCAGCTTTTGGTTTCATTGATTCTTTGAATTGTTTTATTTGTTTCTAATTGATTGATTTCAGCCCTGAGTTTGATTATTTCCAGCCATCTACTCCTCTTTGGTGTGTCTGCTTCTTTTTTTTTTTCCTAGGGCTTTTAAGTGAGCCATTAAGTTGCTTGCATGCGATGTTTCGATTTCTTCTTGAAGGCACTTAGTGCTATGAACTTTCCTCTTAGCACTGCTTTCATTGTGTCCTATGAGTTTGGGTATGTTGTGCCTTCATTTTCATTGAATTCTAGGAAGTCTTTAATTTCTTTCTTTATTTCTTATCTGACCCCACTGTCATTTAGTAGCAAGTTGTTCAGTTTCCATGTGTGTATAGTCCTTTTGCTTTTTTTGTCATTGAGGTCCAGCTTTAGTCCATGTTGATCAGATAGGATACAAGAGATTATTTCAATCTTCTTGTATCTGTTGAATCTTGCTTTGTGACCAACTATATGGTCTATTTTGGAGAAGATTCCATGAGGTGCTGAGAAGAAGGTAAATTCTTTTGTGTTTTGGGCATCTGTAGATGTCTGTGAGGTCCATTTGATTCATGACCTCTGTCAGAGTTATTGTTTCTTTGTTTAATTTCTGTTTTGTTGACCAGTCCATTGTTGAGAGTGGGGTATTGAAGTCCCCCACTATTAATGTGGGGGTCTATGTGTGGTCTAAGTTTTATTAAAGTTTCCTTTACAAATGTGGGTGCCCTTGCATTTGGAGCATAGATGTTTGGATAGTGATATCTTCCTGGTGGATTTTTCCCTTGATGACTATGAAGTGTCCTTCTCTATCTCTTTTGATTAATTTTGGTTGAAAATCTATTTTATTAGATATTAGAATGGCTACTCCTGCTTGCTTCTTGGATCCATTTGCTTGGAAAACTGTCTTCCAGACCTTTACTCTCAGGTAATGTCTATCTTTCCGATTTAGGTGTGTTGCTTGCGTGCAACAGATTGTTGGGTCTTATTCACATATCCATTCTGTTAGTCTGTGTCTTTTTATTGGAGAATTGAGTCCATTGATGTTGAGGGAGATTAATGACCAGTGGCTGTTAGATCCTTTGATATTGATGTTGGCTATGGTAGTGTGTTTGTGTATTTGGCTTCTTTTGGTTTTGCTGTAGTGAGGTTATTTATGTCCTGTGTTTTCTTGAAAGTAGTTAGTTTTCTTGCCTTGTATTTTTCCTTCTAGTATCTTTTGTAACTCTGGATTTGTGTGTAGGTATTGTTGAAATTTGTTTTTGTCATTGAATATCTTGTTTTCTCTATCTATGAGGACTGAGAGTTTTGCGGGGTATAGTAGCCTGGGCTGACGTCTGTGTTCTCTTAGGGTCTGCATGATATCCGTCCAGGCTCTTCTGGCTTTCATAGTTTCTGTTGAGAAATCAGGTGTGATTCTGATGGGTTTGCCATTATATGTTACTGGGGCCTTTTTTCCTTGCAGCTTTTAGTATTTTTTCTTTGTTCTGTATGCTTACTGTTTTGATTATTATGTGACGGGAGGATTTTCTTTTCTGGTCTCATTTATTACATGTTCTGTAAGCCTCTTGTATTCTTATAGGCCTCCCCTTTAAGTTGGGGAAATTTTCTTCAATGATTTTGTTGAAAATATTTTCTGGGCCTTGGAGGAGGGAATCTTCTTTTCCCTCTATTCCTATTATTCTTCGGTTTTGTCTTTTTATGTTGTTTTGGATTTCTTGGATGTCTTGTGTCAGGAATTTTTTAAATTTATTATTTTCTTTGACGGATACATCGATTTCTTCCATTGTATCTTCCACACCTGAGATTCTTTCTTCCATCTCTTGTAGTCTGCTGGTTATGCTTACCTCTGTAGTTCCTGTTTTCTTTCCTAGGTTCTCCCTCTCCATGATTTCCTCCATTCGTGTTTTCTTTAATTCTTCCAATTCTCTCTTCAGATCTTGAACCATTTTGTTGATTTCCTTCACCTGTCTGACTGTATTTTCCTTCTATTTTCTTCAGCTGTTTGTTTGAACATTCCTCTGTTTTTTTTTTTTATTTCTTTCAGTGATTTAATCATTTTCTCTGTGAAATCCACTAACTGTTCGGCTGCATCTTCCTGTATTTCTTTATGGATGGCCATAATTTGTTTTATTGTACCTTTCTCTAATTCTTTATGCATTTTATTTCCTTCCTCCATTAACCTGCTCGTAAGCATAGATGTAAGGTCATCTTCTTGCATTCACTTATGTTAAGGTTTCCAGGGCTACTTGTCTCTGGATAACTGGTTTCTGGAGATTCCATATTGCTTTGCCTTTTGTTGGTTGTGATTTTTCTCTGGCCTCTACCCATCTCTCTGTCTGACGTGTTGTCTGTTAGTTTTTGGTGCCTGCTGGGTCTTGGGGTGGGGAGAATCCACTTGGCATTCAAAAAGCAGAGTTCTCCTCTGCTTTTTGGGTATGGTCAACTGAATGGTGGTGCTTCTCAGGAATTGTCACAGTTCAATTCAAGTGTATGGAACTATGTGGTAACTGTGGTGTTCAGGAAGGCTCTCCTCTCATCAGAAAAGTTCCTAGTGATAGCTGCCCTGCTGCTGGGTTTCTTGCTCTGAATTTAGTGAGCAGCAGCTATTGCTCTTAAGGTGTAATTGTTGGGTGCAGCCCTCCTGAAAAACCAGAGATTCCCACAGTTCTGTCTGTTTAGCTAGGGATAACTGGTTGATCCTTGGAGCAGTATCTGAGGGCTGCTGTAATGGCTCTCTGGCTTTTGTAGGTCTGAGGATGCAGCTGTGTGCCCCCCGTGCCCTGTGGGTACTCAATAATGGCAGGTGAGCACACTGCTCCTGCCTGCAGTAGAAGGCTCAAGCCTAGAGTCTGCGTGATACCAGAAAGTCTTCTGGAGCTGGATGTCCTGAGCGTTGGATGATCCCCCCACTGTGGGGTTTCCTCCTAACAGGGACACCCAGTCTTTGCTTTGGTGTCAGCCTTTCTGTCTGTGATGCCGAGTAGAATCCGCAGGCATCATACATGGCTCCGCCTTTCTGCATTTCTGGGGATTGGGTGCCTGGGCATCTTCAGAAACTGGGTAATTTTTCTCGAGACCTTTTTGGGGTGGTGGTATCAGCTGAGTTCTCTGAGATCAGACCAGCCGTTCCCCTCCCTGTGGGTTTGCACCTGACAGAGAAACTCAGTCTCTGGTGCTCTGGGGCCCACAGTTCTATCTGGGGCAGCGAGTCAGGTGCAGGCAGGATTCTGTGCTGGAGCCTGGGTCCCTGGCTCTGACTCTGGGCTGGCTTCTGGGTGCCTGTGGAACCCCAAGCCTTTTCCAGGGGATGTCTGGGTGACCTAAGTTCAGTCTCAATCGTTTCCTGCACCGTGGGGTTATCGCTCGACTGGAAATTTTAGTCTGATGTTGTGGTGCCCACAGTTCAGCCTGGGACAGTGATCAGAATATGTTAGCTTGTGGCTCTGGGCTGGCGACCAAGCAATTGATGGAAACGGGATCTTTTCCATGGTTTAGTTGGGTGAGTTGAAGCTGATTAAATCCCCCACCGTGGGGTATCCTCACCTGGGAAACACAATCCTTGTGTTTTAGTGCCATGAGTTCTGACTGCTGGTTACTGTGCCAATCCTGCTGTGCTGCTGGTTAGAATGAGAGTCATCCGGGTGCCGCCATCTTACCAAATCGAAATGGTTCTTCATATGCTAACTTATATACTGACCTCCTGTGAAGGTCCATTTTGAGAGAAATCTCATCAATTCAAAAATTTCGAAAACTATATCCGTATTGAGATTATTTACTCTTTAGGTTGGCTCTCTGCCAGAATGCAATGACTTGTTGACACAGGAAAAAAAAGTAGGGAAGGAATAAATAACTCACCTTGTAGCTTACACTAGACTAGAACTTGCTGTGTAGACCAAGCTGACTTCAAACTAATAAACTTTCTTCTGCCTCTGACTTCTATGTATTGTGATCAACTGGGGGATAAACTGAGGGAAAGGATTGTGGTCAGGGTAAAGGAGACTTAAATGGCTTTTGAAAAGCCACCTGGAAACCTACTACTGCAGAAGATTCCTAAAATATGTACATATATGAAAAGCATTTAAGTGGAGTCATAAACAAATAATTGCAGAGATAACCTAGTACGTATTTTATGCTAAAAAAGTAAAATCTTCAGTGTCAGGAGTTGTTGAGTTGACGCAAAAATATTACAATATTGAGTAATATTGTTGAGTTGAATAAAAAATATTACACGATATTGCTAGGGCTGTTGATTACTCTGTATAGGGTTTTGTGATTACATACTGATTTAAACATGGAAAAATAAAGCTGGTGCCCAACTAGAAACTTCACCCTTTCACTTATTGTGCTTTGAGTTACTTTGCACACGACCAGAGAAAACAAGTAATTACCAATATCATCCCAAAATCAAACTCTCCTAACCTACAGTACTGACCTGACTATAAGATATAGCAGTGTAATAGTGGCATAAATGTTATAGGAGTATCCAAATATTTTTGCTTGGACTTAAAGACCACTCTGTGAGATGTAACGTATGTGAGACATTGCTAATGTGTCCAAAACACCTGAGACTAGACAAATTATGAGCTGTAAGGGAAAACTACTGTTTTATTGTACATATCAATAAAATTACTCCTAAGGGCAAATTGCTATATCTAAAAGTCAGATACTCTCTCAAACTTCATCAGAAAGCTTCTTCTTGCACTAGGTGGAAATTAATGAGTCCCAGAATAGGAAAATGTGCAGATAGTGAGAGACTTTGGAACACTCAGCCCTAAATGTGATATCTTATCAAACTTGTCCTCTAAGGACTGAGGGATCTATGAGAGAAGAGAAACTGGAAGAATTGTAAGAGCCAGAGGTGACAGAAAACTATGCCTTCTAGATGCAATGGGATTGATGAATATATGAACTCATAGGGACTGTGACTGCAGATAACAAGACCTGCAGAGGTTCAAGCCAGACAAAATCCCAACACTGACAAGTGAAAGTGGGCACCAAGTTCTACTCCTAAACAACAAGCTATTTTTAGCTGATGCATGCTAGAAAGGAAAATATCAGTTTTTTCCAATGGAATGGCACTGGGTCCATCCATCACACTCCAGGGCAGAACCCATGCTCAGAACAACATGAGAATTTTTCCTGTGCTGCAAATCTGTCTAAACAATTGTCGAGCTATATTTTAGGTAATTGGACTGGAGAATTCGATACTACGATGGAGCAGCTGAGAGTGGCCATTGTCACAGTAAATTCTACCAGAGTGGACGCAGGACTAGCCACAGGATTATCAACATGGATTGCTGCAGCCATGAATCATCTGAAGGAATGGGCGGGCATGGGAGTGTTAGCAGGCCTTCTGGTGTTGGTCTCCTTGGTTTGCCTGTGGTATATATGCAAGATTAGAGTCTCACAACAGTGTGATGCAGCCATGATCATTCAGGCCTTTACAGCCATTGAAGCAGGACATTCTCCCCAAGCATGGTTGGATACCATAAAAAGCTAAAATGTTACACTCAGGATGCGAGGCTAAGCACTGCACTCAGGGTCAGCCGCTTTGGACCCAGAGAAGAGCATGTCTGATTGCATGCGGGTTGATGCCCCAGGTCCGGCCTCTGAGAAAAAGGTATCAGACGGGTCTGATGCTCTTTGGGTGGATGACACCTAAATGAACATCTGTACAAAGTCCCAATTTATTTCTAATATCAGAGATCAGACCTCTACTCTTGCCTGATGCGTCTAAAACAAAAAGGGGGAACTGTAGAGAGCTGCGGAATGCTATGCCTTAAAGATGGAGCTGGTTTCTGCCTTCCACCTTCCCGATGGTGAGTGCTCTCTGTCACGAACAACTCCACATTTGGCTAAGGCCGAGGATCTGGCTTGCTTCCATGTATGTGGACCTATCTGCATTGGCCCCGTGGCATGCCTGGGTTGGCTACCCAGAGGCTATTTAAGCTGTGGGCTGGCTTTCCCCGGGGTCCGAGGATTGTTCAATGTTCCTGAATAAACAGCATTGAAAAAAAAAAAAAAGAAGTAGTTCGCCAACAGAAAATCTACTCCATACTCACTTTGCATTCCTGAGTGCTATGGTTACAGGAATGTGCTACCTCGCTGGCCTTAATTTTTGTCTTTTTAAATAGCTTCTCTCAGCATTATTTTCATTTCTTCATTTGTGTATATGGAATCTCTTTTTGATTGTTAACTGTTGAGCTCTTAGAACTCAGAACCTGAATTGTTAAGCTCTTAGTTAGTAATCAGAACCTGAAAGCTCTTACCTAATTCATTGGATTAATAAAATGCTTTCTGTCCATCATAAAGTCTATGCTATCTACTTCAACTGCAGTGATTCTCTTGTTGCCACGGGTCCAGAATCAAGGATGCTGGTGATGATAGACAAACACTTTTGAAACTGTAACCTAAAACAAATCCTCCTTCCTGTCCATTTTTTTTGTCAGGCATTTTCCATTAGATATAGAAACATGACTAATATATATATATATATATATATATATATATATATATATATCTCAAAAGTTATATAGATCACTGTCCTGTTAAGTTTTGGATGGTGGTTATTTAAACTGTGATCTTAAAGAATCTGCTATGAAAGCAAATGAGTAACAAGACTATAAACTATGAAATAAAAGTCAGTTGTATTTATATGCATTGTCAATAAGCAATTTGAACTCATTTTATAAAATTATGCTTTGGACAAAAGAATTCCTCAATGAAGTGGTTCAAAGCAATCGTGACATGTCTTTGTGCACACATAGTCATTTTTGAAAAAACAATATCTATCAAGTTAAGACACCCCATTTCAACAGAAAAGGAGGAAGACTTTAGCCTTATCTCTTATCATATAGAAATTATCTTGAAGGTGATTTTAAAAACCACAATGTAGTAAATAAAAGTAGAAGATTATACAGAAAATGAGACTATTAGTTATTTAGCTTAAAAAGGAGATTTTATATATGACATCAAAAGCATAACAAATAAAAGTAAAAAAAAATAATGAGTTAGACTTTATTAAAGTAAAAACATTTGGGCTCTGAGAAGTTAACTGTTCTGAGAGAAAAACAGCAAAATTCTACTCTAAGGTCAGCATTTGCAAGTTATATTTCTGCTAAAATTCTTCTACCTATAGCATATAAATAATTCTTTTTTTCTTTGCAAAACCCAGAATTTTTTTTGCATCTCAACATAATTTAAAATCTTCAGGGTTCAGTGCAACAACGACCTCTGACAACTATCTTGTTTGACATAAAACTACTGTAGGGGTAAGAAAGTCTCCATGGGACTATATGTCTGAGAATCCTATAGCTGTGTTCAGGGCTTGCACTGTGGTGCTGCCGCCAGGCAGGAGCCTTGATTCTTGGATGATGTAAAGCTGCTCTCTCAGCTACCTTGTTCTTTAGATTTTGTAGCACATCACTTAATTCCATGACAACATGGGTTGGAGTGCCCACTTGGGTGGCACTGGCTTCAAAAGAACTGCAAAAGAAGGCATAAAGCAGTACCATTTCACGTCTTTGTAGCCAAACTGATCCAACACCACACTAGGACCAAACACATCTGTGCAATTCTCCATCAGACTGAAGTGTCCTTAATGGAGCACTAAGTCCTGGTGACGGCCTTCCTCTTACTGAAAGGTAACATGGAGCAACTTCTCCACCCCTATCCTCAAGGAGTTCCATACATGATCTATAGGTCCCTTCCTTTAAAAAGTCAGTGTATTTGTCCCCGCCAGGCTCCCAAACGCTGACTACCTTCTGGGTACATCCAGGTCCATGATGAACATGTTCCCCCCCCCATAATCTGGCCTTCTACAGCTCTCACAATTGTGATGGGTAAGGACAGGTGGCCATAATGAGAGTCCTTTTGGCCTCTGTCTAAGACAGGCTGTGGATTAGAGGTTATAACTGAAATCAGACAAAACTATGGCTTCTCTTGAAATCAACATCACAAGTTATGATTTATGTGCCCCTGGAATCACAAGATGATGAAAGAGCACAGCCTGTGGGGTCACATGGCCAGTGTGTAGTCTTGGCTCCACAGGCACTTGAGTGTGCCTAGAACAGCTCATCTAGCAAGTGGAGGTTGCCATTATACCAAGGTCACAGAATTATTAAAGAACTGATAGCAGAACTGGAGAGAGAGCTCAGCGGTTAAGAGCAGTTGCTGCTCTTGCACAGAACCTAGGTTCAATCCCCAGCACCCACATGATGGCTAACAACCATTTATAACTATAGTTACAGGGAATCCAACGCCCTCCTTTGACTTCTTCAACCACCAGCCATACATGTGGTGCACATGCATGCATGTAGTCAAAACACACATACACGACTAAATTTTAAATGTTAAAAAGAAAAAATACATTTTAAATTAAAAACTAAACAAAACCTAGATGGCATATCCATGTCTGGTACCTGATGATGATTTTAGTGCAGAATTCTACCAGACTTCCAAAAAAGAGCTAATATCAATGCTCCTCAAATTATTCCACAAAAAAATAAAACAAAAAACAGAAGGAACATTGCCGAAGTCATTCTATGAGGCTGCAGTCACCCTGATACCTAAACCAAACAAAGACTCAATAAAGAAAGAGAATATCAGAACAGTTTCCATTATGAGCATTGATGCAAAAATACGCAATAAAATACTCACAAACCACATTCAAGAAAATAGCAAAAACATGTAGCATTATCAAGTAGGCTTCATCCCAGGGATGCAGGGATGGCTCAACATACAAAGATTCATCAATGTAATCTATCATATAAACAAATTGGAAGAAAAAAAACACCACATGATCATCTCATTACATGCTGAAAAAGTCCACTCATTTTAGAGTGGGCCTTTTCCTGATGTGTGGCTGACCTATCAAATTTTGTCATTGAAGGAGATGCTCTATCTCCTAGAAGCTATACAATAAAATGTCAATGACACTTACAGCTGGAGGAGATGAAATATATCTAGAGAAAAGTCCATCTAACTCAACTAAGCGAAGCTCTTAGAAACTCACAGAGACTGAAGCATCAAGCACAGAGCCTAAACAGTTCTGTACCATCTCTTCATATGTATAGTATAGCGTTCAGTTTTAGTATTTTTATGAGAATCCTGAGTGTGCAAATGAGTGGGTTTCTGGTTGTTATTTCTTCTTTTGGGCTCTTTTCCTTATGTAGGTTTTCTTTGTCCAACTTCAATGTGATGTGTTTTTTTTTTTTTTAAATCTTATTTTTATTTTGTCATGTTTGGTTGTTATCTCATAGAAGACTGTTCTTTTCTGATGAGAGACAGAAACAGAAGGGATCCAGATGGGAGAAGAGGTGGGAAGGAACTAGGAGGAGTTGATGGAGGAGAAACTGTAATCAAGATATACTGTATGAGAAAAGAATCTACTTTTAATAAAAGGCAAAAATAAAAAAATTGAAATAAATAAAATGGCAATGGCTCCTCAGATAGTGCTGGAATTTTATCCCTACCCGCCTCATTTTATGCTGGGATTGTGTCACTGTTAGATTATATTATCCTGCATGTATAAAATTCTCAAGGATTCACAAAAAGTTAGGATTAATTTAGACAATTATAAGAAAGTAGAAGGGGTCAAGTACCTAAGCATCAATTATAGTCTCATTGATGAGCAATGACCAATCTGTAAATAAAGCATATAACACATGGCAACAGCTCTCCATTATTAGCAGAGATATTCAAGCTAAACCAAAATGAAACATCACTGCTTACCTATCAGAATGGGTAAAATAAAAAATACCAACAGTATCAACCGCAGCTAAAGATAGAGATTGAATCTTTTATGTCTTGCTGGTAAGGATGCAAAATATTGCCCTTGTTGTGCAGAAAAAAAATGGAAAATACTAAATCTGAATTAAAAATAGATTTAGTACAAACCAACACAAGCTTAATTCATACAGACACATGTTTATAAAAGTCATGTAATAGCTTGTTCAGAACAACTTAGAAAACACTACTAAATACAAGTTCAATAAAGAGAAAATCTAAACACATCTGCTCCTGAGCTTAATTCATGTAAACACATGACCAATTAAGATTATATCATAGCTGAAAAATGGTGAGTGAAGTTTTAAGAATCTAAACATGGACTACAATTCAACAAATAGAAACAGAAACAAATCATCAAGAAACACAGAATGTAAAAAGAAATCTTGAGAAAACTGTGGTGAGCAATATGAATCTGTACCAATTGGAAGCATACTTCATTTGACTCCACTTCCTTAGTCTTGAGGAATTAAAGGAATGGGAAGCCAACTAGTGATTGTGATTGGCTGAGGTGGCATGAGCAAAGGCAAGTGAGGAATTGTAAATAGTCCCATGGTTCTGGAGCCATTCAGTAACTATATTGGATCAAACTGTACACTACCATGATAAAAAATTGGAAGAAAGGGTCTAAATTAGAGGCCTCTGGCTCATCTCTCCACTCAGAGCCCAGGAAACCCATGGAAGAGGAGGTGAAAAGATTGCAAGAGTCAGAGTAAATGGAGGACTCCGGGAAGAAATGGCCTACTGAATGAACTAAGTGGGGATAATAGGGGTGCACAGAGACTGAAGTGGCAAGCACTGGTTTGCACCAGGAATTTTGAGTCTATGCTATGGCTGTTATCTTGATGTTTCTGTGGAACTCCTAAGAGAGGGAAAGGGTATGTCCCTGGCTCTTTTTTTCTCCTATTGGTTGTCTTGTCTACCTTTTTGAGGGCTTTTGCCTTATCTTTATTTTATTTTTAATTAAATATTTTTAATATTAGTTACAGTTTGTATCCCAGCTGTAGATAACTTTGTATCCCAGCTGTAGCCCGCTCCCTCATTCCCTCCAAATCCCACCCTCCCTCCCTCATCTCCTCCCTGCCCCTTTCCAAGTCCACTGATAGGGAGGTCCTCCTCCCATTCCATCTGACCCTGTTTTATCAGGTATCTTCAGTACTGGCTGCAATGTCCTCTTCTGTTGTCTAGCAGGGTTGTTCCTTCTTCCGGGGGCGGGGGGGGGAGGTCAAAGAGCCAGCCATTGAGTTCATGTCAGAAATAGTCCCTGTTCCCCTTACTAGGGAACCCACTTGGATACTGAGCTACCAAGGGCTACATCTGAGCAGGGGTTCTAGGTTATATCCATACATGGCCGTTGGTTAGAGATACAGTCTCATAAAAGACCCCTGTGCCCAGATATATTTGGTCCTTGTGGAGCTCCTGTCCTCTTCAGGTCATACTAACTCCCCCTTCTTTCATATGATTCCCTGCACTCTGCCGAAGGTTTATGAGTCTCAGCATCTGCTTTGATACACTGCTAGGTAGAGTCTTTCAGAAGTCCTCTGTTGTAGATTCCTGTCCTGTTACTTGTTTTCTCCTACTTCCAATGTTCATCGCATTTGTCTTTCTAAGTGAGGATTGATCATCTTATCCTGGGTCCTCTTTCTTCTTTATCTTCTTTAGGTGTACAGATTTTAGCATGTTTATCCTATCTTACAGGTCTAGTACCCACTTATAAGTGAGTATATACTGTGTGTGTCTTTCTGTTTCTGGGATAACTCATTCAGAAACACTTAAAGAGATGCTCAATGTTCTTAGCCATCAGAGAGATGCAAATCAAAACGACCCTGAGATTTCACCTTACACCCATCAGAAAGGCTAAGTTCAAGTGACAACACATGCTGGAGAGGTTGTGGAGAAAGGGGAACCCTCCTCCATTGCTGGTGAGAATTTAAACTTGTACAACCACTTTGGAAATCAATCTGATGCTTTCTCAGACAACTAGGAGTAGTGCTTCCTCAAGATCCAGCTATACCACTCCTAGGCATATACCCAAAAGATGTTCAAGTACACAACAAGGGCATTTGATCAACCATGTTTGTAGCAGCTTTATTTGTAATAGCAGAACCTGGAACAACCCAGATGCGCATCAACGGAGGAATGGATACAGAAATTGTGGTACTTTTACACAATGGAATACTACTCAGCAATTAAAAACAAGGAAATCATAAAATTTTCAGGCAATGGTAGGATATTGCCTTGTCTTTTTAAATCATGTTTTATTGTGTTTAGTTGTTGTGTCTTGGAGGCCTGCTCTACTCGAAAGGAAAATGGGGGTAGTGACTCTATGGGAAAAGAGAGATTTGAGAGAGTCGTTGGGAGAAGTGGAAGAGAGGGAATCGATGGTTGAGACGTATTGTGTAAGAGAAGAATCAATTTCTTCTTTCATACAGTTGGGGAGGCTTCACATTCACAAACTGGAAGAATCAAAGTTGGCAGCTTAGCATTGCTAACCAAAATTATCAGCAGATGCAATACTATAAAAATAAAATTGTGCAGCCTGTCACTTTAAAATAAAAATTCAAACTGACGTAAACATTGATTTTAAAATGTAAAATACCTAGAATAAACAAAACTCTGTAAAAACATCAAAATGAGGGGTTTTCACTCCATACATTGAAAACTTATTTTTAAAGTATAGTTACGGAAGTTGTGTGGCTAGCATAACTACATATAGATATATTTCTGTCTTTGTACACATTTATCTATATATTAATTGTATTGAAAACTCAAAAATAAATAACCATATTTATTGTCAATTAATTTTCAACAAGTTTCTGAGAGAATGTACTAGGAAATATTTGCCTTTATGAGCTGATATTAGAGATATTATATACTTACGTATAGAATGACTGATCTAATAAAAAATCTAGGAAAATTTAAATTATTTCTTTGAGGAAAGACTAGGGAATTAAAAGCTGTCAATGTTGTGTTAGAAAATGACCAAAATAAAATGTGATGAAAATGCAAGAAATGAAAAGATTAAATAGAAAACAAATGTGTAACAAAAAGGACAAAAGGCAAGAGCTGGCTCTTTAAACACTAACACACTGTCAGTCATTCAGGGAGTTATACTAATAAGGGGATGAAATGAGTGCTGAATGCAGATGGTGTAGAAATTAGAAATAGGAGCAAAAATAACTGTCTTTGGGTTGATGTATTTGATTATTTAGACAGAACAACTAAGACAGGGACATTGACATACACAGCAAAGAAATCAGCAGCAAGAAGACGGAACATGAATAAACTCACGCTAATTGAAGAAATCAAACTAAAAATCTTCCCGCAAAGACAGCTTCGAGCAGAAAATGTGTTACTATTGACACCCATGGAAGAGAAGACTCTTTTATTTTGTTGGATGATCGCTCCCTCAGTTCCAGACTAACAGGGTTATTCTCAAAGCAGAGAAGAGAAAGTTTCCCATCTCATGTTTATTAGAGTTTTATAACATCAGTGTCCAAGTCGGTAAGTTTTAAAGGAAAATAAAATCACAGCATGATTTCCTTTTCCACCAGGGTGCAAGAATTTTAACAAAACTTTAGTTGACTGAATATTCTTTGACAACACAGAGTATTTTACATTTTCTTAGTTGTGTTTAACAGTATGTTAAGCTAAGTAAATCATAATCCTTAACCTAACTGTATTAGAGTCCATAAATCCTTTATTAAAATTTCAAATTATTCTCACAACAACATTGGTAAGATCAGTGCCTCCAAACAGAAGTAAATTAGTTATGGAAATGTATAAGTATATAAATTATACCTAAACACACAGATTCACAAAAATTTACAGCAAACACTGTGACTACAGATGACATTTAAAAGTATTTTGAAACCCGAACAGAAATAATAGTCCTTCCTTTCAATTATTTAACCATACTTATCCAGAAATACTAAGTAAGAAAAGACACAAATGCTAAGAGAATTCGGAAAAAAAAATCACAAAATCTTATTTCAACATAGCCAGAATACTTCCATAACTGATTATTCATTAAAAGGCTTTTTGGTAAGAATAATTGCGCCTGATATTTAGGGTATAGTTTCATAAATAAGGCAATGATAGAGGCACTTCTTATGTTAAAACTGATATTTCTAAGATAGTCAAAGGAAGCCATTGAGATGTGTGTGAACCATGCCTGCTTGTACACACCAAGGAGAATCGCACCACCTTTGACTATAGTCTTGGCTTTTTCATACAGTAGCTCTATCAGCTCTAAAATTTAGCTTTCAGTTCCAAATTCTTAAAATATAAATGATAAATTTACCTTTTGGTTTTATTGCAGGAACAAGTACTGTAAAACGCACATTGTACTTTACGCATGATATATGACTGTGTGTGCTTCTTATATTACCAGTGATATTTATTAGTTTAAAACAGTTGTGCTTACATGGTTTGATGAGTAACCCACATGGGTAAAATATTTTATTAAACCATAAATGTTCAGAATATAACTAATAATTGACTTATAAATCTAATAACTAAAATATGCCTAATGAGGAAAGGTTTTATTTAATTTTAAAATTTATAATTAGGATGTATTGTTATAATTCAAGAAATGTAAAATTATCATCAAAATATTGATTTTTTCATATTGACTTAATATTGGATTAAAAGCATAACTGTGACTGTTAAGATATGGATAGTATCACCTATATTGTCAGCCTCCCTTTCCCACCTACTGAAGAGACTGGTCTAGTTTCATTCTGTTAGTTTAGCTGTTCAGCTGGTGAACCCTCTCAGCACACAGAGGGGCTAAGGAACACAATCCAGGCAGCAGTTCAGTTCCCACAAATGTGCACTTTCCTTTTGCAGCCAAATTGCTCAACAGCTCCTTGTGTAATCTTTCTAATTCTCATCCATCTTGGTCATTGCTGCCTACTTGCTATAACATTTCTGTTACATCACCTTTTAGGCTTCTTGTTACACTTATTCAGAAGCATTCTGATTCTGCTCCGTTACAGTCCTATAGTCTCTCCTATGGGTCTCTCCTACCTCCTTCAGTTGCAGATTCTTCCACTTTGTTGTATCCCTTCTGGGTGGTACAGAATGATGAAACCAAACTGACAGCACTTGACAATTACATGAACCATAGTGAGTATAATGAAATAAGTAGCCTAGGTCATATGTGTATGTTATTGGTGGTATAAAAGCAAATATTTCCATAGGATGGTGTGTTCTAAAAATAATGTCAGTCAAAACTGAGACAAAACCTTCCCTCCCTGAAATCAGTAATTATAATCTAAAACCGACTTTGTTATTTTCTGTCTTTATCTACTTGCAGAGAAAACAGACAATAGTTTTCAGTGTCAATGATAATGGTCTTTCCACCTAAAGTATCCAGTTCCTACTAAGTTCCAAGGTATATGAAATACACAATGATCATTTTGCATATTTTATGAGGAGAGATTTAGTATTTGCATGTGAAATGTTTTACTGCTAGATATTTTCAGGTAATTAGATTGTTTAATTCTTATTACAAGTAAGGCAAAAATTCGCGCAGATAAAGTTTGAATAGTTGATGACCAGTCAGACCTATTTTTCAATTTCTGGAATAAATGTAACAAAAAGTGTCTTTAATCAATGAACCCACTGAAGCATATTTAAACCCCTTTGGGCTTTTTAAGAAAATAGTTTAAGTATAAAAATAAAGTGTGTAGTTCCAGGAGTCTTCTAAGCCTTGAGGATGGTAATGAATACCTTTGTTTGGCAGATGACCTCGGGCTTTTTCAAATTCATCACCAGTTTACACAACTGTGACAATCTCTTTACTGGAGTCACAGCATTAATACTTCCCATGAGTAAATATATATATATATATATATATATATATATATATATATGAGTAAATATATACATTTGCTTGCCAGGTTTAACCAAAAGCATTATTCTTTTCATTCTTAAGCTGGTTTTTGTCTGAATTTTTACTCCATCTCTAAGCATTCCAAGGTGTGACAGCAGTACAAATGAGACTATTATAATACATTAAGTCATTGCAACTTTCTGTAATGAGAAAAATGTCCTAGCAGAGGAGAGCAAATGTAAAGGAAGCAATACACATTCACTAGTTTCACAGATTTGTGGAAGCTTCCTCACTACACAAAACATGAGCCATGACTTCTCAATTCATATATTCAAAACCAAACTGTTGTATGCACAGCATAGCAACAACCACTGAAATAACTCAAGAAAAAAGACCCTGGGAAAATGAATTGATTGGCAGGTATAAGAACTTTGGATGGTTTCAATCCACTGTTTATTTAAAATGAAGGCTATACCTGTTGGTAAATAAAGGTCAATATTAGACAATCTTTGGGGTAATTGAAATAGGTAGTTAATTACAATCACAAACAACTGATAGTTACTTTGTTTTTAATGAACAAACAAAAAAGATTCATTATTCAGTCTATGGTAAGCTTAAAATCTTAATCAAAAATGATAACTTCACGGGTAATGCCTTTGAGGCATTTTTTTTCCAATTCCTCTGTCATTCATGTTGATTTACAACTCAAAAGCCCCTTGTCATCTTATATGTGTAAGATGCTGGCTTGCTAATAAAATACAAAACAAAACAAAAGAAAACTTCTTAGTAATTCTTCTATAGATTCTTCTTATTAAGATTGTTTCTGAAATTTCACAGTGTCTGAGTTCAGTGGAAGCCTTTCATACCTTATTTTTGTTTTGCTTTGTTTCAAGACAGGGTTTTTCTGTGTAGCCTTGGCTGTCCTGAACTCATGTTGTAGACCAGGTTAGCCACAGTGTTGGGATTATAGGCATGTGCCACCTCGCCTGGCTTCTTAACTTATTTTGAAGTATTATGCTGAAGATAGGGAATTTTTGCAAAATGCTCCTTAAGGGTTAATATTCAAAGCTGTATATAGAAACCTAATTTTCTTGAAGTAAATCTAGTTCAGCTATAGTTCCCAGTCATATATAACAAAATCAGATTAAAATGTTCCTTCATATTTGTTTCCAAAACAGTCATTGTAGGCAATAGATTAAATTCACATTAATGCAATGGGGTTGTAACTTTTCTAGGAACCTGCCTCATAAGGAAGCATATTATTTATGCTTAATAAACACAGATAGTATGTGTGAGGGAAATTTTTGTTGCTTCTATATCTTCAGTGTTTATGGACATAGTATTGGAAAAAATAAGTTGAAAGAGATTTGAAAATCATGTGTCTTGGTGAAAGGTACACAAGGAATAAAATATATTTGTCTTTGGGTGTTGATGAAGTATTTGTGATATAAACTTGATCATCATTATTAAAAAAAAGTTAGTGCAAATAAGGCTTAACTACACATAATTCCTGGGGAACATAAGCTGAGGTGTTTAATGATCAATATTATCAACATCTAGCCACCTTACAAAGCAGCTATAATCATTTGAATCCAACTAAATATTTACTTCATTAACTTCCAAATCTCAATGATTGAACACCTACTTTTTTTTTCAGTTATAAGACACAGTGGCTTGAAAAAGAAAGTGAATAATGTTCTTACAGTCCAGTAAGTAGTGTTCAGTGACTTCTGATCTCCCTAAAATGCAAAACTACAATAGGCTATGTCCATTGTTTATGCAAATACTTGGATAGAGTTGGTTTAATGATAGTCTTCTATCGGTTTTGTTTACTTGCTTTCTTATTTTACTATGTCTATATTTTGGTCTGCTGTGTAATTTACATAGGTATAACTGAAGGAAAGATTGTAAAAGTCATGTATAAAGATGTGTGTAGATCTTACTATTTCCCACTTCTTTCATAAGATTCCCTGCATTCTGCCCAAAGTTTGGTCATTAGTCTCCACATCTGTTTCGATAGTCTGCAGGGCAGAGACTTTCAGAGGCCCTCTGTAGGAGGCTCCTAACTTGTTTCCTGTTTTCTTCTTCTTCTGATGTCCTTCCTCTTTGTCTTTCAGGATGGAGATTGAGCAGTTTAGCCAGAGTCCTCCCTCTTGATTAGTTTTTTTAGGTGTTCAGATCATAGTAGGTGTATCCTATATTATATGTCTAATATCCACTTATGAGTGAGTATATACCTTGTGTGTCTTTCTGCTTCTGGGATAGCTCACTCAGGATGATCCTTTTCAGTTCCCACCATTTACCTGCAAATTTCATGATTTCCTTATTTTTCATTTTTGAGTAATATTCCATTGTGTAGATGTACCACAATTTCTGTAACCATTCTTCAGTTGAGGGGCATCTGGGTTGTTTCCAGCTTCTGGCTATTACAAATAAAGCTGCTACAAACAGGTTGAGCAAATGTCCTTAATGTGTACTTGAGCCTCTTTTGGATATATGTCTAGGACTGGGTTAGCTGGATCTTGAGGAAGTGCTATTCCTAGTTGTCTGAGAAAGCGCCAGATTTATTTCCAGAGTGGTTGTACAAGTTTACATTCCCACCAGCACTGGAGAAGTGTTCCCCTTTCTCCACAACCTCTTCAGCATGTGTTGTCACTTGAGTTTTTGATCTTGGCCATTCTGATGGGTGTAAGGTGAAATCTCAGGGTCATTTTGATTTGTATTTCCCTGATGGCTAATGACGTTGAGCATTTCTTTAAGTATTTTTCTGCCATTCAATATTCCTCTATTAAGAATTCTCTGTTTAGTTCTGTTCCCCATTTTTTAATTGGATTACTTGATTTGTTGCTTTTCAACTTCTTTAGTTCTTTATATAAACTGGATCTTAGCCCTCTGTGAGATAAAGAGTTGGTGAAGATTCTTTCCCAATTTGTAGGCATTCATTTTGTTTTGATGACCGTGTCCTTTGCTTTACAGAAGCTCTTCAGTTTCATGAGATCTGGAGAGGGCAGGAGCTCCACAAGGAGAGCAACAGAACCAAAAAATTTGAACACAGGCATCTTTCCTGAGACTCATACTCCAACCAAGGACCATGCATGGAGATAGCCTAGAACCCCTGCACTGATGTAGCCCAGGGCAGTTCAGTGTCCAAGTGGGTTCCATAGTAATGGGAACAGAGACTGCTTCTGACATGAACTGATTGGCCTGCTCTTTGATCAACCTCCCCCTGAGAGAGGAGCAGGCCACAGAGGAAGACAATGCAGCCACTCCTTTGATTTACAAACTTAAAAATGTTAGCTATTCACACTTAACCATTTTGATGATTTTAAATGTCATATACTAAGAGTTTCCACTTGTTTCCTGCCTTTACCACTTCAACAAAGTATAGCACATAGATGAAAATGAACAGGTTCATCCAGGTGTGTATAGGATGTGAGGAATATGAAGGGCCATTCCTGAACAATTCTGTCAAGATCTGGTTGGAAGATCATGTCTCATGCTTGACATTTTAACTGAATTAAATATTGTTGAGTAAAGTGGTCAAGTAAATAATTTTAAAAGACTGGCACATTAGGGTATTATATCAGCAACGACCTTTTTTATCTTTTCAAAAATTCTTTGTTAATTATATTTATTCACTTTGTATCTCCCTTGTGGTTCCCTCCCTCTTTCCATCCAATTCCTCCCCCCTCTGCACGCATGCCCCTCCCCAAGTCCACTGATAGTGGAGGTCTTCTTTTCCTTCCTTCTGATCCTAGTCTATTAGGTCTCATCAGGAGTGGCTGCAGTGTCTTCTTCTGTGGCCTGGTAAATCTGTTTCCCCCTCGGGGGAGGTAATCAAAGAGCAGGCCAATTAGTTTATGTCAGAGACAGTCCCTGCTCCTATTACTATGGAACACACTTGGTCACTGAGCTGCCGTGGGCTACATCTGAGCATGGGTGCTAAGTTAGCTCCATTCATGGTCTGTGGTTGAAGTATGAGTCTTAGGAAAGACCCCTGTGCTCAGAATTTTTGGTTCTGTTGCTATCCTTGTGGAGTTCCTGTCCTCTCCAGATCTTACTGTTTCCCACTTCTTTCATAAGATTCACAACAAAAACAAATTTCAACAATACCTACACACAAATCCAGCAACAACCTTTTAAGAAGCAGCGATCACTTAGAAGGTTGGTTAGATCACAAAATTTGAGGGACACAGAAGCCATAGACAGTCTTTTTTTTTATGGAAAAAAGACTGCCATTTGACCCAGATATCCCTGAACTTAAAGGAGAGCCCAAATACGCTGGCTCTCTTAACCCCATGGAAAGCCATTGAAAGCTTGTCCTACTACCTCAACTCTGTGGCAGAGGGTTTAATAATCTGAAAACTGATTTTCTGAGAGGAACATTCCATAATTAGTGTCCTTTCCTCCCAATAGCTACACTGAGTGTCACCTCAACAACTGTCAGGAAATCCCCTCTCCATTCTCTGCTGCTAAGGGAAGAAACTGTTGCTGCTATAATCGGCTGTGTCCCTAGATACAGTTGCTTCTTAGTGTTCATTCTGTTAAACTGAGCATCTTTGACTTTATTTCTACAGCACCAGTGCTAAATGTAGGCCTGACACATAATGACTATACAAAGATCCTCTCAGTAAGAGAATAAATAAACAACTAAATGACAGCAGGCCAGTGAAAAAAATACAATTTAATTAAAATTTTAGCTAAGGGGTAATTATAACATAATACAGCTAAAAAATGTACCATCACCTCAGGTAAGAAAGCTAGGAATGGAAAAGGTGTCTCTTACCAAAGAAGAGGACACTAATTCATTGCCCAGTGACAAATAAACAACTTTGAAAAAAATACACACAGATAACATTATAGGGACTTAATACGTTATATTTAATAATAAACTCATATTGGAGAACAAAGTAAACACAAAATTACACAATAAAGGTGAAAATGGTAATCTTGAAGACAATTTTTGTTAGATGTGTTTAAATTAGTCTCATTACATGTACATATAAACACAATTACCAGAAGAATTGTAATTAATGATTATTTTTGCTATATTTGTAAGCATATTTTCCTCTGTACTTTTTCACTATCCAAGAACTTAGTAAATCAAGTGAGATATAGTAAGTCTTCAAACACCTCAATAGGTTTTTTAGTATAAAATGTTAACATTTGGGCCATATCAAGGTTGTTGACATGATACCTGAGGTTCTCTACTTATCAGCTGATAATTCTACTTAGCTGAAGTAAGCTACAAAGTAGCATGCCCTTCCAAGATCCAGGCATCCCAGAGTTCTTTGCTGCTGCAAATTGTCCTATTCCAAAGAGGAGGCCCTTGCCTACTTAGGTGTAGGTGTGTCTGCGAATGGTTTGGTTTGGAGAAAAGGTCTGTATGTCTACATGTTCCCATTCACCATGGAAAGCTCTCTAAAAACTGGACGAGGTGTGGTGACAGGAATTTCTTGCCCCTCTCTGTGCCTCTAGTCTACACACGCTTAGAACACTGGGGATATCATTCTGAGAATAATGATGCTGTACTCAAGACAAAAAAAAAAACATAAAAGTACACAAAGATATTGGGATCTGGAAATGCAGAAATTATTATGCAAAGACTTTCACCTGATGACTTAAAGTAATGAGTATGTATCATGTATTATGTTTGTATTTGTGTCATAAAGTGATGATATGAACCAGTTGTCAGGAGACTCATGATGGATTATGTGAGGAAGAATTTCTGATTTTGATGAAGCAATATAGCAACAAGAATTTTAAAACAGCTGGCATACTATCATAATGGTTGTCTTCATTATCATGACCTTATAGAGAAAAAAAATGTCTATCTCTCCAGCCAAGCCTCAGGAAGCACTATGACACAAACTTATTTCAACTTTTTCTTTCATTCTGTTCAAAACTAGATTCAATGCAATGAAATCATGTGAATGATGATAAAAGAAGTTACTGTGTACCCAACTGTTTTAAATGTATTGCGCCTTTCATCCTTACCCAGGCCTGACTGGCATGCTTCCTGTATTTTAGAGATAAGAGGTTAAAATAAACTTCGGTTAAACAAAGTACTTAAAGGCACTAGCTAAGGAGGGGTACTCCAGAGTCAATGTGTACAGACCTTACCATGTATGGGAAAGCATTCCACATGAAGGCATTCACGCTGTAAGAGATTTTATTCAAAGAACTCAAGAGAAAGTCATCACTGGGTATGAGCTGATTTTGGATACTTTGGATTAGAAATTGCCTTGATAATGCTCCTGCAGCAGAAACCTTGTGAAGTTAAACCCTTTGCTTAACACAGAGCCTATCTATATTCAGAGACTTGAAGGAAAAGAGGGAAGTAGGCAGTGCTAGTTATAAAATGATGAACTATTGCTATGCAGTCTCAACAGGGGTCTTTGGTGTGTCAGTGGCTCTGGACTTATGGGTCTTCACTATGATATTCCCAGGTATCTTGAAAAACTCTATTGTTCTTTCTAAATCTCCAAAGTATTTACACTCGCTATTTCATCCAAAACTGCCCCTGTCAGACGGAAAGGAGTTTTTGATGCTTGTTTCTCATCTCACCCATGTGATATTCAGTAGTGTGGATGCTACAATAGTCTTATTAGTCTCTTGCACATTCCTATGTCGGTACCAGAATATAGGACTAGAAGGATTTGGGGATTCTGATATTTGTCATTAAAGTCAAAATAAAAACCTGCTTTTTACTTGAGGTATCAAAAGCTACATATTTCAAAATGAAATCATACAATGGAAAAAAACACAGCATCTTCAACAAATGGTGTTCGTCTAACTGGATGTCTACATGTAGAAAAATGTAAATAGATCCATATTTATCATTCTGCACAAAACTGAAATCAAAGTGGATCAAAGACATCAACATCTAACCAGACACACTAAATCTGTTAGAAGAAACAGTAGGGAAGAACCTTGAACTCATTGGCACAGGACACAACTTCCTGAAGAAAAAACCAACAGCACAGGCTCTAAGAGCAACAATCAATAAATGGGACCTCATGAAATTGAAAATCTTCTTGTAAAGCAAAGGACACTGTTTTCAGAACAAAATGACCTCCTACAGACCGGGAAAGAATGTTCACCAATCTTAAATCTGACAGAGGGCTAAATCCAAAATATATAAAAAACTAAAGAAGTTAAACAGCAACAAATCAAGTAACCCAATTAAAAAATGGGGTACAGAGCAAAACAGAGAATTTTCTTTTTTCTTTTTTTTATGTTTCTTTACTTATTTTTTTTTCAATGCAGTTTATTCAGGAACCTTGAACAATCATCTGACCCTGGGGACAAGAAGGAATATTGAATGGCAGAGAAACACTTAAAGAAATGCCCATTATATATAAATTTACTAAAATCTATATACCTAAAGAAACTAATCAAGAGGAGGGATTCTAGATAAAATGCTCAATCCCCATCCAGAAAGACATAGAGGATGAACATCAGAAGAAGGAGAAAAGAGGGAACAAGTCAGGAGCCTGCCAGAGAGCCTCTGAAAGGCTCTGCCCTGCAGACTATCAAAGCAGATGCTGAGACTTATGGGTAACCTTTGGGCAGAGTGCAGGGAATCTTTTGAAAGAAGTAGGAAATAGTAAGATCTGGAAAGGACAAGAACTCCACAAAAAGAGCAATAAAACGAAAATAATCTTAGCACAGAGGTCTTTCCTGAGACTCATACTCCAACCAAGTACCATGCATGGAGATAACCTAGAACCCATGCTCAGATGTAGCCCATGGCAGCTCAGTGTCCAAGTAGATTCCATAGTAATGGGAACAGGGACTGCCTCTGACATGAACTGACTGGCCTGCTCTTTCATCACCTCCCCCTGAGAGGGGAGCAGTTTTACCAGGCCACAGAAGAAGACAAGGCAGCCACTCTTGATGAGACCTAATAGACTAGGATCAGAAAGAAGGAAAAGAAGACCTCCCCTATCAGTGGACTTGGAGAGGGGCATGTATGGAAAAAGGGTAGGAAGAGAGGGATTAGGAGGAAAGGAGGGAGGGAACTACAGAGGGGATACAAAGTGAATAAAGTGTAATTAATAAAAAAAATATTCATCATCCTTAGTCATCAGGAAATGCAATCAAAACTACCCTGAGATTTTACCTTTCATCCATCAGAAGGCTAAGATCAAAAACTCAAGTAACAACACATGCTGGAGAGGATGTGGAGAAAGGGAAACCCTCCTCCGTTTTTTGGGAATGTAAACTTGTACAACCACTTTGGAAATTAATCTGGTGCCTTCTCAGACAATTACGAATAGTGCTACCTCAAGTTCCAGCTATACCACTCCTAGGCATATATTCAAAATATGCTCAAGTATACAACAAGGACATTTGCTCCACCATATTCCTAGCAACTTTATTTGTAATAGTTAGAATCACGAAACAACTCAGATGTTCCTCAACTGAGGAATGGATACAGAAATTGTGATACATTTACACCATGGAATCCTACTCAGCAATTAAAAACAAGGAAATTATGAAATTTGCAGGTAAATGGTGGGATCTAGAAAAGATAATCCTGAGTGAGGTATCCCAGAAACAGAAATACACACGCAGTTTATACTCCCTTATAAGTGGATATTAGACATATAATATTGGATAAACCTATTAAAATCTGTACACCTAAAGAAGCTAAGCTAAATAAGAGTAAGATGGTCAAACCTCACTCAGAAAGGTAAACAGGAAGGATATCAGAAGAGGGAAAAAACAGGGAACAAGACAGGAGTCTACCACAGAGTGCCTTTGAAAGACTCTACCCAGCAAGGTATCAAAGCAGATACTGAGACTCATAACCAAACTTTGGGCAGAGTTTAGGGATTTTTATGAAAGAAGTGGAAGATAGAAAGACCTGAAGGGAACAGGAGCTCCACAAGGAGAGTAACAGAACCAAATAAACTGGGCACTGATGGTCCAACCAAGGACATACATGGAGATAAGCTAGAACCTCTGCATAGATGTAGCCCATGACAGCTCATGCTCTAAGTGGCTTCTCCAATAAAGGGAACAGGGACTATCTCTGACATGAACTCAGTGGTTGTCTCTTTGATCCCCCCTCCCCAAGGTGGGGGTAATAGCCTTACCAGACCACAGAGGAAGACAATGCAGACACTCCTGATGAGACTGGATAGGCTAGGGTCAGAGGGAAGGGGAGGAAGACCTCCCCTATCAGTGGACTTGGGGAGGGGTATAGGAGGAGATGAGGGAGGGTGGGTAGGATTGGGAGGGGATGAAGGAAGGGCTATGGCTGGGATACAAAGTGATTAAATTGTAACTTATTAAAAAATGAATAAATTTAAAAAATACAAATAAAAATGGAAGTCAGTGTAGGGGAGAAGAATGACATTTATATGCTGTGGTAGTGCTTCTCTCCAAGAGTACTCATCACCTTAAACTTCAGACTTAGTGCAAACATTACTGCCAGACTGTGAGTTGCTTGCTTTTTACAACATTGCACATACTGTACCCTTTAAGCAAAAACTTGGGAGATGTGATTGTTTTCATGCCATGTATATAGGTAATAAAAAGTGTTAATACTTATTATAGGGTTTTATATATGCCAGTACTTAAGTCTAGAACTCTAAGAATATTTATTTTTATCACTGAGAGAATCTTGTAAAATGAGTCTCATTTTTAATTGAAATTCACATTGTAAAAGTAAACATAAAAATGTATAATTTGTGGGGTATCCTGATATTTTGATACATATATTCAATATGCAGCATTTCAATGTAGATACATAGATGTATCTATGTCCTCAAGTATTTATTAGTTTATTATTAAAACAAAAATCTATCGAGACTCTTTTTTCTAGATTTTTGAAGTAAACAAATATTGCCAATATCTATATTCAGACTACAGTGTAAGAACATTCTAGAACTTCTCAGTTCTTTTTGAATTACAATGTAATACCCACAATCAACCTCCTCCTAATCCTCTCTTTCCCTATTTATACATTATCCCTCATTACCATTTTCTACTTTCAGGTTCTTGGAGATTAATGTTGTAATATGATAGGCATATAAAGGATATTGTGGACATCATCATCATCATTTTAATAATATGAAGGCCAAGTGTTGAAGTAATTTGCCTGAACTTGCCTGTCTAAGAAATTGTGTGGCCATTCTTTATTTTTGAGCACTCTGAGTTCCAGGTGGGTTATAATGCCCATCTTTTTCTTAAACTGATGTAAAGAATCAGAAAGAAACAGTCTCATGTTCTTAGATAATTTTTCCATAACTGAATGAGGTAAATGACTACAAGTAAGACCCCAAATCACAATACAGCACCTCTTGTAATCTATTGACTCCAGAACAGCTGTCCATTGGCTTCATGATCAGGGTCAAGCCTTACAGTGATGCACAAGGAATAGTATAAAGCTTGTAAAAGGCTCATGATCTAGTTTTCTGCTAAAAGAAGTCAGTTGCTGTGAAGTAAAAAAAAAGAAAAATAAAGAATGAGAGGAGGAAGAGAAGATATTAATTTTCTTTGTAACTGGAAAAACAGCAGCCAAAAAACATTAGCCAATCTGAATGCTTGTTATCATAAAGTTAAGTTCTAGTTTCCTTTATGTTGCTATAATAAACATTATTACCAAACATAATTTGAGAGAAAAGGGTTTCTTTGAATACCATTTCCTGTTCATTATCTGTCACAAAGGGAATTCAGGGCAGGAACTAAAGTCAAGAACATGAAGCAGAAAGCGCAGAGAAACATCCCTCACTGTTTTTCTCACAGGCTTCTGCTCAGTGAGCTTTCCTCTATATCCCCGAACCATCTGTGCAAGTATCAAATTGCCCACAGATGGATGGTCCCTCCCTATAAATAATAAAATAAGACAGTCTCACACAGACATGGCCGCAGGAAAATATGACTGAGACAATTATTTAGTTGAGGCTCTTTCTTCCCGGGTGACCCTCAGTTATGTCAAGTTGGTAATAAAACCAACCTAGACAAGTATGAAGAAGAAAATTGTTTTAAAAGTCTATTTAACACCTAAAAATGGAATTTGTCCTGTTCTAGAGTTGGCATCGAGATCATGATCCACGTTTCTGAGACCTAGAGTCTGTACTGCGGTATCTAAGTATGTAGGTCAGCTTGATATTCAAGCTAAGCATATTCCTGAGCGTAGATCTTGCCAGCTGATCTGTCAGTGTGTGTACACTCTAGGGTTATAGCACTTGCTTGGGGAGCCTGGGGTTTGCCCACAAAGGTAAGGTTAGGAGACCTGCAATGTATCACTTTTAAAGTGTGTGTAATAATTTGACTTACTGGATTAAAAAATAAATAAAAGAGGACATGAAATTGGGAAAAGACACATTGAGAAAAAAATAGAAGTTGATGGGGAAGGCTGTAATGGGGGAGTTCATATGAACACATTTCAGTGTACAATTTCAAAATTTACAAAATTATGTAAATTTCCAAAAAAATGTGTATTAGTTATAAATATCATTTTCCATATCTGTATAAAGAAGCCAGGTGATTAATAAACTATCCAAAGCCCCATAGCTCAGTGGATTAGAATAAGATTTTGTCTCATTCCCATTACAACATTTATGGATATGTGTCTTTTTGTAAGGCCACCTGGTGTCCTGATTACTTTCTAGTGGAATTTTCTCTTTGTGTGGAACCCATACCCTTTTCACCATCATACACATTATTTCTTGCTCCATATATTTTATCTTTAGTTTTGGCTCCAACTTTGCTTGTCTGTCCCTCATGGCTAGCATTTCCGTTGGTTATGAACTATGGATCTAAACATCGGTACTGAATTTTCATAGACCGCTAAAAAAATAGCAACATAATTGCTTCTAAAAATGTACCATACTGCAAATCCATAAGGCACATAAAAAAATGAGGTCACATTATCTGTCACACCAGAATGTCGTTTGAAACACTGCCATGAATGTACTATTGTTATGGCCATATGTATCCCTTCCCTAATTTATCTTGGAAAAGTTTCTTAATTGGCTTACAGTTTTAAAATGCACCAATTTACCCGTGAAAATGTCTGTTAAATACCTAACCTGCCAACAGATATTAAGAGCAATGTTGAATGGCTTCTAAAAATTGTGGAGTACACGTGTTCTCTCCCCACCTGCACAGTAACACCCATAAACAGTGCTCAAAGAGTTGCCCAATATGGCTGATGGATGGCCAATTAGTAGTCCAAAGAAATCTGTGGAAAGTCTCTCTGTGGACAACCACAAAAGCCAGCTGGCCTTGGCAAAAATTCTAGTAAGGCTGCTTTTAAATGCAAACTAACTCAAATAGTAAAGTCATTTTCTAAATGGCATTTCTGGGAGTTGGTTGACTTCATTGCTTAGCAATAACACTGACTGGTCAGGTTTCTCCTAACTCTGTTCTTCCAGCGAAGATGTTGGTTTTGTCTTCTAGCTCATAGTTAAAGATGCTTTTCATTTTCTTAAAAAAACTGTCCACAGAAGTCTTTAATTAGTGATTCTGTCACCACAAATGCTTAAAGGGACAGCAATAATTGGCTACTTTCCTAGGAAGAGAATGTTGGCTTTTTCAATACCTCACATAGAAAAGATATATGGAGTCTACCTTCAAAATTTTCTAGACAACTTCAAGTATGGAATTTTCCATATTTCCATGCTCCTGGAATGTTATACAACACATGGTTTTATCTCAATGCTATAATTACTGTATACTTACTATAGCAAAAATATTTCAAGGTTATTTCCAGTGGATTCCAATAATTTTTTGTTATTATTTATCTGTCACAAAACCATGTGTTTGAGCCAGAATCTGGAAACAACCTAGATGTCCCTCAACTGAAGAGTAGATACAGAAATTGTGTTACTTTTACACAATGGAATACTACTCAAGTATTAAAAACAAGGAAATCATAAAATCTGCAGGCAAGTGGATGAAACTAGAAAAGATCATCCTGAGTGAGGTAACCCAAAGCAGAAAGACACACATGGTGCATACTCAATTAGAGATGGATATTAGCCATATACTATGGGATAAACATACTAATATCTACAGACCTAAAGAAGCTAAACAATAAGGAAGATCCCTAGGGAAGATGGGTAATTCTCATTCACAAGGGCAAACAGTATATATAATGGAAGCAGAGGTAGAGGCAAAGGAACAGGATGGGAGCCTACCACAGATATGTCCTAAAAGACCCCACCAGGAAGGGGATCAAAGCAGATGCAGGGACTCACAGCCAAACTTTGGACAGAGCTCAGCAAATTTTATGGAAGAATGGGAAGATAGAAGAAGAAGAAGACAAGTGCCCCAAAAGGAGAGCAATAAAGCCAAAAAAGCTGGGTCCAGGAGGGCCTGCAGACATGCACCAACCAAAAACCATGCATAGAGAGGACCTAGAGCTCCTGCTCAGATGTAGTCCATAGACAGCTCAGTCTCCATGTGGCTGGCCTAGAAAGGGAAGCAGGGGCAGTTTCTGACACGAACTTGGTTGTCTGCTCTTTGATCATTTCCCTCTGGGGAGGCCACCTTGCCAGCCAACAGAGGAAGAGGATCCAGGCAGCCCTGATGAGAATTGATAGGCTAGGAGCTGATAGTAGGAGAGGAGGACCTCCCCCTTTCAGTGGACTGAGAGGGCAAGGGGGGATGGGACTGCAAAGAGATGAGGGAAGGGAGTACAATTAGGATATAAAGTGAATAAATCATAAAAAACAAAAACTAAATTAAAAGAAAAAGATTATTTTCTGGTAACTCTAAAAATTTATAACAAATTCAGTTATCTGACAGCCCTGGGGGTAGAACCAGAAAGAAAGTTTTGTGTTGTTTTTTTTTTTTTTTTAATTTTTTATATTTTTTTGAGACAGTGTTTTTCTGTGTAGCATTGGCTGTCCTGGATTCACTTTGTAAACCAGGCTGGCTTGAACTCTCAGAGATTCACCTGCCTCTACCTCCTTGAGTGCTGGGATTAGAGGCATGAGATGCCGCACCCTGCTCATAATACGCTAAAATTACTTGGCTACTACAGCTAGGATTTTTTGTTTGTTTGGTAGAAAAATGTGTCTTCTCTCTCTCTCTCTATTTTAATTAATTTGCTGGAGTCCTGCCTCCATTTTCAAAGAAAGGGTTGAGTTACCATATGATATAAGTCCATTGTGACAACTTCACTCACACTCTTCTTCTACATTAAAGAACTTTTGCAAACATTGTGCTCACCAGAACAATCTGCAGTTTTCTTCCATTTTCAAAGTTTGTATATAACAACCATATTTACAACTGTAACTTTAATTTTTACTTTCACATATCTTATAGAATTCTCGTGTTTCAGGAGAAGGACAAGGATATTTCTGAGGAGCACTGTTGAGGTTCTATGCAAGGCATTCTATCTCCTTTCACAAATGAAGTAAAGAAGGAAACAGATTTTTTTTTACAGATCTAATATTTTTATTGATTATTTTATTAATTACAGTTTATTCACTTTGTATCCCTCCTGTAGCTCCCTCCCTCCTCCCTTCCCAATCCCACCCTTTTTTCCCCTTCTCCACACATGCCCCTTCCCAAGTCAACTAATAAGGGAGGTCCTCCTCTCCTTCCCCCTGATTCTAGTCTATCAGATCTCATCAGGAATGGCTGCATTGTCTTCCTCTGTGGCCATCTCCCCACTCAGGGGCAGATGATCAAAGATCAGGCCAATCAGTTCATGTCAGAGACAGTCCCTGTTCCCATTACTATGGAACCCACTTGGACACTGAACTGCCATGGGCTACATCTGTGCAGAGGTTCCAGGCAATCTCCATGAATGGTTTTTGGCTGGAGTATCAGTCTCAGAAAAGACCCCTGTGTCCAGACTTTTTGGATCTGTTGCTCTCCTTGTGGAGTTCCTGTACTATCCAGGCCTTACTATCTCCTACCTCTTTCATAATATTCCCTTCACTCTGCCCAAAGTTTGGCTATGAGTCTCAGCATCTGCCTCAATACCCTGCAGGGTAGAGCTTTTCAGAGTCCCTCTGTGGTAGGCTCCTGTCCTGTTCCCTGTTTTCTTCCTCCTCTGATGTCCATCCTCTGCCTTTCTGAATGGAGATTGAGCAACTTAGCCAGAGTCCTCCTTCTTGATTAGCTTCCTTAGGTGTACAGATTTTATTATGTTTGTCCTATATTATATGTCTAATGGGACCTCATGAAACTGAAAATCTTCTGGAAAGCAAAGGACAATGTTGTCAAAACAAAACTACTGCCTACAGATTGGGAAAAGATCTTCTACAACCCTATATCTGACAGAGGGCTAATATCCAGTGTATATAAAGAACTCAAGAAGTTAAACAGCAACAAATAAAGTAATCCAATTTAAAAATGGGGTACAGGGCTAAACAGAGAATTCTCAATAGAGGAATATCAAATGTCAGAGAAACACTTAAAGAAATGTTTGACATCTTTAGCCATCAGGGAAATTCAAATTAAAACGACCCTGAGATTTCACCTTACACCTATCAGAATGGCTAAGATGAAAAATTCAAGAGACAACACATACTGTAGAGGATGTGGAGAAAGGAGAACCCTCCTCCTCTGTTGGTGGGAATGTAAAATTGTACAACCGCTTTGGAAATCAATCTGGTGCTTTCTCAGACATTTAGGAATAGCGCTTCTTCAAGATCCAGCTATACCACTCCTAGGCATCTATCTGAAACATTCAAGTATACAACAAGGACATCTGCTCAACCATGTTTGTATCAGCTTTATTTGTAATATCCAGAATCTGGAAACAGCCCAGATGCCCCTCAGTTGAGGAATGGATACAGAAATGGTGGTACATCTACACAATGGAATATTACTCAGCAATAAAAAACAAGGAAATCATGAAATTTTCAAATAAATGGAGGGAACTGTAAAAGATCATTCTGAATGAGGTATCCAAGAAGCCAAAAGACACACAGAGTATATACTCGCTCATAAGTGGATATAAGGAAAGTTTTAAACAGTTGTAGAAGGGCAGAGAAGTGACAACAGATTTTCATTTATTGGCTCAGGCCTCAAATTTTGTGGACTCATTCAAAAGAAGGAAATGTTTCTCCCAAATGACTTTCTGAAAAAATGCTTCATTTTCACTGTTTAACATTACAAATTCACATTTACATATAAAGCAGATGTTCTGAAGCTGTCATGCTTGACTGTCTTATTGCTTCATACAAAACCATTCATCTGACTATAAGTGATTTTTGAATGAATATAGAATAAAGACCCGCAGAGCTTTAAATTTTATCAGGGAGGCCTTCCATAGCTATACACTAAAGGGGAGCCTACCCTCATTGCCACGCTGGTCTTTTGTCCTGTCACCCATCATTCTGCTCATAGGACTAGTCACTGATTACTATAATCATGGCAGTATGTTTGTAAAGCTAACAGTCACCTTCTCACAGATTCACGGTAAGCTTCCAGAGAAAAACGAACACATCTCTCCTGATTACCACCACAGCTAAAGTGGAGCCTAAAGTTTAGCAGAAACTGTTCTCATGGAAGCCATGGTAGGGGAGAAGAGGGTCTTTGACTAACTGGACACTCGGTTTACAGATGAAGGAAAGCCAGCCATCTCCCTGTAACAGATTGCATCTCTCTATACACTTATGATTTGACATACTGTATTTCTTCTCTACTTTCTCTGTTAAAACATCACCACAAAACATGCCATTCACACAAATACTTTTATCCTGATTCCATCTTCATATTAAACGTTTTGGGTACATTTTTAAAGATTTTTTGAAAGGTATTATATATATATATATAACATATTATATATGTCATATAATTAATATGTAATACATTAATATACTTAATAGTTAAAAGCAAATATATTTAATAATTAGCATAAACATCAATTATTTATTAAGTATAAATATTAATGTAATTAGTATAAATATTAATTAATATTAAATATGTAATATGTTATATTATTAGTATGTAATATATACTATATATTACATATATTATATATAATGCATATATTATATGTATTATAAAACATTTTCTTACCAGCATGCATGAGATGGTCTTTTCATATCCTAAGAATTGATGTCTGTCTGTTAACTATAACTTTGAAATGTAAAAAAAAACAAGGGTGTCATTATGTTTTTCTCTAGTAAGCTACAAAATTCTAATGCTAGATATACTTTGTAAGTCTATTAGTACCTTCATATGATAAATATTATTCAATTCTTTATTTTATTTTTAAATTGTAATTATTTTTAGAATTGTCAGTGGTTTCAATATATTAAGTGTATTAAACCCAGTGATAGTCACATTACCTTCCTACTTTTGTTTTTATTTTTTTGATATACAGAAATTTTGTTTTGAACTTTGATACCTCTTATTTTTTGCATATATTGTAGATTCATTTGTTAAAGTTCCCAAAAATTTTCTTCTAAAAATTGATAAAATTGTATGAAGCTTACAAGTGAATTGGCAGGGATTGACTCCACGGCTATTATTCTTAACAGTGTTTTTTTTAATTCTGAGCTCAAATTTTTAGACATTGAATCCTGAATGATGCACACTTTGGAAAGTAATATTATGTAGATTTTATTACATGTTTGTAATTATTTAACACTTGTCTAATGATTTCTCACTCTTTTGTGATTTAAATATATTCAATTTGAACTTCCTTAAAAATAATGTTAGGTTTGTTTTTATTTTTCTTTTTTTCCTTTGAGAGATGTACTTTGAGAGTTGAACCAGCCAGCAAGAGTTCAGAAAGAACTAGAAAGGCATAATGGTTTAAAAATAGCGTGTTAGGCCACAGAGGAGGGCTTTGCAGCCAGTCCTGAAGATACCTGATAAAACAGGATCAGATGAATGGGGAGGAGGTCCCCCCTATCAGTGGACTTGGAAAGGGGCACGGTGGAGATGAGGGAGGGAGGGAGGGACTGGGAGGGAATGAGGGATCGGGACACGGCTGGGATACAGAGTTAATAAAATGTAACTGATAAAAAAAATAAAAATATTTTTTTCCCTTTTTTTCTTAAATTTTTCATCAATTACACTTTATTCATTCTGCATCCCCCTATAAGCCCCTCCCTCCTCCCATCCCAATCCCACCCTCCCTCCTCCCTCTGCTTGCATGCCACTCCCCAAGTCCACTAATAGGGGAGGTTCTCCTCTCCTTTCTGATCTTAGTCTGTCAGTTCACATCAAAAGTGGCTGTATTGTCCTCTACTGTGGCCTGGTAAGGCTGCAACCCCCCCCCCCCCCCAGAGGGAGGTGATCAAAGAGCAGGCCAATCAGATTATGTCAGAGGCAGTCCCTCTTCACATTACTATGTAACCCAATTGGATTCTGAACTGCCCTGGGCTACATCTGTGCAGGGGATCTAGGTTATCTTCATGAATAGTCCTTGGTTGGAGTATGAGTCACTGGGAAGTTCCCTATGTTCAAATTTTCGTGTTCTGTTGCTCTCCTTGTGGAGATCCTGTCCTCTCCAGCTCTTACTATTTCCCAGTTCTTACCTAAAATTCCGTTCACTCTGCCCAACAGTTGCCCATCAGGCTCAGCATCTGCTTTGATAGTCTGAAGGGCAGAGGCTTTCAGAGGCCCTCTGTGGTAGGTTCCTAGGTTGTTTCCTGTTTTCTTCTTCTTCTGATGTCCATCCTCTTTGCCTTTCTGGATGGGTTCAAAATTGGAGGAAAACATGGAGTTAGTCAATTGGCATGGAGCACGTCTCGCCCCTGGGGGCAATGGTCTCCTGAACCTACTCAGACCTCGGACACCACCACTGCTAGTTCTAGAACTGACACAGGATGTTCCAACGAGGGGTTAAGGCTTCTCATAATATTTCCTATAAGCCCACACCTGTTTGTCTATATCCCCCATTTTTATTCATTATTAGCCAGATAGAGCCAAGTAATTGTGGTAATGATACTCGCTTTTTTTTAAACCCCAATGCTAGTAAAGTTAGGTATGCCCTGGTTACTCGCATGCCTCACTGGGTGCCTATGCCCATTGATGCCCCTCACGCTATGACTCTCTTCAGACAGAAAAGGGATCTTGGAACTACAGCCACCATTGTTACTACCATCTCATTGACGGCTGTTGGAGCTACCACCAGGGCATTAGCCATGAGTCATACTGGGCAGACTGCTCAGACCCTGAATAATCATTTAGCCAATGTAGTTCATGCCTTAGTTGTACATAAAGGAATTAATGCTCAACTAAAAGGAAGCTTGATGGTGTTCAATCAGAGGATTGACCTCTTGCAGGAGCAAATTGATACCCTATGGCAAATCACTCAACCTGGCTGTCAATGAAAGTATGCTGGACTTTGTGTCACTAGCATACAACATGAGAATTTTTCCTGCGCTGCAAATCTGTCTAAACAATTGTCGAGCTATATTTTAGGTAATTGGACTGGAGAATTCGATACTACGATGGAGCAGCTGAGAGTGGCCATTGTCACAGTAAATTCTACCGGAGTGGACGCAGGACTAGCCACAGGATTATCAACATGGATTGCTGCAGCCATGAATCATCTGAAGGAATGGGCGGGCATGGGAGTGTTAGCAGGCCTTCTGGTGTTGGTCTCCTTGGTTTGCCTGTGGTATATATGCAAGATTAGAGTCTCACAACAGTGTGATGCAGCCATGATCATTCAGGCCTTTACAGCCATTGAAGCAAGACATTTTCCCCAAGCATGGTTGGATACCATAAAAAGCTAAAATGATACGCTCAGGATGCGAGGCTAAGCACTGCACTCAGGGTCAGCCGCTTTGGACCCAGAGAAGAGCATGTCTGATTGCATGCGGGTTGATGCCCCAGGTCCCGCCTCTGAGAAAAAGGTATCGGACGGTTCCGATGCTCTTTGGGTGGATGACACCTAAATGAACATCTGTACAAAGTCCCAATTTATTTCTAATATCAGAGATCAGACCTCTACTCTTGCCTGATGCGTCTAAAACAAAAAGGGGGAACTGTAGAGAGCTACAGAATGCTATGCCTTAAAGATGGAGCTGGTTTCCGCCTTCCACCTTCCCGATGGTGAGTGCTCTCTGTCAGGAACAACTCCACATTTGGCTAAGGCCGAGGATCTGGCTTGCTTCCATGTATGTGGACCTATCTGCATTGCCCCCGTGGCACGCCTGGGTTGGCTACCCAGAGGCTATTTAAGCTGTGGGCTGGCTTTCCCCGGGGTCCGAGGATTGTTCAATGTTCCTGAATAAACTGCATTGAAAAAATAAAAATAAAAATAAAAATAAAAATAAAAAGAAAACCAAAGCACAAACATGCATCACTCACTAGCAATAATTAGAAAACTTGAGGATTAAAAGCTAAGATTCAAGAAAAAAAAATGCCTTTGGACTTGTGGTAAATGATGGTAAATGCTGAAAACAAGAATAGTGCCTTTCTAATACTGGAAAAACAATAACCATGCCAAAGGGCATAGGGACAATCACAATTTCTTTGAGAGCTAACAAATATACTACTGACCATTCAAATTTTTTTTCTTTAAACAAAAGTTTTGCATCTTGGCTTCTCATCAAGGACAATAAAATTGAATGTTCAACCCACAAGATAGTAAACTGCATCTGTGGTTTGTCCACTCTGATCTCAGGATAAAAATTAATAAATGACTTGATGGAACCTGTCATTCTGCTTAATCTTTTCATCATGGTAAACACTGGCTTTAGGAGTGTTTAATAATGAGCAATTGCAGATATGTAATATCTTTCTTTATTAATTTCTACCTGTCAACTGAGACAGGAGGGTAGAGAAATTTTAATCCAACAACTACTTTTGGCAATGGAACACGTCTGAAGACCTAGGTCTTAATGATCCAGCTGGAACACAGACACCTCTTTAGTACACACCTTAAATTCTTCTGGCCGGAATACAGACACACCTTCAATACCTACCTTTAATCCCAAATGATCACATTTAATTGAAGGGCAGACAAAGTGGTGAATCAAAGAAAGATTTGACAGAATGAGCGAGGAATATGACAGGGCCCACTCTCAGGAGAGCGGACAGAACAGAGGCTACCTAAGAGCAATCCAGGGAGAAAGAGTTGAGTACCTAAGAGCAATCCAGGGAGAAAGAGTTGAGTTCAGTTCAGTTTGCTCCATTCCATTCCGTGTGTGCAGCTGGCGCAGTTCACGGAATTCAGAGGCAGTTTTTCCAAGCAGAACAATTCAGGGTCAGGCCAAGAGAAGCCAGGTCGAATCAGCTTGGAGAGGTTTGAGCCAGAGCAGCTGAGTTTAAACAGCCAGCCAGCCTTCAGAAAGAACCAGAAAGGATGAGTTTATTCAGCAGTAAATCTCGGAAGCTGAAAACATTCTAGGCCAAGGTTAGCAAAGAGAGGTTGGAAACTGAAGCCTTTAAGGTCTGGGAATGCAGAAGATTAGATTGTATTGAGGCTAGAAGGTTCAGGCCTAGGCCTAGGCCTAGTTAGATAAAAAAAGCTCTGGGCCTAGTTGGATAGAAATGCTCTGGTTTCAGCCAAAGCTATGTATTCATAAGCTTGGGTACAGCTCTCATCTCATCCTCACATCTGAAGAAATAAAAACAAGCTCTCCCATTGAACAATGGGTTAATGAACTGGAATGGATTGGTTAGCCTGACTGGCTAATTAGCTTCAAGCATCAACCCAACCTATCTTCATGCCCAGAACTGACATTTCAGATGGATGTTACTGTGCTAGGATTTTACATGGGTGTTGGTATTCCCAAATCAGGTTCTTATAATTGAATAGCAGGTACTTTATATACTGACCCTTTCCCCCTAGCCCTTCATCTTAAAGTATGAACAATTAGAATGCTTTGTCTCAGTTAATTCTAAAAGCCTAATTGCAATTTTGCTTTTAATATAATTAAATTAAAATCATTTTTAAAAATTAAATATTCTTATAGGTTTTGGTTTCTATTTTCATTCCTCCAAGACTTCTATCACTATTATATGTCTTATGAATCTTGCATTAGTTATGATCTTTTTAGTCCTTGGCCTCTATTCTGGTGGCAAAAGTCATTAAAAATGAAAGACTATTTGGAAAAAAAATGTATCAAATAAAAATACTATGAATGTTAGCAATATTGATTCAGAAATGTGAAAATTCTAACATTTGTTGTATTAATTAAAAATATCAGAATATCCAAAATCAACAGTCAAACAAAAATATATATTCTATGTATTAACTATAAAAAGGTTTTTTTTTTATGAAAAAGATATTTGATAGTTATAGAATCAGACAATTGAATAGTGCCAATGATATTGTAGCCAGTCCTGATGAGACCTGATAGGCTAGGGTCAGAAGGAAGGGGAGGAGGACCTCCCCTATCAGTGGACTGGAGGAGGGACATGTGAGGAGAAGAGGGAGGGAGGGTGAGACTGGGAGGAGATAAAAGAGCGGACTACAGCTGGGATACAAAGTGAATAAACTGTAATTAATAAAAAAATAAATAATTAAAAAAAGAATCCATTTTTCTAAATGGTATAGACAGAAGTGACCAATTCAGTTACTTACATGATGGCCTGTCCTAATTTGAAATATTCTGTTAGAGTTCTTGTTATATCAATGCAAATAGTCATTCTTCTAGTTTAACTAATTAGAGCCTTTGATAGCACATATTGTTTTAATTAATTTTTGATTCAGCAGCAGCTTCTAAAATTTTGTATGTAGGAAATTGCTCCACACATTATTTCACTAATAATTACTTATCTGGGAAGGAAGCCAAAAAACATATTATACCATGCTGGCTATTTTGTTGGTGTTATTGTTGTTGGAAACTGCATGTACACCGTGTCTTTTTTTTCCTTAGTATATGTTATTTAATTATTTTATTTACATTGTGGAAGATGTTTGTATCAATTTGAGTCAGGAAAATAACTTTAGGGATATCCCTGAGGATTAACTCTCCAATCAGCTCATTAATTTTCACCCAGGTGGCTCTTTTTATAGTGTTGATTCCAGTCACAGATGTGTGTACATCATCTTTGGATGTTCAAGAAAGCAATAAAGTTATCAAATAGACTGTCTGCCTGTATCCTGATGGAAGGTCTCGTCTTGGGAGTTGGAGAGAGCAATTTTTTTCTTCCATTTTCCATTTGGAGATAAAAAAAAAAATCCCCTGAGTAGCTATTGACTGTGATACACAAGTCAAAATTCAATTCATACAAAAAGCCTACATGATTGAAAACGTAGAGCTTTGTATAGGAATTTTAATCCAGCCACATGGCTGCTCTAGCAAGGGATCATATCCAAAGACCTCGGTCTGTGAGATCCAGCTGGAATACAGACACACTCTTAGTTGACACAGAGTGTAAAAGGGGAGGAGTGCTACAAATTGCTGAGTTCTGGGCACTGGATGCCTGGTGCATCTGTGAGGAATGCACAGGAGCTCTGGTTACCTACAGAAGACCTGCACAAATCAAAGTAGCCAAAATTCTATCATGGATCAGGAGGGAATCTCATGAGGCACCACCACTTAAACTATTGGCTGTTAGTAAGTGCTGGGAGAGAGACAAGCAATCCTTGGGGAACTGTGGCCATTGGTGTGCTGCCCATGATCCAGTAGATCCAGCAGATAGTGCTGCATGTTTTGAGAAAAACTCAGTGAGTTATTAAATGTATGAAAGAAGAGATAAAGCTTTTGGGAGGGTTGAAAGGGTTCTGCAAGGAATTGGGGTGGGGATATAGAGAAAGTGCTTGACATATCTACAGAATTCTCAAAGAATGATTTTTTTTTTCAATGCAGTTTATTCAGGAACCTTGAACAGTCATCTGACCCTGGGGAAAGCCAGCCCACAGCTTTAGTAGCCTCTGGGTAGCCAACCCCAGCGTGCCACGTGGGCATTGCAGATAGGTCCACATACATGGAAGCAAGCCAGATCTTCAGCCTTAGCAAAATGTGGAGTTGTTCGTGACAGAGAGCACTCACCATCAGGAAGGTGGAAGGCGGAAACGAGCTCCATCTTTAAGGCACGGCATTACGCAGCTCTCTACAGTTCCTCCTTTTTGTTTTAGACGCATCAGGCAAGAGTAGAGGTCTGATCTCTGATATTAGAAATAAATTGGAACTTTGTACCGATGTTCATTTAGGTGTCATCCACCCAAAGAGCATCAGACCTGTCCGATACCTTTTTCTCAGAGGCGGGACCTGGGGCATCAACCTGCATGCAATCAGACATGCTCTTCTCTGGGTCCAAAGCGGCTGACCCTGAGTGCAGTGCTTAGCCTCACATCCTGAATGTAAATTAACTGTAATTTAATTTGTTAATGTTTTAATTAAACATTAAACCTTTTAATTAAAAAAATCAAACATAATCAACTTATCTGTGTTTTTACATTGTCAAAGTGAGGTTGAGATAGGGACATGTGTGCTACTCCAACCACTGTGGTAAAAAAAAAAAAAGAAAAAAAAAGAATGAATTTTTAAAATAAAATTAACTAAAAGAGGAGAAAAATCCACATAAAATAGCATCTGTCATTCTCTTATATTTTCTTTTCTTTTAATCTTTGTCATCATGATCTATGCTAAAATTTCAGAAACACAAACATGAATTATTTTATGTTGTGTTTTATTTTATCTTTCACATTATCCAAAATAATCACTGGTGTATGAGTACCACATGCTTTGAGAGCCATATTTGTTTTACTTTATCTGATTCTAGGAATGGAAAGGTTAAGTGATGTGCCTTCTAGACTTAGGAAGCCATGGGCTATTTAATTTTAATGAGTAGCTTTTAAATAAATATGGAACGAACCTCTTTTATTCACTGGATGCACCTACAGACACTGTCATATAGTGATAAGTAGAGCAGACACAACTACACATTTCCAGAGCCTACATCATTGTGACATGGTTCTTATTAACATCGTGGCAAGGTGACTCAGATCAGAGGAAGCTATGATAACCCTTCATCTCAGTAGGGAAAGAGACTTCCAGCTTACCGAACTGTTCTCTGCCATGGTGGTTTCCTTTGCAAGACACAGAGGCAGAAACAGAAACGTAACGTATCCAAAGACAGAACAGTCTCTGATCCCAGTAAATATTGGTTAGAAACTAATCCACAGCAATACACCTGTAGCAGGTGTTCAGGAACAAGGATATTTATTTTTGAGAACAGGTCTCTTTTCAGCCCCAAGGGGGCTTCTAACCAGCTATAAAGTCAAGGATGTCGTTTAATTTGCTCTCACCTCTGGAGAATCCAAACAACGGGCATGCTCCACATCGCTCACTTTTGCAGTACGGGAATTAAACCTAAGGCAGCAGTTTTCAACCTTCCTAGTGCTGCAACCCTTTCATACAGCTCTTTTGCTACTTCATAATTAATTTTGCTGTTATAAATTGGGATGTGATGTAAATATTTGATATGCAGAATATACAATATATGACCCCCGAGGGAGTTGTGGCCTACAGGTTGAGAACCATTGGCCTAAGGCTTTGTGAATATTAAGGAAACATTCTACCAACTGAGCTGCATCTCTTTCCCTAAACAGATAATTTTAAACAAAAGGCCACAGATACATATAACGTGATATTTAGAATGGAGGCAAAAGTGGTTTTAGTTAATTCATTGAATGGTTTTTGGTATTAAAAAAAAACACATTTTTACATCTAATCAAGCCCCCGCTTTGATGTCGGATATTCAGAAAACCACAAAGTGGGCTACTAGATTTGAATAACACATGGACTCTAACTTGCAAGAACTGCTGCTCTCTGACCATTTTGTTATCTTTTAATATTTCCATTGGATATATGACAAAATGGCAAATTTTTCTGTCTCTACATACTATTTCCTCAGATACTCCCATGGTATAGGATTCAGTCTGTTGGCTTTGACAACTTGATTATTTTAATGTTCACTACAGAGGGAATCAAATCCCTTTTATTCCTGAGTACTTACACAAGTCTGGATTCTTCCCAAGTATCAAGATGTAGAGCGCATCTCATGTTTTGTCTCCCAATACCTGATATAATTTCTAATGCAGTTCTATGAAGGCAGTTTTTCACACATATGTAAAAGGCTCGCTATAGGAACAAACTACTAAACTAAGAAATGATGCTATAGCATCAACAGATGAAAATATTTTCTTGGAATCAAGACAAGTCAGTTATAAAATAGTGCAGTCATTTAATAGAAAAAAACATTGTGGAGAAATCATTTACAATTTGATTTTTCATTCATGTGTATTTGTATGAGAATACCAGTAAGAGAGTAAGTCTCTAATAAACATATGTTGGACATTTTGACTATCTACTTCTCTTTCTATGTATAGTTAAAGACTTTTACATGTATAAACAATATAAGGAAAACCTTTGGTGATAGTAAAAGAAGTATATCAGTACAAATTACAGATATTTAAAAGTTTTGTTTGGTTTGGAGGTTAGGTGAGTGGTGCTTTGAAAAGTACTTTTCTTTACACTAGTTCATTGCTTCAGATATTGAGGCCAGAAGAACTAGATGAACCCTAAATGCAAAATTGTCAAACATGGGTTGTGTCTCCTCACACAGAATAGAGTTGAAAAATCTGTACCTCTAAAGCCTCCCAGAAAGAACAGAGAACTAAAATCTGGAGCTTATGAATTATAATGAAGGCACGTGTAATTTGGAGGACTTGACCTATTTCTTTCCATGAAAATGCTTACTTTCATATTTTAAGGCTTTTATGATAATTGATTTGTGGTGCTGTTCTCTTTATACTAGGTCAATGATCATTTTTATTGCATGAGAAATTTTGTAATAGAGTTGTTACAATAATGCATCCAAAGCCGTAGGTGTTTAACTTTAATATTTTCTTCTTCACCCCCAGAACTCTTCCTTGGAATTCCTTTCATTAGTTAATGTTCTAATCCAGGTAACACCCTTCTGGAATCAGAGCACAACCCTTTGGCAAGTATGGCCTGCTAGCATATTGCTCCCAACCTACACAGAAATCACATCTCTTCAGCAGCTACTTTCAAGGCTTTTTCACTTGACAGTGATGTTCTGGACCTTTGCATGTACACATGTCAGTTACCAACTTTTTTGTCTTTTGTCTTAAAAAATGTCCTAAAGAATTGCATCTTTGCCTTAGTTATGAGAGTTCAAAACATCCCTGGTTAACATAGGACCTAGGACCCCGTGGTTTTATTTATGTGACTATGTGAAACACGCTGGTTGCAAAATTGAATTTGACTGAGCAGAAAATAATATCTGTGAGTTTCTAATGGAGGTAGGCTGTGTCCTGCCCTTTTGTTTATAATTACAGTTATGGAAGCATTATCACAAACAAAAGGAATTATCTTGAGCAATCAGACTGGGTGGAGAAAAACATCAGAGATGACTGAGTTTGAGAATTACATAAGCAATAAGGAAAACACTGGTGATGAGAGCGATGGAAGCATGTCATTTTTCAGAGTAGACTGAGACAATTGTCCTGTTGTTTGTTTTAAAAAGCAAACAAAGCAAAGTAACATCTGACATTTGGAAGAACTCAAGGTAAAATAACTATGACAATCCAATGGATGTTACAGTAGACATATCAAGGGGCTCTAACAATATGCTGGCCCAGGTTGCAGCTGCAGAAGTAAATGTGCAGGGCAACAATTAATACTGAGATGACATTTGTTACAGGGACATAAACTGAAGCTCTTGAGATTTTGTTACAGATCAAGTGCCAAATACTTCCAGAGGCTTTATTCATTCTAGGAGCTCATTGAGAAAGTAGCCACTACAATTGTGAAAATGTCCCTTAGCATTTCCTTAGCTAAGATTGGGGTTGTTCACCATTCTGCTTACTTTCAATTGGTAGACTAAAAACAACTTAAGAAACAATGTTTTGAAAGACTTAATTCAAGGCAAGATGAAATGAAAACAGTGTGGTTATTATTTATCTCCTCCTATTACCAGGACACTCAGAGGATCAATCATTTCAGTTCTTCATGAGAATCTTTAACTGGAATAAATACACACCGCTGATAGGCTTTTAATAATTATCACATCCTTTATTGTAACAATGGCTCCCAACATCGCTACTTGATGAGGGGGGAATAATGCAAGAAGCCTGAGCTTCTGAGACTACTTGTTCATTTGATATTCTGGAAAGACAGGCAGGATATTTTGAGATGACTCTACAGGAATCTAACAGTTTTAAGACCTGGCAATTAGATGGACTGTCCCGAACCAATTATACTTTGTTGAGGCAGAGAGAACGGATGCTATAGAGTAATGATCGAACATTCTAACAGCCTCCTTAAGGTTTAATCCTATTATTTCTGTTGGGGAATTTTTTTCACAGATGATATATTAGACTTTAAGTAACATCAATATCAGAAACTCTATCTAAATAGAAAATGAATAAGGCAGAAAAACTCCTAGGCAAAATCATGATCCTTACAATAGTGATCAATATTTCCTACCATAGCAAGCATGTTTTTCTTTCTTATGTTCTTAGTAATCTTTGCTGTCATATTTTAAAGAATAACTTCAGGCATGTAGCTTAGCTTTTGCTGCTACGATTATTTGAGTTGGAGAAAGTAAAACTTCATGGTGTGCCTACCTAATATTTATTCTACCACCTCTACTTTGAAAACATTTTTATGTCAAATAACATCATCATTTTAATAATAAATATTTTCATGACTTAACACAGGTAGCCATTTACTAATATCTTTTTAATAATATTTCAACAATGTTTTTTCCTTCTTTGTTGCTTGCTTTTTTTCTTTCATTTTTCTTTCTTTGTTTCTTTGTTTTTAACTTTCTTCCTCCTTCCCTCCTTCCCTTCCTTCCTTCCTTCCTTCCTTCCTTCCTTCCTTCCTTCCTTCCTTCCTTCCTTCCTTCCTTCCTTCCTCTTACAATTTATTCACTTTGTATCCCCACTGCAGCTCCCTCCTTCATCTCCTCTCTGTCCCACCCACCCGCCCTCTTCTCCCTCTATTCCATTTCCCTAGTCCCCTGATAGGGGAGGATCTCCTCCCCTTCTATCTGACCCTGGCTTATCAGATTTCAACAGTGCTGGCTGCATCATCTTCCTTGGTGGCCTGACAAAGCTGCACCCCTCAGGAGGAGCTGATCAAAAAGCCAATGACTGAGTTCATGTCAGAGTCATCCTCTGTACCCCTTACTAGAGAACCCACTTGGAAACTGAGCAGTCTATGGGCTTCCTCTGAGCAGGAGTCTAGGTCCTCTCCATGCAAGGTCCTTGGTTGGATTATGAGTCTCAGCCAGTGCCCCTGGGCCTAGGTTTTCGGCTTTCTTGTTCTCCTTGTGGAGTTTCTGCCCCGTCCAGGTCTTTCTATCTACCTCTTCTTCCATAAATATTCTGGCACTCTTCCCAAAGTTTTCCTATGAGTCTCAGTATCCTGCCATACCCTGGTGAGGAGAGTCTTTCAGAGGTCTTCTGTGGAAGGCTCCTGTTCTGTTTATTGTCTTTTCCTACTTTCAATGTCTGTCCTGTTTGCCCTTCTGAGTGAAGTTTCAGCCTCTTCCCTACGGTCCTCCTTGCTGTTTAGCTTCTTTAGGACTATAGATTTTAGTATGTTTATCCTATACTATGTGACTAATATCCACGTATAAGTGAGTATATACCATATATGTCTTTCTGCTTCTTGGTTACCTAAATCAGGATCATCTTTTTTATTTCCCACTATTTACCTACAAATTTCATGATTTTCTTGTTCTTAATTGCTGAGTAGTATTCCACCATGTAGATGTACTACACTTTCTGTAACCATTTCTCTGTTGAGGGACATCTAGGTTGTTTCCAGATTCTGGCTATTACAAATAAAGTTGCTATGAACATAGTTGAGCAAATGTCCTTATTGAATGGTGGGTCATCTTTTGGGTATATGCCTAGGCGTGGTATACCTGGATCTTGAGTTAGTACAAATTTTTAGCAATATAGAAAGCTGAAAGATTAACCTTTATAAGATTTTATACTTTTATTTTATTATTTTCAATAATAAGACCATAAAGAAATTTCCATAAAGCAAGAAAAGAACAATCTCTTGACCATATGTCTACAGGTACTTCTAAAGATTTGTTTTGGCCATGGAGAAGGCGTCAAGTGCCCTGCAAGGGTTTTTGGAGTTGGAGGAAATGTACTTTAAACATGTGGTCCTACTAATTAGCTCAGAAGGATTCATTGCAAGTAATAAAACATAAATGAGTAGACACATGAATTTAAATAGAAGATACTGAAAGCATATTTGCAAACCTTTGGCATATATGTATATGTGTGTATGTGCATATATGAAACTGACTCTGATTATAAGGAAAGGTACATTTAACTTATATTACGGTACTAGGATTTCTAACATAACCATTTAAATAATACATACTATTTATAATTAATCATAAAGCAACATGTCATTTATCTTCCTTAACATATGACTCTATCTCTGATTCTGGAGTAATAAAGATACCTTTGAGACCAGTTTGTGACCTTTTTTTGAAAAGGTTTTTTTTTTTTTTTTTTTGTGCTGGAGAGAGAAAATTTAGACTGTCTCCATTCTTGCAGGTGCTGTGATGTATGTTAGAGGTTTGTAATAGTAACTGATGCCAGCAAGAACTTCATCTTATTGATGCAAATGCATTTTCAATCCTTTTGTCTCACACGTTACTCCGTGGTGTTACTTTAGCCTCGACTTAAGTGGACACGCTTTCTTGTGGAAAGCACAGTGGTGGTGAAATCTGAGAAAGGAGGGTCACATTATCTCTCCCTGTTCCTCTAGGTGTTCTTTCAGTGTAGTCATTTTAAAATGAAATAATTCACTGAAAATAGTTTGTGTTACAATTCTATAGTAAATGTGTTAATTTTAACGTGAACAATAGTATATATTAGAAAACACAGTTAAGTAACAGATTCCTATCTCTTTTTTTTTAATTTTTGGGTCTAAATTGCATTACTATAGAATATGAGGATTTTAAAAATTTTACCCTGTCTAATTTTGAAATACTGAAATAAAACCACTCCCATAGGGATAAATTTTGCATTTTGGTTTTATTTGTTTCTAACTCTCAAATATTTGAAGTGAAAACAAAATTGTATAGGGATATTTATCAATGAAAACTGAATAGTATTAAGATATTTATATCAGTTTTTTCCAGCCAAGATGAACATTTCAGAACAAATGATGCCTTATCAAATTACTTACCATGCTCAAAGCTGTTATTAAATGAGAGTGTTGGTCGGCATGGACTTGGGACAGTATTTGACAGTCAATTGTTGCATAAAACATGGGAAACTTGTTCCCACTTGAAGACTCTTCCTCATTTAGGCTGTTTTATAGAGTAGAAGTTGAGAAGTAGTAGACATATTCAATTAAATTTTAAATTTATCCATTCTGTGTGCTTTACACCTTTATTTTGCTACCACAAACATTTAAATTATGCAACAAATACCATATCACTTCTATTTATTTCTTTACGTATTTTTTAATAATTTTGCAGCCTGATTCCACCCCTCTCTCCCTCCAGTCATATCCTCTCCCACTTTCTTCCACAAAACTCCCCAAGCTTGGCCTATTGTTTGGCTGTGGGTCTCTGCACCTGTTTCCATCAGCTGATAGATGAAACCTCACAGAAGACAGTTATGCTCAGTCTTGATTATTCCGTCTACTTACTGCACATTTCTATCTGCTTCTCAAAATAATGCAGATTCTCTTTTAAGCCGAAACTCTTCAGATAGCAAACCATGTTTAATAGATATGCTGTCAACATTATTTTTGTCCTGTTGTAATTCTTATTTGATTCTTACATTTCAAAAATGTTGCCTGGTAATCTTGCACAGAACATAAATTTTATCTCTCTTCCATTCATTCATATTCTATGAACTTGAATATTTAAATCAAATACATTTACCTTTCAAGAACAATATGAAGTTTCACTTCTAAGAACAGTTCCTTCAAAACGCTTTAATAGCCTTGCTAAATAAATTTTTACATTTCCCCCCTCCAAAACAGTGATTAATAAATTTATTTTAACAAAATGTAAAGTTAAAAAATATTCCTAAACTGTTTTCCAACTTAATGAATACAATTGATAATTTACATCTAAATTTTGTCCAAAGAAAAATCCTACTAAGCAGTCAACAAAACTGATAATTAAACTTAGAAATGGTTGGCACAGTTATCTCTTTCAATCAGTAAATGGCAGACTGCCAATGGGCACTGAGAGGCACATGACAATGACTAATTAGTTTGCAAAGTTGCCAAGTATCTCACCTAATTGTTAGGCAAAACCTTGAATTTTGATTACTTAACTTTTTGCAGTCAGTAGTCTAAATTAGTGCAATTAATTGTAGTGTCTACATTTTATATTCTGTTTTAATCTAAGTGCAATTCAAGATATCATGTAATATTTTCTAGGGCAACACTCATCCTGGTTTGTCTGAATAAATAAGATTCTCATCTGTAGCCTCATTTCATGATGGGTTAGCAAGGTTACACAGCCATGACTAGGCACGTAGGGTGTGATATTTACATTTATAATTTTTCTGACATATTCCTATTACCTATTCATTTAAACCTAGTCATTACCTATTACTGGGTGAACTCTAGTCTGTAAATTGGCTGAGAAAAGTTGAATTCCTTATTTCTGTCACAATGTTTGTAACGAGTTCACCAAACCTCTCGGATTCTAAGATCATCCAGGGACTGTTTCTTGCCTCCTCTCTGCTCCTCATTACAATATTAGGAGCATTTTTGGAGATCCCCAACAACAACAAAACAAACCTGACTACACACATTGCAATACTTAAATATCTTTGACAATGAGTAATAAGATGGGCCTGCTGATAAATGTGTTAGAGATGCGTGTCTAGGAAGAGTTCATATGTCTTAGAGTCTGTATGCTCTTTCCCTGCAGATACTAACCAAGGGCAGGGACCTGAAAGTTAAGATTCCAGCTGCATGGCATAGCAAATTCTATTGACACTATTTATTTTTCTCTAGAGGCTGGATTTGTTCTTTGGGTAGATATGTATATTGTCTCATCTATATTCATAGATCTTGTAAAAGACATTAAAACCCATCTTACTATTTCTCAAATGAACCAACTTCTATTAATGAAGTTACTTGGCCATCTGAAAAGTGTGTTTTATTTTTCCTAAATGTCACTGGAAAAGATGATGATAATGGGAACCTCACTAAAAAGGTACTCAAAAAAGATGGCAAATGACATCCCCCACTGATTCCTAGAACCTCTGCTAGAATTTCATGCAAATAGCCTGAAAATCAATGGAGAGCAGATATTTTATGAGGTGACAAAAGAAAAAAAAAAAGAAGAAAGGAAACTTTTAAAATATAGAGTACAGACAGGCCAGAGTCTATTCAGCTAGGCTTTCTCCCAAATGGGGAGTCCTCAGTTCTTAACTGTAGAATGAGCTCAACTGCAGAAAATTGGGTCCTTATCTTAAGAGAAGAGAGCCTGAGAAGATGCCTATACTACTACCCTTGGCACAAAACAATTTATGCTATGTTTGTGGGCAGCGGTGTGGAAAGGTCACCAGTGCTGAGGTAGACAGAGGAAGATGGATACAGATAAGAAGTCAGGGAGAATATGGGGATATTAGGGATAAAAGAGCCTCTTATGCCAGAGTCTGGTTAAAGTCTTCTTGTTAACTGAAAAAAGTCAAGAACCTCAGCACAAATACCAATATTTACTGTGAAATGTGCTGTCATACAAATAAATATTCCTTAAAAAAAGTTACAATAAACCAGGCTTAAGGCTTGAACATCTATGACCTTTCTCTTATATTTCCTGAGAGTCTCATAAGCAGAACTACTAACTTTTGGTTATAGTGAAGCTGACCTAACTTCTGTATCCCCAGGATACGTTATCAATTGTAACCCCAAAAAACACCTCAGGAATCACCCTGTGATCTGTGATCTCACTTATATTCCTTAACAGCCCTTTGAGAATAATTACCTCATAAAACACCAAAATCATGACTAGAGCTGTTGTAGGCAGAGACTGTGATTCTAGCCTATTTCTATGCTACGTCTTAAGCTTCTCCTGAATGTCTTTATTTCTTTTATGTACCTTAGTTTAGTTCTTAAATACACACACACACACACACACACACACACACACACACACACACACACACGTGAGTGCTTCGGTGAGTAAAAGCTTTTGATCTGTAGTCATGAACACCTGAATTCAAATTCCCAGCACCCCCTTAAAAGCCAGACATGGATACTTATGCCAGTAACCTCAGCATGGGGGAGGAAACATATCCTGAGAACTCAGTGGCCAGCAAACTGAGCTCAAATGATGAGTTTTAGATTTGGTTAAAAACAAGATCTCCTGGTAACAGTAGGCTATCTGATGCAAGCTTCTGTAAAGCAAAGGACACAGTCATCAAAAGAAAGTGACTGCCTACAGATTGGGAAAGAATCTTCACCAACCTTTTTTCTGACAGAGGGCTAATATCCAGTATATATAAAGAACTAAAGAAGCTGAAAAGCAGCAAACCAAGTAATCCAATTAAAAAATGGGGAACAGAGCTAAACAGAGAATTCTCTGCAGAGGAATATAAAATGGCAGAGAAACACTTAAAGAAATGCTCAACCTCATTAGCCATCAGGGAAATGCAAATCAAAACGACCCTGAGATTTCAACTTACACCCATCAGAATGGCCAAGATAAAAAAAAAAAACCTCAAGTGACAACACATGCTGGAGAGGCTGTGGAGAAAGGAGAACCCTCCTCCACTGCTGGTGGGAATGTAAACTTGTACAACCACTCTGGAAATCAATCTGGCATTTTTTCAGACAACTAGGAATAGCGCTTCCTCAAGATCCAGCCATACCACTCCTATGCATATATCCAAAAGAGGCTCAACTACACAATAAGAACATTTGCTCAACCATGTTTGTAGCAGCTTTATTTGTAATAGTCAGAAGCTGGAAGTAGATGGCCCTCTACTGAAGAATGGATACAGAAAAATTGTGGTACATCTACACAATGGAGTATTACTCAGCAATGAAAAATAAGAAAATCATGAAATTTGCCGGTAAATGGTGGGACCTGGAAAGGATCATCCCAAGTGAGCTGTCCCAGAAGCAGAAAGACACACACAGTATATACTTACTCATATAGACATGTAATATAGGATAAACCTACTAAAATCTGTACATCTAAAGAAACTAATCAAGAGAGAGGACCCTGACTAAAATGCTCAATCCCCATCTCCAAAGGCAACGAGGAAGGACGTCAGAAGAAGAAGAAAACAGGAAACAACCTAGGAACCTGCCACAGAGAGCCTCTGAAAGGCTCTGCCCTGCAGACTATCAAAGCAGATGCTGAGACTTATGGCCAACTGTTGGGCAGTGTGCATGGAATCTTATGTAAGAAATGGGAAATAGTAAGATCTGGAGAGGACAGGAACTCCACAAGGAGAGCAACAATGAAAAAATCTGAGCACAGGGGTCTTCCCAGAGACTCATACTCCAACCAAGTACCAGGCATGGAGATAACCTAGAACGCTTGCACAGTTGTAGCCCATGGAAGTTTAGTGTCCAAGTGGGTTACATAGTAATGGGAAGAGGGACTGTCTCTGACATAATCTGATTGGTCTGCTCTTTGATCATCCCCCCTGAGGGGGGGCAGCCTTACCAGGCCACAGAAGATGAAAATGCAGCCATTCCTGATGAGATCTGAAAGACTAAGATCAGAAGGAAGGAGAGGAGGACCTCCCCTATCAGTGGACTTGGGGAGGGGCATACGTGAAGAAGGGGGTGGGAGGGTGGGATCGGGAAGGGAAGAGGGAGGGGCTTATGGGGGATACAAAGTGAATAAAGTGTAATTAATAAAAAGAAAAAGAAAAAAGAAAAAAAACCAAGATCTCAAAGCAATGAAGCAGAAAGCAATATCGGAAGACACCCAAGATTTTCTCTGGCTTCCCCCGCTTCAAGTGCATTTCCCATACACACATACTAAATAAGTAAATGGTCTTTTAACAAACCCCAACTCTACCACACTACCCTGTCTTGTATTTCCCATTGCCTCGACGCCAAGAATCCAGCTCCACTGGAGCAAATGTCTGAGGAGAGTTCTATGTTACATCACTGTGGAACATGTCTCCATCATAGCTTCTGATGACAATACAAAAGGCCACATTTCCACAGCAGACACATGTATCAGCAGAGGGCGGGGTGTAAACCAAGGGAAAAGTAGAAAACAAAACAAGACACTCAAAAATGCACTGAAAGCTAGATAATTTGCCAAACAAACCTTTGATCCAACCACAAAAGAACATTGATTTCACCTTATAGGTATTGGGAAAAATTTCTTCTCAGCATTTGACAAAAGCAGTGACAAGCAAGAAGACATTCTAAAATGTTCCTGTCAAGGTGGCAGCTAGCCAGCTTTACAGGCAAAGGTGCTTCTCTGAATAGGCTGCTCTAGGATAGGCTGCTCTGGGAGCCTAGGATAGCTGTGGAGGATTTTTCTGTGTTTTGACATATGAGCACTGCTAGGAAGGTGGTGGGGGAAAACTTTGAGTTCAGATCACATCACATCTGAAAATCAGGTCTTAACCATAGACTGGAGTGGGACTCACTCACTTCCTGGAAGTAGGAAAGGAAGTGCTTAAAGACGTTAGGGATGGAGATGCTAGTAGAAGTTTGCTGACATCCCTCATCAGTGCCTAAAACCTGAAATATTCCTGATGTTATGATGCCCTCTGCCCTGACCAGCATTCCTCAAAGACCAGTGCAGACAGCAAAGTTTCCACAACAAACCACAAAGTGTCTGCTCTCCTCAGGATATACCAATCCAAGTATCTGGAGAAGCTACAGCAGGGTAGCAGAGCTCAGATCAATACAGAATTTTCTTGAGAAACAGAAAGAGAACTTCTGTATGACCCAGATAGAATACACTTGGTTGTATATTTAAGTGGCTCTAAGTCTGCAAAAGTACTTTCACATCCACGGTTATTATATCACTATGCACACAGCTAACATGTAATGAACCTGGGCTTCTGTGAACAGGGGAATTAATATAGAAGAGGTAGTATATAAAATAACACAATGTTATTTTCCTCATTCATAAGGAAACCTACACTATAACATTTTTAGGGAAATGAATACTGTTAACAATCAGTACTAAACAAATAAACCAGACTGAGACATGTATGACATACTTGCACTCGTAGAATCAAATCACATATTTTTATTGTTATCTATATTTATATGCATACACACATATATTTTAAGGAATATATATATACATAAATGACATGAAAGGTGAAGTGATAATGTTTTTGGAAAAGAAGCAAGCAGGAGAGAAAGTGGAGTATATGATTCTATGATTCATCAATAATGTCAAAGTACATACATGGCACATGTGAATAATTATGGACCTGTCATTCTGCAAAACAAGTATGTGAAAAACAAAAACAGTTTAGTGAACTTAACAAGAACAAAAAGAAGCATCATTTTTCATATTTCTACCATGCAACTTCAATGAATTCTTAGTTTAATTAGGAGAAGCTGCCTGGACTAGGTAAAAGTTGTGAAAGTGTCTTGATTAATTGTTAATATACTTTTAGTAATTCCCTTAATGTAAACCTCTAAACCTATTACATAATCCAAATTTGCTCTAGTTTCATGAACATCATTCTTGCCTTTACTCTGCTTTGTTCTTTGTTCTTGACCTAAACACACCTAAGGGTTTGTCTTATCTAAGTCTGCTCTTGATCCCTTTAAGAGACTATCCTGGCTAAGATGCTCAATCCTTATTCAAAAAGGCAAAGAAGATGGACACCAGAAGATGGAGAAAACAGGGAACAGGACAGGAGCCTACCACAGAGGGCCTCTGAAAGACTCTACCCTGCAGGGTATCAAAGCAGATGCTGAGACTTATAGCCAAACTTTGGGCAGAGCGCAGGGAATCTTGGGAAAGAAGTGGGAGTTAGTAAGACCTGGAGAGGACAGGAGCTCCACAAAGAGAGCAACCAAAATGTCTGGGCACATAAGTCTTTTCTGAGACTGATACTCCAACTACGGGCCATTCATGGAGATAACCTAGAACCCCTGCACAGATGTAGCCCATGGCAGTTCAGTGTCCAATGGGTTCCATACTAATGGGAACAAGTACTGTCTCTGACATGAACTGATTGGCCTGCTCTTTAATCACCTCCCATTGGCGGGGGGCAGCCTTACCAGGACATAGAAGAAGACAATGCAGCCACTCCTGATGAGACCTTATAGACTAGGATAAGCAGGAAGGGGAGGAAGACCTCCACTATTAGTGGACTCAGGGAGGGGCATGGGTGGAGATAATGGGAGGTAAGGTTTGGAGGGGAGGGTGTTAGGAAGCTACAGGTGGAATACAAGATGAATAAACTGTAATTAATAAAAAAATAAAAGATAATGCTCAAAAAAAAAAAAAAACTATCCTGATCCACCCTATGGACCCTACCTCGTTTTCCTCATCTTACCACTGTCTTGATTAGTTTTTAATTTGTTTACCAATTCAAAATGTCAATTATCTTTTTTTTTAATTTTTATTATTAGTTATATTTTATTAACTCTGTATCCCAGCTGTATCCCGCTCCCTCATTCCCTCCCAAACCCTCACTCCCTCCCTCATCTCCTCCCTGCCCCTTTCCAAGTCCACTGATTGGGGAGGACCTCCTCCCCTTTCATCTGACCCTGTTTGATCAGGTATCTTCAGGTCTGGCTGCAAAGTCCTCCTCTGTGGCCTAGCAGGACTGTTCCTCCCAATTATCTAATGTGCTTTTATGCTCATTGTAAATTTCTCCACACCAAAAATTATGATTATATGATTTGTTAAAAACAAATGCTGTTTTCTTTTTAGAATAGATAATGTGTCTCCCTGAGTATTTCAGAAGGTTATCTGATAAGTATCTAGTTGTTCAATATTATTTTTTAAATTGATGAAATAAAATATCAATGAATATACAAAGATATTAAGATGCATGTTCTTTTGAAAATAAATATCACAGTTAATAATACTTTGAATCTGTTTGTGATCATAAAGTATATAATTGTTTCATAGAGCTCTACTCTTATGAAATGTAATTGCTCATGAACTTATCATCCCCCTAAAAACGACAGCAATCCAAATGTTTGAATTCTTCTTCACTATGGTACTCTTCACAGTTCTAAAGAACAGTGACTTCTAATGTTACTGTGCTTTGTTTGCCAAAAAGAACTTGATTTTAATATAGGCCATCTTCTAGTAAATGCTTAAATTCCCCAAGAACCTGTTATTTTGTTGTAGTGGTTTTGCTTTCTCAGATTTCTTTTGCTTAACTCTTCTCAGGTTATACCTTTCTTACACACTTCAAATAAGGGAAGGAGGGTGGGAGGGAGAAAATGAAAACAGAGAGAAAGAGAAGAAGAAGGAGGAGGAGGAGGAGGAGGAGGAGGAGGAAGAAGAAGAAGAAGAAGAAGAAGAAGAAGAAGAAGAAGAAGAGGAAGAAGAAAAAGAGACTGTAGATAAAATATTAAGTGACTTTGACCTGTTATATGAAAGTTTTGTTTCGCCTATATTTCAAATGCAGGAACAAGAGTACTAGAAGTAAGAGTGTTCATTTCTAGAACCCCTGTTAATAAATATATAGCCACTAATCTAAGATTAGGCTCTTCTTCAAAACCCTGTCAGAAATCAGAGAGCTGAATTTTAAGTGTGGCTTGCTCTGCCTGAAACATGGTGCCGTAGGAGCTGGACAACCTGTAATTGCAGGGAGACAGACAGATTGGATGGGAAGTTAGTGGGTTGAAGCAGATAATATGTAGCTGTAAAAAAATTAAATTTCTTTTTTTTTCAGTGCAAGGACAGCTTTAATTAAACAACAAACAAACAAACAAAAATATTTCTCGATGTGACACTGCTTTATAATCCATTGGTCTTTTTTTTTTATTTTATTTTTTTCTTATCAGTTACATTTTATTAACTCTATATCCCAGCCGTGTCCCGATCCCTCATTCCCTCCCAGTTCCTCCCTCCCTCCCTCATCTCCACCATGCCCCTTTCCAAGTCCACTGACTTTGAAACAATTTCTTACTTCCTTTTTAACATTTTTCTCCTCTGTCCTCTCCTCCCCTCCCTTTGTTTCCCTTTCCCTCTCCTTCCCACTCCTTAAACTGGAACAAAAGAAAGTATAGAAAAACAATCAATCCAAACGGGAATGGAACAATCTGCTCTGCTGGGCATGAGATCACACCTCAAACTAGAATGTAGTTAAACATGGAATCTTGAGGGAAATATTACAACTAATGAGTACTTTTTATTAATTATCTTTTGAAGTTTCTGTAATAATTGGATCTGTAAACAGACTTCAGTGTTTCCATGACCCTGCTCCAGTTTTACTATCACAAACAGTGGAGTTCCTCTCTGTAGTGTTACACAGGTTTCTTTTTTTATGTTTTTTAATTAATTTTTATTTTTTAAATATTAATCACAGGTATTCACTTTGTATCCCTGCCATAGCCCCTTCTCTCATTCCCTCCCAATCCCACCCTCCCTCCCTCATTTCCTTCCTACCCCTTTCCAAGTCCACTGCTAGGGGAAGTCCTCCTCCCCTTCCATCTAACCCTAACTTATCAGGTATCTTCAGGACTGGCTGCAATGTCCTCCTTTGTGGCCTAGCAAGGTTGTTCCTCCTTCAGGGGGCCGGGGGAGGTAAAGGATCGAGTCATTGAGTTCATGTCAGAAATAGTTCCTGTTCCCTTACTAGGACACCCACTTGGATACTGAGCTACCATGGGCTACATCCGATCAGGGGTTCTAGGATATATCCGTACATGGTCCTTGGTTGGAGAAACTGTCTCACAGAGAACACCTGTACCCTAATAAATTTTGTCTTTGTGGAGCTCCTTTCTTCTCCCGGTCATATTAACTTCCCTTTTATCATATGATTCCCTGCACTCTACCGAAGTTTTGGTTATGAGTCTCAGCATCTGCTTTGATATGGTGCTAGGTAGAGTCTTTTAGAGGCCCTCTGCGGTATGCTCCTGTCCTGTTACTTGTTTTCTCCCACTTCCCATGTCCATCATATTTGTCTTTCTAAGTGAGGATTGTTTCTGACAGAATTTTTTTCATACAGGAAATAGGGAAATATGTGGGTGACATTCAATATTTGTTAGCAAATGAAATATGGACATTTTGTGCCAACAAATAAACTTTAAATAAGAGATTTTCTTTTCTTTTATCCCCTCCTCTTAAATAGGCTAAAGCTGTTACCAACCAATGGTTTTAAGCACTTTTCCTTGTATTTGTCCTTTGGTCTGTCTAGGGTCTATTTGTTGATTTTGACAAAGTCCTTCTCTTGATCAAGTATTTTGACAGGTTCCTGCTTGTATGCTCCCTTCCTGGCTGAGTTTGTCTTGACCTCCATCTTGTTTTTGCTGAGGCTATCCCAGTATTAGCAAAGGACCCTGTGTTATCAGTTTCTTGAGTATCCCTCAATCTGTATCCAAATAGCATTGATAGCTTATCAATTTCTTTACTCTCCTTTTTTTTCTCATTGAATATATGTATTTCTTCTTCTTTTTTATAATTTATTCACTTTGTGCTCAGTTGTAGCTTCCCCTCATCTCCTCCCTGTCTGACCCTCCCTCCCTCTTTCTTCCCTATTCCTCTTCCCTAGTCCATTGATAGGAAGAGTCCTTCCCATCTGTGTGACCTAGCCTATCAGGTCTCATTAGAAGTGCCTGGATCCTCTTCTGTGGGCTGGCTTGGTGTCCCCACTAAGGAGAACTCCTTCAACCAAAGAATGGATACAGAAATTGCGGGGCATTTACACAATGGAATAGTACCCAGCTGCAAAATAAAAGGAAATCATGAAAATTGCAGGCAAATGGTTGGGACTAGAAAAGAGTGTCTTGACTGAGGTCTCCCAGAAGCAGAGAAACATTAATTATATATATTCACTTATAAGTGGATATTAGGATATTAGCCATATTATATAAGATAAACATACTAAAATCTACAGACCCAAAGGAGTTAAACAACAAGGAAGATCCTAGGGAAGATGCTTAATTTCCGTTCAGAAGGGAAAACAGGATAGACGCAGGGAAGTCGTAGAAGAAAGGAAACAGGACTGGAGCCTACCACAGATGTTCTCTAAAAGACTGCACCCAGCAAGGGATAATGGCCAGAGCACAGGAAGTCTTATGAAAGAAGGGGCATATGAAAGCATCCTCCATCATTAATGGAGGTTCTTATTGTGCAAGAGGACCTTTATGTCATTATAGCAAAAATTCTATTTTGGGTGCCATTTCATAGTAATTTTCCACCCATCTTTCTCTACCCAAGTGGCTGTAAACTCCTAATTGTTGGTGTTATAATAGATTCAAAGGGGAGCCCAGGTTCAATGCCTTTAAATCAACATCGCAAAAGATAGAAATTCCCATAAAATGTATATTAGGGATAGAGATATTATTTTAGCCTTGAAATAAACTCCTTGTCATTAATTAAGATGCTTCAGTATAATTTTTCTCTTTAATAACATAGGCAACATTAAGTATGAGCCTTGTTTATTAAATATAAAATATGGCTATAACAAGTAATTCAAATTTCTTTATATTCTTACTCCATAAAACCTTTAGTCAAATTATTTAATTTGCCTTAAACATGGCAAAACTTTTGTTTACACAGAGATCCTGCTGTATTTTAAGAACTTGATATGGTGACTGACCCTAGTGCCTTTTTCCCTTGCAAATATTCTTTGAAAGCTGGAAAGCAACCAATTGGGGAAGACAAATCTACATTAGAATAAAAATGAAGTATATTTACTGCCCTGGCATCTTTGCTCTTCTGAGCATGCTCTCTTGTTGAAGAGTAAAGATTTGCTTTGTTGCTCCACTTTATCTGGAGATAAGCAGTTTCATTCAGTGCAGTTTCTCTGGGTTTGTCAAACACCCTCCTGGACAGTCCTAATGCCTAGGAGTAGTTAGCCAAACCAAAGCATATTTGATGTTTTCTGTAAATTTTGTTTTGTTTTGTATGCATTGTGTTACATTTTTATTTTAGTTTGTTTTCATTTTTGGATTTTTTTGTTGCTTTTCTTGGTTATTTTGAGAGAGAGAGGGAATGAGAATGAAGGTGAGTGGGTACCAAGGTTGGAAGAATCTTGGCATTGGTAAAGAGAAAAGATCATCATCAAAATATATTGTATGAAAATTAATAAAATAATTTAAAGTTGTGATTTGAGAAAATGGAGAGATGGCCTAGCAGTGAAACGTACTGGCTGCTATTGCAGAGGACTGGAGTTCAGTTTTCATCATCCAGGTCAGACAACTTACAACTAACTCAATTTGTCTCCAGGAATCCAACAACCTCTTCTGGCCACATGTACATGTATATATAAGGACATACACTCATAAATAACAATAACTTTTAATAGTGCTATTTAGTGGCTTAGTAAATTACTGCGTACTCTCTCCAGAATGGGGACACACGGTCCTAAATACAGAAGCTGGTGCAGAGGGTCTTGTGGGGTAGTTCATGCTCACTGTGTCCTTCAATCTCAGACTATCTAAAGTTTCTCAGTGCAGTGGACACTATAATGATTAAACAGAGGGGTTGCTTTCTCCCATCCAACATCAATGGGTATATGTAAAAAAAAAAAAAAAAAAACATTTTTAGCTTTCGAGATGTAATTCTATGTGGCTTTAAAACTGTATAATATTTGTCATACTTTCTCTTTATTCATACAAGTCATCATCAAGTGGTAAATAAGAGAACACCTCGGTGTTGAGAATGTATAAATCTACCACTGTGGATGGGTTTCCTTAGCAAAGAGTCCTTAGTTTTCCAAAGAGGGTAAAGCTGAGCTGCTTCAACAGATAAAGAAAGAGTGAGTCAGACTGAGTCTTCTTAAATGTGCTGGATTTTTTCTCATCTCATCATATAAATAATACACAGTGATTATAAGAATCTTCAAAAAAACACAATAAAGTAAAAACTATTCAAAAGCCTTACCACCCAATAATTACTATATCCAACAGTGAGTCTCCCGTCTGTGTCCCCACCCACACACCTGATGTTACAACACAAACTTGCACAGGTGATATTAAACTTTCCCTTGTATTTGAGAATACTTAATGTTCCTATCACGTAAAGCCTAACAACTGAAGGGCCGCTTTAAATTTATATTTTAGCATATTGATTAAAGTAAATTTGAATAAAATGCTGGCTACAAATATACGTTCCTCATTTGGCAAATCATCACAATAGTACTTTCTCTCTAGGTCTTCTGTGACTAATATAGCCAATGGATACTCAGCCTCTTAGGAGAAGCTTTGAAAATGGAAATTATTGAGCTGGGTGGTGGTGGCGCAAGGCTTTCATCCCAGCACCTGGGAGGTAGAGGCAGAGGCAGGTGGATATCTGTGAATACTAGGCCAGCCTGGCTTACAGAGCAAAATTCAGGACAACCTGAGAGCCATAGCTGCACAGAGAAATCCTGTCTCAAAAACAAACAAACAAATCAGAAAAAGAAAAAGGAAAATAGAAATTCTTTTCAAATCCTATCTTTTCTCTTTCACTTTGTCTCTCCCTTCCAAGAAAGAGAGCCATGATGCTTCCTAACTTGCTTCAGTCTTTCAAATTTTGTTGTCTGTGCTATTGACCTGGCTGATCAACCAGATTTTTTTAAACCTCATTTTCTTATAATTAAGTCACCAGACACAAACTCTTACTTCACATTAATTATTTTATTATATCCTTATAGTTTTATGAGCACGAACTAATTATTTACAAGTTTTCATCTCTGTCCATTGTCATTCTTCCCATATCCTTCACAGGGCATCGCTATGGGAAGAAGCTATTTCTCTATTTCTATTGTTCCTTTTAGCACATGATGCCTTGACATAACTTAGCCATCATGCTTTTGGAGATGAAAAGACAGTGTGCAACGCTTTGTGCTGGTTTATGCTAGCATATGCTCTCCAATATATCTTTGGTATATTTTTTTCAGTGCTCAATGAGCATAAACTTAAAGATGCATTTTAAATTACTTTTAATGTCAATGCCAACAAAAGAATCATACATGGCTCCCTTTCTGTGCTTTTTATCCTTGAGTTTTCATTAATTTTCACCATATTATAGACATTGTAATTTACTTGATGCTAAATAAAGAAGTTGTAGATCCCTGGGTGATATTATCTTTTTTGACGAGATATAGCTTCTTTTGTAAAAGAAGACCCTTTGATTGACAGATGCATATCTGATTTTCACAAGTGATAGTGTTTAGCTATTTGGGGTGTACATTTTTTTTTTTATCCTCTTTCCTGGGAATGTGATTTTCATTGCTATAGTGTGGGGGTTTTGAACATCCGCAGAGGACAGAATTCTCACCAAGGCCTTCTCCGCCTTCATGGGGCTGGTCTAAAACCTCCAATCTATATCAATTCTGAATTGTTACTGAATTGTCTTGGATCTTTACTCTTTCACGCACTGTTTCTATCTGGAGTTACTGAAATCTTACTCAGCATCTCAAACCAGAAGTAACTCAGCTCTTTGAGTCAGAAATAACGTATTTCTCTAGCTTCTTTCATTGAACTCCCTGTTTTCAAAACATTACCCTGAGAATGATTCCTGCTTGTTGAGGTTTTGTCAGCAAAATATCCCCACCTCAGTATAACTTCTTTTTCACAAGAACCTAACTATTGATGTTTGGGATAAAATAACTGTAACTTTAAAAAGATACATGGGTGAGCCTGGAACTCTCATCTGTGTACTCCAGCTCCAATAGACTCTTCATGATCTCTGGCTGCTTTTCATATTTTCCTTGTGAGGCTTCTGTAATGCAGACTGTTCTATTATGGACAGAAAAAGAGAGCTAAATTAATTTATCTCAGATTTAAGTTGCTGGCTGACTTTTCAGATGTCACAAAATGTCCTCCATTAAGCACCCAGGCTTCTTGCTAAAAGAGAAATATATCAATTATATTCACTTATTCAGTGTATATCCTAAATACACACTGAAAATCCTCTGTTTCATTTGAATATTATTTTTATTTACATGCAATGCCACTTTCAGTGTATTTTACTTCACTAAAAATAGAACCCATAGTCTTTTGTTTAACATTTGTTTATACATGATTTCTTTGGAGCTCCTTTCAACCCACTGCTATTGTTGTTGGAGGCTATTCTGTTCCTTACAATGTGAAGACCCCTTGTCCTTCCACACCCTTCACACTGTATGTTCAGGTACAAAAGCAAGAAATGTCATGTACACTTTTCAAGGAGACTAAAGATAAAATGACCCTACTAAGCACTATTGCTTGAATAGGAAATCTGGAATACATACATATATATATATATATATATATATATATGTATATATATATATATATATATATATAATTCTGCCTGTTATCTTTTTTATTTTTTTATTTTACTTACTTACTTATTTACTTACTTACAATTTAATTGCTTTGTATCCCAGATGTAGCTGCCTCCCACATTTCCTCCTATTCCCACCCAGCCTCCTTCTTCTCCCCCTTTGACTCTTCCCTAGTCCTCTAATAGGGGAAGAACTCCTCCCCTTCTATCTCACCCTAGCTTATCAGGTGTCATCAGGGCTTGCGGTATCATCTTCTTCTGTGGCCTGGCAAGGCTGCATCCCACAGGGGGAGCTGACAAAAGAGGTGGCCACTGAGTTCATGTTAGAGACAGGCCCTGTACCACTTTATAGGAAACCCACTTAAATGAATGAGAAGCCTATGGGATTCCTCTGAGCAGGGGATCTAGGAACTTACCATGGATGGTTCTTGGTTGGAATATCAGTCTCCGCAGGAGCCCTGGGCTTGGGTGTTTTTTATTTTATTTTTTTGTTTGTTTGTTTTTTCACTCTGTTGGTCGCCTTGTAGAGTTCCTCTCCCCTCCAAAGTCTTTATATCTCCCTCTTCTTTTATAAGGATTCCAGCACTCTAACCAAAGTTTTGCTATGAGTTTCAGTATCTCCTTCAATACCCTGATGTGCAGAGTCTTTCAGAAGGCCCCTGTTGGACAGCTCCTGTCCTGCTCCTTTATTTTCCTACTTATGATAATCTATCCTGTTTGTCCTTCTGAATGAGGTTTCAGCCTGTTCCTTAGGGTCCTCCTTGTTGTTTGTTTTTTTTAGGACTATAGATTTTAGTATGTTTATCCTATATTATATGTCTACTATCCACTTATAAATGAGTATATACCAGATGTGTCTTTCTGCTTCTGGTTTATCTCACTCAGAATGATTTTTTTCTAGTTCCCATCATTTGCCTGCAAATTTCATGATTTCCTTGTTCTTAATTGCTGAGTAGTATTCCCTTGTGTAAATGTACCACAATTTCTGTATTCATTCTTCAGTTGAGAGACATCTAATTTCTTTCCAGATTCTGGTTATTATGAATAAAGCTGTTATGAACATAGTTGAGCAAATATCCTTTTTGTATGGTTTAGCATCTTTCAAATATATGCCCAGGAGTGGTATAGCTGGATCTTGATGTAGCACTATTCCTAATTTTTAGGAAAGCCCTCTATTGATTTCCAAAGGGGTTGTACAAGTTAACATTCTCACCAGCAATGGAGGAGAGGTCCCCTTTCTCCACAACCTCTCCAGTATGTGTCATCTCTTGAGTTTTTAATCTTAACCATTATGGTGAATGTGAGGTGGAATCTCAGAGTTCTTTTGATTTGCATTTCTCAGGTGACTAAGGACATTGAGCATTTCTTTAAGTGTTTTTCTGCCATTAGATCTTCCCTTTTTGGGAATTCTCTGTTCAGCTCTGTACTCCATTTGGTTTGTTGATGCTTAAGTTCTTGAGATATTTATTTATTCTGGATATTAGCCAACTGTTAGATGTAGGTTGGTGAAGATCTTTTCCAGTCTGTAGGCTGTCATTTTGTTCTGTTGACAGTGTACTTTGCTTTCCAAAAGCTTTTCAGTTTCATGAGGTCCCAGTAATTGATTGTTGATCATAGAGCTTCTGCTGTTGGTGTTCTGTTCAGGAAATTGTCTCTTGTGCCAATGAGGTCAATGCTCTTTCCAACTTTTTCTTCTAGTAGGTTTAGGGTATCTGGTTTTATGTTGAGGTCTTTGATCCACTTAGAATATAGTTTTGTGCAGGGTGATAAATATGGGTCTGTTTGCATTTTTCCTCCTTGATACCTAAACTGCACAAAGATCCAACAAAGAAAGAGAACTTCAGACCAATCTCATTTATGAATATTGATGCAAAAAGTACTCAATAAAATACTTGAAAACTGGATCCCAGAACACATTAAAGATATCATCCACCGTGACCAAGAAGGCTTCAGCCCAGGTATGCAGGGGTGGTCCAATACATGGAAATTCATCAATGTAATCCACCATATAAACAAACTGAAAGAAGAAAAAAAAAACAAAAAAAACACATGATCATCTCCTTAAATGCCTAAAAGCATTTGACAAAATCTCACACTTGTTCAAATTTAAAGTCCTGGAGAGATAATAAGGGATACAAGGCACATAACTAAACATAGTAAAGCCAATATACAGCAAGCCTATCGCCAACAACAAACTAAATGGAGAGAAAATTAAGTCAATCCCACTGAAATCTGGGACAAGCCTAGGCTTCCCACTCTCTCCTTATCTCTTCAACATAGTACTTGAAATCCTAGCTAGGGCAATATGACAACTAAAGGAGGTCAAAGGGATACAAATAGGAAAGGAAAAAGTCAAAGTATCACTGTTCACAGATGATATAATAGTATACATGAGTGACCCCCAAAATTCAGCCAGAGAACTCCTTCAGTTGATACACACCTTCAAGAAAGTGGCTGGATACAAAATTAACTCAAAAATAAATCTGAATCTCTCCTGTATACAAAAGACAAATGGGCTGAGAAAAATTAGGGAAATTACACCCTTCATAATAACATAACCACTAATAACATAACATAGATTCATACCTTGGTATGACTCTAACCAATCAAATGAAAGACTTATATGAAAAAAAACTTCAAGTCTCTGAAGAAAGAAATTGAATGAGCTATCAGAAGATTTAAAGATCTCCCATGCTCATGGATCGTTAGGATTACATAGTGAAAATGGCTATCCTACCAAAAGCAATCTACATATTCAGTGCAATTCCCACCAAAATACTGACACAATTCTTTACATACCTTGAAATAACAATTCCCAATTTCATATGAAAAAAGAAAAAAAAACCAGAATTGTTAAAACAATCCTGTGCAACAACAAATCTTCTGGAGGTAGCTCCATCCCTGATATCAAGCTGTACTATAGAACAATAGTAATAAAAATTGCATGGTACTGGCATAGAAACAGACTGGTTGATCAATAGAATCAAAAGACCCAGAAATAAACTTACACATCTAAGTATACTTGATTTTTTACAAAGAAGCCAAAACCATACAATGGAAAAAAGGTAACATCTTCAACAAATGGTGCTGGTCTAACTGGATGTCTACATGTGGATTTTATCTTGAATGACGGGTACAGCCTAAAATGCCATCATGTTGTTTTCCCTTTTTGTTTTTTGGAGTTTTAGCTAATGTTTGTATAATGAAATTTTAATAACTAAGTCAACAACACATTGCCTTTTTTTTTAATTCTTGTAACATTTCTTAATCTTTGGTCTCTTTTATTAAGAATGACTAAATACTTAGAAATTAAATTTAATCCTTTATATTGCTTTCATTGATTTTTATGATCTTATAACTATGTCCACATAATGTTGTGGATTAAAATATTAATTCCTAAATTATCTCCTTCCAGTCTACATAGTGTTACTAAGTTCCCACTCCACTCTTTCTGGAGGAGTGTCAGACTGCTTGCGAATTCCTGTACACCCAGATCTGGAAAGCAAGGTTAAAAAAAAAAAAGGCAACTTACTTTTACATTTCACATTAATTAGTAAAAGCATGAGAAAAAAAAGTGTTTTATTTACAGTAAAATATGAGATCAAGCTTTTACTAATACTTTATCTTCATGAAGTTCAGAGGTTTGATACTTTTTTATGTTCCTGTTGGTTTAAAGTGTTATATATCTTATTCTGAAATGAAACAAAATGCCTCGGTCATAGAAACCAGTGACACCATGAGCTATCATTAGTACAGTGCCTCCTCTTCCTTAGGATGTTGGTTGGAACTCTGAGCTTGGAGACGCTCCCTGCGGCGTTGTCCTCCTCGTGTCAGTGCTGGGCCTCTTTCCTCCATCTGCTGGTGTGGGTGTCTGCCGTGTTCAGCTTTACCATAATATCTGTTGCCATGACCACTGCATGTGCTGCCCTTACCTGTCATTCACCATCTCGACTTCTGCTTATTCTGATTCGACCTCTCCAAATTAGAGGCTGGAAACTTTTTTTCTCTTACATTAGATGTTCTGGATTATGGCTGGTGGAGCACACTTAAAGAAGTGATGTTTGTGATTTCCTCCTGTTCAGGTTGTTCCAGGCTGAAGTGTCTCTTACCTCAAGGTGACTTTCCTGTTCCTTCCATGTATTGCTTTCTAAAAGTCAGCACATAGTTTTATTTTCTCTGTGGATGTGAATCTTAGGAGTTGGTTGTGAGCAAGGCTGTTAGTTCTTTTCCCCTCCCTTTAAAATATCCTTCCTTTGACATATTACAGTTCTCAGAAATAGCATTTCTGGGGTCTTAACATTCCTTAAATGCGTAGGAAGTTCTCTCCTACTTTCCACACAAAGGAAAGAAACCACTGATAACCAGGGATCTTCTTCCCCAGCTCCATGTTTCCAATAGTAGCAAAACAATCCTTCAGTTCTTCCTTTGTAAGAGGAATTGGCTAAACACTAAAAAAAAAAAAACAAAAAAAAAAAAAACCTAGGGAATTTCATTTAAAACCTGCATGCATTCTGGAAAGCAAGCACTACTAACAATGCTACACGTGAAAGAGGGACAGAGCTCACTGGAGGAATACTCTGTTCCATGAGGAATTTAATCCTCAGCATCACGATACGCACCAACTTAACAAACAGCAACACTGACACTAGAGAAATTAATGGCTCGAAGTCAAGTTGGGAATGCTGAATATCAGACTTGTGCTTCCAAGGTATTTTCTCTAGACTTATATGACATTACACGTACACATGTGTACATGTGCTCAGTGTACAAGTTGTATTTTATTTCATTTCTTTTGTTCGTTCATTGGTTCATTCGTTTGGTTTGTTTTGTTTCTAGACATAGTGTTCTTTGTGTGGCCCTGGCTGTCCTGGAACTCACTCTGTAGAATGGGCTGCCCTTGAACTCAGAGATCTGCCTGCCTCTGCCCACTGAGTGCTCGAATTAAAGGTATGTGCCGCCATGACTGGCTGAGTTTCATTTAATTGCTTCCATTTGATCTTAGGTTTTTATAATACAATTTAGGGAATGATAGTTTATTTCTGAACTTAAGTTTAGGCATTGATATTTTAGTTACATCTATATTCTCATAATCATAAAGCCAGCCTTTTAACACATGTATGCTAAAAAAATAATCTCCATAATGTCTTTTATTCAAATATGTAAAGATTGGCTTGAGACTAACTTCTCTCATTTTACACACACACACACACACACACACACACACACACACACACACACGCGCACGAAGGGAAAGGGATAGGCAGAGAGAGACAGAGAGAGAAACACACATTTATAAGTATAGCTATTGAATTTGCTCAAAGGATTAGAAGGTAAATAGTTTTATGATTGCTGTGCACATACTGGAGAGGCAAAATCCAGTGGCTGTTGCCGCAAAGGAGCTGGAAACCTTGAGCAGGGAGAGGGGGGTCTGATCATTTGTCACCTGGCCAATACGAAGGACTGGTTGCTAGGCTCCCTTGGTAGTGTCTAGTGTGAGGACACAATGTAAAGTTAAATTCTGACTTCTGTGCTTGAATGGATGCAGGAATAGACATATCCATTCAAGAAGGATGGAGATTGTTCCCAATGATCAACCCTCCATTAATTTCAGTTTTAACCTCTCCTGGTCTCCAGCATGTAAGATGGCAGTGTGTACATTTGAGCCATGCATTTCTCCCTCAGTTGCTTTTTCATATACAACTTCTCTCTGAAAATGCTTTCAAGCATACGAAAGTGTGGCTCACTGATGTCCCAAGTCACTAGTAATCCACACAGGCTGATTTTGAAGAACAAGCTTCTTCTTCTTTTTTTTTTTTAATTTTTTTCTTATCAGTTACATTTTATCAACTTTGTATCCCAGCCATATCCTGCTCCCTCATTCCCTCACAAACCCACCCTCCTTCCCTCATCTCCACCGTGCCCCTTTCCAAGTCCACTGATGGGGGGGACCTCCTCCACTTTCATCTGATCCTGTTTTATCAGGTATCTTCAGGACTGGCTGCAAAGCCCTCCTCTGTGGCCTAACAGGACTGCTCCTCCCTTGGGGGGTGGGGAGGTCAAAGAGCCAGCCATTGAGTTCCTGTTAGAAATAGTCCTTGTTCCCCTCACTATGGGAAACCAATTGGTTACTGAGCCTCCACAGGCTACATCTGAGCGGAGGTTCTAGGTTATATTCATACATGGTCCTTGGTTGAATGTCAGTCTCAGAAAAGACCCTGTGCCCAGATATATTTGGTCCTTGTGGAGCTCCTATCCTTTCCGCATCATACTAACTTCCTTTCTTTCCTATGATTCCCTGTACTCTGCCGAAGGTTTGGTCACGAGTCTTTGTATCTGCTTTGAAAACACTGCTAGTTAGAGTCTTTCAGATGCCCTCAGTAGACTCCTGTCATACGTTCAATGCACATCCCATCTGTCTTTCTAAACAAAGATTGATCATCTTACCCCATGTCCGCTCTCTTGATTATCTCTTTTAGTTATATAGATTTCATTATGTTTATCATATCTTATAGATCTATATAAGTGAGTATATACTGTGTTTGTCTTTCTCCTTCTGGGATATTTCACTCAGAATGATCTTTTCTAGATCCCACAATTTGCCTGCAAATTTCATGATTTCCTCCTTTTTGATTGCTGAGTAGTATTCCATTGTGTAAAAATACCACAATTTCTGTACCCATTCCTCCGTTGATGGACATCTGAGTTGTTTCCAGGTTCTGGCTATCACAAATAAACATAGTTATAAACATGGTTGAGCAAATGTCCTTACTGTGTACTTGAGCAAAGTTTGGGTATATACCTAACAGTGGTATGGCTTGATCTTGAGGAAGCACTATTCCTAATTGTCTGAGAAAGCGCCAGATAGATTTCCAGAGTGGTTGTACAAGTTTACATTCCCACCAGCAGTGGAGAAGGGTTCCCCTTTCTCCACAACCTCTCCAGCATGTGTTGTCACTTGAGTTTTTCATCTTGGCCATTCTGATGGGTGTAAGGTGAAATCTCAGGGTCGTTTTGATTTGCATTTCCCTGATGGCTAATGAGGTTGAACATTTCTTTAAGTGTTTCTCTGCCATTAGATATTCCTCTGCCGAGAATTCTTTGTTTAACTCTGTTCCCCATTTTTTAATTGGATTACTTGGTTTGCTGCTTTTCAGCTTCTTTAGTTCTTTGCATATACTGGATATTAGTCCTCTGTCTGATAAAGGGTTAGTGTAGATTCTTTCCCAATCTGTAGGCAATCGAAGGACAAGCTTCTTATGTAACCCCTCCATCAACTCTTCCATTCCCCAGTTTTAATGTTTGAAAACTAGTAACTCCTGCTCTCTAGTTGTTCAAGACCCAGGCTAATGAGTGAAACTTCCTTTTTGCTCACTGATCTTCTAGGAATTTATTCATTCTGTTACTGTCAGCTGGTCAAGGCAATATGTTTTTGCAAAACGATTTTAATATCTTGACGATGGCATTGCTAGTTCCTTTCTTATACCCTTCCTTCCCATTCTCCCAATAAGCAAATGATACAACTCTCAACTATATATACACTAGTATTTTCATACCACTTTTGAAGATAAAATATGATACCTAGCAAAGTAAAGAACTTACTATACAGCCCTTGCTTTCCCTTTCCCTGCACTGTATGCTTATCTTTACTAGGTATATTTTGCTATGAGTACACTGAATTTCTTCTTCCTGGAATATACTAAGCTCAGTGTTCTTATGAGAAATTTTCTTTTATATGAGTTTGCTTTGCTGGATCTTTTCATTCAATACTATAACTGATTATATCAAATTCATAGTGAGGTTTTCTCAAACATCCACATTCTAAATAATGACCAAAGTTGTGCTGTCTCATTAACCTATGGTGTCTGGCATTTTTTCATTCATGCATTTGTTTATATATTTACTTGGTTTCTTCCTTCATTATGACTAGAACCAAGTCTCTTTTGCTCAATATTATAGCAATGAATATTTGTGGAATACTTGGATGAACATTAAATAGGCTTTGATATATGAGTATTGAGACTAACATGAAAATTGGGGAATTTTGTATTCATATTCAATGTAGTCAATTATATGAATAATGCTAGTGGCTAGAAATGATTTCACAGAGGTGGCATAGAGAAGCAGACCGGGAAATTCATAGATCAGGCCGCTAAAGGACCACCATTGAAAATAAAAACAGTGCAGAGGACTGATCAGCTGAAAGTGTTCAGAAAATCGTCAGGCTTCGCTAGTAGCTCCCTTTATCTTGTTGCCCAGCGACTTCTGTTTCACAGCCTTCCTCTGTCAAAATATGGACCTAAGGAGACTGCTCATGTGTCACTGAATTTCTGATTTCTCCTAAGACAACCCTCTGAATATTCTCAAATCCGCATAGTGAAACATTTAGACCCAGTATCTTTTCACCAGAACTGACAGAATATTACAGGGCACCCCTTCCCTGCAATGGTCTGTATCTCCATGCCAGAAAGAGGTACCAAAGAAATTCCATCAGCAACATTTAAAAGAAAAGGGGGGAGATAAATATGCAGAATGGATTTAGAGTTAGACATAGCAACCTTGATTCTCAGATGATGTCACTTTTTAAAAGACAAATGACTATTGACTAGTCAGAATACACATAGCGTAGATCCAGAATGCTTGCAAATTTTGTCAGTAAACTTGCCTGAAAGCTGGTGCATGTATCAATTATTCTAGCAAGGATAACAAAACTAGGTATCAGTATGACAGGAGAACTTCAATCCTAGGAGTAATAATAATGTAGTGACCACTGAGCTGTGATAACACCATTTTCTGATAAAACCAATTTCCACAAAAAATATATCTATATTTTCTTGTTTAATGCTATAGACAACCCATAATCAAATTAGAATCTGAGAGAAATTGCTGATGAGATAGGACAACTTTAAAGTGTACACATCTGCTTTTTTTTTCCCCGTGTAAGTCTTCAAGCAGATGTTTATCGTGAATAAGAATTTTGGTATCACTCTTTATTATGAAGCCTGGAGCCTTTGCATACAAGGCCAGAATAAAATCCTAAGCAGTCTTTTTTCTTATCATTCAAAAATCTTAAAAGGTCTTTATCATTCTAGGACTTTTTCTTAATTTGTGATATGCTAAGTCTAGAAGCTACTAATCTAAGTAACATATTTTAGACTACTGTGCTAACTTTTCATGGCTAGTACCAAGTTCCTGACATAGTAATATATGGGAAAATCTTTATTTTGATTCATGGTTTCAGCAGTTTAGAGCTTTTTTTTTTCCCTGCCATTGTCTGTGGTAATACTGGGACCACTGCAAGAGGCAGACAGTAAAGAAGGCTGCTTACCTTGCAGTGTCTAGGAAGCAGAGAAAGAGAAATGTCAATGAGAGCAAGAAGGAAAGTGAGAACAAGAATGAGCAACCAAACACAGCAAAAGTGAGAGATAAAGGCAGGGCAGAGTCAACAAGGAAAACTTCATCAACATGCCCTTAAGGTTTTATCTTATGCCAACTTGATACAAGCTAAAGTTTCTTTCATCTGGAAGAAAGAAACCTCACTTTAAAAAATGCTTCCATAATATCCGGCTGTAGCCTATAGGGTATTTTCTTAATTATATAGTGACAAGGCAGTACCCAGCTCATTATCAGTAGTGTCAGACTTGGGCTGGTGCTCCTGGGTTCTATAAGGAGGCAGGCTGAACAAGACATCAAGCAGCACCCATCCATGGCTTCTGCATTGATCTCCTGACTCCAGATTTTGCCCTGTTTGAATTTCTGTGATGAGTGATATTGAAGTGTAAGCCAAATAAACCTTTTCCCCCTCAACTGGCTTTTGGTCATGGTGTTCATTGCAGCAATATAAACTCTAACTAAGAAAACCTTCATTCCGGTAGAGACCCCTAAAAGCACTGTTGCTACTAACGCTGCCATGGGCTAGGCATCAGGCCTTTAGCATGCTGGCCTTTGGGTATAATTAAGATTTAATTGAAAACCCTCAAGCTGGAGAAGAAAAGAGGGGATAAATAATTTACACTTGTAATCATTTCTCAGAGGTGTTTAATCAACAACATGTTTATTCAAGCTGTCATTCTTTAGTGGAAGTCCGTGCCCTGTTTTCCACACACTGATAGATATTGGGCAAATATAAGTGTGTGTCATACCCAGTCACCTGCGGAATCCAATAGAGACAATTGGCATTAGAACACTTTTCCCCATTTCTATTTGGATGGCATTCACACCACTTAGAGCTCACAAGGAAATGATACATAGAACTCTGTCCAAAGAAGCACACGCCTGAGCATGTGTTAAGAGACAACAAGTTATTCTTTAGTGTCCTACTTCACTAGAGAAAATGCATCCATCATCGTGCCTGTGGGGAAAGTATGTATATATTTTTTAAATTGATGATTGATGTGGGTGGACCTCTAGGTAGGTGTTCCTGAGTTATATAAGAAAATAGCTGAGCAAGCCAGAAGACAGCCCTCTTCATGGTTTCTGTTTCACTTCCTGCGTCCATATTCCAGCCTGTCTTACTTGAGTTTCTGCCTTTACTTCTTGCAGTGACAGCCCGTGAACTGAGAGCTATAAGCTGAAATAAAACCTTTCCTCCTCAAGTTGCTTTTGGTCATGGACTTTTTGTTGTTGTTGTTTTGTTTTGTTTTTCTTTCTGTTTGTTTTTGTTTCACAGCAATAGAAACATAAATAAGACAGGTTGCTCATGATTAATATTAACGTCAAGAGTAAAAGGAAAACTATTAGCACCACAGATGGATATCAGTGATTATGAGAAACAGATGCATGAGTGAGCAGAAGTGAATGCATACGTATCTCTCAGGGTAGTTAATAAGAAGGCCAAATGTAAACATTATGAATACTATCACATAACATCTCTTGTTAAAAAAATCTTGTAATTTATTTTGCTTCAACTCGCCGTTTGCAAATTATGTCTTATTAGTAAAAAAAGCCCCAGTGATGAATTTGGTGTGAATGTGGAGTTGTGGTAACAGAGGACTAATCCTCATGGATAAACGGCCAAATCAGGACTTATCTAGGAGCCATGACTTTTGTCATTTCCTGACATCAGTGAAAGTTTGGGTCACACCTAGAGCTGCGATTACACTGCTTGACCTAGTAACGTGAGTGAACCAGCATGGCACACAATGTAAGAATAAAACCGTAAGAAAAGATGAGTGTGGTGGCGCCTGCCTTTACTCTCAGCACAAGCGAGGCAGGTAGCAGGAGGATTTCTGTGAGTTCTGTATAGAACCTGGTTTATGTAGAAAGGAATAGGCCAGCCGGGGCTACATAGTGACATGCCAATGAAAAACAGGCAAGCAGGCACACAGACAAACCCTGTGCTAAATCAGTTGACAGTCTTCTTAAATATTATAAGGAATCCTTCTCCTATGAAATAAATTATCTCACCACTTACACTATGAGCGAATTCCTAATACAAAATCACCTTGGTCAAGCAACAGAGAGATATAAAACAATAAAAAAAGAAAACAAGAAATAACTGATGAGTCTGTTATTGAGTCATAACTGACTTCAATTTGAAGACAGCTAAACTGACAAGTCAATTCTTTTTTGTAATTTCAAATAATTTTATCTGTTTTTAACATTAAATTTTATTCTTTTATTTTTAATTTTAATTTTTTATATAAATACACTTTATTCACTTTGAATCCCAGCTGTAGCCTCCTCCCTCATTTCTTCCCAAGCCCACCCAACCTCCCTCATCTGCTCCTGTGCCCCTCGCCCCTCTCCAAGTCCACTGATAGAGGAGGTCGCCCTCCCCTTCCCTCTGACCCTAGCCTATCAGGTCTCATCAGTACTGGCTGAATTGCATTCCTCTGTGGCCTGGTAAGGCTGCTCCCCCATCAGGAGGAGGTGATCAAAGAGCCAGCCATTGAGTTCATGTCAGAGGCAGTCCCTGTTCCTCTTACAATGGAACCAACTTGCAGACTGAACTACCATGGGCTACATCTGTGCAGGGGTTCTAGATTATATACATGAATGGTCCGTGGTTGGAAAATCAGTCTCAGAAAAATCCTGGGCCCAGATTTCTTGCTTATGTTGCTCTCTTTTTATAGCTCCTGTCTCCTCCAAGTCTTTCTATCTCCCCTTTCTTTCTTAAGTTTCCCTGTACTCTGCCTAAAGTTTGGCTATGAGCCTCAGCGTCTACATTGATACCCTGTTGGGTAGAATCTTTCAGAGGCCCTCTGTGGCATGGTCTTTCCTGTTTCCTGTTTTCTCCCTTTTCTGATGTCTGTCCCATTTGCCTTTCTGAATGAGGATTGAGAATTTTGCCCAGAGTCCTCCTTTTTGTTGAGCTTCGTTAGGTGAACAGATTTTAGTATGTTTATCCTATATTATATGGCTAAAATCCAGTTATAAGTGAGTGTATACCATGTGTGTCTTTCTGCTTCTGGGATACCTCACTCAGGATGATCTTTTCTAGATACCACCATTTGCCGGCAAATTTCATGATTTCCTTGTTTTTAATTGCTGAGTCGTATTCCATTGTGTGAAAGTACCACAATTTCTGTATCCATTACTCAGTTAAGGGACATCTGGGTTGTTTCTAAATTCTGGCTATTATGAATAAAGCTACTATGAGTATGGTTGAGCAACTGTCCTTGTTGTGTACTTGAGCATCTTTTGGATATATGCCTAGGAGTGCTATAGCTGGATCTTGAGGAAGCGCTGTTCCTAATTGTCTGAAAAAGCACCATATTGATTTCCAAAGTGGTTGTAAAAGTTTTACATTCCTACCAGCAATGGAGGTGGGTTCCCCTTTCTCCATAACTTCTTCAGCATGTATTATCACTTGAGTTGTTGATCTTAGCTATTATGATGGGTGTAAGGTGAATTCTCAGGGTTGTTATGATTTGCATTTCTCTGATGACTAAGGACATTGAACATTTCTTTAAGTGTTTCTCTGCCAGTCAATATTCCTCTATAGCAAATTCTTTGTTTAGCTCTGTACTCCATTTTTTTTTTAATTGGATTACTTGATTTGTTGCTGTTTAACTTCTTGAGTTCTTTATATATCCTGGATACTAGCCCTCTGTCAGATATAGGTTGGTGAAGATTCTTTCCCAGTCTGTTGACTGTCCTTTTGTTTGGCAAGGCTGCCTGCCCACTCTTTCAGTATCTCTTCAAAATAGTACTTGAAGTCCTAGATAAAGCAATAAGACAACTAAAGGAGATCACGGGAATACAAATTTGAAAGGAAGAAGCAAAAAAGAAATATCACTATTTACAGATGATGTGATAGTATCCATGAGTTACCCTAAAAATTCAACCAGAAAGCTCCTTCAGCTGATAAACACCTTCAGCAAAGTGGCTGGATACAAAATTAACTAAAAAAAAAAAATCAGTAGCCCTCTTGTATACAAAAGACAAAAGGGCTGAAAAAGAAATTAGGGAAACAACATCCTTCACAATAGCCATGAATAACATAAAGTACCTTGGTATGACTCTAACCAAGCAAGTGAAAACCTTGCTTGATAAAAACTTCAAGTCTCTGAATAAAGAAATTGAAGAAGATATCAGAAGATGGAAAGATCTCTCGTGTTCATGGATCAGTAGGATTAACATATTGAAAATGGCCATCCTGCCAAAAGCAATCTACAGATTCAATGCAATTCCCATCAAAATACCAACACAATTCTTTACAGACCTTGAAAGAATAATTCTCAACTTTATATGGAAAATCAAAAACCCAGAATTGCCAAAACAGTCCTGTACAGAAACAGATTGTCTAGAGGTATCTCCAACCCTGATCTCAAGCTGTACTACAGAGAAATAGTAATAAAAATTACATGGTACTGGCATAGAAACAGAATGGTGGATCAATGGAATCGAATAGAAGACCCAGAAATACACCCACACACCTAAGTATACTTGATTTTTTACAAAGAAGCCAAAACCATAAAATGGAAAAAGACAGCATCTACAACAAACGGTGCTGGTCTAACTGGATGTCTACATGTAGAAAAATACAAATAAATCCATATTTACCACCCTGCACAAAACTAAAGTCCAAGTGGATCAAAGATTTCAACATAAAACCAAACCTATTAGAAGAAAAAGTTGTAAAGAGCCTTGACCTCATTGGCACAAGAGACAACTTCCTGAACAGAACACCAATAGCACAGGCTTTAAGATCAACAATCAATAAATGGGACCTCATGAAACTGAAAATTTTCTGTAAAGCAAAAGACATTGTCATAAGGACAAGTCAATTCTTTTGAAAATGTTTATACTCTAGTTCTACAGAGAACATGAATCCTACTTCTAAACATGTTCTTCTTGTTCTCAGAACCAATAACTTTATATGTCTACGAAGTTTTTTTTTTAACAAATCTACTTTTAAATAAATGTATTCGATTTTTCAAAACCAAATGTAAAACTTTAAATCTAAGAAGCTTTTTCTTTTTTCCCCATTTCTCAAAGGACCACAGTCAATTGCACCTTTATCATTCTAGGTTTTTTATTTTTACATTTCTATATACTTTTTAAAATGGATTCAGCATGCTGGTTCAAATGAAATAATTTCTTTCAAAAAGGAGAGAAGCCGTTAAATATCTGTTCAATTTAATGATATAAAATCTAGTACTGACCCAATACGTCTGTTTAAGCAATAAAAATGGAACACATCAAAGGGAAATATCTATTTCAACACTTCAGTGCATATGTCACTGACAAATGACTAACCAAATAGCCTTCTGCCTCGGTTGCTACTGACAGCAAGTGAAATATGCTAGAAAATCTGAAAGAGAGATGCATAGTTGGTGGAGAATAAGTAATGTAGCAACAATGCACACACACAGTCACAATGTTAAAACAATTGACATAGTGGAGGAAATACATGAAGTCTAAAGTGGATGCAAAAAAAAAAAAAAAAACTAAACTAAAAATTGGTGACAACCTGGCAAATCTTTGATGTTCAAAATAACTTACAAGGAATGAAGGGAACAGGTTAGTAACTTAACATTTTTGGCACCTCAAACGACAAACCCATTCCTAGACGAAGCCGATCTTCCACTTAGAAACTGTGTTGGTGTTGAGAACACATCAGAGTATATGAAGATAGTGTCGTGTCTTGATACAAAGCAGAGGAATGAATCACTAGACAAGAAACTGCAAAACTCTGTTCTGTCAGTGATGAGACACGCAGAGACAGAATAGCAGGGGTGTGAAGGTAAACCAGATGGAAGCTGGATCTGGACCTCAAAGAAGTATTTTCCACCAACAAGGAACTTATAACATCAAGTGACAAGTGACAGCAAACCTTAGCTATGAAAGCCAAGATCATAAAGGGAACCAGTCTAACGTCACGGATGTAGGATAACCATTAAAGAGAGGCATAGCCATACACGAACAACAGTGCATGTAATGGTATCATTATACACTGAATATAAAAAGGCAAAAGTGTTTTCTTTGAAATCCCATACTGTTTTATGTATTTTCATTTCATGTATGTAAATAGCATTAACCAAATCAAGGATTGTACCAGGTAACAGTGGCAATCAGATTCATGTTGGACATAGTGAGTGACACATACCTTTAATCCCAGCATTTGGGAGGCAGAGGCAGGCAGATCTGTGACTTTTGAAGCCAGCCTGGTCTACATAGAGAGAACCTGCTTTAAATAAAACAAACGAAATCTAAAGCTATTCCAAGAAGTAGCATGTAAATGAGAAAATGTTAACAATTTTTTTGTACTGTGTGTGTTACCTGGTGTATAATTTATTTAACTTAATCTTTTGAGTATTCAAATTTAATAGGTCATATCATTGTGCAACAGTCATTTTGCAGACATATAACTATAGATGACCTCTATCCATTTTGATGAATTAAAACTCTTAATTACTCGTGAATATAAGAATTTCTTTAAAGGAGAATGGAAGTTATCCAAACAAATAATATGCATATTTAATGAAAATCCCAACAGCATGCTTAAGTTTTCCCCCATAGTATTTTAAGATGACTTTAAGCTTGTTTCATTTTTTTCTCAAAAATTTTTAAATTATCATTAAAAAAATCTTTATTTCTTTAGGTGTATAAATTTCAGTATATTTATCCTATCTTATAGGTTTATATAAGTGAGTATATACCATGTGTGTATTTCTGCTTTTGGGATACCTCACTCAGGATGATCAATTTTAGGTCCCACCATTTGCCTGCAAATTTCATGATTTCCTCGTTTTTAATTGCTGAATAGTATTCTATAGTGTAAAAGTATCACAATTTCTATATCCATTCCTCAACTGAGGGACATCTGGGTTGTTTCCAGATTCGGGGCTATTAAGAATAAAGCTGCTATAAACATGGCTGAGCAAGTGTCCTTGTTGTGTACTTGAGCATCTTTGAAATCTATACACCTAAAGAAGATAAACAAGAAAGAGGACTCGGGGTAAGATGACCAATCCTCACTGAGAAAGTCAAATAGGATGGACATTGGATGTAGGAGAAAACAAGTAACAGGACAGGATCCTACAGCACAGGGCCTCTGAAAGATTCTACCTAGCAGTGTATCAAAGCAGATATTAAGACTCATAACCAAACCTTCAACAGAGTGCAGGAAATCATATGAAAGAAGGGGGATTTAGAGAGAGTACAGGAGTGCCACAAGGACCAAATATATCAGGACACAGGGGTCTTTCATGAGACTGTTTCTCCAACCAAGGACCATGTATGGATATAACCTAGAATATATGGATATAGCCCATGGTAGCTCAGTGTCCAAATGGGTTCTCTAATAAGGGGAACAGGGATTATTCCTGACATGAACTCAATGGCGAGCTTTCCGACTCCCCTCCACCCCCAAGGGAGGAACAGCCTTGCTAGGCCACAGAAGAGGACATTGCAGCCAAGCCTGAAGAGACTTGATAAGCTAGGGTTAGATGGAAGGGGAGGAGGTCCTCCTCTATTAGTGGACTTGGAAAGGAGCAGGGAGAAGACCAGGGAGGGAAGGTGGGGTTGGGAGGGAAGGAGGGAGAGGGCTATGGCTAGGATACAAAGTAAATAACCTGTGATTAATATAAAAACTAAATTAATTAAAAAAATCTTTACTTTTACGAAGTTACAAAATTCAAGCACAGCCAACCACGAATTTTATTCTGACTGGTGGCTTTGCTTTTGTTGAACTGACAGTATCCCGCTCTCCAATGTTCAAATTCCTTGAGGACATTGAACTCAATGTTCTGCCAACAGAGCTATGGAGTTGGGGGAGGACACTTCAGACTTTAGTAACCAGAAACATGTTTTCAAATGCATGTGAGTTACATTCCAGCTCTGCAGAATATCGCCTTTGCTTCCCAAATGCAAAGAGCTGAGTAGTCCAGCCAGATGCCAGCAGAACCGTACAGTCCATATGCGCATCAGAAAGGCTGCTCATATCTAAGTTATGCAATGTTTTTCAAATATTATGAACTAAAATTAATGCCGCTGTAAATTTGACAGCTCTCTTTTAGAGAAATTTTTTGTTTTTATATTATTGCTACACTAAACATGATGTGTCATGAGTTACATGTAATATATATATAATAGATGTACTAACGTGTCTACATGATGCAGATTACTTATATACGTGTATGTATGTATTATGAGAAAGACAGAGACACAGAGAAATGGAGAGGCAGGTGGCGGTGGAAGATTGTCTGCAGAGGTAAAGGGACCTGTACCTTAGCTTACTCCTTCCACCATTTAGGTTCCCGTGGGTAGAGCACAAGCTGTCAGTCTTGGTCGCAAGTGACTTACCCACTAGACATCTCAGTCCCAGGGAAATGATTTCTAATGATAGGTTAATTTGAAAATATAAAAGCTGAATTTGAAAAAAATAATCACAGATTTATTTAAAGGTGTGAAAATTGTGCTAACCTTGGCTCCTCTTGTCTAGTGAGGTGTTTGAGTCCACAAGCTATTTTATTTTCAAAAAAGTTGTCTTTTTATTGTTTTTATCTCAACCTACATATCACATCTAGAAATGCAAGTACGTACAGCTCAGCTCACACTGTTCTATGCAACATATGGGCTCTTTGAAGATTCTCAGGCCTGAAGAACAATTATATAAATCTCTGTTTTATTGTCTTCTTTTTCTTGATTCTGATTTTTGTTACAGTTCCTAATAAAAAGGCATTAGTAAAGCTGGGGCTTTGGAAATGTTTTTTTACGACAGACTAATATTTTGCCCCCTTGGCAGGTAACAATCATCATAGATACATTAGAAAGACACCATCTCCTTCTGATACAATAACTTGTGTGTTGAAACCTCATCAAGGGCCGGAGACCTAGCCCAACAAGTAGAGCCGGTTTAGCCAAGTCTAAAGACTGAAGTTCAGTTCCAGACAGCTAAATGATGGAGGGAGGGAAAGAAACAGATCTTTCAAGTTATCGTCTGACCTGTGCATGTGTGCCAAAGCATATGCATGCACAAGAGTACACACACACACACACACACACACACACACACACGAAAACTGTCATAAAATTCAAACTTCTTATTCTGAATATTTTGAGAAAAAAATCATAATAAAACATCACTTTCACAGAATAGCAAAACAGACAAACAAAAGCAACAACAACAAAATCCTTTAAGAGTGGTGCATATAAGACAGGCAGAACATTTACTCTGCATACATTTACATTTCTTTTATGAAACATGGATGCAATGGCAAAATATATATTCATACTCTTTTGCCAAATTTGCAAATGGTGAGGACAGCCTATTTCAGTTTTGGACAAACTACTGATAATCTCAGTTTTGTGCTTTCTTCTCTTTCGTTCATATAAACCAAAATGATCTGAAGCTTCCTTTCTTCTAACCAAATGTCCTTTCAGTGTTTAGAGAAGTGTCTTGCTCTTGTTGTGATTCAAGAACTCACAGGTGTTCTCAGGAAAACATGATCTTGGTGACAATGTGACAGCTTTTCTAACCCACTGAGAAGGAGGGGCATAAATCTGAACAGTTCTAAAAAAATATGTATTTTCCCAGGATTTTTTAGTTGCAACTTCTGAATCAGGAATTTCATATTTATTGTGTTTAATAGAGCACAGAAGATATTGTAGAAATATTTTAACACAGTTACTCTGGTAGGGGTTCACATCCCAGAAACTTCTAGGTTTGTGTGATCCAGCTGGAATGATGCCTATTTAATCCGGCTGGATGGAATACAGACACACCTTTAGTATATACCTTTAATCCCAAACAGTGAAGGTACAGTTAGTTTGTAGTAGGAAGCACCAATATTTTAAAGCGACATCTAATTGAGGGGCAGATAAAGTGATAAATCAGAGAAAGACAGAATGAGTCAGAGATAGGATACACCTAACTTTCACAATTACAGATAGGAAAGAGAAGCAGATTAAGAGCAGCACAGCAGAGTTGGGTAGAGTAGGGTACGGCAGAGACAGAGTAGAGACGACAATGCAGTCGTAGAGAGTACTATAGAATTCAGTAAAGAAGACAATACCGTAGAGAAAGGAATAGAGTTGAGCAGAGTAGAGGGCTCAGTAAAGAAGGCAGTATGGTAGAATTGAGTTCAGTGCAGTATAATACAGTATGAGGCAGTTCAGTGGAGTTCAGTTGAGTGCAACTGATTTCATTTGAGTTCATGCAGTTCAGTTTGGGGAGTCCGGAAGTAGAGAAACTCAGGAGTAGCCAAGAAAAGCCAGCTTGAGTCAGTCAGCTTAGAGAGGAGTTTTGAGCTAGAACTTCTGAGTTGAACAAGCCATTAAGAGTTCAGAAGGATTTTGTGTATCCGGATTTATGGTGAGTACTTTGATCCATTTGGACTTGGGTTTTGTGCAGGGTACTACATATGGATCTATTTCCATTTTTCTACATGTAGACATCCAATTAGACTAGTACCGTTTGTTTAAGATTTTTTTTTCATTGTATGGTTTTAGATTTTGTCAAAAATGAAGTGTTTGTAGATGTTTGGGTTTATATCTGGGTCTTCAATTTGATTCTGTTGATCAACAACGTTGTTTCTATGCCATGCAGTTTTTATTACTGTTGTTCTGTAGAACAGCTTGAAATCAGGGATAGAGATTCCTTCCAAGTTCTTTTGTTTTATAGAATTGTTTTAGCAATTCTGTTTTTTTGTTTGTTTGTTTGTTTGTTTGTTTTTGTTTTTTCCATATGAAGTTGAGAATAGTTCTTTTAAGGTCTATAAAGAATTGAGTAGGTATTTTGATGGGAATTGCATTGAATCTGTAGATTGATTTTGGTAAGGTGGGCCTGTTTACTATGTTAATCCCACTGATCTTTGGGCATGGAGGATCTTTCCATCTTTGAATTTCTTCTTCGATTTCTTTCTTCAGAGACTTGAAGTTCTTATCACACCGGTCTGTCATTTGCTTGGTTAGAGTTATACTAGGATATTTTAAGTTATTTGTGGTTATTATAAAAAGTGCTGCTTCCCAAGAAGACAATGCAGCCAGTCCTGATGAGACCTGATAGGCTAGGGTCAGATGGAAGGGGAGGAGGACCTTACTATCAGTGGACTAAGAGAGGGGCATAAGTTGAGAAGACAGAGTGAGGGTGAGATTGGGAGGAGATGAAGGAGGGGACAACAGCCAGGATACAAAGTGAATACATTTAATAAATAATAAAAAAATAATAAAAAGAGTGTTGTTTCACTATTTTTTCAGCACATATATCTATTAGAAGAAAAAGTGGGGAATAGCCTTGATATCATTGGCACAGGGGAAAACTTCCTGAACAGAACACCAACAGCACAGGTTCTAAGAAGAACAATTAATAAAAAAAGGGATCTCATGAAACTAAAAAGCCTCTGTTAGACAAAGGACACTGTCACTATAACAAAGCTGCAGCCTTCAGATCAGCAAAAAGATCTTCACCAACCCCACATCTGACAGAGAGCTAGTATCCAAAATATATAAAGAACTCAAGAAATTAAGCAGAGCCAAGAAACCAAATAAGCCAATTAAAAAATGGGGTATAAAGCTAAAGGGATAATTCTCAACAGTGGAATCTTGAATTGTGGAGAAGCACGTAAAGAAATGCTCAGCATTCTTAGTCATAAGGGAAATGTAAATCAAAACATCTCTAACATTCCATCTTATAGCCATCAGAATGACTAAGAAAAAAATAAAAAACTCAAGTGACAGCACATGCTGGCAGGATGGTGGGAGTGCTAACATTCCAAAGTGCTAACTACTTTGGAAAACAATCTGGCACTTTCTCAGAAAACTAGGAATATATGTACCTCAAGACTCAGCTACCCCACTCCTGGGTATATATCCACAAGGTGTTCCACCTTACCACAAAGATACTTGCTCGACTGTGTTCGTTTGTAGCCTTACTCATAATAGGGAGAAACTGGAAACAACCTAGATACTCCCAAAACTATGTCACACAAGGGAATACTATTCAGCTTTTTAAAAACAAAGACATCATGAAATATTCAGGCAAATGGACGGAATTAGAAAAGATCATCCTGAGTGAGGTAACCCAGACCCAGATGACACACTTAGTATGTACTCACTATTAAGCAGATATTAGCCATATAGTACAAAATAACCATAAACAGACCCCAAAAAGCCAAAGAGAGCCCAAGGAAAATGCTTGAATCTCACTCTGAAGAGGAAATACAATAGACATTAAAAGTAGATGGAGGGAGGGAACTGGGTGGGAAATGGGATGAGGAGGGGATCAAGGGAGGGGATCAGGTAACAGAGAAAGAAGGAGGGAGTTGAAGATAAAAACTGGGAAAGAGAATAGAAATTGATGTGGGGAATCTCTGAAATGGGGGCGGCTCCTGAGAGTCTATGGGGGTGACCCTAGCTGAGACTTCAAGCAAAGGAGCATAAAGTCGGCACCTACTTAACCAGGTGGCACTCCAGTAGAGGAGGACACTAACCCACACATATAAGTTTTAACCCAAAATGTGTCTTGTCTACAAGAAGTGTAGGGGCAAAGATGGAAGAGAGATTGAAGGAATGTCAAACCAGTGAGTGGCTCAGCTTGAGACCCACCCCAAAGGAGAGGGCTGACCACGTTATTAATGGTACTCTGCTTAGCTTGCATACAGGAGTCTAGTATAACTGTCCTCTGAGAGGCTTCCTCTAGCAGCCGATGGAGACAGATGCAGAGACCCAAGTCCAAGCAATGGGCTGAGCTAGGGAAATCCTTCTGGAAGAGTGGGTGGAAGGATAGAGGGAGGTAGAGGAGTCAATGATACCACAAGAAGACGTACAGAGTAAACTAACTTGGGGCTCACAGAGCCTGAACTCCCAACCAAAGAGCTTGCACAGACTGAACGTAGACACCCTACCACTACCTTGCAAATGTGCAGCTTGGTCATCATGTGGGCCCCCTAAGAACAGGAGGGGGGTGTCTCTGAATCTCTTACCTGATGCTGGGTCACTTTCTCCTAGCTGGGCTGCCTTGTCACTCCCCAGTGGGAGAAGATGTGCTTAGTCCTACTGTGACTTGAGATACCAGGGCAGATTGGTGGAAATTGGAAATGGGGGGAGGGGGATTTGGGGGATGGGACTGGAAGGAGAAGAGGGAGAGGGCTGGGATCAGTTTGTAAAGTGATTAAATGGATAAATACATGGGGGGGAAGTAATCATCAAGTTAAAAAAGCTCAGTTAAAGCTAGAAAAGGGCCAGTTATTCAGCGGCAGTAAGTCTCTGAGAGGACAACTATGTCAGGTGAGTAAAAGTAGGTTTAGAAGATATGGCTCTAGGCTTGCTCCTGTTAAATTTCCAAACACATTCTGCTCCCATTATTTCCAACTGAACATTGATGTGACTTAGTCAGATGGTGACTCTTGATTGACAAGTACTTAGTTCTCACGTGATGGAACTGTGAGATTGTGTCATCTTATTTGCTTTCCCATTCCCTTTTCCACTGAGCTCAAAGCCAAATTCACTGCTGTACTTTGTGCAGTGTGTTCTGTTCTTCACTTCCCTGTTGTCCTTGTGAGTGTCCTTATGTTACACAGTAATTGGCCCTTTTCTAGTGATACCTGACCCATACCGATTCAGGATTCCTTTATAACCTTAGCTCTAAGGGAAAAAAAATGCTCAAAATACACACCAGGTTTAACACTGAAACAATATAGTGTTGGTACAAAACATAAGCATTAATACACGGGACTTATAAGATGTTTTTATCTAACACCATTAAATATCACTTTTACATCATCCCAGCACACACAATTCAACAATGGATGGTGTACATTGTGCATTGCAAATATAAACTGCCAGTAACAGAAAGAGGAAAGTGCAGTGAGCTAACTAAATGAAGTATAACAGGTCTGTCTTGGATCCCGTTGACACTGAAACCTGGTTGCTTTCACCTAAAAGGCAGAAATCTCTGTTAAAGTTCTGCTCCCTGACTCCTGGAGAGGATTTCTGGAAGGATGACTGTTAAACTCGAGAAACCTCATGAAGCTTGGACCAGTCCATCACCCTGACAGACAGGCAGGGTACAATGAAATCGGATGCACTGCAGCACGGATCAAAGCCTTCATGTCTGATGCAGGATCCTTCGTGTATTGTGTAGCGTTTTACGTGCAATGTTATCTGATTAGCGCTGTTATTATTTTGTTAAGGCGTTTCTTAAAGACTGTTAGAATCAATTCTAAGTTAGAATGTTTTTATCTATCTAGATTTCTTTCCTTTAACTTTCTTTCCTTTTAAGATATTGTCAGTACCACCCACGAAATGAATTGGGAAAGGGATGACACCGAGGAACCACTCAGGAAACTAGATATTTTCTTTCTTTTTATTCAGACTTTTCCACCCTGTCCCAGCCCAATTTGTGCACATGCTACTGTCAAACTTGTCTTCATGATGCATACATTTCTTGGGTTTTCTTCTATATTTCAAAGACTCTGAACATTTCCTATACGAAAAAGTATAAACCTTTAAACCTCATCTCTAATTCTCTATATAACCTAAAATTTTCCTTCAGTTTTTCAAATTCCTTCTTCTGGCAAATTTCAAAACCCAAATACATTTTTAAAATCACTTGCTGAAAAAAATTAAATAGTGGTTTTATCATGTGGGAAACTATGCACTTAAGTTAAAATGTCATAGAATAGAAAGCATCTCTGATCAAATTAAAATACTCAAACAAATCTGGAGGGTCTAATACTAAGGATCCATATTATCTTAAAGAACAAGACCGCAGAATGAAGGTGACTTGGTCATGTTTTGATGGCTAGAGACAAAGATAATTATTCCTTTCCACAGATGAAGCTGTGGAATTGATTCACTGGCCACTTTTGAATTTTGTTCAAAGGCATGTGGTATTTTGAATGAGATCCTCCCCTCCACCACCATATGCTCATATATTTTCATGCTTAGTCCATAGCTGATAAGCTGTTGAAAAGGATTAGGAATTGTGACCTTGTTGGAGTAGGTGTGGCCATGTTGGATGAGTTATTTCTCTATGGGTAGGCGTTGAGGTTTTTAAAAGCCCATGTCAGGCTCATGGTCTCCCTCTCTTTATCTCTCTCTCTTTCTGTTTCCTCTTAGCTACTTTTAAAAAAACTATGATGGTATAGTGAGAATGTGTTCATTTTTTTTCTTTCTGAGATTATGTTTCCATGCTCAGTATTCTAAGTCCGTTAAATTTTTGTGATTTTTTATGAAGTTGAATAATATATATGTATATGTATATACATGTATACATGGATCCAAATAAATGTCTTTCTGTATAAGAAAAAAAAAACAGTGTGATTGCCAGCATGCCACCATGCTTTCCACCATAATAATAATGGACTCACCCTCTGAAAGAGTTAGCAAGCCCACGATTCTTTGCTTTCTTTGTAAGAGTTGCCATGGTGTCTTTTCCACCAACTAAGACAGGGCGGAAGACACATGGACAAAGATATTACCAGTGTGCACCAAAATTTCAATTTCTTGGATTATCATGTGGCTCTTTGCATTTAGTCTCAAATGCTTGCATCTAAATCTCTTCTGAGAGTACAAAGCACCTTCTACCTATGATATTTAAACTAGCTTATCCATCTTCTGTAATGATATAATAAAACTCCTCACTTTGACAAGATTATTTCATAAATATAATTGTTTGCTTTAGAAATATTAATAGATTATCTCATGTTTATTAAATACATTGGTTCATCAATCAGTATTGAATGTATCATCTCACAAACAAATGAGTGCTGAGGATTGAGCACTCTGCATTCTCCCATTGAATTGGAATTCCTGTGAGGAGGAGGAGTTCTCAGTTCTGTTCTTTAATTTTATATTAGTTTATTTACTTTACATGCCAAGGGTTCCCTCCTTTCCCCTTCCTCTCTCCCTTTTCAAAAAGAAAAAGGAAGCCCTCTCTCCCCTGTATCAACCTTTCCCAGAACATCAAGTCACATCAAGACTGAGCATATCTTCATCTCCTGAGGCCAGGAAAGGCAGCCCTGCCAGAAGAAAGTTATCCAAAAGTAGGCAATAGAGTTCATGTTGAAGCAGGCCCCTCTCGACTTACCAGGCACCCCATTCAAAGACCAAGCCTCCCGTCGGCTACATACGTGCAGGGCCCCTAAATGCAGATCATGCATGCTTCTTGGTTGATGTCCTAGTCTCTGAAATTCCCCATGTTACTGGAATACTTGTCTCTGTTGCTCTTCTAGTGAGGTTCCTCTTCCCTCCAGTTCCTTCCATCTTTCCCCCAACTCTTCCACAGGACCCCCAGAGCTCCGCTGCATGCTTGGCTGCAAGTCCCAGCATTTGTCTAGATCTGCTGCTGAATAGAGCTCCCAAACAACAGTGAAGTTAGCCTCCTGTCTGAAACCATAGCAGAGTATCATTATTAGAGTCAGGGGCTGCCTCTCTACCGTGAGGTGGGTCTCAGGTTGGGCCAATTAGTTTGGATTTTTCCCTCGTTATCCCTCAACTTCTTGTAGTCAGGGTAATTTTTGATTCACAGGTTTGGTCGGTGGGTTGTTGATCCCCTCCTTCCACTAGTCCTGCCTGGATAAGAGGTTGTCACTTCAGTCTTCACGTACCTCTTCCTTCCGTTAGGATCACCCCATATCATCCCAGGCACCTACCCTGTAGCAGCCTTCCCGCTTGACTAAGAGATGTCCCTCTGCACTTTCCCTTCTTGTTCCCAACCTTCTCATCTTCCACCCCTATTCTCCCCACATCTGATCTCCCCACTTGTTTCTCCCCCCATTCCATCTCCTGCCCAGTTCCTTCTCTTCATCCATTTCTGCTGTCTATTCTATTGCCTCTTCAGAATGACGTAGTGGTTTTATTTATAATAACCCAAAACTGGAAACAGCCTAGATGTCCCTCAACCAAAGAATGGATACAGAAGTTGTGGTACATTTACAGAATGGAATACTACTCAGCTATTAATAACAAAGAAATCATGAAAATTTCAGGCAAATAGTTGGAACTAGAAAAAAATCATCCTAAGTGAGGTAACCCAGACCCAGAAAAATGCACATGGTAGGTAATCACTATTAAGTAGATATTAGAATATAGTACAGGATAAACATACGAAGGAAGAAGAGGGAGGAGCAAATTTAACATTTTTTATTAAGTTAAAATGAATCTAAGTGAAAATTACAATCTTCTGTGACCTCAGTGCAGATAAATATTATTATTGTATAATAGAAAGTACATTTCTTGTATTTTATTTCAAATAATATATTTACTAAAAATAATGCTGAATATATACTTATACTAACATGATTTAGGCATATTCCATCATTGCTTAAATTCTCAGCAATAAAGAAAATATTGATTCCACACAGGTGATGTCAAGGTAAAGATGATGATAAGCCTAGTGAGCAAGGAAACATTTGGAGCCACCTGTCAGTCATCAGGCTAGCACTTAGCAAACAGAGGTTTATGACTTCACGTTTTACATTTCTTCTTTGAAAAACAATTTTATTGATACTCTGTACATTTCATATCATGTACCCTAATCCTACTCATCTACCTGTCCCCCCATATCAATCCTGAGGTCTTGCATCACCACCCCCAAAGAAAACAAGAACAAAGAAAAACAAAACAAAAATGAAAAAAATACTTCTATGGAAACTGCAGTGTCACAGTGTGTCATATAGTAAGTATATCCCTGTTGTCCACACATCTTTATACTTGCAAATATTCATTGCAATGAGTCATTGGTCTAGTTCAAGGCCTCTGGTTTCAGCCGTACCATCAATACTAGATCCTCTCCTGGACTCCTCTTGGCTATCCTGTTGTTGCCCTGGGTCATAGAGATCCTACAGCTTTGGATATGCAGGATGGGCCCCTTCACACACTCCAGTTGCTCATAGATGGGGTGGTTGTTGGGTAGGCCAACTCAGAGCCCTGCATCTGGGCCTGGGTGCTCTGATCTGGTTAGACCAGTAGCTCTCCTGCATCCATTCCACCAGGGTCAGCTCTCCAACTCTTCCACTCTTCGGATCAGCTTTCCAGTGCCCAAACCACCAAACCCAGCTCCCCTGTGCCGACCACACAAGGTACAAGGCCCAATTATTTTACTTCTTTTGAATATAAATTACAATAAAATGTCTTAATTAGTCAAATTTGGTCCCAAATGATTTTTTTTATATTGCATAAACCTTAAATTGTCCATTTGATTTAATGGCATAAGGGTTTTAGAACACACATGTTATATGATTTGATCGTGTTTCTCCAAATCATATAAAATAAAAGTTTAATCTAATGTCAGATTTGTTATCTGTGTAAAGAAAATCTACATTTCCAATAGAGTGCCCGAGGAATGTATTGGGTTATCAGAAATATGGTGCCTGCTATCACACAGCCAATGACAAGAAGTGGTAAAGAGATTCTGCTCACAGGAGCATTAGCAAGTGCAGTCTTCACTCAGCATCAGGAAATCTGCAGCTTCCGCTGCCCCTGCTGGATGTAAGGCAAGTTTTTCATTAACCTTGCTAGTTGCTGACTATAATCAAAATGCAAAACTAAAAGTGTCTCCTTCATTATTGTTACTCATTAAACAATTGGTCTCACTTAATTTCTATTAATGGGTTAGATTTCTGCAGCAAGTGAAATCTTTTAAACTTCCATTTTTAGGTGGATTAATGTTAATAGATTATAAAAAAACTGAAGATCTGAAAGTACATCAAGATTATAATATGCAGGGTTTCTTTTATTTTATTTATGCCAGACCAAATTATACAATATGATGAAGAATAATATGGACTTTCAGATGGGTTATACAATTTCTTCAGAGACAATAGCTGGTTTCTCATTGTAGTAATGTAAATATTTAGATAAATTATTGTAATGAAAAATATTTTAATTAATGTACTCTTATGCTATGGCAATATATTACACTTACATTTTATGGAAAATAAAAGGAACTATTATAAGATTATTTTTTAAATACTTTATAAAAGTAAAATTAGGCGCATTAGGTTACATCAAGCTATAAAGTATCTTCACAACAAGAGAGACAGCACATCACAGAGGCAGTCTAAGGAAACAAGGGGTCATTGTCTATTCTTACAGAAAAAAAAAAGTGAGAAAAGAATGGAGAAATTGCTAGCAGTCTGTGCCATTCCACAGATCACCACAGAATCAGCCATTTATCTAACATTATGAATGCTATCATCAGGGTGATACTGTTCGAGAATCTAACTATAGAGAGGAGATATTTCACCTCCTAGTTCTCACACTGTTGGAGACATCTAAAAAGAGTGAAATAATTCATTAATTAATAAAGTATACTTGAACAGTATACTCTGGATTTGTAGAAGACAGATTAGACAGCATTACTAAAGGAAGTTATGGAAGTTTTTATGTAATTGAGATATAAATGGTACTAGAGAATATATATATATACTTTCAGAAAGGCATTATAAGGGTCTTGACAACCATGTCATGTTTGATATTAGCTGAACCTTTCATAAAATGTAAGGAAACAAAAGCCTCAGAAACTGAGCACTCATAGAGAAAAGCAAGATTTTTAGGAAAAAAAAATGTGAGTCAAATTTATAAATTAAATTGCATAGCATAAAATGCATAAGATATATAACATGTACAAAACACACATTTACATACAGAATTTATTTAAGATGTCACTTGAAAGGAGTCTATGTTTGAGTGGTTGGAAGAATCAGCACTTTTCACTTACCATTCCTCCTGTGCTGTGGCTCACTCACGATAGACCCTCGCAGAAGATTTTCCTAACACACCATACAGTCCTGAAGCAAACCTCTGTTTACACCTTAGTCCATTCTGTCAAACTAACAGCATTTCGACCTTTTGGCTTAATGATAAGTTCATATGTTGTAGTTTGTGTGGCATAGTATCCTCGGGAAACTTTTTATTTCTACACTTATTTCCAGGATTAAATTACATCTTTATTCTTCTCAATAAAACAACTTAAAGAAATCAGTAGAGGTCAGGCTTATGTGAAGAAATGAAAACAATTGACTTTCAAGTAAATGCACTAAAAGCTCTACACCTTGGAGGATTAAAACCTATGTGATAAACATTATTACTGATCAGATTTATGATTAAATTCATTTTCTTTTCCACCCACTTTGGCTTAAGCACTTTTAAATATATAATTTCTGTGGTAACACTTTGTTGATATCACCACAAAATTTTTAAAAAGGAACCAAATGTCAGTTGCTGGATAAACGGTATTGGAGAGTAGCATTTCATTTTATGTTACTGAAAGTAATGGAAAAATAAAAATCCAAAGAAAGCATGTATTTAAGGTCCTTATTAACACTGACATGAGAAGATTCTAGGGCAATGTATTTTTTTCCTCAAGGCTTATGTCTAGAGATTTCAGTATTTCCGGTCAGAATGCAGCAGGGAAGTAACTGGCAGGGTTTTTCTGAACAGATGTCATCTGGGGAGAATATGGAAGAGGTTCTGATGGATGACCATTTCACAGCAAAGATTCAACATGCCTGATAAAAACGGAGAATATACTAGTGAAGACTTGCTATAAAACTGCCAAATTATTTTTATTAGAGGTGATGAAGACATTATAGAAGTATATTATAGGAAACAAGGAAAAGCATCAGATTCTGATGACTGCAAAGGATTTAAATGATGACAAAATGTTTATAATTCCACAGTCATTGGAAGTAAATGGAATACTACTTAGCAATTAAAAACCACTAAATCATGAAATTTGCAGGCAAAGGAGGGGAACTAGAAAAGATTATCCTGAGTGAGGTATCCCAGAAGCAGAAAGACACACATAGTAAGTACTCAGTTATGACTGGATATTAGCCGTATAATATAGGATAAACATACTAAAATCTGTACACTTAAAGAAGCTAAGCAAGAAGGAGGACTCTGGGTAAAATGCTCATTCCTCATTCAGAAAGGCAACAAGGATGGACATCAGAGGAGGGAGAAAACAGGGAACAGGACAGGAGCCTACCACAGAGGGACTCTGAAAGACTCTACCCAGCAGGGTATTGAAGCAGATGCTGAGACTCATAAGCAAACTTTGGGCAGAGTGCAGGGAATATTATGAAAGAAGGGGAAAATAGAAAGATCTTGAGGTGACAGGAGCTCAACAAGGAGGGCAACAGAACCAAAAAATATGGGCCCAGGGGCCTTTCCTGAGACTGATACTCCAACCAAGGACCATGCATGGAGATAACCTAGAACCTCTGCACAGATGTAGCCCATGGCAGCTCAGTGTTCAAGTGGGTTCCCCAGTAATGGGAAGAGGAGCTGTCTCTGACATCAACTCAGTGGCTGGCTCTTTGGTCACCCCCCCCCCCGAGGGAGGGTGGGCAGCCTTACCGGGCCACAGAGGAAGACCATGCAGCCAGTGTTGAAGAGACCTGATAGACTAGGGTCAGGGGGCAGGGGAGGAGGATTATCAGTGAGTTCCAGTACAGCCAAGGTTAGTTACACAGAGAATTGTCTTAAAAAATCAATCCCATAATCACTCATATAGACATATAATATAGGATAAGCCTACTAAAATCTATACACCTAAAGAAACTAATCAAGATGGAGGACTCTTGCTAAAATGCTCAATTCCTATCCAGAAAGTCAAAGAGGATGGACATCAGAAGAAGAAGAAAAGAGGGGACAAGTCAGGAGCCTGACACAGAAGACCTCTGAAAGACTCTGCCCTGCAGACTACCAATGCAGATGCTGAGACTTATAGGCAACCTTTGGGCAGAGTGCAGGGAATCCTATGAAAGAAGTGGGAAACAGTAAGATCTGGAGAGAACAGGAACTCCACAAGGAGAGCAACAGAACCAAAAAATCTGAGCACAGAGGTCTTTGCTGAGACTGATACTCCATGCAAGGACTATGCATGGAGATAACCTAAGACCCCTGCACAGATGTAGTCCATGGCAGTTCAGTATCCAAGTGGGTTCCATTGTAATAGGAACAGGGACTGTCTCTGACATGAACTGATTGGCCTGCTCTTTAATTACCTCCCCCTGAGGGGAAGTAGCATTACCAGGCCATAGAAGAAGACACTGCAGCCACTCCTGATGAGACCTAATTGACTAGGATGAGAAGGACGGAAAAGAAGACCTCCCCTATCAGTGGACTTGGGGAAGGGCATGCATGCAGAGGGTGGAGGAAGGAAGGGATTGAGAGAGTAGGAGGGAGGGAACCACAGGGGGGATACAAAGTGAATAAAGTGTAATTAATAAAGAATTAAAAAGAAACAATCCTTATAAGGAAGGAGAAGGGGAAGAAAAGAGGAAGGGAGGGCAGGATTGGGAGGGGATGAGGGAGGAGGCTACAGCTGGGATACAAAGTGAATAAATTTTAATAAATAAAAATAATTTTAGAAAAAAAATAAAAGAAAAGAAACAATTTTAGAAATGCCAGGGGAAAAAAGGGAGAAATCAGAATGGAAGTGCCTAAATATGTAAAAAAAAAAAAAAAAAAAAAAGAGAGAGAGAGAGATGTAATTTGTATCAACATTAGAATGAATAGTTATTGCATTAAAGTAGCAGGTTTTTAAAATTAATTTGAAGGCACATTCAGTGTTATTTTGTGAATTACCTGCTTTTCTGTGGAAAACTTGTTCTGGTATTGATTGTCTACTCAAAGAAATCAATGTCAAAACAATGTCTAGGGCTTTCCTCTGTGTGCTCTTTAGCAGTTTTGCTCTTTCATTTAGCTCTGTCATGTGAAACATGTATGCTAAAGTTCCATTTCTTCCTTTGCATGTGAAAATCCAGTTTTCCCAGCACCATTCACTCAGATCATCCCCTCCACTATGTCCTCCTACTTCCCTTGTCAAAATTTACTTGACTTAGTTTGTACTTAGTAAATACATGTTTTTCCACTAATCTAATTTCCTATATTATCTGTAGTATGTTAATACTATACTGTTCTTACCAGTATAGCTTTATAAAAACATTTTAACTTAGTATGTAGAAGGCCTCTAAGTTTGCTTTCCTTTTCATTAGTGCTTTGGCTGCTGATACTTTGGTTTTGTCTTGAGGTTCCATACAGTTTCTATCTCAGTGGAAAATGCCACTGAGAGTTTAGTGGGTTTTGCCCTACATCTCAATACCGTTTTTCAGATCACAAAGATGTTAAAAATATCTTCATTTATAGAAGACACAAACCTATATAAGGAAAACCACAAAGACTTCTTTTGGTGGGAGGGGTATTTTCAAGACAATTCTTTGTGTAACCGTGGCTGTCCTGGAACCTACCCTGTAGAAGAGACTAGCCTTGAACCTGCAAAGCCCTGCCTGCCTCTGCCTCCTGAGTGCTGAAATTACAGGCATGTACCAACCCAAGTGGCTACAACAAAGTTTTTTTTTTCAAGTCGTTAAAAAAAAGAAAAGAAATACTAAAAAAATAAAAAATAAAAAAACAACAACTGTTAGAACTGTTAAACCAATCCAGTAAAGCTCAGGTTACAGAATCGGTTCACAAATGTTAGTAGCAGTCAAGATGATGAGAGTTCATGGGTGTAGCTTCTGATATTTCTATAAGACACAATCTGACAGGAAAACCACTATTTCTCTGGCTCTTACAATCTTTCTTCCTTCTCAGTCTCCTCTTCCTCATTAAGATCCGAGCCTTAGGTGAAGGAGCTCTACTGTAGCCTAATAAGTTGGAATAGGGCTCCATAATTTTGCATTTCTATTGGTGTTGGCTTTCTGTAGCAGGTTTCTGCTGCAAAGGGAAGTTCCCTTAACAAGGGGTGAGGACTACACTTACCTGTGGGTAAAAGCAGGAATCATTTGAAAACAGTTAGGGATTATGACGGTTTTGAAAAGTGGTGCTTGTAAGATCTTCAGTCTGTACCAGCATTCCAAGGCTGGTACATTCCACCACACCCAGAGATATCTTCCTGTTGCACTTGGATGCTGTATCTTTTTTGCATCTCATATGAAGATGAAAGACAGTGCACACAACATCCACCTTAATAAAAAAAAATTATAACACAAATCGTTCACAAAGGTAACGCTTCCAAACTCTAGCCATTGGGGCTCTGGTGGCCTTGATCTTCAACGGAGTTGTTCTCCCACCTATAAAATGTCAAAGATGATTTTAAGGAGCCTCAGCATCTACAACAAAGGTCCTAAACATACATGTCATTTAATAAATCTTGAGAAAGTGTCACAAGCTTTTGGATATAGTCATTCTCAGGAATTTACATCTTAGTATTAAGTTTTTTCATGCCTGTCTCTATTTTTTAATCATCCCACAAACAAAACAACAAAACCCTTTTTAGTTTGGAAATGACTTAGCTGCAATAAAATATGATTTCTAAGCAGTGCAACTACATCCCTTGCACTACTTCCAATTACCTACAGTCAGGTGATGGAGTATATCACATTTCAAGGAAATTTATATCAGTCATCTTCCTATTTCCATCACTTGATTCTGGATCAAATATTATCATGTTTGTTGTGTCTATGTTTTTATTTTTTTTTTTAATTTTGTTTTACGAGAAAGGGGTTCTCTGTGTAGCCTTGGCCATCCTGGACTTACTTTGTAACCATGATGGCCAGAAATTCACAGCCATCTACCTGCTTCTGCCTCCCAGAGTGCTGGAATTATAAGCATGCCCCACGGTGCCTTGCTTATCAAGTTCATTATTAATTTTGCTACCATTCTAATATTGTAAAGCATCTTTCATACCAAGCATATATCCTCAGCAGCCTTTTTCTTCTGTTTTCAGAGTTTATACATTTCCAGTTCACCCACTCATTCCATGTAGTTCCACTTTCCACTCAGGACTCTAACACAGCTTAGTACTTGAACACCCACCAAAGTTAGAATTCGCAATGGTTTCTTTAAAGTGTGAGGTTCGCCACTGAGCACTATACTCCAGTTGTAGTCTAATTGAAACATCAACGTCTGTCTGAGCTAGCAAGTACTACTACAGGGGTATTATGCTGCTATTTAATAAGTGTTTAACGAATGGAGAGATGTTTGTATGAGGTGATGTGCAATACACTTAGGTAATACTTCCAAAGGACCTGTAGCTATGACCAATGTTGTATGTTTGGTCTTTGTTCCAGGGCTCATGAATGCATCTGGGAAATCTGGATATTGCAATGACAGAATAACAAGATTCACTCCATATAAAATCCCGCCAGTCCCAAATTCATGTCTACTTTTATAATTCATCAAGTCTAATTTGTGCTTCCCATGTACTCATGGGTCTGAGGCTATCCACTGGAGTATGGTCTACTTAACACAGACCATGCTCTTAAGGAAGCCTGACTTCCCATTCCCCAGATGTTATCAACCGTCAATAGTTCAACTAGGGGAGAAAATGGATCTGAGAAGATGTAAGGGAAGGTTGAAAGATGAAGTAATACCAACAGATCGTGTGTGTATGTTGTATTCTCAAATAACTAGTAAAAATATATTTTAAAAGAATAAGAGTCAAGGATTTAATACTCAACTAAAAGGAGACTTGATGGTGTTCAATCAGAGGATTGACCTCGTGCAGGAGCAAATTGATACCCTATGGCAAATCGCTCAACTTGGCTGTCAATGGAATTATGCTGGACTTTGTGTTACTAGCATACAACATGAGAATTTTCCCTGTGCTGCAAATCTGTCTAAACAATTGTCTAGCTATATTTTAGGGAATTGGACTGAAGAATTCCATACTATGATGGAGCAGCTGAGAGTGGCCATTGTTACTGCAAAGTCTACCAGAGTGGACGCAGGACTAGCCACAGGATTATCATCATGGATTGCTGCAGCCATGAACCATCTGAAGGAATGGGCGGGCATGGGAGCATTAGCAGGCCTTCTGGTGTTGGTCTCCTTGGTTTGCCTGTGGTGTATATGCAAGATTAGAGTCTCACAACAGCATAATGCAGCCATGATCATTCAGGCCTTTACAGCCATTGAAGCAGGACATTCTCCCCAAGCATGGTTGGCTACCATAAAAAGCTAAAATGTTAAGCTTAGGATGCGAGGCTAAGCACTGCACTCAGGGTCAGCCGCTTTGGACCCAGAGAAGAAAGAGCATGTCTGATTGCATGCGGGTTGATGCCCCAGATCCCGCCTCTGAGAAAAAGGTATTGGACAGGTCTGATGCTCTTTGGGTGGATGTCACCTAAATGAACATTGGTACAAAGTCCCAATTTATTTCTAATATCAGAGATCAGACCTCTACTCTTGCCTGATGCGTCTAAAACAAAAAGGGGGAACTGTAGAGAGCTGGGTAATGCCGCGCCTTAAAGATGGAGCTGTTTTCTGCCTTCCACCTTCCCGATGGTGAGTGCTCTCTGTCACAAACAACTCCACACTTGGCTAAGGCTGAGGATCTGGCTTGCTTCCATGTATGTGGACCTATCTGCATTGCCCACGAGGCACTCTGGGGTTGGCTACCCAGAGGCTATTTAAGCTGTGGGCTGGCTTTCCCCAGGGTCAGATGATTGTTCAAGGTTCCTGAATAAACTGCATTAAGAAGAACAAACAAAAAAAAATCAGAAACAAGGAGAAGAGGACGTCCCCTATCAGTGGACTTGGGGAGAGGCATGCATGCAGAAAGGGGGGGGAGGGTGGGACCGAGGAGGGAGGGTCTTATGGGGGGATAGAAAAGGAATAAAGTGTAATTAATAAAAGTTAAACAAAAAATAATAATAAAAAAAAGAATAAGAGTCAAGAAAGACTAAGATGGACAGGGTATGAATGCAGTGCCAATGGCTACATCATGTAGACTGCATCCTGGGAGAGCCCACCCTCAGCTCACAGGCTGCTACTGCAGCAGAATAGTCAGTCCCTATAACTTCAACTTCCACAGTACAGAGAGGAGTTATTTGAAAATTTTACCTGCCTCGGGCTGTTTCATTGAGGATTAAGTCAGCAGATTTGTTAAAGCACACAAAGTTCTGGCCTGCCCTAAGCGATCAACAGGTGCGTTTTCAAAATGAGCAAACAAAAGATATTCTATTAGCTAACAAAATTCTAACGAAGAAAATCCCAAATAAATCCAACCTTACTTAATGTATTTCATTAATAAAATGAATATCTCTTGCGTACACATAGAAGCAGACTGGATTTTGACATAAAAATGTATTAAGTATTATACAATTTATTATTAATATTTACCTTTGTCTATTTTGACCGTGATGTCCATGAACCATGAAAATGGCACAAATCTTGCAATGCCTTAACCAAACATATCTGGGCACAGGAGTCTTTTCTGAGACTGATTCTCCAACCGAGGACCATGCATGGATATAATCTAGAACCCCTGCTCAGGCATAACCCATGGCAGCTCAGTATCCAAGTGGCTTCCCTAGTCAGGGGAACAAGGACTGTCAGGGAAACATGAACTCAGTGCCTGGCTCTTCAACCTCCTCCCCCTCCCAAGGGAGGAGTAACTTTGCTATGCCATAGAGGAGGACATTGAAGCCAGTCCTGATGATACTTGATAAGCTAGGATCAGATGGAAGGGGAGGAGGACCTCCCCTATCAGTGAAATTAGAGGGGGGCAGGGGAAGAGATGAGGGAAGGAGGGTGAAATTGGGAAGGAATGACAGAGGGGACTACAGCTGTGACACAAAGTAAATAAATTGTAATTAATATAAAAAATAAAAATTTAATTTAAAAAAGAATTGAATGTTCAATTTATACCTAAGAAACCTAAATGTAGTGAGATGTCCCACTACTGAAACTGTACATCTACCAAATTCTACAGCTCTAGCTATCGTTACACTTTTCAGATGTATTTATTGATAGGTTATAGATATTAAAACTTTCTGATTTAACTCACTTTCATAAGATCACTTAGCTAAGAAAACTGATGAGGTGAGCTGTGTAGTATTGGGCTAGTAGTGGGTACCCAGTGTCTGTAACGCAGGGTGGGAAATCTATTCTTAATCTGCAGATTAAAACATATCTAAGGCTTTATCAATCCTCAAGACAGAAAAATGCTTCATGCTGTGCAGAGAATAGAAGTTTGCTCATTGCTCTAACAGCAGTGATTGGCAGGCAAGGGACATCTCTCCTTAATGCTCCTCCTTAGCTTCTCCTCTATTTGAAACTTAACCACAATCCCTTTGTCTCTTCCACTGTCATATTTTCTTATTCCTGACAGCTACTGCTCTATTTGGACACTTCTCATACTCTGTCATCTTGTCACTTGAGTACCTGTGATATACATGTAAAATCTTAGCTAGATGAACTGCACAGAAAGGGTTGATGATTCTTTATTGAAGAAGTAGATGTTTCATGATTAATTTCACATAGCAGTTTGGTTGTGGTATGGAATGTCCAAAACAAGTTAACTTTATTTATGAAATCCCAGGATGGTATTTTAAGAAGTCATGCATATGAATCCATGTAATGAGTCGGGCTGTTTGCCCTTCTCAAAGTTAGTGAGCATCATTACTCCACCATTGAAACAGAGCAAAGTGAAGAATAAGTGTGAATATTTATTTAAGACTGAGATCCCAACCTTCCCATATTTAGACTAGAAATTACAAATGCCTTCAGTCTTCTAATTCACAGGCTTCAGACTTGGACTGATACCATATGACCAGTGTTCTGCTATTGTATAGGACATTGGGAAGACCTATTATTTTTAATAATCTTTTTATTTATTATTATTCTTTTTTACAATTTATTCATTTTGTATTCTGGTTGTCATTATGTTCGATTGGCAGTTTTCCTTCAATTCGCCTTCCTTGCATAACTGCTGGCTTCATTTGTCATCAAGAGTTCAAACCTCCTTGGCACTCTTAATTTCTCAGGTTTTTAAAGACTACTGAATCATGAGCCTTCTGATTGCAGACTTCTAACACACCATGATTTAGGTTTGGTTTCATCAATATTGAAGTGGCTCTTGACAGGTTCAAATCTTGTGGCTTCTTCTAAGTGCGGGCTATTTTGTTCTTTCTTCAATGAGCAAAGTCTGTGACAATATTATTTCTCATTATTATTATTTCTCATTGCCCCATTTTTCATACACTAATCTTTACTTGAAGGCAAGCTTCTCTAAGGAGCCACCTGACCACACACCTCACTAAACCAACCCTAGAACTTCCTTAAAATTTGATGGTATTTTCCCACAACATGTGAAAATTGGCTTGCTAGTTTGGATAAGCATCCTATCTAGATAGCCTTTAAATGTTTAATCACTATTCTCATTCAAAAATAACTTCAGTCTTTTTCCAACTTGGATTTTGTTTGCACTTCTCTGCTTTTACTGTGGCATCCTGACCTTTCCTCAGCAATGGATACTCTGCTCAGACAATTAATTGCTATGGTTGGTGGCCTTTGGTTAATTGTCTCAATTGCTTTTTTCATTGTCACAACCCAATTGTTGCCATGGTCAGCATGTATAATGGGTTGTTTCATTTAGAAGTAATTTTCTAGTTTGGATCAAAGGCATGGCAATTACTGTCATTGAATACATTTCTCATATGCTATCTCAGCCAATTAATCCACTCCAAGTTTTGTTTTTTTAATTTGTTTATTATATCCTAAACTCTCTACCTATTTGAGATAGTTGAATGGGAGCTATTGATAAAAAACGATGATTAAACCATTAATTTTAAAGTAATGCTAAGACAAAACAATCTATGTTGTGACCAAGCCGTATTATAATTTTATTTATGCTCTGTTTGTTGATACTATGAAAAAGTTTATGTCATTACAATGAAGATTTGTATTTTAGAGTCTTGATTTCCTTATTTGCTTTTTCTTTGGAGACAATGGATCAGTAGTGAAGCCAAATTTGTTTAGGATTTGTGACTTTCCTGCCTCAATTACTTAAATGCTGAGAATATAGGCTTGAACCATAAGCAAGCCAGTTCAGAGTCTTAAAAAAGTTATGAAATTACCCAGGGTCCTCCTTCTTGCTTAGCTTCTTTAGGTGTACAGATTTTTAGTATGTTTATCCTATATTATATGTCTAATATCCACTTATAAGTGAGTATAAACCTTGTGTGTCTTTCTGTTTCTGGGATGCCTCACTCAAGATGATCTTTTCTAATCCCTACCATTTGCTTGCAAATTTCCTTATTTCCTTGTTTTTAATTGCTGAGTGGTATTACATTGTGTAAATGTACCACAATTTCTGTATTCATTTTTCAGTTGAGGGACATCTGGGTTGTTTCCAGGTTCTGACTATTATGAATATAGCTGCTACAAACATGATTGAGTAAATGTCATTATTGTGTATTTGACCATATTTTGGATATTTGCCTAGGAGTGGTATAGCTGAATCTTGAAGAAGCACTATTCCTAGTTGACTAAGGAAGGGCCAGATTGATTTCCAAAGTGGTTGTACAAATTTACATTCCCACCAGCAATGGAGGAGGGTTCCCATTTCTCCATATCCTCTCCAGCATGTATTGTCATTTCAGTCTTTAATCGTAGCCATTCTGATGAATATAAGGTGAAATCTCAGGGTTGTTTTGATTTGCATTTCTCTGATGACTAAGATGGTCAATCCTCATTCAGAAAGGCAAACTGTATAGACATCTGAAGAGAGAGAAAACAGGAAACAGGACAGGACTTACTGCAGAGGGCCTCTGAAAGACTCTACCCAGGAGGGTATCAAAGCAGATGCTAAGACTCATAGGCAAACTTTGGGCAGAGTGCAGGGAATCTTATGAAAGTAGGGGGAGATAGACAGACCTGGAGGGGACAGGAGCTCTACAAGGAAAGCAACAGAACCAAAAAATCTGGGCAAAGGGCTCTTTTCTGAGATTTATACTTCAACCAAAGACCATGCATGGAGATAGCCTAGAACCCCTTCACAGATGTAGCCCATGGCAGCTCAGTGTCCAAGTGGGTGCCTTAGTAAGGGGAACAGGGATTGTCTCTGACATGAACTCAGTGACTGGCTCTTTTATCACCTCCCCCTGAGGGGGGTAGGCAGCCTTACCAGGCTACAGAGGAAGACAATGCATCCAGTCCTGATGAGACCTGATAGGCTGAGGTCAGAAGGAAGAGTAGGAAAGCCTCCCACATCAGTGGATTTGGGGAGGGGCATGGGAGGAGGTGAGGGAGGGAGGATGGGACTGGGAGGAGATGAAGGAGGGGCTTACAGCTGAGATACAAAGTGATAGGTTGCAATAAATGATAGTAATAACAAAACAAAAAGTAGAAAACTGGATTTAATAAAGCTTGAGACTATTCCTGTCTGCTCTTCTTTTTTCATTTTGCATAAAAAGAACCCCTGCACAGAAGTAGCCCAGGGCAGTTCAGAGTCCAATTGGGTTACATAGTAATGTGAAGAGGGACTGCCTCTGACATAATCTGATTGGCCTGCTCTTTGATCACCTCCCTCTGGGGGGGGGGGAGCAGCCTTACCAGGCCATAGTAGAGGACAATCAGCCACTTTTGATGTGAACTGACAGACTAAGATCAGAAAGGAGAGGAGAACCTCCCCTATTAGTGGACTTGGGGAGTGGCATGCAAGCAGAGGGAGGAGGGAGGGTGGAACTGGGAGGGGATGAGGGAGGGGCTTATGGGGGGATGCAGAATGAATAAAGTGTAATTGATGAAAAATTTAAAAAAAAATTATAATAAAACTGACTATACCCATAAAAAATCTTTTCTCTTATTTTTATAAGAATTGTATTGAACCCACTTGTCCATTGGAGGGTATTGACCTACTTAGTAGTGAATTTTATAATCTTTAATGTAATATGCCTTTCTCAGTTCACTTGGCTGCCCAGGAACCTCTCCAGATCTGTCTTCATCTACCAATGCTAAGATTAGATGCGTATGGAGTCATGCTCATCTTTCATGTATCTAAATACTGAGGCATTCAAGCTCTTGGTACTCTTGCTTGCAGAGAATGCATTCTTATCCACTAAGCTATCTCCCTGGCTCCTTGACATAATTTTTGATAGTATAAATCATTTCTGAAATGTATTATTTTCATGCTGTTATTGAAATATGAGAGTAATTTTTTATTTTGAAACACAATTCTAATTGGATTATTTGTTTTGTTGATATTTAACTTATTGAGTTCTTTATATATTCTGGACATTAGCCCTCTGTCAGATGTAGGGATGGTGAAGATCTTTTCCAAGTCTGTAGGCTGTTTTGTTCTGTTGATTGTGTCCTTTGCTTTACAGAAGCTTTTCAAACTGAGGTCCCATTTACTAATTGTCGATCTTAGAGCCTGAGCTCTTGGAATTCTGTTCAGAAAGTTGTCTGATGTATCAATGAGTTTAAGGCACATCACCACTTTTTCTTCTAACATATTTATTTTGTGTTATTGATTATTAATATTTAATATTGATCTGTCTTTTAGTTAAACAGAGGTTATTCCTAAATCAGCTGTATACCCAAATTGCCACACAGAGACTAGGATTTATTTAGTTAATCTAGAAGACAATGCTGGGCAATGATTATTCCATCCTAAACCTCCAGGCCCACAAAGCTTCCTCCCATTCAGATTTCCCACATTATACTTGCTATTTATATCTTAGGTCTGGTTCATCTCTCCAGGAGGTTCCAGATCCTCTCCTCCCAGATCTTTCTTCCTGTCTCTTCTGACTCAATTCTTTCTCTTCCCCTCCAGACCAGGTTATCCCACCCTATTCTCTCCATTGCTCAGCATTGGCTGGTTGTTTTATTGACAATGAAGAGAACAAATAGTGGCATGTTTACACAAACTTGAGACAGATGCTGCTTAGAATAAGCATCACAGTGCAATGTCGTGATTGAAACCAGATATCTGGGTAGAGAAATTAGCATTTGAATGAATATGGGTAAATTATATACATTCCACAAGAACATAATACCAAAAGTTGTGTCTGGTTTTAAGCTGAGGTCTTTGATCCACTTGGACTTTAATTTTATGCAGGGTGATAAGTATGGATCTGTTTGTGTTTTTCTACATGTAGACATCCAGTTAGATCAGCACCATTTGTTGAAGGTGCTATCTTTTTTGCTTTGTATGATTTTGGCTTCTTTGTAAAAAATCAGGTGTCCATACGTGTGTGGGTTTATTTCTAGGGCTTCAATTCAAGTCCATTGATCCTACAGTCTGTTTCTATGCCAGTACCATGCCAATTTTTTTATTACTGTTGCTCTATAATATAGCTTGAGATGAGGGATGAAAATACCTCCAGAAGTTCTTTTTGTTGTACAGGGTTATTTTAGCTATTCTTGGTTTTTTGTTTTTCCATATGAACTTGAAAATTATTCTTTCAAGGTCTCTAAAGAATTGTGTTGGTATTTCAGTGGGAATTGCATTGAATCCGTAGCTTGCTCTTGATAGGATGGTCATTTTTACTGTGTTACTCCTGCTGACCCATTAACATGGGAGAGCTTTCCATCTTCAATTTCTTTCTTCATAGACTTGAAGTCTTTTCATACAAGTCTTTTTCTTGCTTGGTAAGAGCCACACCAAGGTACTTTAAGTTATTTGTGGGTATTCTGAAGGGTTTTGTTTCCCTAATTTCTTTCTTAGTCAATTTGTCTTTTGTATAAAGCCACATTGCTGAAGGTGTTTATGAGCAGGGGGAGTTCTCTGGTAGAATTGCCGGGGTCACTGATATACACTATCATATCATCTGCAAATCGCGATACATTGACTTCTTCCTTTCAAATTTGTATCAGTACAGAGCTAAACAGAGAACTCTCAACAGAGGAATACTGAATGGTGGAGAAACATATAAAGAAATGCTCAATGTCCTTAGTCATCAGGGAAATGCAAATCAAAACTACTCTGAAATTCCACCATACACCCATTAGAATACCTGAGATCAAAAACTCAAGTTACAACACACACTGGAAAGGATATGGAGAAAGGGGAACCATCACCCATTCTTAGTGGGAATGTAAACTTGTATGACCACTTTGAAAATCAATCTGGTACTTTCTCAGAAAACTGGGAATAGTGCTACCTCAAGACTCAGCTATACCACTCTTGGGCATATATCTGAAAAATGCTTAACCATACAACAAGGACATTGTTAATTATGTTCATGTTCATAGTAGGTTTATTTGTAATAGCCAGAATCTGGAAACAACCTAAATGTCCCTCAACAGAAGGAATGGATAAAGAAACTGTCCTACATTTACACAATGGAATACTACTCAGCAATTAAAAACAAAGAAATAATGAAATTTGTAGGCAAATGGATGGAACTAGAAAAGATCATCCTGAGGGAGGTAACTCAGAAGCAGAAAGACAGACATGGTATATACTCACTAAGTGGGTACTAGACATATAATATAGGATAATCATACTAAAATCGAGAGTCCTAAATAAGCTAAACAACAAGGAGGACCCTAGGGTAGAATCTCTTTTTTTTTTTTAATTGAGTTATTTTTTTTTTATTTTATTTTTTTTTTTCAATGCAGTTTATTCAGGAACATTGAACAATCCTCGGACCCCGGGGAAAGCCAGCCCACAGCTTAAATAGCCTCTGGGTAGCCAACCCAGGCATGCCACGGGGGCAATGCAGATAGGTCTACATACATGGAAGCAAGCCAGATCCTCGGCCTTAGCCAAATGTGGAGTTGTTCGTGACAGAGAGCACTCACCATCGGGAAGGTGGAAGGCGGAAACCAGCTCCATCTTTAAGGCATAGCATTCTGCAGCTCTCTACAGTTCCCCCTTTTTGTTTTAGATGCATCAGGCAAGAGTAGAGGTCTGATCTCTGATATTAGAAATAAATTGGGACTTTGTACAGATGTTCATTTAGGTGTCATCCACCCAAAGAGCATCGGACCCGTCCGATACCTTTTTCTCAGAGGCGGGACCTGGGGCATCAACCCGCATGCAATCAGACATGCTCTTCTCTGGGTCCAAAGCGGCTGACCCTGAGTGCCCCATTCAAAACGGCAAACAGGATAGACATCAGAAGTGTGAGAAGACAGGTAATATGACATTAGCCTACCACAGAGGGCCTCTGAAACACTCTGCCTAGCAGGGTATCGAAGCAGATGCTGAGACACATAGCCAAACTTGGGTTAGAGTAGAGGGAATCTTAAGGAAGAAGGGGTAGATAGAAAAATGCTGTGGGTTATTAATATTTATTATTGATTTATCTTTTAGTTAAGCAGTGGTTATTCCTAAACTAGCTGTGTATCCAAATCACCACACAGACACTAGAATTATTTAATTAACCTAGAGCACAATGCTGGGCAATAATTATTCCATTCTAAACCTCCAGGCCCATGTAGTTTCCTACCTTTCAGATTTCACCCATTGTACTTGCTTTTAGTTATATCTTAGGTCCAGTTCATTTCTCCTCATGGTTCGAAGTCCTCTCCTGCTTCTTTGTTCTCCTACTCCTCCCACTCACTTCTGTATTCTCCCCTCTAGACCAGGGTGTCCCACCCTATTCTCTCCATTGCACAGAATTGGCTGGTCTTTTAATTGAAAATACAGAGAACAAATGGTGGCATGTTTATACAAACCTGAGACAGATGATGCTTAGAATAAAAATCACAATGCAAAGTCTGGATTGAAATCAGACAGTTTGGTAGAGAAATCAGTGTTTGAATGAACAAGGGAAAATTGTATACATTCCACAAGAACATATGCCAACCGAAAAACCTGGAGGTGACAGGAGCTCCATAAAGAGACAAAGGAAGCCAAAACATCTGGGCTCAGGGGGGGCCTGCAGAGACTGATGCATTGACCTAAGACCATGCATAAAGATTCAGTCCATAAGCATCTCAGTCTCCATGTGGGTTCCCTAGTAAGAGGAACAGGGGCTGTCTCTGACATTAACTTGGTTGCCTATTGTTTGATCACATCTTCCTGGTGTGATGACCTAGGCAGCTCCCAGAAGAAGCACTTCCAGGCAATCCTGATGAGACTTGAAAGGCTAGGGTCAGATAGTAGGGGAGGAGGGCTGTCCCTATCAGTGGACTAGGGCAGATAGGGGGAGAAAGAATGGGGGAGTGTGGTATCTGAAGGGGATGAGGGAAGAGGCTACAACTAGGATACAAAATGAATAAACTGTAAAAATAATAATAAATAAATAATCCCAATTATATGCCTTAGTTCCTTATGCCTGCCCTATCTCAGGATACAATAATTTTACTATCATAGCTTTACAATAAATTTTGAAATCAGGAATATGAGAAATTCAATTTTGTCTGTGTGTAAAGATTGACTTGATAGTCGTAATGTTTGTATTTCTATATGAATTTTAGACTCAGCTGTCAATTTCAGAGAAAAATAGCTGGAAGTTTCGATAGGGTTTTTGTTGATTCTGTAGATCAGCTAAAGAGCATGTTGATCTGACTACAGCACTTCTGATTCACAGGTATGGGGTACCAGGAGTTCTACTCAGACATTCTTTATTTCATTAGAATTAGTGGTGTTTAATGCTGAGAACTTGTCCTCAGTACATATAGATTGTGCTATTTTTGTACATCTGTAAATAACTTATTTCCCAATTTCTTTTTCTTTTTAGTTTCAGAATAAGATTTTTTATTGTTAATTATACTTTATTCACTTTGTATCCCCCCATAAGCCCCTCCCTCCTCTCCTCTTTATCCACCCACCCTCCCCCTTCTTCACGCATGCCCCTCCCCAAGTCCACTGATAAGGGAGGTCCTCCTCTCCTTCCTTCTAATCTTAGTCTATCAGATCTCATCAGGAGTGGCTGCATTGTCATCTTCTGTGGCCTGGTAATGCTGCTCCCCCCTCAGGAGGAGGTGACTAAAGAGCAGGCCATTCAGTTTATTTCAGAGTCAGTCCCTCTTCCCATTACTATGGAACCCACTTGGACACTGAACTGCCATGGGCTACATCTGTGCAGGGGTTCTAGGTTATCTCCATGAATAGTCCTTGGTTGGAGTATGAGTCTCTGGGAAGTTCCCTGTGTTCAAATTTTCTGGTTCTGTTGCTCTCCTTGTGGGGTTCTCGTCCTCTCCAGCTCTTACTATTTCCCCCTTCTCACATACAATAGTTTATTGCTATTTTTTAGAAATAGTACTGACTTTTGTGTTGGTCTTGGAACTGTTACCTTGATGAAATATTTATTGGTTCAAAACATTTTGTGGAATGGGTGTTTTAAAGGCATAAATAGTGTATCAGTGGATAAAAAAAATAATGTATTTTCTTTTTAATTTTTATTTATTAATTATTTATTACAATTTATTCTCTTTGTGCCCTGGCTATAGCCCCCTTCCCCTTCTCCCAATTCCACTCTCCCTCCCTGTTTTTCCCCATACCCCTTCCCTAGTCCACTGATATGGGAGGTCCTCCTCCACTACTATCTGGCTCTAGCCTCTCATGTCTCATCAGGACTGGTTGCATTGTCTTCTCCGTGGTCTGACAAGGTGCAACCACTAGGAAGAGGAGATCAAAGAGCCAGTCACTGGGTTCATGGCAGAGATAGCCCCTGATCCCTTAACTAGGATACCCACTTGGAAACAGAGCTATTTATGGGCTACATCTGAGAAGAGGGTCTAGGTCTGATCAATGCATGGTCCTTGGTTCGAATATTGGTCTTTGTAGACTCTGCTGGTCTCCTTGTGGAGCTCCTGTCTCCCCCAAGTTTTTCTATCTCCCCCTTCTTCCACAAGATTCCCTACAAGTTTGGCTGAGTCTCAGAATCTGCTTCACTTCCCAGCTGGGCAGAGTCTTTCAGAGGCCCTCTGTGGTAGGCTCATGTCATACTGCCTGTCTTCTCCCACTTTCAATATCTATCCTGTTTGCCTTTTTGATTGTTGATTAAGCTTCTTCCCTGGGGTCCTCCTTATTGTTTAGCTTATTTAAGACTACCGATTTTAGTATGTTTATCTTATGATATATGTATAGTATCCAGTTATAAGTGAGTATATACCATGTCTGTCTTTCTGCTTCTGGGTTACCTCACTCAGGATGATTTTTTTCTAGTTGCATCCATTTGCCTCCAAAGTTCATGATTTCCTTCATTTTAATAGCTGAGTAATATTCCATTGTGTAAATGTATCACAATTTCTGTATTCATTCCTCTGTGGAGGAACATCTAGGTTGTTTCCAGATTCTGGCTAATACAAAAAAGCTTTTATGAACATAGTTGATCAAAGGTTCTTGTTGTATAGTTTAGTGGTATTTCTGATATATGCCTCAGAGTGTTAAATCTTGATTTTGAAGTAGTACTATTCCTAATTGTCTGAGAAAATGCCAGATTGATTTCCAAATTGGTTGTACAAGTTTACATTCCCACTAGCAATGGAGGAGGGTTTTCCTTTCTCCATCTCATCTCTAGTATGCTTTGTCACTTGAATTTTTTATCTCAGCTATTCCAATGTATATAAGGTAAAGTCTCAGGGATGTTTTGATTTGCATTTCTCTGATGACTAAGGATGTTAAGCATTTCTTTAAGTGTTTCTCTGTCAATCGATATCGCTCTGTTGAGAATTTTCTGTTAGTGCTGGACCCCATTTTTAATTGGATATCTTGGTTTGTTGTGTTTTACTTCTTGAGTCATTTATATATATTCTGGATACTAGCCCTCTGTCAGATGTAGGGTTGGTGAAGATCCTTTCCAAGTCTGTTGGCTGTTGTTTTGTTCTGTTTACAGTGTCCTTTGCTTTACAGAAGCTTTTCAGTTTCATGAGGTCCCATTTACTGATTGGGTGTTCTGTTTAGAGAGTTGTCTCCTGTGCCAATGAGTTCAAGGTTCTTTCTCACTTTTTTTTCTAACAGGTTTAGTGTGTCTTGTTTTATATTGAGGTCTTTGATCCACTTGGAATTTAGTTTTGTGCAGTGTGATAAATATGGATCTATTTGCAAGAAAAATAATATATTTTCAAACCTTTAAATTTTTCTTAATCAGTTGCTCTATCTACAGTTCTTAATGTAATATTAAGAGAAGTAGTGAGAGTATATTCATTGACTGTCTTCCTGATCAATGGGAAAAATCATAGCTTGTTACCATTAAGTGTGATGTAAACTCATGATTTTCCACAAATCAGTTTAACAGGATGACTGTTTCCTCACTTTTCTAAGATGCTGCAATGAATTCATCAAAGTCTTTTTTCTACCTTTAATGAGGTATTTATTTGCTGTTTCTTTTTCTTTTATGTCAATACATTGCATGACATATGTCGCTCATCCTATTGTAAGTCAGGTGTGATTAATCATGCCAAGTGATCACGTGACCCTTTTAGATAAATTTTCTTTCCCATTTCTTTGTGCTTTCCAACTGCTCTATCCCTCTGTGCATGAGGTTTCCTTCTTTAAATGTTTCTCAGAGCCTACGTAGTGAGTTTTTCAATTCATAAGCTTTGAAATTTCCGAACTTCTGTTATTTTTTCTTTTATTTATTCTTGTGGCACATCATTGTCAAAAATTTGTCAGTATTTGGCATAATAGTCCTAATCGTTTTCAAGATTTTAATAATAATTCTTTAATATCTACCTCAAGAAATTCTGCCATTTGTACATGCTTAGATACAAAACCTGTTAGCTATATTGTATCTAAGTATAAGCAGCACAAATTTACTATTCAATTTTGTGCTTCATAATTTTGAAGTGTAAAGCAGACATTTGAATTATAATGTTTTATTTCTGGAACTTATAATCCTCCTTTACAAACCATTATTGGCTATGTATGTTTATTGATGCTGGGGTTTGTTGTTTGTTTTTGTTGCTGTTTATTTTCATAAAACATTTTTGATTATGTAAAAAAACTGATCTTTTTTGTGTGTAACACTAAAGACTTGCTTGGTTACTTTGATCATAGGCTAGATATATTTGTGTGTGTATATGTATGTGCACATACATGTATGTATTATATTTCATAAGCATACACCACAATCATATTTCATAGTTTATATATTGCATTCTGCAATATATTATATTGTATATCATTGTATATTGTATTATATTATATTGTATATTAATTATATATTGTATAGTGTAAATTATATTTTTTATTTTCTATGTTGTATGTTGTACATTATACATGGTAAATTATGTACCATATGTCACATATTATACATTGTATGTAATATATTATATATATATAACACTTGAAGACAGAAAGTTTCCTTTATTGAAAGAGTTTATGGGTATGTTGCAACAGCCTTTCCATACTCCAAAAGGTAGCTTAAAACCCTGCAATTTTTGTTGTTATTCAAAGCTTTAAAGATCACATGTGAGAAATCAAAACCTTTTATGTCTTTCATAAGCATATACACAACCATGGTTACACGTATGATTTTCTAGGTTTCAATAATATTTCACAACTTTTTGAAATTCATTTGGGACATATTTTTATGCAATATTTGTTTTTTGTTGGTTAATTAAAAATAGTCTTACTTGTTCCAATATAACTGTAAGCAGCTGCAATTTTTTTTTTTCAATGCAGTTTATTCAGGAACATTGAACAATCCTCAGACCCCGGGGAAAGCCAGCCCACAGCTTAAATAGCCTCTGGGTAGCCAACCCAGGCGTGCCACGGGGGCAATGCAGATAGGTCCACATACATGGAAGCAAGCCAGATCCTCGGCCTTAGCCAAATGTGGAGTTGTTCGTGACAGAGAGCACTCACCATCGAGAAGGTGGAAGGCGAAAACCAGCTCCATCTTTAAGGCATAGCATTCCGCAGCTCTCTACAGTTCCCCCTTTTTGTTTTAGACGCATCAGGCAAGAGTAGAGGTCTGATCTCTGATATTAGAAATAAATTGGGACTTTGTACAGATGTTCATTTAGGTGTCATCCACCCAAGTGGACGCAGGACTAGCCACAGGATTATCAACATGGATTGCTGCAGCCATGAATCATCTGAAGGAATGGGCAGGCATGGGAGTATTAGCAGGCCTTCTGGTGTTGGTCTCCTTGGTTTGCCTGTGGTATATATGCAAGATTAGAGTCTCACAACAGTGTGATGCAGCCATGATCATTCAGGCCTTTACAGCCATTGAAGCAGCTGCAATTTTAAGTAATTATCGCGTATTGTTTTCAATGGAAACCTCTGGATTTACTGTCTGCGCAAGATGTGTTTTAAATCATGTCAAATAACTCCTGAGAGTGAAATTTTTAATTGAGCTTCCAGACAGACTCAACAGTGATAGCTTTCTGTGGATCAGGCTTTAGTGAATCCTAAATTTGTTTGGCTCCGGTAGTGCATACTAGACAGCTGGGCTTGACAGTTACGGTATTTATACGGTTGATGGTTCTGAAGGCTCCGGAAAGTAGTGAGCAAAAACAAAGCAAGTTAAACAGCACAAACCTACAGTCTCTTTCTGAATCATTATCACGCTGATTCTTGCAACATTTGGACCCATTCTAAGAACTTTTCATTTTGTAATTATATTATAAAACATTAATTATGATAAGTTTTGCCATTGTTTTCATTATGTTTGAAAAATAAGACTAATTTAAATCATTGTACTTTGTTATTTCTTGTGTGCTTCTGCCTCCAGATTATTTTGTATAGAACCAAATGTCTTAATGACTTCCTACTTCTATTAAATCAGTGCCAACTAATTAAATTGTCCTACTAAATTGAGTCAAATAATGTATATAAATATCTCACTATTCAAACCCCTACCAATTATTTAATTTCTTTATAATCAAGAAATGTGTTTCTGCTTATTTCAATCTATTATTATTCTTCGATCTATCTCAAATATTTTTAATAATTTTTTTTCAAAGGTAAAAGAAAGTATGTCTGAAATGCTCTCTGCAAGGCTAGAGAAGGTTCTGTAACCTCTAAAACATGATTCCAAATTATCCCTAACATAAACATAAACAAAATGCAAGGCAGCGGAACCTGTGAATGCCCACTCCTAAATAATTTTACCCTGTGAGTGTAAATAAAGTTCAGCTGCATTTGATTAACATTTATTTATAATCTGCACCCACCCCGTTGTTTTCTTCACAGTGAATTTAGAAAGCGCTCACATCTACCCTCCACCAAAAGAGGAAAGAAAGAAAATCTTATCATTGTCCTTAGATGTATCCCTAAACATACACATCTACACATTAGTGCAAACACACACAAACACACATATACAAACGCACGTATACACACATACCGTGTTTAGCACTGTATCAGTATATGTAAAAATATTAATTAAAGGAAGCCATTGAATTTGAGAGGGAGGATAGGATATACGGGAACAAATGAAGGAAAGACAATGAAAGGTAAAATTTTGTAAGTTCGGTACTCATGTATAAAATCATTAAAAAAATAGCTGTATTATAGAGCAACAGTAATAAAAATGGCATGGTACTGCCATAGAAACAGAATCGTGAATCAATGGACCTGAATCAAAGACCCAGAGTTAAACCCACACACCTATGGTTACTTTATTTTTGACAAAGAAGCCAAAACCATACAATGCAAAAAAGATAGCATCTTCAAGAAACGGTGCTAGTCTAACTGGATGTCCACATGCAGAAAAAAGGCAAATAGATCCATACTTATCACCCTGCACAAAACATGAACATAGTTGAGCAAATGTCCTTGTTATAAGGTGAAGCATCTTTTGAGTATATGCCCAGGAGTGGTATAGCTGAGTCTTGGTGTAGAATTATTTCCTGTTTTTTTTCTGAGAAAGTACCAAATTGATTTCCAAAGTGGTTGTACAAGTTTTCACTCCCACCAGCAATGGGAGAATGTTCCTATTACTCCAAATCCTATCCAGCATGTGCTGTCACTTGAGGTTTTGATCTTAGCCATTCTGATCAGTGTAAGATGGAATCTCAGAGTCATTTTGATTTGCATTTCCCTGATGACTAAGGTTGTAGAGCATTTCTTTAAGTGTTTCTCTGCCATTCAATATTTGTCTGTATAGAATTTCTGTTTAGC